>NW_028274819.1:58617578-59241039 GCF_037043125.1 Eumetopias jubatus | reverse complement strand
TTTGGCAGATCCTCGTCCCGGTTTTCTCCTCTTCGTGTAGCCTGGAGCCGAGAGCACGGGGACGTCAGTCACTCACACACACTCACTCTCACACACACTCACGCACACACACTCTCACTCACACACACACTCTCACACACTCACGCACACACACTCTCACTCTCACACACACACACACACACACATATTCTCGGCGCTCGGGCCTCGTCTGCGCCATCTCCCTTATCTAAGACCCACCCGTTTAGACGTGTGCGCGGGTCCGCACGGAGTCTACACACACACACGTGCCAATGACACCCACGCACATGCACTCACAAGCCAAGCACACGTGCCACACACCTCCCTCCGGATAGGCACACAACCCCGCCCCGGGGAGATGTGCCGCCTCCACATGAGCATGCCCCCAGCGCTGTGCCGAACACGCACACACGCACGCTCGGCCAGCAGAGCACGTGCGTTCGCTCGCACCGACCCCTCCCCAGTCACGGCTCCGATCGGCAGCTCCCAAACGTCCCTCACACGCAGCCCTGCCCACCCCTCGCGGCAACCATCTCCACGCCTTCCGCCAAGTGCAGTGCGGCAGCCAGGGAGCTGGGCTATTCCTCGGGCACCCTCCTCCGGCTCCGAAGCCCCCACGCGGAGCCAGGTCTGGCCCCCTTACCGATCCAGCAGATACTTCAGGTACTCTGAGCAGTCCTGCTGGGTGCCGGGGCTGAACCAGGGTGTCCAGGATGCAGAGAGGAAGTTCTCTGGAGAGATGGCAGGCCGCTAGGACCAAGGCAGGTGAAAGGCAGGGTCAGGAGCAGGAGGCCACTCACTAACCAGCTCTGCCACGTGCTAGGCCTAAGGGTACCTGGGGATTCTCTTGTCCCAAACTTCCTGGCCTCCTCTCTAAAGTCCTCCCCATTCCTCACTGTCCCTGACCCATCCTCTCCCACCAAGTGCATGCAGCCCATGAGCATGGCCTTAGGTTCGTGGAGATGAACCAATCCTCTAGGAATTTGCTCTTCCCCAACACACCTATTTCTTCCCAGACCCTTATTCATTGCCATTCCTTCTGCCTAAAACACCTTTCCTCCATCAAAAGCTTACAGAGTTCAAGACCCAGATGCACGGACATCTGTTCCGTGATGTATTCCCAGTGGTCCCTTCCCCCACCATAATCAGCTTTTCCCTCCCTTGCATGCACACAACACTGCATTTCCCTCCGTTCAAGCATTACAACTGTTATTTGTAGGTCCACCCTCCCCACCAGACTGTGAGCTCCACAAGAGCAAGAACTGTGGCTTCCTCCTTTTCGTGGCCCCCGCAGGGCCTTGCATAATGCTTAGCCAAGGGTTTTAGGTTCCATGAGGGCAGAGACAATGAGCAAAACAAATACAGCCCTCAGGGACTGAACGACCATGAACCCAAACCAGCCTCAACAGCTTACACCAGGAAGTAGGGCCTTGTAGCCAGATGCAGGGAAGGGTGTCAGCCCAGGGCCTCCCTCCATCATGCCCAACTCCCCCCTGCACTCACCTGGCTGTGCTCCAGGAAGGCGAAGAGCCACTGCAGCTTGGTCATCAGGGGCTGGGAGTTGTTCTCAGTCAATCTGAGCACACAGTGTCTGAAGCTTCAAAATAAAGCAAAAGCATCCAGGGTAAGCCGAGGGCATCCAAGGAGCCTCTACTCACCCGCAGCACTGGGAACGAGGGCATCCAGCCTCAAGGCAGAGCGGACGCTTAAAGCTCAGGCCTAGGCCAAGGAAGAAGCACAGGTGAACAACCCAGCCTGGACAACGAAGTGAGCCCTGCAGCTCCTTCCAGTTCAGAGAGCCCATGACCCTGAGACTGAAAGATTCCAACGTGCTGAGATCTTACGTCCTCAGAGCGGTGAGGCTGGAACTCTCTGGCATGTGCCAGTCTGCGCTAGTATCATCCCCACCCACTGCAGCTGTTCGCACCCACCCAGCGCAGCAGGCCTTGCTTCAACCTGACCCCTCTAAGTTTGCTCTCACAGCCCCTTCTCAGGGCCCCTGCGCCACAGCCCTAAGCCCACCTGAGTGGTTCCCCTGTCTTCAAATGAGGGAGGCGGGGGTCAACGTGAGAAGTGTGCAGCACAAAGAGGACACCGGGGCGGGGGGGGGGGGGGGGAGGCACAAGGAGGGGGGGAGAACAGACAGGCTCCCAACAATGGAGTCTGATCCTGCTGGAGAGGGGAAGGAGCCCCTGCTGACACCCACGTTGCCTTGGAACCAGCCAATACCCAGGCCTCATCTTAGCCCCTGTTCTCACAAGCAGCTCTAGGCAGCCAGGCCAGGCATCTTTCCAACCTGAGCCCAGTGTGCAGAACAGCGTTACCAAAGTGTGCCCCCCCCCAGCCCCAGCCATCCATCACAAAGATGAAGTTCAGAAGCTGAGGGAGCGGTTAGGAACATGTACAGCAATTTGATGTCACTACAACCATATAAGCACATGATCATTCTTCTGGTAAGTGATCTGACTGTATTTTATAAAAATTAACAGTCTGCAGCAGACTATAAACTGGAAAAACTAGGCCTTCACCAGGTCTGAGAAGCACACACGTTAGGAAGTGCTAGAGATTTAGCTCCCCATACTAGACCTGAAGCTCAGAGAGGAGAAACCTACTTGAGGTCATACCATAAGCCAGGGCAAAGCTTACCTGCTCTGTTACTTTTTAAAAAAGATGTCTAAGTGTGGTGTGGGTCAAAGATGAGTCAAATGGATCCACAGAATATAACAGAGAGCCCAGAAATAGACCCCCACAAATAGTCAACTGACCTTTGACAAAAGAGCAAAGGCAAAACAAGGGAGCAAAAAACAGTCTTGTCAACAAATGCTGCTGGAACGTTTGGACATCCACATGAAAAATACACACACGCACACACCTAGACACATACCTCACACTCATCCCAAAATATGAACTCAAGATGGATCACAGACCTAGATAGAAAATGCAAAACTATAAAATTCTCAGAAGGTCACATAGGAGAAAACCTCTTTGACCTTTAGTATGGTGATGCCTTTTTAGATGCAACACCAAAGACATGATCTGCGAAAATAATTCATAAGCTGGATTTCCTTAAAGTCTTCTGCTCTGTGACAGAAAACATCCAGAGAATTAAAAGACAAGCCAGGGGCTTGGAGAAAATATTTGCAAAAGACCCATCCGATAAAGGACTATTGTCCAAAACATACAAAGAATTCTTAAAACTCAATAATAATTATTGAAAACTAACAACCAATTTAAAAATGGGCCAAATACAGAGAGAGGGAGGGTCCAAGTTGGTGGCATAGTGAGATCGGAACTCCACAGACACACCCAATCCACAGCTACCTATGGATCCGTTCCCTCTGAAAAAGATCTGAAAACTAGAGGAACTGCTTTCCACAACAATGGACAGAAGGACCACCCTGAGGTGCCTAAGAGGGGTAGAGACAGGGTCTTGCAAAAAAACCCACCCCGGGGACAAAGACACACAACAGGGAGGGGCATCCCCAGACAGGTGCTTCTGCCGGGGGCATCTGGCACCCCAGAGCCTGGGATCTGCACTGGAGAGAGAGGAGCCTCCAGAACACGTGACTGGCAAAACCAGGGGTCCTGAAATGCTCTAATAAACTGAGCTTCCCCACTTCCCCCTGCTCCCCCCCAACACCCAGGGCTTGACCTGAGCTCCAGTAAAAAAAAAAAAAAAAAAAAAAAACAGTTTGCAAAGTGCCTACACTATGTCAGATGGATTTATTTGCTGATCTGGAAACACCAGCTGGAGGAGCAGGGGCAGCTGAGAAGCTCCCTGGTGACGGGGGCCCCAGGGGTAGCTACCACTGTTGGGCCGCACGCAGACCGCCAGCACGAGCAGGCAAAGTGGCCCGGGCACCCACCCTCCACCCACCTTGCTGGGACGGACAAGAGCAAGTGCGGTCACGGCACCTGCTGAGTTGGACAGTGCCGGCGGTGGCAGCATTCCCTGGCTGGGACCCACGCACAGCAGTCACGGAGTTCTCGCCTTCCAGAGCTAGAATCTGCTAGTGCAGGTGGCTGCCACGGGCCCGGCCCCCAGAACTGGCACATGGGTGCAGACGGGGTGCTCTCCCACCACGCTGCCGAAGCCCAAGGGCACAGGCGGTCACGCCGTTTTCCTGCAGTCTTTCCAAAGCCAGCAAACAAGCCCACCCCCTCCACTCTGGCTGCCTTGCTCAAGCAAATGGGTCCACACGGTCCACACAGGGGATGCCCCTTGGTCACCCGGCCCTGGTGGCCCAAGAGGGCTACTGTTAGCAAGCTCCGCAGAAAGCTCACACACAGAAAGACAGTTCCTGGCAGGCCACCACGCCCCGGGCACTGCACGGACAAGACACTGAAACACACCTCGATTCTGCCTGTGAAAAGGCCAAATACTTAACCCAAAGCATCAGCCTGAGGGACAGGCTTCAGGTTTCCCATCTATCTAGAGGCTGAGAAAGCACTCCTGGGAAACAGGAGCAAGGAGACGGATCTTGGCGCACACACTTCGCCTCACTCCAGCTTGAGGAAACTTCCAGAAAGGGGCTTGTCTCGCGCCCTGATTTTTTTAAAACTGTTGTCCAGGGCATACTTCCAGATCTGGCCCAGAGGCCAGCAGGGGTTACTATTGCAGCAACATGGGACCAAACATACTCACATACTTCACAAGCTACTGCCTGAGAGTCTAGCTTCCCATCACCTGAAACTAGGTGCTAAATGAGGATCCTTGGATCGCCGACAGGTCTTGGCACGCACTCATATAGGGTCGTAGCAGTAGGGACATATGCAGAATAAATCAGGTGATTGAGAAAATCACAAAAGTTCAAGAGATAACCAAGAACAAGGGCAAGGGTGACCAAGAATCACCACCTACATACAAAAGGCCACACCTTCAAGACAGAGAGGTGGTTGTTCTGCCTAACACATAGAAACACACAGAGTCAAGCAAGGTGAGGAGAGAACTGTGCTCCAAACAAAAGAACAAAACTAAGGGAGTCTGCTTCTCCCTCTGCCCCTCCCCCATGCTCGTGCTCGCTCACGCGCTCTCTCTCAAATAACTCTTTAAAAAATAAAAAAAGAACAAGACAAAACCTCAGAAAAAGACCTTAAGGATACAGAGATAGGTAATCTACCTGATAAAGAATTCAAATGAATGTGCATAAAGATGTTCACTGAACTTGGGGAAGGGGTGGGGGTGGGGACTAGATGAACACAGTGAGAACTTCAACAACAACAAAACAGCGTGGTAAGAAAGTACCAAAAGGAAGTCACAGAGGTGAAGAACACAACAACTCAAATGAAAAATAGACTAGAGTGGCTCAACAGCAAAATGGATGAGGTAAAAGAGAAACCAGCAAGTAGGAAGACAAAGCAGTGGAACTCACCCAGACCAAACAGCAAAAAGGAAACAATTTCAGAAGAATGAAGATACTCAAGACACCTTGGAAACAACATCAAGTGGAATAACATTCATGTTAGAGGGGTCCCAGTAGAAGAAAGAAAGGGCCGGGAAACATATCTGCAAAAACAGAGGCTGAAGACTTCCCTAACCTGGGAAAGGAAACAGACATACAAGTGTAGAAGGCCCAGAGAGTTTCAAGTAAGATGAACCCAAAGACAGCCACAGCAAGAAACATTATCATTAAAATGTCAAAAATTAAAGCATCTTAAAAGCAAGAGAAAAACAAATTCTTACATACAAAAAATTTTTTAAAAATAAAAATAAAACCCTTAAGGCTACTAGCAGCTTTCTCAGCAGATATCTGACAAGCCAGATGAGAGTGGCGTGACATATTCAAAGTGCTGAAAGGAGAACCTTCCAACCGAGAATACTCTACATCCTGCAAGGTTATCATTCAAATTTGAAGGAGAGATAAAGAGTTTTAAAGACAAGCAAAAGCTAAGGGAATTCATCACTACTAAATAGGCCTTATTAGGAAAAATATTAAACAGACTTCTTTAAGCTGAAATGTCACTAATAACAACAACAAAAAAAAGCACAAAAGTAAAAATCTCACTGGAAGAGCTAAATACATAGTAAAGACAATGAATTAATCAGTTATAAAGGTACTAAGAAGGTTAAAAGGTAAAACTCACAAAATTAAAACTGTAATAATTAACTGATATATGCATTTTTTAAAAAGATGTAAAAAGTGATATAAGAAACATGAAACTAGGGAGTCATCTGGGTGGCTCAGTAGGTTAAGCACCCAACTCTTGGTCTCGGCTTGGGTTATGATCTCAGGGTTGTGAGATCGAGCCCCGTGTCAAGCCCTGCATTGGGCTCTGCACTCAGCAAGGAGTCTGCTGGAGATTCTCTCCCTCCCCCAAGCCCCTGTTGCACGCACATGTGTTCCTGCTCTCTCAAAAAAAAAAAAAAAAAAAAAAAAAAACATGAAACTAGGGAGGGGAGTAAAAATGTACTTTTCAAATGTGTTCAACCATTAGTTGCTACCAAATTAAAATGTTATTAGATAAATAGGATGATGTCTGTGAATATCACAGTAACCACAAACCAAAACTTACAGTAAATACACAAAGAAAATGAGAAAGGAATCTAACATACTATTTTGAAACATCATAAAACCACAAAGAGAGAAAAAGAACAGAACTACACACACAGGCAGAAAACAATTAACAAAATGGCAATATATACATACCTCTCAATAATCACTTTAAATGTAAATGGACTAAATTTTTCAATCAAAAGTGTGGCTGAATGGATAAAAAACAATACTGATCCATATATTGCCTACAAGAGACTCACTTCAGAAGTAAGAACATACAGACTGAAAAAATAAAAATAAAAAAGATACTCCATGCAAATGTAAATGAAAAGAAAGCTGGTGAAACTGCACTCACATCAAACAAAATGGAATTTACAACAAATACTATAAGAAAAAACAAAGAGGGGCACCACATAATGATAGAAGGGCTGATCCAGTAAGAAGATATAATATTTATAAATACATATGCACCTAAAATAGGAGTGCCAGAATATATAAAGCAAATATTAACACACTTAAAGAGAGAAAACGAGAACAATACAACATTAAGGGATTTTAACACCTCACTTACATCAATGGATCAATCATCCAGACAGAAAATCAATAAGGGAACATCAGCCTTCAACAACACATTAGACCAGGTGAACTTAACAGATAAATACAGAACATTCCATCCAAACCCAGGAGAATATACATTCTTCTCAAATGCACATGGCACATTCTGCAGGATCTATCACACATTAGGCCACAAAAGAAGTCTCAATAAATTCAAGAAGACTGAAAACATATAAAGTATCTTCTCTGACCACAATGGTACAAAACCAGAAATCATTTACAAGAAAGAAAATGGGAAAACCACAAATATGTGGAGATTAAACAATGCGTTAAAACCAAACAACTACTGGGTCATAGAAGAGATCAAAGAAGAAATTTTAAAAATACCTAGAGATAAATTAAAACAGAAATACACGCGCGCGCGCGCGCGCACACACACACACACACACACACACAACAAACAGAAATACAACACACCAGAATCTACGGGATGCAGCAAAATAAGTTCTAAGAGGGAAGCTCAGAGCAATATGGGCCTACCTCAAGAAACAAATCTCAAACCATTTAACTTTACACCTAAAGGAATAGAAAAAGAACAAAGCTCACAGTTAAAAAAAAAAAAAAAGGAAATAATAAAGATCAGAGCATAAATAAATGAAATAGAAACTTAAAGCACAATAGAGGGGCGCCTGGGTGGCTAGTCATTAAAGCGTCTGCCTTTGGCTCAGGTCATGGTCCCAGGGTCCTGGGATCAAGTCCCGCCTCGGGCTCCCTGCTCAGCAGGAAGCCTGCTTCTCCCTCTCCCTCTCCCCCTGCTTGTGTTCCCTCTCTCGCTGTGTCTCTCTCTGTCAAATGAATAAATAAAATCTTAAAAAAAACACACACACACACAATAGAAATGATCAATGAAACTGAGAGCTGGTTCTTTGAAAATAAAATTGACAAACCTTTAGGTACACTACCAAAGAAAAGAGTGAGGGCTCAAATAAAATCAAAAATGAAAAAAAGTTCCAGTTGATGCCACAGAAATACAAAAGCTCATAGGATACTAGCGTAAACTATGAAGACAATAAATGGGGCACCCTAGAAGAAACGGATAAATTCCTAGAAATTTACATTATTCCCAGATGGAATCATGAACAGAAAATTTAAGTAGACTGATGTCTAGTAAGGAGATTGAATCGGTAATTTAAAAAGTCCCCACAAACTGAGGTCCAAGACCAGACACTTAACTGGTGAATTCCACCAAAAATTCAAAAGAATATGAATACTGAATATCTAGCCTTCTCAAATTCTTCCAAAAAACTAAAGAGAAGGGAAATCTTCCAAACTCATTTTATGAAGCCAACATTACCCAGCTACCAAAACCAGGGAAGGACACCACCACACACAAAAAGAAACTTACAAGCCAATATCCCTGATGAATATTGATTAAAAAATTCTCAATAAAATATTAGCAAACTGAATTCAACAATACATTGAAAGGATCATATACCACAGCCAAGTGGGGTTTATTCCAGGGATTCAAGGATGGCTCAATACCCACAAATTAACATGATACATCATCACACTGACAAATGTAATGTAAATTTCATCTGATAATCTCAATATTGAAAAAGATTTTTGACAAGATTCAATATCCACTTATGAACAAAATGTGTACATAGGGAATGCACCTCAACATAAAAAAGGCCAAATATGACAAATCCACAGCTAACACCATACTCAACAGTGAAAAGCTTAAAGCTTTTCCTCTAAGATAAGGAACAAGGCAAAGATACTCAATATCCCCACTTTTAGTCAACATAGTACTGGAAGTCCTAGGTACAGCAATTAGGCAGGAAAAAGAAATAAAAGGCATACAATACACACAATATATATACACACACAACCACATTTATACACACACACACCAACACATATGTGTGTTCCATATACATACACACACGATGGAACACTACTCAATCATTAAAATAAAATAAATTAAAAAATAGGGCGCCTGGGTGGCTCAGTCAGTTAAGCATCCGACTCTTCATTTCGGCTCAGGTCATGATTTCAAGGTCTTGAGATCAAGCCCCACGTCAGGCTCCAGGCTCTGCGGGGAGTCTGCTTGAGATGATTTCCCTTTCCCTCAGCCACCCCCTTCAAATAAGTAAATAAATCTTTTTAATAAATAAATAAATAAATAAAAATCATGCCCTTTCTTACACGGATGGACCTCAAGGGTATTAAGCTAAGTGAAATAACATAAGACAGAAAGGACAAATACACCACGATTTCACTTATGTGTGGAATCTAAAAAACAAAACCAAGATTCACAGACACAGAGACAGACTGGTGGTGGCCAGAGGGGCGGAGTGTTGGTAGGGGTGAAATGGGTGAAGGGAATTAAGGAGCACAAGCTTCCAGTTAAAAATAAGTCATGAGCATGGGGAATATAGTCAATAATATTGTATTAATGCTGTAAAGTGACAGATGATAACTAGACTTCTCGTGGTGATCATTTCCCGATGTAATATACATGTATACAAATGTCAGATCACTGTGTTGTACGTCTGAAACTAACATAATATTGTATGTCGATCACAACTCAATTTTAAAAAGGGCCAAATATCTTAACAGACACCTCACCAAAGATACAGAGATGCCAAATAAGCACATGAAAAGATGTTCCACATCATAGGTCATCAGAAAAATGCAAATTAAAACAAGATGGGTTCTGGTCCAAGATGGCAATGTAGGAAGACCCTGGGCTCACATTCTCCGGACTCACCAAATCTACACCTATTTATAGAGCCATTCCTCCTGAAGAACTAAGGGCTGACTGAACAACTTTTTGCACAACAGAGACCAACCAGAGAACAACATGAAAGACAGAGACAGAAACCAAGGTTCAGAACCCCCACCACCAACTCTTCGAACTGCAGTAGGGAGGAATAGTCCTGAGGGAGCATTAGCAGATCTGTCTACCCCGAGGCACAGAAAAAAAAACTCATTTTAAAAAGCAACTACAATATAAAGGAACCAGCCCGAGAACCCTGCCAAACAGCAGGGGTGCTGCTGGAACTTTCTCCAGATAAAGAGGCTGGTAAGCACCACAGTTTATGGCCCCACCACCCTGATAGCACAGACAAGAGCAGGACCCAGGTACCATGGCTGGCCCGCCTCTTCAGTGATGCCCCGGGCCCCTCGCCCACTCCAGGCTGAGCCGTCCCACCAGGGCAGCCCCACCACAGCACAAACCCAGACGCCCCTGGTCAGCCTGTTACAGCTGCAGCCATCTCACCAAGGTGACACAGTCACAAAGGACACTGGAACACACCAGGCCTGCACCACTTGGACTCCAGATGGCTTGCTAGGGCACTTCCAGCTCAGAGCACTCCAGGACCTCCTAGCTCACACTTGCTTTGGCGCCAGCCACCCCACCAGGGCACCCCCTACATGGAGTGTCCCAGGACACCCTAGCCCACACCCTGCCTCAGCTCCAGCTGCCCCACCAGGGCACCCCAACTTGCCGAGCACCCCGGACACCACAGCTTGCAACCACTTCAGCCTCAGTGGTCCTGCCACGGCACCCTCTGTGCAGAGCACTCTGGGATGCCCTGGCCCACACCCTGGCTCAGCTCTAGCCACCCCAAGCTACCCCCTGCACTGAGCACCCTGGGACCACCCCGGCTTGCACCTGCTTCAGTTACAGCTACCCTGCCGGCGTCTGAAGTGAGTCTCTTATAGGCAGCATCTAGATGGTTTGTTTTTGTTTTAGAGAGAGGGAGAGGGAGAGAATCTTAAGGAGGCTCCACGCCCAGTGCAGAACCCAGTGCAGGGGCTTGATCTCACAACACTGAGATCATGACCAGAGCTGAAATCAAGAGTCCGAGGCTTGACCGCCTGGGCCTCCCAGATACCCCTGGGTTTTGTTTGTCCATTTTATTGCACCACCCTATGTCTTCTGATTGCTGTATTTAGACCAGGTACATTTAAAGTAATTATTTATAGGTACACACTTACTGACATTTTTTAAATTGTTTCTATTGTTTTTATCGTTCTTCTCCGTTCCTCTCTTCTCCTGTACACTCCCTCCTTGTGACTGATGACGACCTTCCCTAATGTTAAGCTTGGCTTTCTATTTTTTGTGTATTACAGGTTTTGGGTTTGTGGTAACCATCAGGTTCATATATAACATCCTAAGTATATAGCAGTCTATATTAAGCTGATGGTCACTTAAGTTCAAACACATTCTAAAAGAACTTTTTACTCCCGCCACGTTTTATGTATATGTTGACATAGGCTACATTTTTTTACACATAATTTTCTTACTTCTAATTATAGCCTTCCCGCCACCCCCCCTGCCATTTTAAAGAAATCTTCTTAATGTTTCTTGTAAGGCCGCTTTAGTGGTGATGAACTCCTTTAACTTTGTCTGAGAAACTCTCTCTCTCCTTCAGTTCTAAATGATAACCTTGCCAGGTAGAGTAGTCTTTATTGTAGGTTTTTTCCTTTCACTGCTTTGAAAGGACATCGTGCCACTCCCTTGTGGCCTGCAAAGAAAGTGCCCTGGCAGGACAGATGAAGTCCAACTGCATGCACGCCAGAAGGTCTGGGGTGTCAGTGCAGGGAGAGTCCTGGTGGTGCTGACTGAAGCCAAGGCCAGTGCAGGCTGGGGTGTCCCAGGGTGATCCATGCAAATGGAAGCAAGCAAGCAAACAAACAAAAGGTGGGATAACAATACTCAGATAAACTTTAAGACAGAAACTGTGACATGAGAAAAAGAAAGGCATTACATAATGATAAAGG
Organism: Eumetopias jubatus; assembly: GCF_037043125.1. Classification (NCBI taxonomy): domain Eukaryota; kingdom Metazoa; phylum Chordata; class Mammalia; order Carnivora; family Otariidae; genus Eumetopias; species Eumetopias jubatus. Next base: position 59,229,178 of record NW_028274819.1, on the reverse strand, counting down.
GATCAATCCAACAAGAGGGTATAACAATTGAAAGTATCTATGCAGCCAACACGGGAGCAGCTGAACAACATGCTATTAACAACCAATGGGTCAGTGAAGAAATCAAAGGGGAAATAAAAAAAAAATACATGGAGACAAATGAAAACACAACAGTCCAAAGTCTTTGGGATGCAGCAAAAGCAGTTTCTAAAATGGAAGTTTATACTGATATAGGCCTACCTCAAGAAACAAGAAAACCTCAAACCAACAAACTAATCTTACACTTTAAGGAACTAGAAAAAGAACAAAGCCCAAGGTTAGTAAATGGAAAGAAATAATAAAAATCACAGCAGAGACAAATGAAACAGAGACTAAAAAATATATATTGGGGCGCCTGGGAGGCTCAGCTGGTTAAGCAACTGCCTTCGGCTCAGGTCATGATCTCAGGGTCCTGGGATCGAGCCCCGCATTGGGCTCCCTGCTCAGCGGGAAGCCTGCTTTTCTCTCTCCCACTCCCTCTGCTTGTGTTCCCTCTCTCGCTGTCTCACTCTCTCTGTCAAATAAATAAATAAAATCTTTTAAAAAAAATAAAAATAAAATAAATAAAAAATATATATCAATGAAATCAAGAGCTGTTTCTTTAAAAAGATTTTTTAAAAATTGATAAATCTTTACCCAGACTCATCAAGGAAAAAAGAGAGGACCCAACTAAATAAAATCAGAAACGAAAGAGAACAACTGACACCACAGAAATACAAAGGATTATAAAAGACTACTACAAAAAATTATATGTCAACAAACCGGACAACCTAGAAGAAATGGATAAATTCCAAGAATCATACCATCTTCCAAAACTGAATCAAGAAGAAAAAGAACATGTGAACAGACCAATTACTAATAACAAAATTGAATCAGTAATCAAATAACTACCAAAAAAAGTCCAAGACCAGACAGATTCACAAGTGAATACTACCAAACATTTAAAGAAGAGATAAAATGCCTATTTCTCCTCAAACTATTCCAAAAAATACAAGAGGAAGGAAAGCTTCCAAATACATTCTATGACAAAACAACAAAGAAAGAACAAACATATTCTGTGATGCCAGCATTACTGATACCAAAACCAGTCAAAGACACTACAAAAAACGAAAACCCCAGGCCAATATATCTGATGAGCACAGATGCAAAAATCCTCAACCAAATATGAGCAAACCAATTTAACCATGCATTACAAGGATCATTCACCACAACAAAGTGGGATTTGTTCCAGGGTGCACAAATGACACAATATTCACAAATCAAAGTGATACATATTAACAACACAAAAGATAAAAATCTTATGATCATCTCAATAGATGGAGAAAAAGCATTTGTGGATATTTAACATCTGTTCGTGGTAAAAAAAAAAAAAAAAAACTCTCCCTGTGTTAGAACATATTTCAGCATAATAAAAAATAAACGAAAAACCCACAGCTAACATCATACTCAATGAGGAAAAACAGAGCCCCTCCTATAAGATCAGGAACAAGACAAGGATGTCCACTCTCACCACTATTATTCAACATGGAACTGAAGTCCTAGCCACAACAATCAGATAAGAAATAAAAAGCATCCAAATCGGTCAGAAGTTAAACTGTCATTATTTGCAGGTACCATACTATACATAGAAAATCCTAAAGATGCCATCTTTTCAAAATAACTATCAGAATAAACTACTCCAGGTGGCTGGGTGGCTCAGTCAGTTAAGCATCTGCCTTGGGCTCAGGTCATGATCCGGGGTCCTGGGATCAAGTCCCACATCAGGCTCCTTGCTCAGCGGGGAGCCTGCTTCTCCCTCTACCTGCTGCTCTCCCTGCTTGTGCTCTCTCTCTCCCTCTCCCCATCTCTCTGTGTCAAATAAAGAATCTTTAAAAAAAATAAAATAAACTCAGTGAAGTTGCAAATACAAAATTAATACACAGAAATCCATTGCATTTGTATATGCTAATAACAAAGTAGCAGAAAGACAAATTAAGCAAATAATTCTATTTATAACTGCACCAAAAGAATAAAATACCTAGGAATAAACTTAACCAAGAAGGTAAAAGTCCTGTACTCTGAAAACAATAAAACAATCAATGAAAGAAATTGAAGACGACACAAATGGAAAGATATTCCTTGCTCATGGATTCAAAAAATTAATATTGTTAACATGTCCATACTGCCCAAAGCAATCTACAGACTCAATGAAATCCCTATCAAAATACCAAGAGCATGTGTCACAGAACTAGAACAAACAATCCTAAAATTTGTAGAGAACCACAAAAGATCCTGAGTAAGCAAAGCTATCCTGAGAAAGAACAAAGCTGGAGGGATGCATGGGTGGCTCCGTGGGTTAAGTGTCTGCCTTCAGCTCCAGTCATGATCCCAGGGTCTTGGGATTGAGGCCCACGTCGGGGGGTCCCTGCTCAGCAGGGAGTCTGCTTCTCCCGCTAACCCTCCCCCTGCTTGTGCTCAGGTACTCTCTCTCAAAAATAAATAAAATCTTTAAAAAAAAAAAAAAATCTGGGGACATCACAATCCCAGATTTCAAGATATACTACATAGCTGTAGTCTAACCAGAATGACAGTGGCACAAAAATAGACACAAAGATCAATGAAACAGAAGAGAGAGGCCAAAAATAACCCCACAATTATATGGTCAATTCATCTATGACAAAGGAAGCAAGAATATACAATGGGGAAAAGAGTCTTCTCACCAAGAAGTGCTGGAAAAACTGGACAGCTACATACAAAAGAATGAAACCAGACCAATTTCTTACACCATACATAAAAATAAACTCAAAATGGATTGAAGACCTAAATGTGAGACATGAAATGATAAAACTCCTAGAAGAAAATATAAGCAAGTAATTTCTCTGACATCAGCCTTAGTAACATATTTTTAGATATGTCTCCTCAGTCAAGGGGGAACAAAAGCATAAAAAAACCTTTGGGAGCACACCAAAATGAAAAACTTTTGCACAGCAAAGGAAACGATCAACAAAACAAAAAGACAACCTACTGAATAGGAGAAGATATTTTCAAATGTTATAGCCTATAAAGGATTAATATAGGATTAAGAAAAGGATTAATATTTATTATATAAATATATAAAAACCTGTACAACTCAACACCAAAAAATAATCCAATTTAAAAATGAGCAGATGACCTAAATAGACATTTTTTCCAAAGAAGACACAGATGGCCAACAGACACATAGAAGATGTTGAATGAGATGCACTCATCATCGGGGAAATGCAAATCAAAACCACAATGAGATACCACCTCACACCTATCAGGATGGTAGAATCAAAGAGACAAGAAATAAGCACTGGCAAGGATGTGGAGAAAAAGGAACCCTGGTATACTGTTGGTGCGAATGCAAGCTGGTGCAGCCACTGTGGAAGACAGTATGGAGGTTCCTCAAAAAATAAATCCAGTAATTCCATACAATCCAGTAATTCCTCTATTGGGTATTTACCCAAAGAAAACAAAAATAACTAACTTGGAAAGATATACGCACCCCTATGTTTACTGCAGCATTATTTACAATAGCCAAGATATGGAAGCAACCAGAGTATCCATCCACAGATGCACGAAGAAGATGTGGTATATACACACATGGAATATTACTCAGCCATAAAGAAGAACGAGATCTTGACATTTACAACATGGATGAACCTAGAGGGTATTATGCTAAGTGAAATAAGATAGAGAAAGATAAATACCATATGATTTCTCTTACATGTGGAATCTAGAAAACAAATGAACAAACAAAAGCAGAAAGACTCATAAACACAAAGAACAAGCTAATGGTTGCTAAGAGGGGGTGTGAGGGGATGAGAAAAATGGGTAAAGGGGCCATGGTAGATACAGGCTTCCAGTTATGGAATAAATAAGTCACAGGGATAAAAGGGAATATAACCAATGTATTGTAATAGTGTTACACAATGACAGATGGAAGCTACACTTGCGAGCATACCATAATGCAGACTTGTCAAATCAGTATTTTGTACATCATATGTTAACTATATTTCAATAATAAATAAGTACATAGAACAGTCAAACTCAGAGAGGCAGAGAACCGAACAGTAGTTGAGGGGCAGGAGAGAGAAGAAAGTAGTCAAAGGGCATAGAGTTTTAGTTATGCTAGATGAATCCTAGAGATCTACTATAAAACGAGATACTACTACACACCTATCAGAAGAGTTAAAATCCAGAACACAGAAAACACCAAATATTGAAAGGATGTGGAACAACAGGAACTCTCATTCATTGCTGGTGGGAATGCAAAAATGGTACAGCCACTACGGAAGACACCTTGGCAGGTTTTTTTTCCTTTTTCCATTTTTTTGGTTTTTGGGTTTCTTTTGTTTTGTTTTTTTTTGTTTTTTAGCAATTTCTTATGAAACTAAACATACTATTACCATCTGATCCAGCCATCATGCTTCTTATTGTTTACCCAAAGGAGTTGAACCATCACATCCACACAAAAATCTCTACATGGATGTTTACAGCAACCATATCCTTAATGGCCAAAACCTGGAAGCAACCAGTATGTCTTTCAGTAGGTAAATGGATGCTCTGTGGTACATCCAGACGATGGAATGCTATTCGGCACTAAAAAGAACTGAGCGACCAAGCCATGAAAAGAGACGGAGGAACCTTAAATGCATACTGCTAAGAGAAAGAAACCAATCTGAAAAGTACAAACCAATGTGAAACTGTGTGATTCCAACTATATGACACTCTGGAAAAGGCAAGAGTATGGAGACCGTGAAAAGATGAGTGATCGCCAGGAACAGGAGGGGGGACAAAGAGGCAGAGCACAGTGGATTTTCAGGGCAGTGAAAATATTCTGTACGATACCATAGCGATACCTTAGACATCTGTCCAAACCAACACAATGTAAACGCCAAGAGTGAACATAAACTATGGACTTTGGAGGATTATGATGGGTCAAGGGCAGGTTCATCCTTGGTTTAAAAAAAAAAAAAAGTACTATTCTGGTGAGTGATGTTGATAATGGGAGAGGCAATGTAACTGTGAGGACAGAAAGTGTATGGTAAATCTTGATACCTTCCCTCTCAGTTTTGTCATAAACCTAAAATTGCTCTTTAAAAAAAAAGTCTTAAAATGGAAGGGAAGAGGGATTCTGGGAAGATGGCACAGTAGTATCAGGAAACAGTCTCCCCACCTAGACAACAACTGCACTGGCAGAATCTAATGTTGATGATTTGAACACTCTGGAGTCCTTTGAAAGCTTGCAACTTGGCGGGAAGACTTCCACTGTACGTTGCTGTCAATTTCGCCTCCTAGCACAGTGGCCATTACCCATCCCCACCCCACAGCCAAATGGCAGGCAGGCAGCTGTGTACATGTTCCTAAAACAGCTTACACATAGCCTGCAGGACCAGGGTGGGTAAAAAGTACTCTATCTCCCAAATACTGGGGATCTACGCTCTGAGTGCTGCTTCTGATCACGGAGGTGCAAAGAGGCAGGCATTGCGTGCGCGTGCACACACCCACACCCACACCCAGTATTATTGCAAGCCCCTCCACCTCAAGCTGAGGTGACCGCCAAGAGATTTAAAGGGCCAGCACTCCTTTGCCCTCCTCTCTTTTTTTTTTTTTTTTAAAGATTTTATTTATTTGACAGAGAGAGACAGAGCGAGAGAGGGAACACAAGCAGGGGGAGCAGAAGAGGGAGAAGCAGGCTTCCCGCGGAGCAGGGAGCCCAACGTGGGGCTCGATCCCAGGACCCTAGGATCATGACGTGAGCTGAAGGCAAACACTTAACAACTGAGCCACCCAGGCGCCCCTCTCCTCTCCTTTTTAACCTTTCACATTTCAGAAGCCAGATATTAAAGACTAGAACATTCAGAAACTGCATATACAGGGAAAATCAGAAAGTGACTGCACATGCCCAAGGAAAGGCTCAGAAAAGAAAATGAAGGCATTTCGTTGACACCTCAGGCTGATCTTCAACACAGAGACAGCCTAAAACAATTAACAAAAAACAAATAAACCCACGGCAAACGATGGGAAAGGGGGAGAATCTGATTTCCAGAGTTTTATTAAAATCAAATGTCCAGAGTTCAACAAAGAATGAGAAGACATGCAAAGAAACAGGAAAGTGTGGCCCATTCAGAGGAAAAAAAAAATAATCCAACAAAATCTGTCCCCGAGAAAGACTTAACGGCCAATGAATCAAAGACTTTGAAATATCAGTCCTAAAGATGATTAAAGAACTAAAGGACAGGGTGCCTGGGTGGCTCAGTCAGTGAAGCGTCTGACTCCAGATTTCAGTTCAGGTCATTATCTCGGCAGTCATGAAGCTGAGCCCCTAAGCATGGAGCCTGCTTAGGATTCTCTCTCTCCTTCTCCCTCTGCCCCTCCCTTCCCTTCTAAAAAAAAAAAGAAAGATGACTAAAGAACTAAAGGAAGGTGTGAAGAAAGTCAAGGAGACAATGTAAATGAAATGAAAATGCCAACGAAGGGACAGAAAACCCAAACAGAAACCAAAAAGAAATTCTGGGTCTGAAAAGAATAGTAACTGAAATGAAAAATTCACTAGAGGGATTCAAAGGCAGATTTGAGCAGGCAGAAGAGACACTGAACTTGAAGACAGAACAATGGAAATAATCACAGCCGTGGAACAGAAAGAATAAAGACAGACGAAACGTGAACAGAACCTAGGAGACCTGTAAGCCACTATCAAAAGGATGAACGTACACATTGTGGGAGTCCCAGAAAAGGAAAAGGGGAAAAAAGGGGCAGAGGGAATATTAACAAATAATCACTGAAAATTACCCAAACTGGATTAAGATAATAAATGAGCCAAGAAGCTCAACGAACCCCAAGTAAGATGAATTCAAAGAGACCCACTGAGACACACTATAATCAAATAGACAAAAGGGGAGGAAAAAAAAAAAAAAAACAAGACCAAAGAAATCAATAGACAAAGACCAAATCTTCAAAGCAGCTAGACAAATGAATTGCTGCATACAAGGGATCATTAATACTAATTATGCAAATAGTTATTTGCAGATTTCTCATCAGAAACTTTGGAGGCCAGAAGACAGTGGACAAATACAGTCAAAGTGCTCAAAGAAAAAAAACTGTTAACCAAGAATCCAAAACATGGCAAAACTGCCCTTCAAAAGTGAAGGAGAAATCGAGACATTCCCAGATAAACAACTGAGAGACTGTGATGCTAGCCCTAGAGGCACCCCAGGTGATTAATACATTTAAAAAGATTACTGATTTAGGGGCACCTGGGTGGCTCAGTCCGTTAAGCATCTGCCTTTGGCTCAGGTCATGATCCCAGAGTCCTGGGATTGAGCCCCAAGTCTGGCTCCCTGCTCAGTGGAGAGTTTGCCTCTCCCTCTCCCTCTGCCCCTCCCCCCTGCTCAAGCTCCCTCTCACTTGCTCTCATTCACTCTAACAAATAAATAAAATCTTAAAAAAAAAAAAGAATTACTGATTTGTTTTTTGGGCATACAGAGTATAAAGAAGTAATTTTGCAACATCAACAACCAAAACAGGTGTGAGGGAACTGTAAAGGAGCAGAGTTTTGTATATTATTGAAATTAAGCTGCTATGAATTAAAATTGTAATGTTCTAAATTTAGAATGTTAAATGTAATCCCCATGGTAACAACAAAGAAAACAACTATACGATATACATGCAAGGAAATTAAGAATGTAAACATTTTACTATGAGAAATCAACTGGACAGAGAAGACAACAGCAACGCAGGATATCAGGGACAAAAAAGTTACAGGGTATGTAAAAGCCAAATAGCACAGTAACAGAAGTCCCTCCTGATCGATAAGTACTGTAAAAACAAACAGATCAAACTCTGCAATCAAAAAATAAAGATTGGCAGGATGGATAAAAATACACAATCCAATTCTAGGCTGTCTGTGAGGGACTGAGTTGCAATCCAAAGATACAAACAGGTGGAGAGTGAAGGGTTGGAAAAGAATATTCCACACAAATGAAAACCAGAACAGGGCAGAGGCGGCTGTACTAATATCAGACACAATAGACTTTAAAATCAAAAAAGCTTACAAGAGACAAAAAAGGCATTATATAGTGATAAAAAGCTCAATACAGCAAAAAGATAACAATTATAAACATTTCCGCACCAAATGGCAGGCCATCAAAATACACGATACAAAAACTGAGAGAATTTAGAGGGAGAAATACACATTTCTACATTAACGGTTGGAGACCTCAATGCCCCATCCGCAATCACAGATAGAACAACCAGAAAGAAGGAAAGGAAACAGAGGACTTGACACAATAATCACCTAGATCTAACAGACAGGGACAGACCACTCCACCCAAAGCAGAATACACATTCTTCTCAAGTGCACGTGAGACATTTGCCAGAAAGACTATAATGAGGCCACAAACTAAGCCTCAGATTTTAAAAGATAAGTATCAAAAGTATCTTGTCTGACCACACCTGGATGAACAGCATTCAGTAACATAAAGAAAACTAGAAAATTCACAAAATTGTGAAAATTAAACAGTTTTTTCTTGTTGTTTCTTTTTTTTTTAGAGGTGGGAGGAAAGAGTGACAGAGGGGTGGGGAGGGGCAGAGGAAGAGGGAGAATCTGAAACAGGCTCCATGCTCAGGAGAAGCCTACTACTCGGGGCTCAATTTCACAACCCTAACATCATGACCTGAGCCAAAATCAGGAGCTGGACGCTTAAACAACCGTGCCACCCAGGCACCCCTAAACGACACACTTTTTAACAACCAAAGATCAAAGAAGAAATCACAAGGAAAATAAGAAACTACTTAAATACGAATGAAAACAAAAACACAACATACGAAAGCTTATGGGATACAGCAAAAGTAGTGATAAGGGGAAACACAGCTACAAATGCTCACACTAAAAAACAAGAAAGATCTCAAATCGACAACTTATATTCACAACTTAAAGAAATAGAAAAAGAAGAACAAACTAAACCCAAAGCTAGAAGAAGGAAATAAAGGATTAGAACAGAGAAAATTAAAACAGAGAACAGAAAAATAGGGGGGAAAAAATAAGCCAAAAGTTGGTTCTTCAAAAAGAGCAACAAAATTAATTAACCAATGTTTATGGGATGCCTGTGTGGCTCAGTCGCTTAAACATCTGCCTTCAGCTCAGGTCATGATCCTAGGGTCCTGGGATCGAGTCCTCATCGAGGTCCTTGCTCAGCGGGGAGCCTGCCACTCCTTCTGCTTGTGTACTCTCTCTCTCTTTGACAAATAAATAAAATCTTTAAAAAAAGTAACAAATGTTTAGCTAGACGGACTAAGAAAAAAAGACTCAATTACTAAAATCAGAAATTAACATGGGGACATCAGTATCAATTCCATAGAAATAAAAAGAATAAAGAGTAGTATGAATAGTAGTCTGAATAGACCTAAACTAGTAAGAAGGCTGAATCAGTGATCAAAAATCTCCCAACAAAGAAAAATCCTGGACCTCAGGGCTCTCAAGTGAATTTACCAATCTTTAAAGAACTAATACCAATCTTTTCCAAACTTTTCAAAAAAAAACTGAAAAGCAAGGAACACTTCCTACTTATTCTATGAGGTCAGCATAACTCTGACACCAAAGCCAAAGACACACTACAAGAAAACTACAGACTGATCTCCTTTATGAATGCTGATGCAAAAATCCTCCACAAAATATAAGTAAACAGAATTCAGCAGCACATTAAGAGCAGTATACACCAGGGCACCTGGCTGGCTCAGTTGGAAGAACATGCTATTCTTGATCCTGGGGTTGTGAGTTTGAGCCCCATGCTGGGTGTAGAGATTACTTAAAATAAACAAACCTTAAAAATCAAAAAAATGGTGAAACGTACTATTAAAAAACAAATAAAATCAGCAATAAAAGCAGTATATATACCATGACCAAGTAGCATTTATTCCTGGAAAGCAAGGATGGTTCAACATACAAAAAAAAAAAAAATGTAATATGTATATATACATCACCAAAATAAAGGAAAGAACCACATGATCACTTCAACTGATATAGAAAAAGCAACTGACAAAAGTCAACACACTTTTATGATAAAAACACCCTACACACAATAGAAATTGTGGAAATTACCTCCACATAATAAAAACCATATATTAAAAATCCATAGCAAACATAATACTCAGTGGTGAAAGTCTAAAAGCTGTTCCTCAAGATCAGGAACAATGCAAGGATGCCTAATTTCACCCCTTCTAATCAACACAGGACTAGAAGGTCTAGCCAGAGCAATTAGGCAAAAACTAAATAAACAGAAGTAAAATGATCTGTCTGCAAAAAATATAATCTTGTATGTAGAAAATCCTAAAGACCACATAAAAGGTGTTAGAACTAACAATTCAGCAAAGTAGCAGGATACAAAGTCAACACACAAGAACCAGCTACATTTTTATACCCCAACAATGAACAATCCAAAAAGAAAATTCCAAAACAATTTCAATTACAATAGCATTAAAAAGAGGGAAAAGACTGCACACGAAAACTACAAACATTGCTTTAAGAATTAGAAGCATAAATAAACGGAAACAAATTCCATGTTCATGGATTAGAAGAGTTAATATTGTCAAAATGTCCTTATTTCCCATTATTGATCTATCGAGTCAATGCAATCCCTATGAAAATCCAATGACGTTTTTTGCAGGAACAGAAAAAAACATTCTAAAATCCATATGGAATCCCAAAGGATCACAAATAATGAAGAACAATCTGGAAAAAGATGAACAAAACTGGAAGACTCCTACTTTCTGATGTTAAAACCTACTACACAAAGCGACAGTCATCAAAACAATGTGGTACTGGCATAAAGACAGACACAGAGATCAGTGGAATGGAATACAGAGCCCAGAAATAAACCCTCACGAACATGGTCAAGCATTTTTTGACAAGGTGCCGAGATCATTCAATGGGGGAAAGGACAGGCTTTTCAAGAAATGGTGCTGGGCAAACAATGTCCATAAGCAGAAGAATAAAGTTGGACCCTTACCTAATACCACATATAAAACTCAGAATGGATCAAGGGCCTAAATTTACAATCCAAAACAACAAAACATGGCACAAAAGCTTCACATTGGATTGGGGAATGATCTAAGAGAAGACACCAAAGGCACAGACAACAACAAAATTACACAAACTGGACCTCATGAAAGTTTAAAAATTTATACATAAAGACACCATTCAGGGTTTCACTTCAAGATGGAAGGATGCTGGATTCAACTCCTCTCACAGAACACTAAACATACAGCTATCTATGGAACATTTTCCTTTGAAAGAAATCTAGGAACTAGCTGAGCAACTCCTACACATCAGGCAAATGAGAAAAAACACACTGAAATGGGTAGGAGAGGTGGAGACACAATTTCACCAGAAACCCCACCCCCAGCATGGTTACCCACAATCGGGAGGGAAATCACAACTGCCAGCTTCTCCCTGAGGAGGGAAGGGTATGAATCCCACTTCTGGCACCCTAACTTTTAAGACTTAAGGGATAGGCCCCAAAGTATCTACCTTTGAAAGTCAACAGGGCTAGTGCCCACAAGACCAATACTATAGAACTGAGAAACAGTACTTAAACTGCTTGCATGGACCCACCATGGAGCCAGGACAGAGGCAGCTGAGTGAATCACGCCCAGTCTTTCTGTGAAAAAGGTCCATTTGTCTGTCTTAAAAGTTCAGCCTGAGGTGTGTGCTTCTAATTTAACATATATCTAGGGCCAACTGAAATACTTTCCAAAGATTGCAGAGGCTAACAGGTGTCATCTTTGCACTCTCCCTCTGCCTCACGCCAGGTTGCCAGTGCCTCCCAGAACGGAGCTTATGAACACGTCTGCAGCCCTGGTTTTTGCAGTTGCCACCCAGGGAACACCCTTTGAATGTCTGGCTCTGGTGGCCAGTGAAGATTACACTTTCAGATCACATAGCACTGTAAACAAATGGGAAACAGCTGGGTTACCATACCAGGGAACAGCAGAGAGGCAGTAGACAGAAATGCATAGTCTTTCCAAGAAAGAGGACTATTAGGTTATCTTCAAAGATGCAAATGCCCATCTCCCAGTCTTCCCCTGAAAGCTGTTTATTTGCATACTTCAAAAAAAGCTGCTACCTGAGGTTCTGGTTTCCAGTAAGCCTTGCATCTAGCTGCTGCCTGAGATCCTCCCCTTTAGGACACTGACAGGTCTTGGGCATAGTCTGAACTACTGAGAGCCACTAAGAACAAAATAGGCTGCTTAGACAATCACAATGGTTTGAGAGACAGCCAAAAGCAAGGGCAAGGATGAACACAAAGGTTCATCTATCTACATAACACCACTCCTCCAAGACGGGGAGAGGTAGTTGTTTTACCTAATGCATGCAAACCAACAAAGATGGTCAAGGATGAAGAGGAAACATAGAACTATATTCCAAATGAAACAAGATAAAACCTCAAACAAAACGGAGACAAGTGATTTACCAGACAGAGTTCAAAACAACAAGCATAAAGATGCTCACCAAGGCAAGGAGAACAGTGCATGAACAAAGCGACAACGTGAACAAAGACAAAGAAAATATAAGTACCAAGCAGAAATCACAAAATTGAAGAACACAGTAAGTGTAGTGAAAAACACAACAGAAGGATCAGACAGCAGATTAGACCAAGCAGAAGAAATCACTAGCAAACTCGAAGACAGGGCAGTGGAATTCATCCAATCAGAGCAGTTAAAAAAGAATGAAAAAGAGTGAAGATAGCATAAAGGAGTAATGGGGACAAAATTAAGCAGACCAATATTCACAATATAAAGTGACCCAGAAGGAGAAGAGAGAGAAAGAGACATAAAACTTATTTGATGAGGGGCACCTGGGTGGCTCAGTCAGTTAAGCGTCTGCCTTCGGCTCAGGTCATGATCTCAGGGTCCTGGGATCGACCCCGCATCAGGCTCCCTGTTCAGTGGGGAGTCTGCTTCTCCCTCTCCCTCTGCCTTCCAGTCCCCCTGCTTGTGCACTCACGCACACACTCTCTCACTGACAAATAAATAAATCTTTTAGAAAAAGAGAAAAACCCTCAAAAAAAAAACTTATTTTATGAAATAATAGCTGAAAACTTCCTTAATCTGGGGAAGGAAACGGACCTCCAGATCTGGGAGCTGAGAATGTTCTAAATAAGATGAATTCAGAGACCCACACTAACACTCTGTAATTAAGTTGCCAAAAGTTAAAAACAAAAAGAGAACCTTAAGAGTGGCTAGAAGAAAACACCTCGTTACATACAAAGGAACCCTCATAAGTATATCAGCACATTTTCTGCAAAAATTTTGCAGACTAGAAGGGACTCATATGGCTGAAAGGAAACTTCCAACCAAGAATACCCAGTAACATGTTAGAACAGATTAACATAACAGTCATATACAGAACATTCTAGCAAAAAGCAAGAGAATACATATTATACTCAAGCTCACAAGTCACAAGTCTTAATAAACTTAAGAAGACTAAAATCATATCAAGCATCTTTTCTGACCACAACGGTATGAAACCAGCAATGACCTACAAGAAAAAAAACCAGAAAATTCACAAATATGTGGTGACTAAACAACATACTACTGAACAACCAATCAAAGAAATCAAAAAATACCCTGAGACAAATGAAAATGTAAATATAGCATACTAAATGTTACAGGATGCAGGAAAAGCAATTCTAAAAGGGAAAATCATAGTGATAAATGCTTACATTAAGACATGAGAACGATCTCAAATAAATTAACTTTATAGCTCAAGGAACTAGAAAAGAACTAAGCCCAAAAATAGAAAGGAAATAAAGATCAGAACAAAAATAAATGAAATGAAGACTAAAAATACAATAGCAACAATCAATAAAACTAAGCTTTTTTTTTTAAGAAAAACAAAATAGACAAACCAAGAAAAAATGAGAAAGGACACAAGTAAAATCAGAAGTGAAAGAGACGTTACAACTGATACCACACAAGTATAAAGGATCATAAGATACTACTATGAATAATTATACTCCAACAAATTGGACAACCTGGAAGAAATGGAGAAATTCTTAGAAACATACAAACTGTCAAGAGTGAATCATAAAGAAGGAGAAAATCTGAACAGACTGATTACTAGTAAGGAGAGTGATTCAGTAATTAAAAATCTCCCAACAAACAAAAGAACAGGACCAGACGGCTTCACTGGTGAATTCCTCCCAACATTCAAAGAAGAATTAATACCAAGCCTTCTCAAACTCGCCCAAAAAACAGAAGGAATACTCCAAACTCATTTTATAAGGCCAGCATTACCCTAATACCAAAATCACACAATGACAAGAAAATTGCAGGCCAATATCCCTGATGAACACAGACACAAAGATCCTCAACAAAATACTAACAAACCAAATTCAACAATACACAAAAAGACTCATACAACATGATCAAGTAGGATTTATTGGAGGGATGCAAAGATGGTTCAACATCCACAAAGCAATCAATGTAGTACATTACATTAACAAAATGAAGGATAAAAATCGTATGATCATCTCAATAAATTCATGGAACTCTATCCGTTTATGTTTAATAAAAACTCTCAAAAATAGTAGGTATAGAAGAAACATACCTCAACATAATAAAGGCCATCTATGACAAGCCCAGAGCTAACAACACATTCAGTGGTGAAAACCTGAAAGCTTTTCCCCCAAGATCAGGAACAAGATAAGGATGTCCATTCTCATCACTTTTATTCAACAGAGTATTGGAAGTCCTAGCTAGTAATTAGGCAAGAAAAAGAAAAGGCATCATAATTGGAAGGTAAGAAATAAAACTGTCCCTATTTGTAGATGACATGATATTACGTATAAAAAAAAACCCCAGACTCCACCAAAAAATCCTTAGAATAAACGAATTCAGTAATGTTGCAGGATACAAAAATCTGTTGCATTTCAATACAGAATAACAAACCATAAGAAAGATAAATTTAAAAATCCCATTTACAATTGCATCAAATTTAACCAAGAAGGTGAAAGACCTGTACAGTAGTCCCCACTTACCTGCAGGAGATATGTTCCAAGAGTCCCAAAGGCTGCTTGAAACTATAACTGGTACCAATCCTATACACAGACACAGACACACACACACACACACACACACACACACACACACACACACTGTTCTTTCCTATACATACCTATGATAAAGTTTATTTTATAAATTTATTTATTTCATAAATAAGGCACTGTAAGACATTAGCAACAATTAACTAATAATAAAATATAACAACATACTATAATAGAGGTAATGTGAACATGGTCTCTCTCTCAAAATATTTTATTGTATTGTATTCACCCTTCTTCTCGTTATGATGTGAGATGATAAAATGCCTATGTGATGAGATGAAGCAAACTGAATGAGGTAGTCATTGTGATGTACAGTTAGGCCACTACCCTGGTCTTCCGACAACATGTCAGAAAGAGAATCATTGATGAAAGAAATTAAAGAAGATGCAAATAAATGGAAAGGTATTCTGTGTTCATGGATTGAAAGAATTAATACTGTTAAAATGTCCATACTTCCCAAAACAATCTAAAATTCAATGCAATCCTTATCTAATTGACAATAGCAATTTTTCACTGAAATAAAACAAAGTACCCTAAAATTTGTAATGGAGCTACAAAAGACCTCAAATAGCCAAAGCAATTAAAAAAAAAAAAAAAGCTGGAGGCATCACAATTCTGGATTTCAAACTACATTACAAAACTATAGTAGTCAGGGGCGCCTGGGTGGCTCAGTCATTAAGCATCTGCCTTCGGCTCAGGTCATGATCCCAGTGTCCTGGGATCAAGCCCCACAGCGGGCTCCCTGCTCCACGGGAAGCCTGCTTCTCCCTCTCCCACTCCCCCTGCTTGTGTTCCCTCTCTTGCTGTGTCTCCCTCTGTCAAATAAATAAAATCTTAAAAAAAAAAAGAACTATAGTAGTCAAAAACAATATGGTACTGGCATAAAAAAATAGATTGATGCAACACAAGAGAGTGCTTCAAAATAAACCCGTGCTTATATGGTCAATTAATATACAAAAAAGGAGCCCAGAATACACAGTGGGGAAAGGACAGTCTCTTCAATAAATGATGTTGGGAAAACTGGAGAGCCACATGCAAAGGAATGAAACTGCACTTTCTTACACCATACCAAAAAACCAACTCAAAATGGATTAAAGACTTGAACATAAGACCTGAAACCATACAATTCCCATAAGAAAACATAGTCTGTAAGCTCCTTGACATCATCTTGACAATGATTTTTTGGATCTGACACTAAAAATAACGATGACAAAAGAAAAATAAACAAGTGGGACTACATCAAATTGAAAGCTCCTGCACATCAAAGGAAACCATCAACAAAATGATCACATGACATCCTACGAAAATGAGAGAAAATATTTGCAAATCATCTTTCTGATAAGGGGTTAATAATATCCAAAATATATAAAGAACTCACACAACTCAACAGGAAAAAAGCAATCCTACTAAAAAACAGGCAGAGGATCTCAACAGACCATTTTTCTAAAGAAGATGGCCAACAGGTACATGAAAAGTTGCTCAACATCACTATCATTAGGGAAATCAAATCCACAATAAGATATCACCTGACACCTGTTAGAATGGCTATCTCAGAGACAAGAAATAACAAGTGTTGGCAAGGATGTGGAACAAAAGGGAATGTAAATTGGTATAACTTGATGGGAATGTAAACTGGTATAACTACGCTAGAAAACAGTATGGAGGTTCTTCAAAAAATTAAAAATAGAGAATTACTTTATGATCCAGCATTTCCACTTTAGAGGGTTTATCCAAAGAAAACAAAAACACTAACTTGAAAAGATATATGCAACACCATGTTCAGTGCAGCATTATTTACAATAGCCAAGATATGGAAACAACCTAAGTGTCCACTGACAAATGAATGGCTAAAAAAAATACATATATTCCTTATATACATAATGCAATATTATTCAGCCATGAGAATGAAGGAAACCCTGCAGTTTGTCACAGTTGGATGTACCTAGAAGGCATTATGCAAAATAAGTCAGACAGAAAAACACAAATACTTTGTGCTCTCACTTATACGTGGAATCTAACAAAACAGAACAAAACGATAGATACAGGTAATGGACTGGTGGTTGCAGGGGTGGCAGGGGGCGAAACAGGTGAAGATGGTCAAGGTAAAGAGGTACATACTTCCAGTTATATAACAAGTTCTGGGATGTAATGTATAGCACATGATTGCAGTTAATAATACCATATTGTATACCAAAGTTGCTAAGAGAGTAAATCTTAAAAGTCCTCACCACAAGAAGAAAAATTTTAACTGTGTGTGGTGATGGATGTTAACAAGACTTATTGTGGTGATCATTTCATGATATATACATATATCAGATATGTTGTACACCCAGAATTAATATAATGTTAAACAGACCTCAATAAAATAAATAAATGCAACCTCTTAACAACAAAAAATTAAAAAGACTATCCAGAACAAAAAGGCAACCCACAGTATGGAAGAAATATTTGCAAATCATGTATCTGAGATCAATATATCCAGAATATATAGAGAACCCCTACCTAAAATTCAACCAAAAAAAACCCAAACAACCTAATTCAAAATGGGCAAAGGACTTAAGTAGACACGTCTCCAAAGAAGATATACAAATGGCCAAGGAGTACATGAAAAGATGCTCAACATCACTAAACATTAGAAAAATGCAAACCAAAATTACAATGGGATACCACCTCACACCCACAGGGATGGCTTCTATCAATAAAACAAAGGGGCACCTCGGTGGCTCAGTCAGTTAAGCGACTGCTTCTTGATTTTGGCTCAGGTCATGATCTCAGAGTCCCACCTTGGGCTCTGCACTGGGCGTGGAGCCTGCTTAAGATTCTCTCTCTGCCCCTCCCTTTGCTCTCTTAAAAATAAAAAAAAAAAAAAGGGACAACTGGGTGGCTCAGTTGTTAAGCATCTGCCTTTGGCTCAGGTCATGATCCCAGGGTCCTGGGATCGAGCCCCGCATCGGGCTCCCTGCTCCGCAGGAAGCCTGCTTCTCCCTCTCCCACTCCCCCTGCTTGTGTTCCTTCTCTTGCTTTGTCTTTGTCAAATAAATAAATAAAATCTTAAAAAAAAAAAGAAAGAAAGAAAAGAAAAAATAAAAATGTTGGCAAGGATGTGGAGAAACTAGAACCCAAGTGCACTGCTGGTGAGACTGTAAAGTGGTGTAGCCACTGTGGAAAACATGGAGGTTCCTCAAAAAGTTAATCATAGAACTAACCTACGACCCAGCAATTCCACTTCTGGATATATACCCAAAAGAACAGAAAGCAGGATCTCAGAGAGCTTTTTGAACACCCATGTTCATCGCAGCAGTATTTACAATAGCCAAAATGTAAAAGCAACATTTGGGTTGCCAGTATAATGAGGTTGCCAGAGCCTGGGGGAAGGGAGAATGGGAATATGAGAAGTTATTGTTTAGGAAGTGTAGAATTTCAGATTTACAAGATGAAAAGAGTTACATGGTGGAAATGGTTACACAACAATGTGAATGTATTTAATACCACTGAACTGTACAAGTAAAATGGTTAATATGGGGGGCGCCTGGGTGGTTCAGTTGTTAAGCGTTTGCCTTCGGCTCAGGTCATGATCCCAGGGTCCTGGGATCGAGTCCCGCATCGGGCTCCCTGCTCCGTGGGAAGCCTGCTTCTCCCTCTCCCACTCCCCCTGCTTGTGTTTCTCACTGTGTCTCTCTCTGTCAAATAAACAAAATCTTTAAATAAATAAATAAATAAAATGGTTTAATATGGTAAATTTTATGTTTTTTTTTTTAAGATTTTTTATTTGACAGAGAGAGCACACAAGCAGGGGGGAGTGGCAGGCAGAGGGAGAGGGAGAAGCAGGCTCCCCACCGAGCAGGGAGCCCGATGTGGAGCTCAATCCCAGGACCCCGGGATCATGACCCGAGCCAAAGGCAGACGCTTAACCGTCTGAGCCATTCAGGCGCCACACACACAAAAACGGGGGGAAAAAAGATGTCTACTTCTGTGACTGAAACCCTGAGTGATTTTTAATCAAGCCTGAAGTTAGATAGGTAGCCATTGCCAATAAAGATTTTGTTTTAATAAGGAGGCAGGGAATGCCTAATACCAGGGTGAGTGGAAAACACAATCCATCCCCTTGGACTCCAGGGATAAAAATCAGTGGTGCTGACCAACCCAGAGCAGACCCCCTTCCCACTATAGCCCAGTCCTTGAAGTCGCATCTCAAGTTCCCATCCAGTCTTGACCTACTGCCTTGTCAGTGGCCTGGAGCCCTCAGGGACCTCTCACCTGTCCCTTCATGTACCCACAAACCTCAGGGAATTATGCCATCAATGCAAAGGAGGACCCGCCCTCTCCAACCCCCCACTACCCTCTCCAACCCCTCATCCCCACCCCATACACCAGGGAGCCCAAAGGACAGAAGGAGGAGCAGACGGGAAATTCAAAAGCAGCACCTACTCAGAAGCCATGAATAAGGCCTGAAGGATGCTGTTCACGTAGCATGTGTTGCCCAGATTGATTAAACCAATCTTGCCCGTGTCTGACTTGGCCATGAGCCGGGGGTAGAAACCAGCCAGCTCACTCTTCTGCGAGGTCCAGGCATCCTGCCCCAGCAGCTGCTTGATGCGGTCCTCATTGGGAACATGGAGGTCCTGAGGAGGGAACAAGGCAGCAGGATGGTGGGGACCATGGTCAGCTCTAAAAATATCACTTCCTCTGGGAAGCCTTCTTGGACTACAGCCTACCCCACCCCCACCCAAGCACACTGTCCCACAAATGTCCCAGATATATGTGTTAACAGCCTTCTGATTCCAAACTTATTCTAGGTTCTCCTTTTGACACTTGGGCCCTCTATATCACCTTTCATGTCACAACTGCCTTAGGAAGGTATAAAATGTCCATTTCATAGATGAAAAAACTGAGACTCAAAGAAATGAATTTTCCAGGGACATACAGACAATAAATGAAAAATCCGTATATTCTTAGGGGAGCCCAGGGTATGACAGGCTCTAAGCAATGACAACACAGGCCTACCAGCCAGATCCAACAATGTCAAGATCTCAGGCCTCGTCCTGACCCTTGTCCTAACTAACTGCCTGGCAACGGTCAGTGAGCCTCTCTGACTCCATTTCCTCATTTGTCAAGTGAGGCTACTCCTACTTTGTATCAGTTTGGCACTCCATATTTCACAGTGCTTGCACACAATGACGCTCCCACTTGCCCTCCTCCTTCAGGTCTGCCATCAGGTTTAATTAGCCACCAGCCCCCAGCACGATCCCACAGATAGGATGGTGGGAGGGTCCGGGGGTCCTGAGGTATGGGTCCTTGGTCAAGGGCTCAGGGATTAGCATGCTTTCTTTCTCATTCTCCTTTTCCTTTAGATTTTATTTTTATTTATTTGACAGAGAGAGAGAGAGCAGGAACACAAGCAGGGGGAGAAGGAGGGGGAGAAGCAGGCTTCCCACGGAGCAGGGAGCCCGATGCGGGGCTCCATCCCAGGACCCTGGGATCACGACCTGAGCCGAAGGCAGACGCTTAATGACTGAGCCACCCAGGGGCCCTCTCGTTCTCCTTTTTTACATTAAAACAGATGCACCTAAAAGAACATTACCCAGCACGGGTTCTACTCTATTTTAATGAAAAACACCTAAGCATAATAGAGTTACTTAATAGATACAAGCAACATTCCTCTAAGCCCTACCGTTTCCAGATCCTGAGCACAGACCCTAGACTTGTCCAAGCCTCCAGAGTTTCAAACCATGTTAGCACCGAAGGCCCTGGTCTCCCCAGCATACCATCTGGCCATCGCAGAAGGTCCAGCTCAAGCAGTGGCTTAACACTTCTGCTCACTCATTTCCCAGGAACATTTATCAGATCAGTCACCTCACAGATGATAAAAAACAGAGGAGCTGCCAAAGGCAAGATAAAAAAGATACAGGCTTGGGGCACCTGCGGGGCACAGATGGTTAAGTGTCCAACTCTTGATTTCGGCTCAGGTCATGATCTCAGGGTCATGCAATGGAGCCCTGCTTAAGATCTCTCTCTCCCTCCCCCTCTGCTCCTCCCCATCTCTAAATTAAAATAAAGGGGGGGGGGCTCATTACCTTCTTAGTCCCTCCTTTTTTCTTCCTATTGTCCCCTATCTAGTCCCCACCCCATACACAACATGAACAAATAGGGACAAAAAGGCAGAAAAACAGAACCTCATACATGTGCACACATGCACGATGCAAAATTATCCACACTAGGAAAAAATGCCATTTTTCCCCAAAGAAGGTAACTTGGTACTCTTACAAAAATAAAACAGAACTATGAAATAAGTTTCAAGCTCCTCATGTGACATACAATGGCTCCCTTAGCAAGAAGCACAGCTCCCAAAAAACTGCCTGAGAGAACTTTTCATAATTTATTTATAAAGGAGCCTCGAAGGACGTGCTCATAGAAAACATGTAAAAGCGTTTAATAAACAATAAAATCCTATGGATACTTTGCCGCCTTGCCCCTCGCACTGGCTCGTACCAAGAGGTATCCAAAGCCACAGGACAAACGTAGCACATCTCCCCAGAGCCATATTCTCTAATATTTAAGGAAGGAAAATGTCTGCATTAAAACAAATGTTTATAATTATGAAATATGTACTTGAATCTCTGAGATAAAATGAGATTCTAGAGAAACACTGAGCTTTAGGTAAGCAGCCCCTTTCTGGGCTCAAGCACTCTGGAGGAAAGGTTTGAGAAGCCCAGATCTGCTAGATGAAGGAGAGTCGGTCTGGTTTGAGGCCCTCCAGTCTGATCTTCCAACGTCCTTTCCAGTCCACTGACGAACTGCACATTCCCACTCCCACACCTTTCCCTCCAATGCATCTGGAGGTACCTCATCTTGCCAGTCCCCATCCCTCAAGGCCTCACTCCTATATCCCCTCTCTAGAAGACTTGCCAGGATCTTCTCAAGTGGGTACACATAAGATCTATACCTATCTTAGAAAGCCTAGCTGCCTGCACCTTCTGGTACCGGTATTTACAGATCCACTGTCCCCTGGATCTGGCCACAGCCCCTAGTGTGAAAAGCCCAAGTCTCACTCAGTGTGAGTTCCCCTCAGTGCCTAGTGCAGGGCCATGCTCCTTCCTCTCTGTTCATGCCTCCATGACATTCTTCACATGACAGTTACGTTCATTCACTCACAGATATTTGCTGGGCAGAGAAATCATAACATGGTCCCTGCCCACCAGAAGCTCACAGTCTACCAGGAAACAGTAACAGTCACTTCCAACAAGTCAAAGCCCTGTCTCCTCTGCTCGCCTACCTCCAGTGACAGGCAGCTCATGATCTAGCAAGGTAGCTGCTTCTCTTGTCGGTTGGCTCTATTTGAAAAAATGCATTCTCTTAAGTTGGAAAAACTGAGAAGATCCAAGTAAATGTCTGAGGTTTTGTTTAAAAGTATCAACTGACTCTCACTCATGGTGGATTGTTCCCTTGTGTGTTTTGTAATTTTTGGATTATAAACTCATCTTCAGCAGAATTTTATCTTTGTGACTTGACAGCACTTTCATTTGTGTTTCTACAAGGCAACTCTTGGGTATTACAAGGTCCTAACCACTTTTAATGTGAGTGCCTGAGCTTAGGGGGTCCCACAACCCCAAAGACAATGAGAACTTGAACCCCTAAACCCACGTAAGAGCAGGCCAATGATGACAAATTTCATTTTTCCCAGTCCAGAGTGCAGACCAAGCCAGAAAAGTTTCCTTGACATCTATTTGAGACCATGTATATATTTTTTCTAGATCACTCTTTTACTAACAGTAAAGCCTTTGGGTCCTGGCTTACATGGGCCTCTTAGTGCTAACGCCCTAGTGAGAGCAGGCCCTAAGCATCACCTCCTGTCCCTACGAGCTCAAGTGGCTTAGTGACTATGGTTACAACCTTCCCCCCTTCCCTCCCTACCGCAGGGCAAAAGAGCATCTTCTCTCACTTACCATTCTGGATTCTAGTTTTTTATTCCTTTTTGGCCCCTGGGGATTCCCCATTACTTTCTTGCAAGCTCAGCTATGTACTTAAAAAAAGACATTTGTTATATTTTAACAAGCATTTCTAGGTGTTCTGTAGTGGGATGCTTTCCAGGTTATCTATCTGCTATGCTACAGAAATGGAAGTCAGATCAGAGGTTCTATAAGGGCCACCACCTACACCTAGAGATCTTTCACCCATGCTCAGACCTGCCCTCTGTATCAGGCAATAGGAAAGGGCTCAGCAACCATGCACCCTGCCTGTGTGTCTCTCACTACCACCATGACTGCACAAGTCACCAAGCCTCTCCAGTCTCATTTCCCTCATCTATGAAATTCAGGTAACCACAGTACCTGCTTCTTGTTTCTTGTGTCTTGTGAGCATTAAAAAACAAAATATATGGAAGACATTGTCAAATGTGGCACTACCTACAAATGCTGTTGTCCTAGCAACCCAGGTCAGAAGCCCCTTCGTCCTTGTAACCTCCTCCTCTAACTGGAAATGATCCTTCCCTTCTCTGGTTCCTCACAGGAATTTCCTAAGCCATTTGCATCAGAGTTACTTCTGTGCAAGCCTAGGTTGCAAGCTCCTCAGTGGAGGCGACTTGGTCTGCCTCGTGCCTGTGTCCCCAGTTCCCAGCCTGGGTCTAGCACAAAGCAGGGCACCAGTAAAGCCATGTGAATGCCGCTCTGGAGTGCTCCAGCTGGGGGGCAGGGGGAGATAGCGACAACACATGACAAAGGGATACGGAGCTGTGGGAGCCCAGAAAAGTCCTGACCCAGCCTGGGGTGGGGAGGGGGTATCAAGACTTGTCAGGGAAGGCTTTCTGAGGGAGGTAACACTTGAGCAGAGCCTTAATGGATAAGATTGGATGGGAAGAGGAGCTATGTGGGCAAAGCAAGAGAAGGGGTGATAGTCAGAGAGAATGGCATATGCAAAAGCGCGGAGCAATCATGAGCGATGACCATCTGGGGAAAAGGCAGGTGGCTCAGTGTGCCTGAAGCACAGGATGGGCCAGAGGAGGTGATGGGACACAGGCAGAGACCAAACGATGGGGGGGGCTGCCACTAACCTGTGTTACGGCCTTGAGCAAGGCCCAAGCCAGCACTCTTTTTGGAGCGGGGCAAGGAAGCAGGGGGGACAGCGTCACTCACCTTAATGGCCTCCATGACAGGCTCATACAGATCTGGGAAGCCTGGGAACCGGAAGACCATGCAGTGGACCAGCTCCGCTAGCTGCTCCAGGCAGCTGGTCCCCGAGTTGGAGTCCTCCTTGACCAGAGAGGCCACCATGGGCGGGATGTGAGGGAGGAGCTACAAGAGCAGAGCACGATTAGGCTAAGGACCATTTACCACCCAAGACAGGGGTTGGTGGGCAGAGCTGAAGACACCCTGAGCTCCTCACAGCAGGAAGGTCTGACCACCTGGCCACTGTCCCCCTTGCCTACACAGAGCTCTGTGCTAGGGAGGCGAGTGACTCTTTGTACAGGACATGTGAGCTTGGATATCCGGCCTCAGTCTCTTAGTCTGTTAAATGGGATAAACAATTCCCTCCTCACAGTGGAGGTGTGGCCTGGGCCCAAGCCCCAGCTGTTAAGCCAAGCCAACTGGCCTGCCAGGAGCGCCTGAGGCCTGAGTGACCAGGGTAATTCTTCTTTCTACCACCCTTCTTTCACCAAACATTTACCCGCCCAACACTTCACCCTCACAATGACTTTATTCAGCAGTTATCACCCCCATCTTATAGATGAAGAAACTGAAGTTAGAGATGTTATATAACTTACCAAGAACTACCCCCATGTGTTATAGGAGAAGCTGATGTCCGAAACAAAGCTGTTTTCCTCTGGCCTATGGAGTACTAACTTTCAAACCCACGGGGTGCTCTACCGTAACATCCCAGGGATGGACAGAGTCAGCCCACAGGAACTGGGAGTAGGGAGCCCAGAAGGATGGGAAGAAACAAGTATCTATCTGGTCCCTAGTATGCAGCAGGCTTTTGACAACTATCACCTCATCTAACCCTCTCCCACCATCCTGGGGGCTTACCCTGTTCCAAGCCCTGAGAGGTAAGTGCCTGGCCCAAGGTCATCACATCTGGCAAACGACAGAGATGGGACTCAACCCCCAGTACCCCAATCCCTGGTTCTGCGCTTTTCCCACCGCAGCAAATTAGAAAGCATGAAATTTCTGCCCTGACCAGGAGCCATCAGAATCTAGGGCCCCATCTGCAGCTCAGGTATGGGAAAAGGAAGGCAAGAGGGTCGGCCCTCCTTCCCTCCCCGCGCCCCCCCCCACAAGAACTACAGGCTGTCCTTCCCAAAGGATGGCCCCAAAGATAACAGAAAGGGCCCTGGGCTGAAGGCCAGGCCACGTGGGTGCTGGTCAGGAGCAGGGTATATCAGAAGGACACTGGGTCAGAAGTCAGACCAACTTAGTTAGAATCTTCCCTGTATCGCTCACCAGTTGTGTGTCTGGGACAAATGATTTCTCCTCCCTCACCTGAAGTTTCCTCAGCTGAAAAATGGAAAAAATGACAGAATTCTCCCTCTTAGGGCTGGACTGAGAGTTAACATATGTACTGTCTTTAGTACCATGCCTGCCACACAGCAGGCCCCTAAGCAACATTAGCCGTCATCATTCTAGGGCTGTCACTCTACCATGGGCCGGTGGGGAAGCCATACACATTCTCTGGCCTTAGTCTCCTATCTGGAAAATGGAGTTTCAAGTCTCCTCCAGTCCTAACATCCAGGACTTCAAGGTCTTGGGCTTCAAACCCCCAACCCAATAGAGACAGCATGTCTGGACTCCAGCCAAACCAGTGGAGGATGGAGGACCGGCCCTCCACAGGGCAGCACATAGGGCCCTTACCAGGTGGAAGGCCTCATGGGAGTGCTGGAAGGTCAGGAGCATGTACTTGAGGACAGACAAGGCAGCTCCCCGGACAATGGGGTACAGAAGCTTGGAGAAAACCTGGAAGAGAGTCCCTGGTCAGGAGTTCCCCACGCCTGGGCCTCAGAGACTAAGTGCAGCCACAGACCTGAGAGGTGGTCAGACACACCAGAGTTGAAGCAGCAGACCCATGCAGAACCAAGAACACAGATAGTGTCACAGACTTAGGTTGATGGACAGATGGACAGCAAGACAGATATCTGATGGGAGGGATGGAGAGACAGACCAAAAGTGACACACATTCTTGAGCAAGCAGAGGAATGAATGGCGGAAATCTGAGGCCCAGACAGGTACAGAGAATTGTCCCGGGTCACAGCAAGCCTGGGTGGGAGCCCCAGTACTCTGCCTCCCAGGCCCACACTGTCCCTGGCAAAAGCTAAGTGGGAAAAGCCATAAGCCAGGGCTAGGACAGAGGCCCACCAACCTTCTCAATTTTGGCGAGTGAAACCTCAATCAAGATGCTGAACTTCTTAACAGCAGCCAGGCCCTTCAACAGTGCGATGATCCACTTGTCAATGTTCTTCCCCAGGGGCCACGACACCCAGTCGATCATCCTGGAGAGGGAAGCGACAATGACACAAGGACCAGGGAGGCCCAAATGCCTGGGTGGGGGCATCCCAGGAACAAGCTATAATGTCCTGTACAGAGCAGCCCTGGAGTCCGTGGGATGGACAAGACACCTCTGAGAACTGCCAATGAGCCCAGCATGGGCATCCGGCAGAGACTGGGGCTCCCCAGCAGGAGGGGAGCCAGACCCTCTCAACACCCCAAACCTCACCCCACACACTAGGCTGCAGTGGTAGAACAAGGCTTTCGGCCGCCTCTGCCTGGACCATGGGGCCCAACAGCAGGAGCAGCACTGCCCCCACCCCCGCCATGCTGGAAGCTTTGGCTCCAGCAAACCCTTGCTTGTGACCTAGAACAAGTCACCCTCTCTAGCTTCGGTTTCCTCCTCTGCAAAATGGGGACAATACCTACCTCACAGACTCGTTATATGAATTAAAAGACGTGATAACAGTTAACTCTCACAGTATTCACTCTGCACCACGCACTACTTCATCTGCCTTACATGTATTAACCCATCTGACCCCCACAAGTTAATGGTTCTGTGCACAGAGCATGAAGCTGCCACATAGTACGTGCTCAGGAAAATGGCATTATGTCATTACTTTTACACTCGTAAGACTATACTATAAAGAGAGAGAACAATGACAGACCAAACAATAGTAATTATGATGACAGTAGCTACCATCACTGCTCTAAACACTTTACATTATCTCATTTTATCTAATCTTTGCAATAACCCTGTTAAGATGGGTTCAATTACACTACATTTTATAAATGAGGAAGCAGAGGCCTACAGAAGTGGAGTAACTTGCCCAAAGTCACACAGACAAGAAGTAGTAGAGCCAGGATCTGCACCCAACCAGCTTACCTCTAGAGCCCACACTCTTACGCGCTAAAGACAAGAAATCCAAGAAGGCCTAATGGAGATGCACACAGGTATGGAAAGCATGGTAGGGGAGGCATACCAGGTGAATAGGATCTACAAAGCCAAAGGCCTGTAGGCAGGAGGGAAGGCAGCATATTCTGCGATCAATGGATAGGCAGGTGTGGCTAGATCGCAGGTGTGGCTAGATCACAGGTGTGATGACATTCAAATGAGGTGAGGGAATGTGCAAAAGCTGTGAGCATCCAAATTCCATTTATCATACCTGCCAAACTCAAGAAGCACTCTGTAACATACTTTCAGCTTCTAGTATGGCCCCATGGAAGCCTGACAACTCCTTATACCATCTTTGCTATTACAGGGGGGGAAACTGGGGCTCAGAGAGTTCACTGACTTGTCCAGGATCACACAGTTAGCACCCAACCTGAAAGCATCGCTAGGGAAAGGTTCTTTGCATCTCCCACATCCAGCCCTGGGCCAGGCACAGAGCAGGGCTCAAGAAAGGATGGACGAATGAAAAAAGCATGAGGTCCTGGGCCTTCTGACACTAAATTTAGCCCAGCAACCCCACCCAGTGGAAGGAGGGAGAGACACCTAACCACCACCCAGCCCTCAGCCCACCTGCTGATGGCAGTCAGCATCTGAGAGTCTGTCACACTGTCATCATTGCTGAGGTTCCGGACGACGCCATCCATAAGCTCCAACGGGAGGTGCTGAACCACGCTGGCCAGGGCGCTAGATGGTGGCTCCTCCTCTGGAACGGTGTGGGGGCTGGGATGAGCTTAGCAAGGCAGGTAGGCTCCTCACCACCCCCAGTCCCCCCATGCCCTCATGCTGCCAAGGAACGAGACCAGGCTTCTGCAAAGAGCACATTGAGGCCACCTCCTTACCTCCTACAACATCACAGCCTCCCATCCCACCTTAGCTTATTTGCCCAACAAACCTTCACTGCCATGGCTTGGGGCCCAGCCCTTCACTGAGCAGACAAAAGCACTGACGCCCCCCCTCCCACCTGTCTCTAAACAGACAAGGTCTGTAAGAAAGGGTAACACTGGAGCTGGCAAGAACAGGTAGAACAGGTGTGTTTCCAGATGGAAACACACACACAAAGACCTAGAGGTGAAAAAGAGCATTTAGTTATCAAAATGTGTTGTCCAATTGGATAACTGCTTATACACCAGGGCCTGGTTCTTTCTCCTGTCAGGTGCTTTCTCTTCCTTTCAACTGAATAGCCCTATAATCAAGTAAGGCACAGATCTTCTTTCGCTCATTTATAACTGTAGTCCAAGTACCACAGTTGTTAGTGGAGGACCGGGAGTTTACATTTCAGAGTTGAGATGTACAGGCTCCATCACGTGTCCAGAACTTGGCCTCTGCCTGCCCTGAACACCTTGCCCCTGCTGTTGCCCAGCTCTCAAAACCTAAATCAAAAGTCACCACTTCTACAAAACCCACCTGACCCAAAGGGCATGATGACATCCCCACCCCCACTCCACCCCTTTCTGTTGTCTCAGTCGGCCCCAGTCTCCCTTCTGGCCAGCTTGATCTGGGTCCGCTCCTCCTTATGTGCCCAGCACCCACCGCAGGATAGTTCTCACTGCACGAGCTCAGGACAGCCCTGCTAATTAAGGAACATCGCATTCCCCCACCTGTGCATTAGCCCCTCACACACACACCTGCCATACATGACACGGGCACGCCAAGCACAAGACCCTGCACGTGCAGTCACCCGCCCGGCGCACATCCAGCCCCTGGCGCGCACGCGCTCCTGCCCCAGCCCGGGCCCCAGCCCACACACACCTGTGCAGGAGATGACGGCGAACAGCTCCTTCAGGCAAGGCAAGATGGCGGCGGGCTGGGCTCGCCACAGCTGCGCCAGGAGCCCGCTCACCTGCTGGGCCTGCTCCAGGAACTCCACGGCGCCCTCCTCGCCCTCAGCGGGGCAGCGGAAGCGGCCGAGGCAGCGCACCAGCTGCTGGCAGAAGAGCAGGCGGTGCGGGCCGTCGGGGACGCAGCGCGGGTGTCGCGCCAGCAGCCGCGCCACCTGAGCGCAGACGGCGGGCCCCGGGCGCTCGCACACGGTGCGCAGCACCTCCCGCCGCAGCAGCGCGAACACCTCGTCGGCTGCCGGCCCCTCTGGCAACAGCTGCAGGCCCAGCTGCACGCAGGCGAGCGCGCGGGCGCCCGGCGGGCCAGCGCCCCCCTGAAGCAGGCGAAGCACGCGGCGCGCGCTGAAAAACTCAGCGAAGACGTCGGGGTGGTGGCGGCCGGCCACGTGCAGCAGCTGGCAGCCCACGCGGCGGGGCAGCTCGTCGGCTCCGCTCACGTAGAGGCGCGCGCCCAGCGCCAGCAGCGCCAGGCACTGCTCCCGCTCCAGCGGCTGCCGCGCCGCCTCCAGCACGCGCCGCACCAGCCCCTGCTTCACGCTCGCGGGGTACGAGGACGTCACCACCGCCTCCAGGATCTTGTCCATGGCGCCACGCTGTAGGAGACAGGGAGCACGGTCACACTCGGCCCAACCGATCCAGTGCCCCAAGGGGGCCCCTGCATAAGACCTGGGGCGAGCAACCACCTTTCTGGGACTCCATTTTGTCACCTGTGAAACGGGGCAAGGAAACCTCACGGGGAGGTATAGGAATGAAGTAAAGGGCAATGCCTGGCCTGTAATGAGGCCCCAAGGAGTTGTGGTTATTGCTGATGAGCGTCCTTAATTTCACGAAGGCAATATCTCAACCTTCCACCCCTTACCCTACTCTTTTGCCCTTCTCTCCCCAGGCCGCCCTGGTGACCTCATCCACTCGTGGGGCTGGTAGCAGCTGGTTATAGAAGCTGTTGTCCAGAATTTTGGCCAAGTCCTGTCCTGTCGGGGAAGATGAGAGGGGACATACACAAAATCACACCCCCAAGGAGGGAGGGCGGACAGGCTTAGGGTCCCAAGGAAGGATCAACGGGGAGATCCCTGCACACTTTATTCTGCCCCAAATCAACTTCTTGCTGTTTTCCAAGTGATCTACACCTTTCTAAGGCTCCACTTCTTTGTGTATGCTGTGCTTTTCGCCTGAAACCTCCTATCTCCCCAGACCTCCACCACCACCACCACACACACAGCCAAACTCCTGTTTTCCTTAAAGCTTACCTCCAACACGCTGTCTTCAAATAGAACATCCCTCACCCTCCGTTCCTACAGCCCCCTGTGGCTTATTTCTCCATCACAGCTGGGATCCCATAATTCCCTCCAATGAAGCAGAGCTTATCATGTCTGCGGCCTGCCCTGCCTCCAGACCTAGCTCCACAGCCTTGCACACTCAAGGCCCTGCCTGCCCCTCCCCAGCCTGAGTCCACACCAGCCCCTCACTCTCGACTCACTGTGTTCTCCCTGCCACTGGGCCCTTTGATATGTTCTTCCCTCCCCTCCTTGCTTGACTCACCCTGCAGATTTCAGCGCAAACTCACTTCCTCAAGGAAGCCTTGCCTAACCTCTGTTTGGATCAAACATGCCTGTTAACAATTTCAGAGCTCTTGTCCTCCTTTATGGCACTTATCCTGATTCCTTGGTTGGAGTCAGCCTCCTTCACTGTAATATATAGGTAGGTTCCTGAGGGCTGGAACCATGTCAGTTTTGCTCATTCACCTAGGCCAGTACCTGGCACAAAGTAGGCATTTGTTGAAGAAGCAAATGCAAAATATGGTGTGAGTTACTGCTACCTTATTCCTCTGAGCATAGTAGCCTTCCCTTTGCCTTTCCTCTCCCTTCGGGCGGTTTCCTGGAAGCCTTTCTCCCAAGCTGACCCACTTTTACTCCTGATTTTCATGCTGGTTCACAAAGGTAAAGCTTGTTGTCTTAATATCCAACTTTCAGCTCCAAGAAGACAGGGCCATTTCTTCTTTGTATAATCCCACTTTAGGCAGGACCTGATATAAGGTTCAGCATACAGTAGGTGTTTAAACTTATTGGCTCGGTAAAAATTATTGAGACCTGGAGTTGGTGTGAAGACAAGCCATACATTTACTAAATGAGAGGCCAGAAACTTTTATTCAGAACCACAGATATTGTGCGACCCAGACTCTGTGCTAGGCCCTATGGAGACGTTCCGTTCTCTGTCCTAGCTCTTGGCTGAGACCAAGCTTCCATTTATTGCATGCGTTAAAAGCAATGGGTCCATTTGTCCGTCTCCCTCACCAGGCCGTGAGTTCCTTAGGGCAGGGACTAGGACTTACTTCTCAATGGCTAGCATCTGAGATTACTGGGGGTAAAGCCAGAGTAGAGATCAGCGGTTCCCAAACACTGGCTTGGCTGCCTCAGAACCACCTGGTAACTTAGCACAAATTCATATGGCCAGGGCCCAATCCAAGCCTCCCGGAATAGTGTGTTACTCTTTTTACTCTGAATGAGAGTCATCTGGAAATGAAGTCCACTTACCATCCCTGTTACTTATGCTCTCTGAGTCTGTTTCCACCCTGCAGGGTTGTTGTTAAAGCAAATATAAAGTCTTCGGCATGGTGCTGGGCACAGGGAAGTGCTCAATGAATCAGTCCCCTTCGCTTTAGAAGCAAAGCCCTTGCCCTTAGGAACTTCCAGTCTGGTGGTGGAGGCAGACGTGTTGGTAAAGAGTACCAACGCAAGGCATAATCTCAAAG
Source organism: Eumetopias jubatus (assembly GCF_037043125.1). Taxonomy (NCBI): domain Eukaryota; kingdom Metazoa; phylum Chordata; class Mammalia; order Carnivora; family Otariidae; genus Eumetopias; species Eumetopias jubatus. Next base: position 59,197,043 of record NW_028274819.1, on the reverse strand, counting down.
GCCTTTAAACAGGTCTTTAAAAAACTGGTCTCCCTTCATTCCTGGTCTTCTCTTTCCTAGGCAGTGCTTGTGACCAAACTCCCTTGTAGACCATCCTTGCAAATCCCTACCCCTGCCCTCCAGGCTAGTGGACTTAATATGCTTTCAACGCAGGATGCCAAGAAATCCTGTTATTCAGGCAGCCAAGAAAAAACCATAATCGATGGGATATTGACATCATGTGTGGAGGAAGAGGGCCTGGGGGCAGGCAGAAATGGGGTTCTAAAACTAGGGAAGGTTCTGGAAATGGAAAGAAAAACAGACCAGGAATGGCAAGTCCTAAGTTCTAGTGTGACCTTGGGCAAATTTTATTCTAGTCTTGCAACTCATTATGTGACTTCAGCAAATCACATCATGAGCCTCTTTTCTGTTCTGTAAAATGGGGATAAGTGATATCCGGTTGAACCACATGCAAGCAAAGGAGCAGATGTTGGCAATTTCCTATCATTCTACCTGATACCTTTGCACCTGGTGGCTGGAGGCCCAGCAGTAGTGCCCTTCTGTGAGGGCTGTGATCTCCGAGGCCGGCCATGCAGCCTCTGTGCAGTCCGTGGCCCAGCCACTGCAGGCAAGCCCTGCCTACTTGCCCCCACTCCCATGCAGGCAGTCTGAGGTCAGCTGTCACCATAGTCACCAACCAAACCCACTCAGTATCTTGGGTGCGTTCATGAAAAAGGGTTTTAGAGGCTTGGAGCTCACCTGACCTCATCACAGGCCACAGAAAGGAGGTAGGACAAGGCCTGATTTCCCTAGGACACACATGGGAACATGGAGGATCAAAAGAGGAGAGGGACGCAGGCTTGACAGGGTGGGATAAGAACCTGCACTTGGTCTCCCTGGGGGAGGAAGCAGCAGACCACCAGCATTCCTCAGGGGGAGGCTGGAATTATTCCTCTAGGCTCTGCACAAGGAGACGGCCTGTTGACACTGGCTCTGACCCAAGAGACAGCTGCCCCGCACCAGGCTCAGCACCACACAGCAGCCGTATCCTTCCTTAGAAAAGCCCGCATGAAAAGCAGGAGACCCAGGTTCTCTGCTTCTGAATCACCAGGTGACCTTGGGTGAGTCCCTGCCAGGCTCCTCAGCTGTTTCACCTGGAAAATGGAGACTATTTCAGCCCTGACAGGGAAGGGGACAAAGTATAAAAAAGATGACGGCCGGGGCAGTCATGAGTCTATTCTTGGGGCATCTGGCACCAAGTGGAGAAACAGACACTGTCAAGCAAGGAGACAAGCAGACACACACTCCTGATCTCGCGGATTCTACCAGGAATTTCAGCTCTCACTGCCAACTTAGTATTTCCACTGTCTTGCCCTGAGCTCCAGCAGCACCCAGGATCAGCTCCTCTTGCCTGGACTAGTGCAGTAGCCTTCTAACCCCATCTCCTCATTCCCTCCCTCAATCCATCCTCCAGTAGAGGTACGTGTTCTGCAGAATAGAGTCCAGCCTTCTCATCTAGCCCAGGCACTATGCCCCACAGTGCCCACAGCCTTGAGGCAGGTGCTCTTTCACAGTTCTGAGCCTCTGAGCCCCCAAATGGGAGATGACCACCTCACCACCCCTTAGCCTTTCCCAGCCAATCCTGCTGCTCTTCCCCTGAGCCCTTGGTTTATACCTCTCATTGCTGGCATGACAGCCTGACAGACCCAGCAACACCCAGTCTGCTCCAGGGCACACAGTAAGCATATAGGAACATCACGATCCCTCCCCTGGAAGGCCCAGACCCCTTTATCTGTCCCTTTTGGATGATCCTCCACATTTCCACTGTGTATTGACAGGTATCTGTTCCTGCATGGTGAAGCCTGACTCATCTCCACCACCCCCAAACACCGTGTGTGTGTGTGTGTGTGTGTGTGTGTGTGTGTGTGTGTGTGTGTGTGTCCAATGCCCTGCCCCCACACCCTGGGTCCGAATTCAGGCTTCCTCACATCCCTCCCAGGTCTCTGTGACCCACTCTGCAAACATCGTCTGATTAATTTCATTAGATGATAAGGTCCATCTTGCCATGCCCTGTTCAGAACTCTCAAGGCTCCCCAGCCCCTTCAGCATAAGATCTGAACTCCTGAGCTTGACATTCAAGCCCTTTCTGTGACACTTGGCTGACGGGGGGCAAGGGTGGACATGAACTTGACAAACACTGTTTGGCAACAAATCTGAAGGAATACGGGCAGTGGGCTTTTCCTGCTGCCCACCTTTTGGTGATGTCCTCTCTGCTGGGAAAGGCTTTTCCCTCTTCTGGCAAAATCTGACTCATTCTCCAAGGCCCAGGTCACATGCCCCCTCCTCTGGGAAGCCTTTCCTAACCCCCCTGCAGTCCAAGTCTCTGAGCTTCCCAAGGCCCTCTTTGCTTTTCTCATCCCTCAGCAGTGTCACTGGATCCTATGTCTATCTCCCTCACCAGGCTGGGATCTCCTTTCGAAGGAGGTCCAATCCCCTATCTGTGCCTAGCACAGGACCAGGCACAGAGGCGAAGGAGTGCTAAGTGGCCAATGGAAGATATGTGACAGCAAGATGAGATAAAACTAAAGCTGTCACCAGAAAAACACCTTCCAGGGCCTGGCCCAGTCACTGCCCTCTCGTCTGCCAGGTCTGGTCCTGCATATCCATAACCCTGAGACTCAAACATTAGCCAAGAAAGTCCCTACTGAGGTCACTGGACAGGACTGAGTGAGCATTTAGCCATTTAGAAATGACTCAAACAACTAAAACTGAAGAAAAGAAAAACAAAAACTGTTCCTGTTTAGCCTTCAGGTTAAAAGCTCACAGAATCTCACAGGACGGGGTGGGGGGGCTTCAGGAAGGTCTCACTCAACCTCTCCCTACCCTAGAGCACAGTGGACCCTCCAAGCCCCAACTTAGCACCTAAGAGCTGAGAAGCCCATTTATTCTCCTCTCTGACCCTCACATCCAGTCGACCTCCTCTGACTCCCCTGGGTGCTAGAGCCGCCTGGGGAGCACTAGGTGTCCCTCCCAGCAAGACCCCACCCAAGTCCCTGGACAGCAGCATCTGAATTTTTATAACTGGATTTCTTCTACCCAAGGCAGCCCTGGGAAGGATCCCCTTGCAGAAAGAAAGAAAGAAAGAAAAAGAAAGAAAGAAAGAGAGAGAGAGAGAGAGAAAGAAAGAGAGAGAGAGAGAAAGAGAGAAAGAGAGAGAGAAAGAAAGAAAGAAAAAGAAAGAAAGAAAGAAAGAAAAAGAAAGAAAGAAAGAAAGAAAAAGAAAGAAAGAAAGAAAGAAAGAAAGAAAGAAAGAAAAGAAAAGAAAAGAAAAGAAAAGAAAAGAAAAGAAAAAAGAAAAGAAAAGAAAAGAAAAGAAAAGAAAAAAGAAAAGAAAGAAAAGGTTTTACTGGTAAAAAGCAACTGCTCTTTAACCGAAGGGGAATGGGAGGAGAGAGAGCATATATTTCCTTCTCAGGAACCCACCACAATCACCCATCCCTGCTGGGGCCACCCCTCACGTACTTAAGATAGCCACGTCCCCACCCCCACACCAGGCTTTCTGGAAGGGTGGGCACCAGCCTAACACAAGGAGTCTCAAGTCTTGTAGGGGGAGTACGCCCGGGTGAGGATGCTGAGAAGAGCAAAAGCCCATTCCAAGCGGTTGCAACCTCTTGGCCCCCCAGTTTGTGCCCTATCTTAGCCCCACCCCTCCTTTCAGTTATACCGGTGCACTGTCGCCCAGCCCAGGTTGGAGCTGCGGACCCCACGAAAGGCCGGTGAGCTTCATTGTATTGGGGGCGAGGGAGGGATCACCTCCAAACACAACTGATGACGGAGGTGGAAGCCCAGAGAGGGGCATCTACTCGCCCAAGGTCACACAGCGAGGCCCAAGATGCACCTAGACCTCCCTTCTCCCAGCCCCAAACTCTCAGAGCCATTCGCGCGTGCCCAGGGCTCTCGAACCGCCAGGGTGCAGACACTCGCTCCCCATAACCTGCATACACGCCCCCAGCCCCCTTACCTCTGGGACCCCGGTGGCCCCGGCCTCAGAGCCGGCTTCTGGGCGGGGCGCTCAGGCCTGGCAGGACTAGGCTAGGCCAGGCTAGGTCAGGGCGAGTCCTCTGCTCCCCCTGGAGTGGGGACACCCTCCGCCAGGTCCCAGCCGGCAGGGATGCTGCTTTCACTGCAAAGTACAAACTCCCCACCCAGCTCTGCACAAGCTTGCACCCAGGGATCCCGAGTCAGCCGCGCTGCCGCTGGGCTGCCGGGCTGCGGGACGATGCGTGGGGAGGGGCGAGGTGCGGGAACGGGGAGGAGCCGGAGCGGGGGCCACCCCGCGAACCGCCACTCAGGCTGCGTCCCCTTTAAGACCAGCCGGTCTGAGCTCCTGCCCGGGCGAGGCGGGGAGCTGGAGGGCTCGCTACAATGCCTCCTGGGAGATGGAGTTTGCGCTCGGCGTGCCGTGCCGCAAAGAACCCATAGAGAACTACAAGTCCCGGAGAGCTGCGCGCGGCTCCCGCACCGCCCCGCCCCTGGGCTGGGCTCCGGCCCTCCTCCCCCCCTTGCAAAGCTGCGCTGGCCGCCCGTGGAGGGGAGGCTGCAGAGCGAGGGCAGGAGGTGGGTGCGGCGCGGCCGGGGACGCGGGGCTCAGAGACAGCCGGTGAGGGGACGCGAGCCCACCTGGCAACTGTCCTACTATGAGAGGTCATCTTACCTACCCTAGCCTCGCCATTCTCATCTGTGCAATGGGGATGGCAACGCTAGAGGCTGCGGGGGAGGGGGCGATTATTGGGGAGAGGGGGCGGAGCTGGTGGAAGGAGTCTGGATGGATGGGGAAGGTTGGAAAAGCCCGGATAAAGAGGGTCGAGACTGTGGGAGGAGTCTAGTGGGTGGGGCAAGGAGGGGCGGAGTCTCTAGGTGAGGAACACTCGGGTGAGGTCGGAGAAACGGGTGGCCCTGGCTGGGGAGTGAGTGCTGAGAAAGCCGATAAGGCAAGCCTCGGTTAGACTGGTTGGAATGGGCCAAAAAGCACTGGAGAAGGTGGGGCAGAGACACAAATATGAAAAGGATCCTTCACAGCCTTGGAAAGCCCAGGGTCGGCCACGTGCTGATATGGTTTGGGTACCGGGTTCCCTGAGTGGGCAAACACCCGTGAATGCACAGAACACCTTCCCTCCCTTGTGATAGAAATAAAGAGCCCATCCCTTGAACTCAGTGCGTCACACACATGATCTCATTCAACTCTCATACACGGTAGAGGCATCGCCGTATCTGTTTACAGGAGTAAAGTAATCTGGAGTGGATGGCAGGAAGAAACAAAAGTTTAGATGTCTTGCCCTATGCAGGTTGTGTGACAGGACCAGCTTCAACCCTTCTGAGTGCCAACCTGTAAGGCAACCCTCCTATTGATGTTGTGAGGGTGTAATGAGATACATTTGAATTGTATAAATTATCATGGTTGTGAGAAGCAGGAAGGCCATAAGGAAGAGAGTGGTTGAAATAGAGTGCTTGTGCCTGAGGAAAACCACAACATGAAATCTGAGCGTAAGCTGAGAGGGTGAAGGAAAATTCTGGAAGGGGGTGGGGGATGGTAGTGGTGGTTGGGAGTGTGCACCAGGTAAGAGAATACTCTGCTGTGGCCAATGGGCAAGTCAGGTTGCCAGGTGAAGTGGCTTCCCTCCTTCAGCTGGGCAGCTCACTGCAGGGTCCGCGTCACCTGAGTGCAGACGGCACCTTTTCCCACTGCAGTGTGGGTTATGGGGTAATGGAGCTGCCTGTGGGCTTCGTAGAGATACGAACTGGGCAATACAGGACTGAAGATACAGCTGTTGGGTGTGGGGAGGCCAGGAAGGGAAGGTGAGGGGCAGTGCTCCCATACAGTCCCCAAGCTGTGAGCCAGTTTTTATCCTGGTGGATTGTGGGGGCGGGGAGGAGTCTCATCTGGCTTTCCTGGGAGACACATTACTCATTCTGAGTATTGTCACCGTTGAAATTTACCCAGCCATATTCAATCTGTCTCCTACATGGTGGGAATTCCTACATTCACTTCCACGTGGTCACCTGGGCCTTGCCTTAGATTCCAAATTGAAACTTAAAGTGTTCTAAAATAAAAATGTTTTAAAATGCAGGAAATGGTCATAACCGCCCCCCCCCCCATGGTAGATGTCAGTCTGGGGTGAGGAAAATGGATCTGACTAAGCAGGGGAAGAAATTTCTTCCCCTTCTCCTACTCTGCCCGCTTCAGGGGATACAGAGAGGGGAGATCCCAGCCCCAACTGGATGGTCAGGCACCCATCTACTCAGGCAAAGCAGGCTTTGGTAAAGGATGGAAAATAAAATGCCCTGGAGATGGAGAGAAGGAAGGAAGGAAGGAATTCCAGCTGAAGGGCCTGGCAGATGCATGGGATTTTCCTTCAGAGTGCAGGCAGAAGGGATGGCAGGTACCAAATTGCAGAGATAGGAGAGGGCCTGGCATGGTTGGTCTCTAAAGTAGGGAGAGTAATAGTATCTACTTCATTTATGGAATCAACAGACATAAAGTGCCCAGCATAGGGATAACTGCTCCTAAATGTCAGCCATTATCATTACTGCTGTAGATACAGTCACCATCAATCGGGGAGTTGGCCCAGGCCCACACAGCTAGTACAGGCCCAGGTGATGCCAAAGCCCCTCCACAACATTTCTGAGGCCCAGAATGGGCCCCTCTTTGTGACTATTCTCGGTGAGCTGTAACAGGAGTTTCTTTCTTGCTGTAGTAGCAGAGACTCTGGGTTTCGGGAGGAGGCGAGGGAAGCAAGGCCTGAACAGCCATCTTGTCCCAGCCTGGGTCCCAGCACAGAGACAGGCAGGCCTCGTGCTGTGCTTTCTGTGAGTGGTGGTTCTGTGGAGAGATGCCACGCAGGTTTAACTTCTATCTCCACCACCAACTGTGGGCTCTTTTAGCTTCGCCACCTCATCCTCCACAGCACAGCAGTTCGTGGAGAGGAGAATGACCAGATTATAATGCTTCTTGGGAGTAGTAATAACAAACCTGTTTGTTGAACCTGGCTATTTATTGGGGCCGGGCACTCTGACTGGAATTTTACATCTGTCGTCCTATGAGGGAAGCATTCTTTTCTTCCCCCTTTCAAAATAAAAATATTTTTAGAAATTTCAAGGCTGCAGAAAATTTTAAAGGGTGGCTTTTCACCTAGCTACACCAATTCACCCTTTGTTGACTTTGCTTTTATCCACACAAACACACCTTTTTGCTGAACCGTTTAAAAGTTACAGATGTCTTGACACCTGTCCCCTAAATTCTTCAGCATGTATCCTCATTACAGAATTCTCTGACATGACCATAATACCATTCTCATACCTAAGAAAATTTGAAAGAAGTCAATATTAACTAATAACCAGTGGATATTCAAATTTGTCCAACTGCCGAAAAATAGGTAGTTTTTTTTACAAGATGTAGTCAAGATTCACGCGTCGTATTTAGTTATATCTCTTTAAGCGTCTCATTTAACCTAGAAAGAGCCTCCTCAACCTGTGTTAAATTTGGGTTTGAGTATTTTATCAATGATCAGATTCAGGATTTTTTTTTCTTTCTCACAGTGCTGTATACTTATTGCATCACATCAGGAAGTATATGATATCAGGGTCCTACTGTCCATGAATGCTAAATTTGATTGTTGGTTAAGGACACGACCACTTGATCTCCCTATCTCTGTACTTTTTCCCACTGTAACTAGTCTTTGGAGTGATTCTTTGAGAAGGTCGAAATTGTGTGTTCCCTATACCTTTCACTACATCCATTGATGATCCTTGCCCGAATTGCAACATTGAGGGTTGCAAAATGGTGATTTTCTAATTATGCCATTCTTTATCACTGGTATTCTTGTTATAGAGTAATTCTTTCCTCTGTGTATGTGTCTTTCTCACTCTCCCTGTCTTTTTTTCTTCTTGGAGTGACATAGACTCATGGGTTTTTTTTGTTTTTTTTTTAAATTCAGTGTGTAACATAGCTCATTATCATCATTAATCTTTTTTGGTACTCAAATTATTCCAGATTTGGCCAAGGAGAGTCCCTTCAGGCCAGCTCCTGTGTTGTGTTTGAATTGAGATATAAATCACACATTTGATATATGTATATATTGTGAAATGATTACCATGATGAGTTTAGTTACCATCCACCACAACACGTAGTTACAAAAATAGTTTTTTTTCTTTTGATGAGAACTTTTAAGATCTCCTGTGTTCTTCTGACAGGATCTCATTAATCTTTGATTGCTTCTTTGCTATCTGGCAAGAGCTGTTCCAGGCTCACCTTGCACTTTTTCTGTCAAAGTCCTGGAATCATCAATTTCCCCCAGGAATCCCTGGTTTCTTTTTGTAGGATTTAACATTTAGAAACTAAGATCTGGGGCCAAGTGTGTTCATTGCTACTGGACTATCATTTCTAGGCTCTTTGAGCAGAGCTAAGAAATGATGAATGGGTGAATGGGCAGGTATAGAAATAATTATCAGTAGATTTACTGTTGTTGCACCTGGTCCTCACTATGTAGAAGGAATAGATTGCACGGCAAGTAGTGTCATTATGGAAGCTCTGTGGGCAGTAATGTAGGAAATTGCACAGAAAGCCCATACCTCTTCCAGGACTCCATGAGTATACAGACTATTGGCTCAAACCTCTGTGGCTGGGTTCAGTCTCTTGCTCAAGACCCAGATTAGAGAAGAACCCAGGCTGCCTCCAAAGGACTGGTTCTCTGAGGAATGTCCAAGCCCAGAACCTCCTCTCAGTCATGACTCAGAAATCAAGAATGTATAGGAAGCCCTGGGCCAGGGATTTATTTTCTCTGCGTTGGTGAAATAAAAATAATGTGATATGTCCTGCCAGGGTCCCAGAGTTATTGTCTTAAGGATCAATGTATATATATATATATTTTAATTACTAATCAGTCTTTTCAACACATATATTACAAAGTTCCTTCTTTTTTTTATTGTTTTAATACCACGGTTTGAAATGTCATTGCTTTATAGTCCTATTTAATGCATTACTAGTAGTTACTAGTTATCTAATGTTTAAGGTAATTACTCTTTTTCAAATATTCTTTCAGGTTATCACTCATCAAATTTATCAAAGTAAGATTGTAATTTTCTTTTCACTTAAATTCAAATAATTAACATATAATGTATTGTTGGTTTCAGAGGTAGAGGTCTGTGATTCATCAGTTGTATATAACACCCAGGGTTCATCACATCACATGCCCTCCTTAATGCCCATCACCCAGTTACCCCATCCCCCACCCCCTCCCCTCCAGCAACCCTCAGTTTAAGAGGCTCTTACGGTTTGTCTCCCTCTCTGATTTCGTCTTGTTTTATTTTTTCCTCTCTTCCCCTATGATCCTCTGTTTTGTTTCTTAAATTACACGTATCAGTGAAATCATATGATAATTGTCTTTCTCTGATTAACTTATTTCACTTAGCATAATACCCTCTAGTTCCATCCATGTAGTTGCAAATGGCAAGATTTCAATTTTTTTTAAAGATTTTATTTATTTGAGAGAGAAAGTGTGCCCAAGTAGGCAGAGCAGCAGACAGAGGGAGAGGGAGAAGCTGGCTTCCCACTGAGCAGAGAGCCCGACGTGGGGCTCGATCCCAGGACCCTGGGATCATGACCTGAGCCGAAGGCAGGTGCTTAACCAACTGAGCCACCCAGGCGCCCCAAGATTTCATTTTTTTGATGACTGAGTAGTATTCCATTGTGTGTGTGTGTGTGTGTGTGTGTGTGTGTGTGTGTGTGTACACACACACCACATCTTCTTTATCCATTCATCTGTTAATGGACATCTTGGCTCTTTCCACAGTTTGGCTGTTGTGGACATTGCTGCTATAAACATTGGGGTGCACGTACCCCTTCGGATCCCTACATTTGTATCTTTGGGGTAAATACCCAGTAGTGCAATTGCTCAGCGGGGAGTCTGCTTCTCCCTCTCCCCCTGCTTGTATTCTCTCTATTTCTCTCTCTCTCAAATAAATAAATCTCTATTTTCAACTTTTTTAGGAAACTCCATACTGTTTTCCAGAGTAGTTGTTAATCTTTTTTTTTTTTAATCCTTTGGAAAAAATACTATTGGGGTTTGGATAAGGATAACATAACAACTGTAGTTACTTTTAGAACAACTTTAAGATAGTTCACCTCCAAAGTATTACAGGTGTCTATTCAAATCCTATTTATGCTCCTTAAAATATTATGGCTTGTATTACTGGAGGGGGCGCAGGCTTTGGAGAGAGACCTCATTTGGAATTCTAGCTCTGCTGCCTCCAGCTGTGTGATCTTAAAAAGCTACCTTCACTACTCTGTGCTTCAGTTTTATAACCCTAACAATTGGGATGATACTCATACCTACCTCACAGCATCAGTCTGGTATTTTAATGAAACAATCTATAGGAAAATGCCTCACATAGCTCTGGGCATGTGCTCGTTTCTCAGGAAATGTTGATTCTCTATGCCCTGGTCTTTATGTAGGTCAGAATCAAATTGAGATGGCAGGTGTAAGAGCACCTGGTAAGAGGTAGGGGGGGTCACAAGTGCCAGATCTCTCCAATGGCCTTTGTTCATAGCACAGACTTTGCCTAGGATCCTGGCTTTGCCACTGTTTGGGGCAAGTTCCTCCGTCTTAGAACCTGAAGCTCTCATCTGTAAAGTTGGAGATAATACTTTCCTTGAAGGAGCATTATGGGGCTTAAAGGAGCTAGTATGTGTAACATACTAGTGTAGGTATGATACAGAGCAGGTACTTAGTGAGCATTAGTTGTGTCCTCCGTGAGCACTGCAAGGACAGGTGGGTGCCAGGACAGAGTTGTATTTTGTTTTTGTTTTTGTTTTTTAAGATTTATTTATTTATTTGAGAGAGAGAATACAAGCAGGGGGAGAGGGAGAAGCAGACTCCCCGCTGAGCTGGAAGCCTGATGTGGGGCTCTATCCCAGGACCTGGAGATCATGACCTGAGCTGAAGGCAGACGCTTCAACCATCTGAGCCACCTAGGCGCCCCCAGGACAGAGTTTTAAAGTAGGACTCTAATGTGTTGGCTGCCCTTCCTTACAGGACATCTGCTTTCAAACAATTACATTTTCTATGGCACAGAAAGGTAGAGGTTGCACGTGGGTGATTTTCAGGCCCCAGACTGGAATTGCCCTTTACATGGGACCAGGCTGGGCCTCAGGAACCCCTCTCATTTGGGCCACAGACCCATTTCAGGGAGGACAGAATTCCAGCAGCAACTCCCAAGTCCCCAGGCCTCCTGGCCTTCCCAACCCAGTCAGATGGTCTGACAATCAGCAGGGCATAATTTCCTGGTTTGACACTATTCGTTTTCTCCAAGAGGGAAATAGGGCTGATTTTCTTGGTTCTTTTCAAGTCGAGAGGCAGACTTGGAAAGTCTCCTGCTTCAGAAAAAATTACTCATTCAGAAGCAGTGGTGTGATTTCTTTTATCTGTTTCCTGGTTCAGTTTGCATTCTCATCCATCTTTTTTTTTTTTTAAGATTTTATTTATTTATTTGAGAGAGCGAGAGAGAGCACAAGCGGGGGGTAGGGGCAGAGGGAGAAGGAGAAGCAGGCTCCCCGCTGAGCTGGAAGCCCGATGCAGGGCTCGATCCCAGGACCCTGAGACCATGACCTGAGCTGAAGGCAGATGCTTAACCCACTGACCCACCCAGGCGCCCCTCTCATCCATCTTTTCTAATCTGGCTTTGAAAAACCTGGCTTTTGTGTTCCCATGTTTGGTCATTAGACATCATCTGCTGCTGTTGAAATAAAAGGGCTTGGGCCTCTCAGTGGGCTTGCCCTGTGTCAGCCATGGAGGTGCCCTGGGCCATCCTTGGGTCCTCTCCCCACGTCCTTCAATGGGAGTGGGCAGAGAGCAGGCTGGCAGCGGACTAGCCATCCGAGACCACCTACTGACTGGGCTGGACTGAGAACAAGGAAGTGGGCGTCTCTCACTCACGTTGAGACCCGGTGACGGGAAGGAGGAATGATCAGAGGTGTTGGACCCACACAGAACTGGATTCGGATCCCAGGTCCTCCACTGACTCTTAAACTTTCTGAACCTCGGTTTCCTCATCTGTCAAATGGAGGTAATAATAGTGTCTTATCTCATAGGGTGCTTGTGAAGACATCGAATGAAAGAATGCATGTCCAGCATTTAGCACAATAGTATCATCTGTACTTTTCTATATATTTTTATTACAAGTAAATAAAATGCTACCAAGTGTTACATGAAGCTCCTCACATAGTGAGAGCAGGAGGTGTGCGCTCAGTAAGTGGTAGCTAGCTTGCCAAGCAAGCTGCAGGGCAGTGTTTGTAAGGCTGCTTTGGAGATTCGCAAACTTGTTTGAAGCTATTACAGCCTTTTGTCACTATTACAGCTCTTTGCAGCCTGAGTGGGCCGAAGATGGGCCCTCCACTAGCTGGCTGTGTGTCCTGAGCAAGTCACCAGTCTCTCTCAGTCCCACTTTCCTACTTGCCAAATGGAAAATGATGCTTACTTTTAGGGCTGCTATAAGAATTTTTTAAAGCTGGTGAGTGTAAAGGCCTTGAATGTAGTAAAACACTCGGTAAATGTTCATTCCTTCCCTGTCTCAGCCCCTCCCTGCTGCCCGCCCCCCCATCCCCATATCACCAGCACCCACTGTGTGCTAGGCAGTGCCCCTGCAGGGACATGAGATGTGTCATTGCTCTCAAGGAGATCACAACCTAGGCAGTGGTTTTCAAAAATATTTTTTATCACGACCCCCAGTATGAAGATATACTTTACTTTATATCACGATCCAGTTCATACACCAACAAACTGAAACAAAAGTTTCCCAACAATATATGTAGCTGGTCACAACCCACTGTATTGATTTCATGACGTAAATACGCTCTTGATTCTTTTTCCAGTTTATGAATTCATTTACATATAGTAAAATTCACCCTTTTGAGGTCTACAGTGACATGAATTTTTAGAACCTTTAACAGTCACTTGACTATGCCCACATCAAGACCTAGACTGTTTCCATCACTCCAAAATATTCCCTCTTGCCTCTTTGTAGCCAGTTTCTTCCCCAATCCAGGCCTGAGCAATCACAGCTCTGATTTCTGTCTCTATAGTCTTGCCTTTTTCAGAATGTTATGTAAATAGGATCACCTACCGTGTAACCTTTTGAGGCTGGCTTCTTTTACTTCACGAAACTTCTGAGACTCCTCAGTTGCGGTATATGTCAGGAGGTAGTCCCTTAGTATTGCTGAGACATTCCATCATATGGTTGTACCACGGTTTACCATTTCCATTTCCAGGTTTGGGCAATTATGGGTAAAGCTGCTAGGATTACCCAGGGACAGGTTTTGCATGGATGTACGTCTTCATTTCTCTGGGCACATAACTAGGAGTGGGATTGCTGGGTCATGTGGAAACCGAATGCCAAACTGGCTTCCACAGTGGTTGTACCACGTCGCCTTTTCACCAGCAACACGTGCGTGTCCATTGCTCTGTGAAGTCAGCAGCATTCGGTGTTGTCAGATTTTTTACTGTAGCCATTTTAATAGGTATCTAATGGTATCTAATTGTGGTTTTAATTTTCGTGTCCCTCATGACTATTGCTTTTGAACATTTTTCATGTGATTATTTGTCTATATGTCTTCTTTGGTGAAGTATTTGTTCAGATCGTCTGCCCATTTTTTTCATTGGGTTGTGTGTTTTCTTCTGAGTTTTGAGAGTTCTTTATATATTCTGGTTAACAGTCCTTTATTAGATCTGTGTTCTGCAAATATTTTCTCCCAGTTTGTCTTATTTTCATTTTCTTAACAGTGTCTTTTGAAATGAAATTTTTCCTTTGGATGAAGTCTCGTTTGTCATTTTTTTTTTTAATGGTTTGTGCCTTTTGGGTCCCAGTCAAGAAATCTTTGCCTAACCCAAAGTCACAAAGGTTTTCTCCTGGAAGTTTTAAAGTTTTCTAAAGATTTTACATTTAGGCCTATGATCTGTTTGGAGTTAATTTTTCCTACATGGTCCAAGATACAGGTTGAGGTTCTTTTTTTGCATGTGGATGTCCAGTGATCTGCATCTTGATAAAGCCAGGGAGGAGGGCCATGATCATAACATGATGGATTGGTGGGCACTGCTGGGGGACTGTGCAAAGGGCCAGCAAGCCCCAAGAGGAGAGCTATTAAACTAGTCGAGATCTGGGGACAGCCTTACAGAGGCAGTGACTCATAGGTGGAGCCTTAAAGGTTGACAGCAGAGAAGGTGGTGTACGGAGAGCAAAGGCGGGGCAGGTGACAGCGTGAGGATGTGCGCAGGGGTGTCTGGAGTGCCTGAGCATAGAGTGGGGGAGGGGCTGGAGGTGAGCTTGGAAGGGGAAGGTGGTGTGGGCAGTCAGTAGTGCTTCACGAAGACCAAAATGGAAGGTGGACAGAAAGAAGGCAGGGCACCAAATGAGGATGGAAGGAAAGTGGCGGTGTGGTCAGAGCTCTGGGAGTAGCTTTAGGGATGGGTTTGAGGAGACAGAGTGAGAAAATTTTTAGGGATGAGGAGTCAGAGCTGCCTCCCAGGTCTTGGGCTCAGGCAGTTGGGTGGCCGGGAAGAGTTTACTGTGGGTCTGGGGAAGAGGAATTCTGTGTTAGGCCTTCTGGTACCCATGGGACATCCAGGTGGAGATGTCCAGGAGACCGCTGAGGGCACCCAGGGGGCTGTAGCTCAGTGAGGATGGTTCATGCCCACCTGACCACAAAGCCGAGTCACGAAGCTTCTCAGCACCCTGGAGGTGGCCACTTACCCTCTTCATGTGTAATTGTGCCTTCTACCCTGGGGCCTGTGGATGTGTGATGGTGGATGCAGTGGCGCTGCCCCTAGAAAATAGGCTCTTGAAGGAGCTCTGTGACTTGTGGGCATGGGGAGAATACCACAGAGAGCACCCTAGACTGGGGGCAGGGGTGGTCAGGAAACCTGGCATCTAAGCATCAGCTGGCGCAGCCCTCTCCCCAGATGACGACAGGAAACCGCACGGCTGGGGGGCAGACGCAGGACGGCAGGCGCTCTGCTGCTTTTGCAAGCAGAGAAAGAGGAGTTTGGGTACCCACCCAAGAGCCCCCAGATATGCCCTGTGGCTCCTGTCTCCCCACCCCCAGTGCTCTGCGCTCTTAGCACTAATGTACAGAGGAGATGCAGGGTCTGTGGCCCACAGAACCATCAGGAAAGACAGCCCAGCCTCTCTGATGCCTGAGTCTGCTCTTTCCATGGAACTGAGCCACTTCACAGAGCCTGGGCCTTAAATCAAGGAGAAAGAGAGACTGAAAATTAAAATATGCAAATTACCTTCTAGAAAGAAAGGGAGATTCTGGACTGAGGAAGGGGGTGGCCCTGGCTCCTGGGTCCATCTCCTGCCTGGGCCCTCTGGAGAGAGAACTGACAAGACTCGGCTCCGAGCCAAAGCACCTCCCCCCAGCTGCAGGTCTCCACACAGCAGGCACCCCTCCCTCAGCCCCTCGCCCCACTCCTTCTGTTGGACTTCCCCACTGTCTCGCAGCCCATCTGCTCCAGGCTCCTGCTGCCGATTTTGCAACTTCATGGCTTGTTTCTCTTCAGACACTCCAAATGGTTAATGCCTTTCTGCAATATAAAGGCGCCCCACGAGATGGGGACGGAATCATGAAGCAACCCCCCCAGACAGTTGGGTGGGGCAGCTCTGTCCACCAGCATGGCCTCCATCTTCTGGCAAGAATCTCCATCCTCTGGAGTAAAGGGGTCTTGGTGCAGCCAGCCTCAGAAGGCAGGCATGGTGAGGGTGAGAAGTGCTCTGCCCTGCTCACTTTGGGGGAAGTCCTGCCTCAGACCCCTGTTTTCCCATCTGGACAGTAAGCATGCCAGGATTCATTCCTGACCTACTCCCATTCCATCCCCCTTGTCACTGCACCCTCACTACCTTTTGTCTGGATGTCCTCACCAGCTGGGCTCTTCTCGAGGGCAGCCAGGGGCCATTTCTTCTCTGTGCCTCTCGGGCCCAGCATCACGGAAGGATTGCTTAATCTGTTCCACAGGTGGGATCATGTGGGAAGCTGAGAGGGGACATCCCCTGCTTTCTAGAACCTTAAAGAAAACTTAGACTCCAAGACTTCAGGTTGAAGGAGACTCACCAGCCTTAGATGCTGGAAGCTTTGTTAAAGATCTGGTAAGAGGTGCTCAGTGCAGAGCCCCATATTTGCACTGAAACATAAAGGTTTCAGAAGAGACTAAGGTGTCATCGTGATGGGAAAGGGCAGGCCACCAGGAGCCAAGAGCATCTTCATAGCAAGGTTACAGGAGGATGAGAGTCCAAGAAAGGGTGTCAGAGTCCAGAGAGCTGAGTGGCCTATTGTAAGCCTGGGAGATAGATGGAAATGGCACTAATCATGGCTAGTCATTATAAATGCATTGGGATAGAAAATAAGAAGGCCTCATTGGTACAGCAGTAGGAGTGCTGGGCTTAAAGATGTAAATCTCAGAGCATTTGCTAGGTACTTAGAATGTACCAGTGTTTGGCTAGTAAGCATTTACATATTTTTCTCTCACATATAAAGGGACCTGGGTTTGAATCCTGGCATGGCCCTTCACGTCTCTCAGCGTGGGGAGTGAATCCTGGCAGTGTTCCTCATCTGCACAATAGGGATGGATGGTGGTATTATCTGTGTCAAAAGATGTATGACCGTTATATAAACAAATGTGTGTACAAGCAGGTAACAAAGCATCCGGTCCAAGCACATTTTCTTTCATTCCTTAGAACAGTGGTTCTAAACTGAACATTTAGAATCACCAAGGGTGCTTTTAGACAAATACCAATGCTGGGATATTAAAGACCAATTACAACAATCTCTGGAGGGTAGGTCCCATGCTTTGTTTTTTCTTTTTCTTTTTTCTTTTTTAGTGAACCTAATATGCTTTAGATAGTGTGGTAATTATCAACCATCCATTTGTTCATCAAGTATTAATTCATTCCAACCTCTAGGACTGCAGGCTTGATCTACAATAAGGAGTTGAGAACTATGCATACATGGAAGTTAGGGACTGAATGTTTGCGTCCCCCCAAGCTCCTATGTTGAAATCCTCATCTCCAGTGTGATGGTATGAGGAGGTAGGACCTTTGGGAGGTGATTAGGCTGTAAGGGTTGAGCCCTCATGAACAGGATTAGTGCCTTTATAAAAGAGACTCCAGAGAGCTCTCTTGCCCCTTCTCTTACATGAGGACACGGCAATAAGATGGTCGTTCCCAGACACCAAATCTGCCTACACCTTAATCTTGGGCTTTCCAGCCTCCAGAACTGTGAGAGATAAACGCTTAAGCCAACTGGTCTACGGTATTCTTTTATACCAGCCCCAACAGACTTAGAGCCCAGATAGGGTTGGGTAATTCCTCACTTTTCTCCCTGCCCAGGACTACTTTCCAGCACCCTAGCCTCCTGCCATGTCAGACCCCATCACACTGAACGTCGGGGGGAAGCTCTACACGACCTCACTGGCAACCTTGACCAGCTTCCCTGACTCCATGCTGGGCGCCATGTTCAGTGGGAAGATGCCCACCAAGAGGGACAGCCAGGGTAACTGCTTCATCGACCGTGACGGCAAAGTGTTCCGCTACATCCTCAACTTCCTGCGGACCTCCCACTTGGACTTGCCAGAGGACTTCCAGGAGATGGGCCTGCTCCGAAGGGAGGCTGACTTCTACCAGGTGCAGCCCCTGATTGCAGCACTGCAGGAGAAGGAGGTGGAGCTCTCCAAGGCTGAGAAGAATGCCATGCTCAACATTACGCTGAACCAGCGTGTACAGACAGTCCACTTCACCGTGCGGGAGGCACCTCAGATCTACAGCCTCTCCTCCTCCAGCATGGAGGTCTTCAACGCCAACATCTTCAGTACGTCTTGCCTCTTCCTCAAGCTCCTGGGCTCCAAGCTCTTCTACTGCTCCAATGGCCATCTCTCCTCCATCACCAGCCACCTGCAGGACCCCAACCACCTGACTCTGGACTGGGTGGCCAATGTGGAGGGCCTGCCAGAGGAGGAGTACACCAAGCAGAACCTCAAGAGGCTCTGGGTGGTGCCAGCCAACAAGCAGATCAACAGCTTCCAGGTCTTTGTGGAAGAGGTGCTGAAAATCGCTCTGAGTGACGGCTTCTGCATTGATTCTTCTCACCCACACGCTGTGGATTTTATGAACAATAAGATTATTCGATTAATACGGTACAGGTAAAAGGACCCCAGCAGCACTGGAGGAGGGTGCTCCCAAGAAGCTCCACATCAGCCAAGATCTTGGAGAGTGCCTCACCAGTGGTGGGAGGCAGGGCGCTACACTAATCTGTATTAATCGGGTAGCAGGACTTGATTCCCCCCACAATGCAGTCTCCCTATAGGAATCCATGTGTCCTCTCAGCGGAGCCACCTTCTTCCTTGCCACTTTGAGCTAGAGATGGGCTGTTTGTCGCTGTTTGTCATGACAAGCAAAGTGTCTGCCGGTGTGTCCGAAAGGCCACAGGAGGGCTTGCTGGCTACAGAGGAATGGCGGGTTCTTCACAGGCACCAGCCCTCTTTGTACCACTAGGCAGTGCCTCCCGAGAAAGGAGGCCCCCTTCAGTTCCCCAGGACATAAAGTCACCAGAGAGTCCCACCTCGCCTGCTCCTCTGTCCCGAGGATGTGCCCGGAACCTTGGACTTGTTCGCCCAGGGGCAGCCATGTTTGGCCGGCTTGGATGTACAGTAGGATTTCAGAGCTGCATTTTTGGCCCCTGCTGTGGCGGGGAGAGATTTGAGCTGTGGCATGGCCTAGAGGGGTGAGTGTCCAGGCAGGGTTCAGAAGATGGCGATATCCCTCTTAACTGGGCCAAATGTAGACATTTGGGGATTTCTCACTTCAGAAATGAGCCGCTGTCCCTGTGAAGATTTTGAAGTATCTGGAGCCAGTGCAATGAAAGGCATTTCATAATGTGGACTGCTATGTGACTTTTGTATTCCTTTCCCACAAGAATTTGAAGTATCATCGAAACAGGTCATTTTAAATAATATTGTGGACTCTCAGGGTTGGAAAATAATCCAATGGTCGCATTGTCCGCCCCGGCCCGCAGCACACCCCAGCCCATTTGGGGCTGAGTGCCTCCCCCCAGCACCTTCCAGTGATCACATATCCCTGCTTGCATACTTGCAGCAACGGGAAGTTCATCATTCCCGGGGCAGTCCCTGCCATGGTTGGCCAGTGCTGGCTGTTAAAAAGCCCTTCCTTACATTGAACCAAAATCTATCCTTTGACTCCCATTTTCTAGTCTTGGTTCTAGACCCTCCTTCTCACCCAAATGTGTATTTTCTCTTTCAAAATAGTCACCCTTATTAAGAAGCCAGACACTTATCTTAACAATATTATTACTTGGCATCAGAATTCCCCCTGGGATTTGTCTTCAGAACCAAGGTCAGCCCCCGGCCATCCCTTGTAAGTCAGCCCCATTTTGTGATAGTTTTGTTTGTCACCCCCATTCCACCCACCTTCTCACCAGCCATGGCTCCGCATAGCTTTTGACCACCTCCTGTTGGAGGATGAAGATTTACCACCCCAGAAAAGTGTTGCCAGAGGAAGGAGACCAGGGGCTCACAGGGCACTGTGTAGCAAGGAGCCCAGGAGTGGGCTGAAACATAGCCCTGCTCTAGGAGGAAGTGTCCAGCCCCTACAACACTGCTCTGTAAGAAGTAGCCTTCCCCTGTGGTACTGTTTCTGGTCATAACCAGCCCGTGGACCTTGTTGGGGGAAGGTCTAGGGCAAGACACACCAAGCCACCACTCCCCAGGAGGTGATGAACAGTGCAAGCCTCAAAACTGCCCATTATGATTCATCCCTGGAGTGTGGCCTTAGAAGTCCCACAATCTTCCCCATTGGGCAGGGGCCCTCAGACAAAACCAGGGAAGCCTAGTCACACAGTCCCCCACGGGAGATGGGCTGAGGAAGTGGCTTCCCGTAGTTACACCCTGGGACTAGGGAGCCAGTATGGTGGGCCATGGGCAAGGCCATCTCTGTTAGGGAATAAAGGTCTTTTCCCCCTACAGTGGGACCCAGGAGCCTCTGACAGCTGCCTCAGGCCACTAGGCCAATGGTACTCGAGAAAGTCACTCAGGAGAACCTGGGTCAGAACAGACAGCAGAAGCTGTGACCACAACAAAACAGTTTAAGGAAGAAATCTTGTAAATCACCGCTTGCCCTTTCTTCCTCCATAAAAAGTCCCTCTCTCCATCTTTTCGGTGCTTCTTAATTCACGTAGCTTGACGTTATAGAAAGTAAAGGATCTGTGAAGCCACTAATGTGCTGTGTGACTTTGTGCAAGTCACTCACCGCACTGAGCCACCTCCATTTCTTTGTCTGTGAAATGGGCATAACAGTAATACGTTACCCTACCTACCTCACAGGGCTGTTGTGAGGATCAAACGAAATAATGTATGTGAGAATACATTCTACATGATAAATGGTGTTGCTCTTTTGTGTCTGCTTATAAAGGGAAAGAAAACCCTGGCCTTGGAAACAAGCTGACCTGAATCTGAATTCTGGCTCCATTGCTTGTTGTGTGACCTGGGACCAGTCACCAAGCCACTCTGATTTGTTTCCTCCTGGGGTAACAACCCCACCTCCCAGTGTTATGAGACTTACATGAGCTTGTGGCCGTGAAAATTCCTAGCTAGGCCCGGCACCTAGGAACTCCGTAAAGGCTTGCTCCTTCAGGAAGTAATCGTGATGCACCGCCGTGCAGGGAGCATCTCAAGAGTACAACTCAGCAGGCCTGTCCAGAGCACTTGGTGTGTGAGCCCTGAGGATGCAAACAGCCACAAATAAGTTCAATCTGGAAAAGGCTTAGAGGATCACAAAATGCGCTGTGGGAACTTGGGGAAAGCAAGCTCAATTCTCACAAAGGGCTTGATGGACGGCCAAGTTGGGCCTTTAAGCGTAGGTTGGGTTGTGACAGAGCTAAGTAGGGTACCATGGGCACCAGAAACAGCACGAGCAGAGACCTGGGAGGCAGGCAGGAAGGGGGAGCCCTCACACTGAGCTCCCAGCACTGGGGGAGTGACAGGTGGTATATTCAGCACCCCGTGCACGCCTCTCCAGCGAGTGCAGCCATCTACCTGGCAAACCAGAGACAGAACACAGAGTGGTACAGGTGGACCATCCCAGAGGATCAGGGAGCTGGAATGAGCGTGCCCTGGGAGGCATGGATATGCATCTTGTGAGCCCTTCCCTGCCCCGAACAAGACCTCACGGTGATCAACCATCTCAAGTATCAGTTTAGCCTTGTGCACAGCCAAGGGCTGTGCCCCAACTGAAGGGCAATTCCAGGCACATGGGAGCTTGTCAGCTCTCTCTTCCTGCCCCAGGCGTGGTGCCAAGCATGCAGAGGGACAGTCAGAAAGGGGGCTGGAGGGAACCGTAAGGCCCCTTGGTGTTACCACTTCTTGAGGCCAGCCACCACAGAGGGCCCCTGAATGCTTGCAGGC
The DNA here is from genome assembly GCF_037043125.1 of Eumetopias jubatus. Taxonomy (NCBI): domain Eukaryota; kingdom Metazoa; phylum Chordata; class Mammalia; order Carnivora; family Otariidae; genus Eumetopias; species Eumetopias jubatus. Next base: position 59,175,549 of record NW_028274819.1, on the reverse strand, counting down.
CACCTCGAACACTGCTTCCTGTGACCTTCCTATGACTTCACATCCTCAGAGCCACCTAAAGCCCTTTGCCCTTTTATGAAGGGCAAGCCTTGTGCCTCTCTGTTCTGTCTTCAGACCAGAGCTCCGTGTGCAGAGGTGGCCATGGTGCTCCCTTTCCCCCACACATACACCCCAGTGCCCAACACACCTCACAGGCCAGGATGCAGTCACTCTGCTTTGTAAACCTAGCACTTTTGTAACTGCCCTTGGTTCACTCCAAACGTCCAGCTTTCTTTTACAAAGTACTCCTAAAACTGGCTACTGTGATTAGGGGCTGGGCCAAGGTCAGCCTGAGACCAGTTTCTCAGCTAACGTATCTCAATAACCAGCCCATCCCCTTCCTGTGGTCTCTGCACTGACTGCCTGAGTCTGCCTGGGCCGGGGGGCAGGGGAGGGGGGCAGTAGGGTTGGTGGGGCAGCTCAGGACTGATGGGGGTGGTTGGCAGAGAAATGAGGCCCTGTGATCATCTTGCAGAGCCAAACAACCTCGATAACCAGCCCATCAAAGGGAGGGGCTGGGCTTTTTTCCAGGTCCTGTGGGGTCCTGGCTCTGGCTGCTTCATCTGCCTAGATAGTCTAGTGACCTCAGTCTCCTTCAGAACCTTCAGGACAGTGTGGCACCAAGCAGAGAACCTGATGCCATGTTCACCCCTGTCTGGGGCACAGGGACTAAGGGGGCCCTGAGGAGAAAAGTCGGCCTCTGGAAGCCAGAGGTTCGCTGAGCAACCCATAGCACCCAGAACCCTAGCCGACACAAAAGACAACAAAACAAGCCTTGTGGTGCCACTTTCTGGCTCTGATTTCTGGGCAGGAAGTGCATGCCCAGCCAGATGTGTCTGACCCTCACTTAGACTGGTCCTATTTCCCGCCAACTTCCCTGGCCCTCCACCCCAATATACAAGGCATTTCAAAGCTTTTGTCAACATTTCCCAGTTAGCTGGCAGCCCTAGAGTGTTCTAGTCCATTCTCATGCCAGGTCCCTCCCCAAAACCTAGGTTCCCTTTTACTGAGGTTTTGGGTAAAGGCCCAGCTGAGTCACATTGGAAATCCTCTAAGATCCTGCCAGCTAAAGACAAAGGTTAATGTGTTGTGACATGGGTACTCCCTCCCCAGCCCCAATTAGTTCACTTTATAAATCCAATATTGGGTTTGCTTAATAGTCACCCTTTTGTTTGGTACCTCAGAGGTTCCCAAGCTCCTTCACATCCAGAGTGTCCTTTCAACTCTAGGAAGAATATGCCGTGCCGTTGCACATCTTGGCCTGAGCTGCCCTTTCTTGCCCTGTCTTCGTAGCCCATATCTGCTCATCCCTCAGCATTCTGCAGAAGGCTTGCCTCCTTGGCTCACGGCACAGAGTTAGTCCCAACTTGCTTTGTACCACCCTATACTGGGTGAGGACTTTTACCATCACACTGCAGCTGTTCACAGTCAGCATTGTGCTGCTCAGTGTGTATCAACCAGCCCCCAGAGAAAAGCCCCGATTTGTAGCATTGGCCAATTCCCGTGGTGCAAATACTCTCACTGCAGTTGATTTCAAGTTACCAAAGTGATGTCACTGATCATCAGGAAAAAGATGCACACATCTTTTGGAGATGGAGAGCCAGAGGGAGGCTGCTGCAGCATAAGAACCGCGTGCTTGGGAGGGCAGGGGCTCCGTCTTGCTCTTTGTACCCCCAGTGCCCAGCACACAGAAGGTGCTCAAGAGATGTTCGAAGGACCTCTGCCACCTGCAAAATAAGACCTTCTTACTCAATGATGTCCTCTCTTGCTCAAACTCCCTCTTGCTCCAAAGTCTTGCTCAAACTTTTCCCTAGAGCATAAGAAACATTCCAAGTTCCTAGCCCTTTACAGACAGGCTTCAACCTACTTTAAGAGCATGAGAATGCCTGGAGACAAATCCTGACTCTGCCACTTAATGGCTATGTAACCTTGGGCAAGTTCTTTAATCTGTTTCCTTCTCTATAAAGTGGAGGTAATAATGCTCACCTCATAGGGTTGTTACAAGGGATCAGTGAGGAATACATCTACAGCTTTTTGAACAGTGCCTAGAGTAAGTGCCACACTTACTACATTAGTTATTATCATCATCACTTTCTGTCTTCATCTTTTACTTCTGTCTTACCTGCCCACTCTCTCAGTGTCCCCTGCATAATTCACATGGATTTCCATCTCCTGACCTTTGTCCAAGCCACTCCCATTGCTTGGAGTGTCCCACCCTCTCCTCTCCAGTGACCCAAACCCTGCCCATCCACAGTGGACACCATTCTCACCCTCCACCACCCTCCCACTGAGCCCTTCCTCCTCTGGTCTTCCAGTGCCCTTCTGGTTGGCATCTCCATGTATCTGAGAATCGGATCATCACATGTTCTGTTTATTCATATACTCTGTTAAGCACCTGCCACATTCCCAACCCAGGACAGGGCTCTGGGAAATCAAAGATAAACCCAAACATTCCCCCCCACTCCCCATGGGGAGTACAGTGGGATAGAGACAGGTAAACAAATTCCAATATCGTGGGCAGTGCTAAGGCAGACCTGGACCACAAATAGGATGGCCAGCTGTAGCTACAACTCCCCAGTGTACACACCACTTTCCAGGGTACAAAGCACTTTGCTTCCTTTTTCTCACTTAATTCTCACAGCATGCTCTGAGAGAAGCAGCATGGGAGGGGCTTTTTTCAGAGACAAGGAAACTGAAGTACAGAGAGAGGAAGTGACTGTCCTGTGACCACACTGCGTGTAAGTACATGCCCGGCGCATAGTAGGCCCTGGGCTATTGAATTAAATGTCATTTCATTCAAGTTAAGTGGCCAAGTGGAGGCAAGAACCCAGTCCGAATCCTCCTTCAGGATTATTTCTACTCAACTGTGAGGGCAGGAACAGAATTGGGTTTCCAAGGGCCAGGACTCCAATCCAGGCTTTTCCACCAATATTCTAGGTGACCTCAGGCAAATCCCTTCACTGTCCTGGTCTGAAAGCTTTCTTGGCAAAATGCAGCAAGGTGAAGTTCAGCTCTACCAACTAGCCATCTCTTCTAGCCAAAGCTGGATAGAAAAATGATCCTCCTAGCTCTGGAACTATGTGAGCAAAGACCACAAGTCCCTTGATGGGGCTGTCAAGGGGGCTTCAAGCATGGGACTGGCCCTGTGTGTCTTCTCCTAGCCTTTCATCCTGTGGCATGATACTTGGTGATGGAGCTGTCCTGGGATTTTTGTACCTTCCAATGTGAAACAATGGACTCTACTAAGTGCTGCTGGGGCTAAAACCACCAGGCAAAGTGAAGTCACTCAGATGGCATGTCACACCCTACTGGCACTCCCGAGTGAAGTCTGAAAGCTTTTGTGAGGGTGAGGCTCATTCCCCTGAAATGTGGTACCCCCACCTCCTTGGAAGAAGAAGTGGGTTAGACAGGCTGAGTGCCCATCATCACTCCCGAGCAGAGAGACAGGCTCCCTTACTGAGAGAACTATCAGAATGTGACATCCATTATCTATTTTTTGGCACAGGACCTGAGAGTGTTGTGCTAGAAGGAAACATAACTGACCATGAAAGGCAGAGAGGAAAGAACTGGCCTTCAGTCAAGCAGACCAGTCCAAATCTTGGCTGTGCCATGTGACCCTGGCAAGCACCATCATCTCTCTGTCTCAATGACTTCATCTACCAAGTGGGGATAAAAATACCTGTATTTACCTACCTGCTGGAGTGATTATAAGGACTAAGCGAGAAAATGCGTGGAATGTGCCTGGTTCCCTCCTCTTTCCTTTCTCTCTGCACATCTTGCTCTCCACACTGGATAGAACTCTATCTCTAGATAGGTCTCTAGGAGCAGGGACCACTTCTCACACCCCATATACACACCCTCATCCTTCAGCACACTGCCTCCAAGGGGAGCTCCTCAGTTCGTGTTTGTTGAATGAATGAGTGAACTCCACTGCTTTCTGCATGAGGAAACAGGTCCAGAGTGGTGGAGGGACTTGACCCAGTTACATTGCCAGGGAGGACCTCAGAACATCTGATTCCCAGCCCTCTCTCCATACACTACCTTGTGCATGCCATGTTCAGCAAAACCCTCTTTGCACACCAGATTCTTTCTTCTTTCAACCTCTTGGTTGGTGAGTGACAGCCTTGGAACCAGACCCCAGATCTGTTGGGCTCCAGAGCCATGAGCACATTTCACAAGGCCTATCAAAAGCTCAAGTGGGGTGTAAGCAACCTTTCAGATCTGTTTCTTAGCCATGGGTTTAGCTAGTACTGGAAGTGATGAGCCTCAGTTGGGATGATGCCTCACCACCCTACTTCCCTGCATAAATCTGACATTGAACAACAGCCAAAATCTGAGGCTGAAGGCCAAATGACCTTGCCAGCTCCCCTTTGGCAAATCCTTGTTGCCAAAAGCAAAGAAAAAGGACATACTCTCTTTCATCATTTCTAAGACATATTTTTTTTTTTCAAATTTTAGAATCCCTGAAACCAGAATGGGACCTGACAATAGAAAATATCTTGCAATTATAATTGGCAGCATTTATTCTTATGTGGTGGAACATAAAATAAATTTGTGTCTTGAAACTGTCTTAGATAAAGCAAGATCCAATCTGAGCTGCCCAGACCAGTGTCACTGCAGATCTGTGCGCTGTTTCTTTCCCCTGGGCTATTTGGAGCTTGGAGGCTCACTTTACTCTGAGCTCTGCCCCTGGCACCCTCCAACGGGGAAAGTGGCCAGGGCCACAAAGCTGGTCAGTGGCAGGGCTGGGTCAGCTTCCTGTGGGCTGGACCTGTCCTCCCCAACTCTCTCCCCAGTGCCCAGCTGGGCACTGGGCCCCCCACAGGGCCCCTCATTCGATGCCAAGAAATACGATTGACAACAATAAGGGCTAATACAATGGAGCCAGCAACATTCCAAGTATTTTATTGTCATGAGTATTTTTAATCCTCACCAGAGCCCTGTGAGGTAGGAACAATTTTTTATCTCCATTTTATAGGTGAGTGTTATGGGATGAATGTATCTTCCCCAAATGCACATGTTGAAGTTGTAACCCCCAGTACCTAAAAATGTAACTGTATTTGGAGAGTCTTCGAAGAGATAATAAAGTCAAATGAGGTCATTAGGGTGCACTCTAATCCAACATGACTTGTGTCTTTATAAGAAGAGGAAATTTGGACACAGATAGACACAGGAGGGAAGACCCAGTGAAGACCCAAAGGAGAAGTCTGCCACTTGCAAGTCAAGGAGGGAGGCCTCAGAAGAAGACGACCCTTGCCAACACCTTGACTTTGGACTTCTAACCTCCAGAACTATGAGAAAATACACTTTTGTTGTTTAAGCTACCCAGCCTGTGATACTTTGTGAGGGCAGCCCTAGCTGACTAGTCCAGGGAGGAAGTGGAGGCACAGAGAAGTCAAACAACCAGAAGAGGCTGAAGGGGGTTTATAGGCAGTTGGCTCCACAACCCAGGCTCTGAACCACCACCTCCACCACAGGGAACGCCTCATGGCTCCAGCCCAGAGCAGTGCCACTCCCCAAGGCTGCCACTGCTTCTCAGCCCCCAGGCAGCCTGGCCAGCGTGGATGGGCTCCTAGTGACCCCTCTGACTCCGATTCCTCCAACTGAGTGTGGTAAGTAACACCAGCATGGGCCTGGGGCACAGATGAGAAGACAGACCGCAGTGGTGGGGTTGAGAACAGAAAATACACACACACACACACACACCTTGTTTCCAGGGTTCTTGTCTCCTAGAGTACTATTCTTCTGTCTCTTCACACTGCCTTGAAATTACACCATTATGCAAAGACAGTCGGATGCTCAACTCTGGTATGTATCCTGCCATTAAAAATCCAGTGCCAAGTAACAACTACCACTGGCCAGGCACCATCAGGAGTGTTACCTGTATGATCTCATTTAATCTTAACAACAGTCTGAGCGCTCATTAGCATAACACCCATTTACAAGTGAAGACACTGAGGCCCACAGAGATTAAATGGCCTAAAGGAATGCAGGCAGAAAGTGGCAGAGCTAAGATTTGAGACCAAGTCTATCTGACGCAGAGGCTCAGAGCCACCAAGTCACACAACTCCAGGGGATTCTACTCACCTGGAAGAAGAGAATACAATGTGACTACTGCTCCTTGGGGTTGTGCAGCCCCCAGCCCTGTAAGCCTCCCCTGTTCCCACCCTCCTCCTGTTTCTAATCTAAGGATGTAGATACCATTTCCTGAGGCCTGGGGGCACAGATTTTAGCCTGTTTTCCTGGCTGACAGTACCCACTGGGGAAGACTGGCAAGGAAACAAATGATTTCTACTCAGTGAGATTCCTGCTCTGTTAGAAAGGCAGAGAGGAGAGGGGTGAGGGAGAGCTATGAGAACCAGGGACCGCACTGGGAGAGGAAACAGGACGAAATGCCTCACCAAGGAGGACCTCCTTGTGATGGGTATTGAAGGATGAGTAGAAGTTTCATAGGCAGACAAGGCAAGGAAGGGCATTTTAGCCATGAACAACATCATGTGCAAATAATAACAACAATAATAATAGCTAATGTTGATTAAGCATGCATTAGGTATCAGGCACAGTGCTAGGCACTGTACTTGCATTATCTCATTCAGTCCTCACAACAACCTATGCAATAGATACTACAACTGAAGTTCAGAGAGGTTGATTAACCTGCCCCAAGTCACACAGCTGGGATGTGGTAGGACCAGGATTCCAACCCTGATCTGCTGTCTCAAAAGCCTGTGTTCTCATCACTGCTATATTTTTGTATTTGTACAGAAGCCTGGAGTTGAGAGTTAATAAGAGAACTTTAATGTTTCCTTAGTAATTTCTCTGATTTTTCCAACTGTGATTAATGGTGATCAGCTCTTTCTCTGGCCTTTTCTGACCAGATGGTGGGGGCGCTTTCACATCCAGGGACACAGTGGACTCAAATTTGGCTGGGAGATGGGGCAGGATGGGGCAGTGAGATAGGGTAGAGCTTGTTTGTTTGGAAGCTTCTAGGGCCTTGTGAAATGTTCAATATTTTTTTCTTTGCCTTAAAGAAAATCCAAACAAACTAGAAAACATTTCCTCTCTAAAGGCCCCACCATTTTAAAAAAAAGGAGGAAGATTCATTTAGCGAATTCCATCCAAGTTGATTTGGTGCCCTGTTGGCCAGAGGCCCCAGCTCAAGTTTTGAGTGTTTTGTTCTGCTGTTTTTGAGGACTGGGTCAGCAAAATACAACCCAGGATTGTTTGTCTATTTTTCCCTGTTGCCTCGTGACTCCCAGACAAGACTTGCCAAAACTCACTCTCCCACCAGCACTCTCAAAGAGGTCATTTTTGGGGTGAAATGTAAGACAGAATTAAGAAAGGTTCAAAGATGCAGGAAGGCTTTTCCATACACAGACAGGGTGGTTGTGTATTAGAGGGGGCAGGGCTGGGAGTCAGGAGTCCTGGGGGCTAGCCTTGGCTCTTTCTCTCACTTGTTTTGTGATGTGAACAAGTCCCTCGGCCTCTCTGGACTTGTTTCCTTGTGTGTGAAATAATGGGGTCAGTTACTCATTCAACAAACACAAAGGACCTTCCACATACAGGCACTATGCCGAGGGTTGGGGATACCAAGGCATGAGATGGGGTCCCTGATTCAGGAGAGCTCCCAGTGCAGGGCTGGGAGTAACTAGTAAAGGGAACAAAAAGGAAAGAGGGGCAGCCTCCCTCCCTGGCTGGAGAGGCAGGTGGGGTCAGGGACACAATATCTGGGCTGGACATTAAAGGGCAGGTAGAGCTTGCTAGAGCCAGAAACTGGGGAAAGGTATTCTGGCAGAGCCCAGGCTGGGTGCCTGGAAAGAGCAAGGCCACCTCTGAAACAGAGGCACTAGATGGGAAGGAAGGTGGGGGCTGGGAATGGTTGAGGGTCTAGGCAGACTACCTGACTTCAAATCCTGGCTCTACCACGTGCTGGCTATGTGACCTTCAGCAAAGTATTTCTCACCTCTGAGCCTAACTTCCTCATCAAACAACTAGGGATAATTACACTCACCTGACAGAGTTCTGTAAGATCAGAGGAGTCAATGCACATAAACACTTAGAACAGCACCTAACACCTGTTAAAACACTCAATGCAGGATAATTATCAATATTGCTGTTATTCTATGCAGACAGTTGAGGCTAGGGACTAGGTAGAGTCTAGGCTCAGGAAATAAACTAAAATGTACCCTGGAACCAGACTATGAAGGGTTTTGTGTGGGGTAGTTTCGTTCAATTCAATCATTGAGTGTTTCCCATGTATTCAGCACTGGGGATATGGTGCTAAGCCAGAGACACGCCCTGCCTCTAAGTCATTGCCACAGAGAAGGGCTGCTAGGGGGTGTCAAGAGGGGGAAGCAGCAGAGGTTAAATGCAGTAGAGGCAATCCATGAAGGCATGTGCCTTTCACCATCATGCATCCTTTACATAACAGAAAAGGGGCCTGCCCTCATGGAGCCTGACTTCAAATGTGGATAGGTACCCCCTCTTATAACTCCACATGGCACAGCTGTGACCACACACAGGCAGTGAAGACTTGCCCTAGGGCTCAGGGGATGGCAACATGGAAATAAACATTAAGGACAACAAGAGTTAGATCACCTTCAGGTCAGGTCTACTCCTCTTTGGCTTGGAACACCCGATAGGAGGCTTCACTCTGTGTGTGCATCAGAGGCCACCAAAGGTCTTATTCAGCCTATGCAGATGGCTCTGAGACCCAACCCCCAGAAAGAAACCCAGAGAGACAGCTGGTCTTTCACCTGCCTGTCTCAGGCATATCTTTCACACTGATTTTTTTCTCTGGAACTTAATTGTTCTCTCACAATTGTCACAAAGGATCATCACCCCCTCAAAAAGAGACTTGTCCTCCCACAAGGATATCCTTACCCTATGACTTCAGGATATCCAGTCCCTTAGGAAAATAGACAATAAACTGACTATAGTAGAGGCTGTGATTTGCTCCGCAGTATCTATTTCTCCCTACTTTTCTGTAATAAGAAATGAATTTTAGCCAGGCACTTGTCCACCCAAAAGAAAGACCATATTTCCCAGCCTCCCTTGCAGCTAGGTATGGCCATATGACTAAAATGTGACCAACAGGATGTGAGAAGTGGTGTGGGTTACTTCTGAGGCATGTCCCTCAGTTGAGGGAGTGGGCCCCTCTTTGCCCCTCCCTTCCATATACTGGCTGGAATAGCAGACACGTGGCAGGAGTAGCCATCATGGACCATGACACGAAGGCCATATGCTGTGGATGGTGGAGCCACGATAGAGAAGGAACCTGGGCCACTGACATCACAGAGTGCTCTATTAGTCCGGGACTGATGACTTTCATGATTCTATGTAAGAATGTCAGCCTTATCAGCCCATTTTTTTTTTACATGTAACCAAACCTAATAAAAAAAATACTCCCACTCTATCTATACAAGAGAAACTCACATATAAGTTTCAGTAGAGGGATTGTTTCAGTACACCAAGCCAAGCTGAAGTTGATCTCACTGCCCCAAGCCTGGTCCAGTGAGCCCACAGGGAGCTCTGAGGTCCAGCATTCCCCTCACCCCTGGGTTGTTTCAGCTCTGCCAGAAACAAAAGCTTTGTCTGAACCCCAGTTTCCTTGCCTGGGTACAGAAGACTGTCTAGCTCTGTCAGTCCTTCTGTCTACACTCTGGCCCCTGGAGCCATCTCTCCAGTCATAGCTTGAGACTCTGCTTCCTAAAGACAACTTCCCTGGAACAAAGATGTGTCTTGCCACCTGCTATGATATGGGCATTGCAAGCAAGGTATTTTCAGTACAAATCGGGGAAGCTCTTTGACATGGCTTGCTGAAGTGTTGCCTAAGGAGTCCAAGTTCTCCTGGCAAATCTGACATTAGGTAGTTACAGCCTCTGTTGCCTGCATTTTCCCACATATTAAATAGGCAGATAACTGGGAACCTCACATTGATCCTCATCTGTCCCCTAGCTGACATTCAGGATTTATGGAATCATGGTGTTCATCTGATAGAGGAAGACGCTTCCCATGATATGTGGTGCATGCTGGTTCCATCCGGGAATTTTCAGTGTTCATGAACTTCACAGGAAGGGGCATAAGATGCTAAAGGTTCATGGGGTAAGATGCAATAACAATCATCTCCAAAGGGGCTGGGGCAGGGGGAAACATTAGCAAGCTCTGGTCTCCATTTTCCTTACAACATGCTTATCATAAGATATGGGTTGTCATGACAATGAAGGGCTGGCTGTTGGGCACTGGAAGAAGACTGTGTCATGGTGCAATGGAAGATAAAATATTGGAGACATAGACAGTTTGATGGAAATATACCTCACTGAGCTCAGTGGAAAATCCAGAGCTTGTTCCTATGATGTCACTAAGTATCATGAGCCCACTCTAATACCTGGTGCTTCCTCATTTATCCTCAGGACCCCCAGGGGTCAAGTCCTTTCAAAAGGGGCTCTTAATGAGGGAAAACATTTCCACTGCGACTCCTACAACTGCACCCAGCCCCGTGCTCTAATTTGGACCCCAGATGCCAGTGCCACTGTAGGTCCCATTCAAGTGAGGACTAGTATGTTCCACAGCATAATTTTCCTGTCTGTACTCTGCCCTCCCCTCCACGCTACCTTACAAATGAGTCCTCGGCATGTCTCCTGGTCAGGCCCAGGAAGCTATAAGTACATATGAACTTCCCCCATTCTCTTTATTCATTCCAGTGTGCCAAAGCTTCCCAATTCTTTAAGATCTAGTTCAAATGGCCCCTCCTCCAGGAAGCTTTCTTTAGTTCACCCCCTAAGCGCCTATTGCTATTATTAACAATAATAATAATAACTCATTAAGCCCTTACAAAGAGCCAGGCACCATGCTGTTATTTACAAACCTAATCATTCAATCAAATCCTCTCCATGACCTCATGCGATAAGTGTTACTATGTCAGTTCTCTAGATGGGAAACGGAGGCTGAGAGAGATGAAGTGCTGTGCCCAAGGTCAGAGAGCTAGTCAGTGACTGAGTTAGGATTTGAGCCCAGGTGTATCTTCTAATAATCATCGTGTGTGGTGTACTCTCTCTCACACTCACTTCGTGGAACTGCCCTGGCTCTTTACCTACAAGTGTACCCTCTCTTAGGATATGATCATTTCCTGATCCACTCTGGCTTTGGCCGCCTCTGATTCTGGGATCCGTAGAGGGAGCAGTGAAGGGGATACAGGGTCTTTTTCGTGGCTCTCTAGGAAGCACGATCAGTGCTTCTGTGGTTGGTTTCATTTCTAAAAGAGTGCCTCCCTCTCCCCGCCCCCCAACCTCAGCCCTTTATGCAGGGTGCAGCTTTAGAATTCCTGGACTCAGCTTCTGAATATCGATTGTGTGCAGGAGCAAGTCAGCAATTTGTGGTTTCCCGACAATGGCTCTGTGTTTCTATAATAGAACTGGGCTTGTTTGCATTTCTCTCATAGGCAGGGCACAGGCCTGGGCTCTCGCCTGTCCTTTTGCCTGGTGACCTGGAGTTATTCTGTCATCTGCCCCAACCCTTCAGAGTGGTGAACACAGCACAAGGCAGAAGGCTGAGCTCTGCTCTCAGAAAGCTAAAACCCAAACAAATCTGCAGCTCTTGCCCAGAGAAGGGATTGTTATGATGCCTGGTCTTTTAAATAGGTATTTCGGTACTTTAAAAGAAAAAAAAGTGGGTTTAAATCCAGGATGGCCATGTTGATAAGGGAGTAGGGAAGCAAGCACCTCTTACACTGTTGCTGGGATATAAACTAATGTGATTTTTTTTTGAAGGACTAGTTAGTACTGTTTATTGACATTCCGAACGTGCAAACCCTTTAATGCAGCACTGCCAGCTCTAAAAATTTATCTTACAGATGCTCTTGTACATTACTCTTTGTACGTATATATCTCTATATATATAAAAAGATATATACGTACAAAGATGTTTATTCTTTTATTATTTATAACAGCAAAAAAATGTTAGGAATCTAAATGACCATCAGTCGGGGACTTTTTAAATAAATAATTGTTTAACCGCACGATGGAACATTTTGTAGCCATTTTTTAAAAGAAGTACATTTGGGGGCACCTGGGTGGCTCAGTGGGTTAAGTGTTCAACTCTTTATCTCAGGATTGTGAGTTCAAGCCCTGCACTGGGCTCCATGCTGGGCATGAAGCCTACTTTAAAAAAAAAAAATTAAAAAAATAACATAGAGTAAGTACGTTTGTATGTGAAGAAATGGAACATTCTCCAAAATACACTGTTAAATTAAAACAGCAAGATTCTTGGCAGGGGCAGAGAGATAGTGGGGAAACTGAATGTGAAAAGAGGTGTGTGTGTGTGTGTGTGTGTGTGTGTGCGCGCGCGCGCACGCGCATGCATGTGTGTCTACACATATAGAACAAAATCCAGGAAAGTCATTAGGAAATTATCAACATTGATTACTTCTGAGTAAAAGGCCTGACCTTCTGGAGTAGGAGGGAAACTAACTTTTCAGTGACTACCAATTTGAATTGGTTTAACTTTTTTCCCAATGTACTTAATTACTTTTACTTAAAAAGCATCCAGGTTGGAAAAATATATTCTTACCCCAACCGAATCCTGCTCTTCTAAACTGTTGCCAAGCATTCTCACTTACTCCCATAAACTGAACTGCTCTAAGCGCTCGACCCCCTGTGGCTACAAAAGATCCACTTCCAGTACCCACCCTTAACCCATGAATTCCTTCAGCTTCTGTTCTCTGCCCATGAGGCCCTGGGCCCAACCCCCTCCCTCCTGCTGCTGGATGGCCTGGAGGAGTCCCTCATGGAAGACTGGGGGCCCCAGGGAGTGGCCTACTTGGCTGCCGTGCTTCTAGACACAGCTGCCCACTTCAGCCACTAGATTGGACCTGGCCAGGGCTGTGGGCTCATTGTGGCCCTCCAGATCCAGGAGGAAGGAGACAGTGGGGATGCCCTGCAGCTGTCGCTGCTCCAGCAGTATTTCCCTGCCCAGTGCTGGCTGCAGATGGCTACACCAGACCCAGGACGGCGCTGCCTCAGGCCTGCCTGGATCCAGGTGGGCTGGGCCCTAGAGCACAGTGGTGAGTGGCTTTCCAACCAGATGGAGAGATGACAATCACCCCATGGCCTACCCAGGCTGGTAACCCCAGCTCAGACAGTGTGACAACCTCTCTATGCCTCAGTTTCCCATGGCTGGAATACTTACTTCAGGCACATGTGCAGATTCAAAGACCTAAAGAATATAAAGTGCTTTCTCTCTTTTGAAAAATAGCATTATCATGAACCTATTATGCCCAAGCAACGTATTGTTTTGGCTCTTTTGAACTTCATAAAAAGTTTTATGATAAATGTAATCATCTGAAACTTCCTTCTTCTCACACTCAATATTATTAAGATTAGTCCAGGGGCACTTGGGTGGCTCAATTGGTTAAGCATCTGACTTCAGCTCAGGTCATGATCTCTGGGTCCTGGGATGAAGCCCCAGGTCGGACTCCCCACTCAGGAGGGAGTCTGCTTGTCCCTCTACCTCTGCCCCCACCCATGCTCTTTCTCTGTCAAATTTCTAAATAAAATTTTTTTAAAAAGCAGCACCTGGGTGGCTCAGTTGGCTAAGCATCTGCCTTCAGCTCAGGTCATAATCCCAGGGTCCTGGAATCAAGCCCTACATCGGGCTCCCTGCTCAGTGGGGAGCCTGCTTCTCCCTCTCCCTCTGCTGCTCCCCCTGCTTATGCTCTCTCTCTCTCTGTCAAATAAATAAATAAAATCTTTAAAAATAAAAAATAAATAAAAAAAGATTAGGCCACATCTTTTTTAGTTCATTCCTTTTTCCCTACTGCATATAATTCCATGTGTGACTATACCCCAGTTTATTCATCAAACTGGCTTATTTACTGCTATGAACATTTTTTTTAAGACTTTATTTACTTGAGAGCGCAAGACAGAGAGAGAGAGGAAGAGCATGAGTGGGGGAGAGGCAGAGGGAGATGGAAAAGCAGACTCCCTGCTGAGCAGGGAGCCCAACTCAGGGAGCCAAAGGCAGATGCTTAACCTACTGAGCCACCCAGGCGCCCCCTGCTATGAACATCCTTGCACACATGTCCTGGTTCATGTGTATGAGGGTTTTTAGGGTATATACTAGAGGCGGAATTGGTAGAGCAGAAGGTCTACATATGTTCATCTTTCCTTGGTTATGTCAAACTTTTAAAAAGTGGTTAAAACCAGAACTCCCAATGAGTCACCTGATGACATTGGTCATATCAGAGTACTTTCTTAGAACAGGGCCTGATTCAGAATAAAGCCTTACAAATTAAAACAAAAAAACAAACCAAAAAAAAAAAAAAAACCGAGCTACTACTGCATCAAGCACAATGCTCTTACTTTATGTATATTTTCATGTGTAAGGTAAGTAAGGATCAGTATCTCAATTTGTAGCTGAGAAAACTTGGAAATTAAGCAAATTCCTGTGATGGTTAGTTTTATGTACTGATTTGGCTATACTATAGTACCCAGTTATTTAATAAAACATGAAATCAAATCTAAGTGTTGCTGTCAGGTTATTTTGTAAATGTGGTTAATACCTACAATCAGTTGACTTTTAGAAAATGGAGACTATCCTCAAAATCTGGATAGGACTCATCCAATCAGTAAAAATGCCTTAAGAGCAAAATTGAGGTTTCCTGGAGGAGGAAGAAATCCACCTCTGGCCTGCTGCTTCAGCTCCTACTTGAGAATTTCCAGCCTTCTGGCCTGCCCTAGGATTCCAGCCTTGCCAGCACCCATAATCCCAAAAGGCAATTCTTTGCAATAAATCAATCTCTCCCCCACCTTCCCTTCCCCTCCCCTCCCTACCCCCCCTTATATGAACACATATTCTCCTACAGATTCTGTTTCTCTGGTAGAACCCTGACTGATAACCTTCCTGAGATCACAGGGCTAATAAATGACACAGATGGGGTTTGAATCTATGTCCATCTGTCTTCAGAGTATTTGTCACCCCACCAGATGCCAGAGCAAGCTTAACAAAACACAGATGGGTTCATGTGACCAGCCCATGGGAAGGAGTCCTTTCATTGATTCCATCACCTACAAGATAAAATTAAAATACCTAGCATGACTGTGTCAAAGCTCTTTTGGTGGCAAGTGACAGAAGATGCAACTTGAACTGGCTTGAGAAAGCTTAACGCAGAAGAGGGGGCATGTGTACCTACTGCCTTACATACTGGAGAAGTTAAAACAACGTGCTGGTTTTGCCAGAACTAGTTTCTCTCTCTCCATCACTCAGCTTTGCTTTCCTTATTTTTTTTTTTTTTAATTTGTAATCTCTTTCTTGCTCATGCTATCCATTCACAGCGGCAAAATGGTTGCTGTTGCTCCAGCCTGCATACTCCCAGGTCCAGTCCTACGGAAAAAGGGAGTTCACTGGAGTTCATTGTGGGCGCCTGGGTGGCTCAGTTGGTTGGGCGACTGCCTTCAGCTCAGGTCATGATTCTGGAGTCCCGGGATCGAGTCCCGCATTGGGCTCCCCTCTCAGCAGGGAGTCAGCTTCTCCCTCTGACCCTCCCCCTCTCATGCTCTCTCTCTCTCAGATAAATAAATAAAATCTTTAAAAATAAAAAAAAAACGGGAGTTCATTTCTCGCATATCAAAAAGGAGAAGGTGTAGGAAAAATTGAGCTTTGGGGGCTCTGATTGGTCTGCTGTGGACACGTGTCATTGTTAGCAGGGACGTGCTACTCATCGGCTGGTCTGGGTCTGCGCTGTGTGTATGGATGGGGCCCACCCTACTCAACCAACATGGACTGATAATAAGGTAGAGTAGATCCCTGAGTGAAAATCAGGAGTTGTCACTGGAAGTAGATGAATGAGTGCTGCGCAGTCCACACTGTCTACTCCTGCGCCATCCAACCTCGCGCTTCCTCAACTCCTTCTCCTACCCCATATGACCTACGCTCAAGCTTTCCTCAGTCACTCGCCATTCCTTGAACACACCTGAAACCCTCCTTCCTCTATGCCTTTTTCCTGCTTTTCTTTCTGCCTAGAAGGCCATTCTTTCCCACCCTCCTCCTAAAAAAGATTACCTTTCTTTCAAGACCATCTCAAACAATAACTTCTCCTGGAAACCTTAATGGATACCCCAAAATGAATTACCCTCTCCCTCTTGTTTTTACAGATAGTTCTTTGTTTTTTGTTTTTTGTTGTTTTTTTTTTTTGAGAGAGAGAGAGAGAGAGCACACACATGGGGGTGGGGGGTATAGAGGAGAAGGAGAGAAAGAATTTCAAGCAGTCTCCATACCCAGCAGAGTCCAAAGTAGGATTCAATTTCACAACCCTGAGATCATGATCTAAGCTGAAACCAAGAGTCAGACGCTTATCTGACTGAGCCACCCAGGCGTCCCCAGATAGTTTTTTTACATGCAAACATTAGCACATTCTTCCTGATGATATGATGATTTAAGCACCTGACTAGTTTCTCCTAGTCTGTAAGCTCCTTGAGGGCAAGGACAACACATCAATCCCCCTCGTAACCCACACAGTGCCTATTATAGTATATTGAATATATTTGTTTGAGCAAATGTTTATAAGGCATCTGTTCTGTGGCAGGTTCTATGTTGGGTTTTGAAGAAAACACTATATAAAAATACAACTGGACCACATTTGCTTCTATCTCAAATGGAATAGCAATTCCTTTCAGGAGCCACTTAGATTATAGGTGTGACAATAGTAAGCGAGAGCAACAAATCCAGAATTTGAACACAGACAGTCTAACACTAGAGTGTACAATCTTGGCCATCTTCCTGTGGTTACCATCTTCCAATGATTAGAGCATAGACTATGGAATCCCACAAACCTGGGTTCAATTCCTGATTCCATGAGTTTCTAGGGTCTGACCTTAGGTAAGCTGTTACATTTTTCCAAAACTACAATGTCCTCCATCTATAAAGTGGGCATAACATTTATGTCTACCTCATGAAACTGTTGTGAGAATTAGTTAATCCATGTAAAGCATTAGCTCAGTGCCTGGCACAGAGTCAGAGCTAGGTAAATGTTTCTATTATTCTATTCCCCAGAAACTTGGAGCCCCTCAGGTATGGTTTGGAAGGAAAAAGCTAAACAGAGATAACATAAAATAAGAATTAGATTTTGGGCCAGGGAGAAGAGAGA
The DNA here is from genome assembly GCF_037043125.1 of Eumetopias jubatus. NCBI lineage: Eukaryota > Metazoa > Chordata > Mammalia > Carnivora > Otariidae > Eumetopias > Eumetopias jubatus. The sequence continues at coordinate 59,158,373 of NW_028274819.1, read as the reverse complement.
AGAGGAAGTAGGGAGTTAAGGAAGTGAGCAACAGAGTGGGAACTCTGAAGGAAAAGTCAGCCCATGAGAAATTCTGAGTGACAACGTTGGCCAATTAATGAGGATCATGATGATAATCACAGTTACAAAGTGCTTACCACGTAACAGGCAGTTCTAAGTATTTTTCACTCAGTTCTCAAAATAATACTATGAGACACATGCCATCATTTTCCTCATTTTATAGACAAAGAAACTGAACCCCAGAAAAGTTCAATCACTTGCCTGAAGTTCAACAGCTAGTGACTGGTAAAGCGAAGATTCAAAACCCTACAGCCTGATTCCCAGGTCTTTCTTCTTAATCATCATGCTATATGGCAGAGGGCAATCTGGGGGAGTAAAAAAAATTCAGAATTCAATAAAATCATCCAAACTGGGGACCAAGTTTTCTGCAGAAAGATGTCCCATCCCAGTACCATTTATTGAACACCTGCTATGTGCCAAGAGTTGCTTTTGGTGTTCACATGTATCACTTAATCCTCACAAAAACCTTAGGTGATGGGAACTGTCAACCCCAGTTTTAGATGATGAATTTGAAATTAAGTAATTTACCCAGGGCTACACAGCTAGTAAGCAGAACCAAGTCTGGAACTCAAGTACATCTGCCTCTAGAACCCTCACTCCTGCCCTTACAGCAAAATTTGGAAACAACTTAAATGCCCAATAACAGAACAGCTGAGTAAATTTTGGCTCTATCTACTTGTGCAAATTCAGCTTCTAAAACTTAGGATTTTATTAGCATGGGCAATTTTTCTCATACTAAGTGAATATTTTAAGTGAACAGATAAAATTGCCTTTATAGCCTGACCTCAGCTAGGTTAAAATAGGCATTAAAAAAAAAAAAAAGATTGGAAGTAAATGTGCCAAGTTGCCTCTGGGTAGTATAATTATGGGTGATAATTTTCTCCATGTCTTTATACTTTTCTGTCCTTGATAAATTTTGTACAATGAACATGTAGTATGTTTATAATCAGAAACCAAAAAAGGAATAATTTTAAGAACTAGGCTCCACGTTTTCTTTTTTGAGGGCCCTTTTCAGTATGACACTGTGGCAGAGATGCAAAGGAGACTGCATGCACAGACTCTATCGTTGTCCTGTGCTGATGCCAGAGTCTCACTAGCAAAAGAACAGAATCCTAATACCTGAGACAGGGACATGTTAGCAGGGAACCTTAGACCCTGAAACTCTAGATTCTCTGTCCTAGCAGAAGCAGCCCATTCCTTCTTGCCAGAACAAAGCAGTCTCTCCTTGTCTTGAGATGCTACAAAAGCCTGAACTAAGGCAGGTACTTGATAAGACGACACTTGCCTTACTCAGTATCTGCCCCATTGGCCCACTGGCTGCCAGGCTAATAACCAGAGTCAGGTATTGGCCTGGGCTGGAAAAGAAGGGCTCTGTCCTGGGAGGAGATGATTTCTACACCAAACGTATTGTGGGCCCTGGCTGATGCGTGCTGGAAGGAAGCAGGGGAACACGTTTGGAGATGGATCTTGAAGGTATTAGACTTGGGGGAATGGAATACAATGTTGGATAGTGGAGAAAAAACCCTCAAGATTGTTGGATATGGAGCGTGAGTGGACACCGATTATACCAGGGGCCCCAAAACATCATTAGGGGCCTCTGGTTGGAGTGAGGAATATGGAGCCCAAGTAATAAAAGGACTTCTAGCCCAAGCCCTTGTCACAAAGGTGAAATACCTTCATAAACCTACCCTGTAGTTAATCCCCAAATTTTTAAGGGTACAGATTGGTAGGGATATATTTAACACATATCAGAATCTTTGCCTTCATTTCCTGATCTTGATAATAAAAAGGGCCAACTGGAAGCCCATGATATTTCCCAGCCAGCCCACTGCTGCAGCCAGCCAAGAGGGTACATGAGAAGCAACACTGCATCCAGAAGGAACTGCAGAGATTAGTACTATCATAGAAGACTTAAAGGATGCAACAGTGTTCATCCCATTATATCCCTATTCAAGTCACTTCTCTGGCCTCTGCAAAAAGCAAATAGGCCCTGGCAGATGATGGTGGACTATCATAAACCTAACTGACTTATAACCTTAATTGTAGCTGCCATGCTAAATGTGTTGTTCTTTTTTTTTAAGGTTTTATTTATGTATTTGACAGAGAGAGAGAGAGAGAGAGAGAGAGACAGTGAGAGAGAAAACACAAGCAGGGGGAGTGGGAAAGGGAGAAGCAGGCTTCCCGCTGAGCAGGGAGCCCAATGCAGGGCTCGATCCCAGAACCCTTGGATCATGACCTGAGCTGAAGGCAGATGCTTAATCACTGAGCCACCAAGGCACCCTGAACATGGTATTCTAAGTGTAATGCAACCTCTGGCACTTGAAAGGTGACTATTGATCTGACAAACATGTTCTTCCCCATTGCTAAAGAGGATCAAAAACAGCTTACCTGGGGTGCCTGGATGGCTCAGTTGGAAGAGCATGTGACTCTTGATCTCAGGGTCATGAGTTTGAGCCCCACATTGGGCACGGAGCTTACTTACATGCATACATATATACATACATACATACATACATAAACAACAAACTTAAAAAAATTTACCTTTATCTTAAAAGGATACAAGTCCACATTCACTATCTTGTCCCAAGTCTATGTCAACTCTCTTGCTCTGTCACAGAGTGGTCTATAGGCCCCTTGATCATCTTCTCATTCCAGAAAACATCCAACAGTGGTCCACTAGAATGATGATATCATGCTAGCAGTCCAGGTAGGCAGGAAAGTACCTTATATGCCTCAAAAAGACATGAGTTTTCCAGATGTTGGGAGATAAACCCCATGAAGATTCAGGAGCTTGCCAGGTCAGAGAAGTTTTCAGAGTGGCTCAATGGCCTAGATTATGTAGAACATCCCATCTAAGGTAAAGGACAAGTTTTTGCACTAGCATTCCCCCATCACTGAGAAAGAGCCACAGTGCTTCGTAGATTTTGGAGGCAGCATATCTTATGTTGCTCTGGTCTATTTATCTGATGACTTGGAAGGCCGTCAATTCTGTTTGGAGCTCAGAGCAAGAGGGTTCTACCAGATTCAGTCTGTAGTGTAAGTTACCTTGATACTCAGGCATATGACCCAGAGCTGTCGGGCATAAGGATGCTGTGTAGCATCTTTGGAAAACTCTATAAGGAGAGTTGCAGGGCACCTGGGTGGCTCAGTCATTTAAAGCGTTTGCCTTCAGCTCAGGTCATGATCTCTGGGTCCTGGGATTGAGCCCCCATGTCTATACTACCCAAAGCAATCTATAGATTTAGTGAAATCCCTATCAAAATACCAACAGTATTTTGCACAGACCCAGAACAAACAATACTAAAATTTGTATGGAATCACAAAAGACCTCAAATAACCAAACAATCTTGAGAAAGAAAAACAAAACTTGGAGGCATCACAATTCCAGATTTCAAATTATATTACAAAGCAATAGTAATTAAAACAGTATGGAACTGGCATAAAAATAGACACATAGATCAATGGAATAGAACAGGAAACCCAGAAATAAATGCACAATTATATGGTTAATTAATTGTCAACAAAGGTGGAATGAATATACCATGGGAAAAAGAGTCTCTTCAACAAATGGTATTGGGAAAACTGGACAGCCACATGCAAAAGAATGAAACTGGACCACTTTCTTTTACCATACACAAAAAATAAACTCAAAATGGATTAAAGACCAAGGGGCGCCTGGGTGGCTCAGTGTCTGCCTTCGGCTTAGGTCATGATTCCAGGTCCTGGGATCGAGCCCCGCATCGGGCTCCCTGCTCGGTGGGAAGCTTGCTTCTCCCTCTCCCACTCCCCCTGCTTGTATTCCCTCTCTCACTGTGTCTCTCTCTGTCAAATAAATAAATAAAATCTCTTCTAAAAAATGGATTAAAGACCAAAATGTGAGACCTGAAAACATAAAAATCCTTGAAGACAGCATAGGCAGTAATCTCTCTGACATCAGCTATAGCAACATTTTTCTAGATATTGTCTCCTTGAGACAAGGGATATAAAAGCAAAAGTAAACTATTGGGACTACATCAAAATAGAAAACATTTGCACAGCGAAGTAAACAATCAACAAAACTAAAAGGCAACCTACTGAATGCATGAAGTTATTTGCAAATGACATATCCGATAAAGGATGAGCATCCAAAATATATAAAGAACTGATATAACTCAACACCCAAAAACAAATAATCGAATTTAAAAATAGACAATAGACATGAATAGACATTTCTCCAAAGAAGATCTAATATGGCCAACAGACATATGAAAAGATGTTCATCATCGCTTACCATCAGGGAAATGCAAATCAAAACCACAATGAGATATCACTTCATACCCGTAAGAATGGCTAAAATAAAAAACACAAGAAATAACAAGTGTTGGTGAGGATGTGGAGAAAAAGGAACCCTCTTGCACTGTTGGTGGGAATGCAAATTGGAACAGCCACTGTGGAAAACAGTATAGAGTTTCCTCAAAAAAGTTAAAAATAGAACTACCCTACCATTGCACTACTGGGTATTTACCCCCAAATAGAAAAACACTAATTCAAGGGATACATGCAACCCTATGTTTATTGCAGCATTATTTACAATAGCCAAATTATAGAGGCAGCCCAAGTGTCCATAAATTGATGAATGGATTAGGAAGATGTGGTATATATATACAATATATATATTGTATATATATAATATTCCTTTGAATATTATTCAAACATAAAGAATGAAATCTTGCCCTTTGCAATGACATGGATGGAGCTAGAGAGCATAATGCCAAGCAAAATAAATCAGTCAAAGAGAGACAAACACCATATGATCCCACTCATGTGTGGAATTTAAGAAAAAAAAACAAGCAAAGGAAAAAGAGAAAGACAAACCAAGAAACAGACTCTTAACGACAGAGAACAAACTGACGGTTACCAGAAAGAAGGTGGCTGGAGGGATGGGGATGGGGATTAAAGAGTATACTTATCATAGATGGAGCTAGAGAGTATTAGGCTAAGTGAAATAACTCAGTCAGAGAAAGACATATACCATATTTCACTCATATGTGGAATTAAAGAAACAAAATGACGAACATAGTAGGGGGGGAAAGAGAGACAAAACAGAAAGCAGATTCTTACCTATAGAGAACAAACTGATGCTTATCAGAGGGAGGTGTGTGGGGGAATGGGTGAAACAGGTGATGGGGATTAAGAAGGGCACTTGTGATGAGCACTGGGTGTTGTATGTAAGTGATGAATCACTAAATCCCACACCAGAAACTAATATTACACTGTATGTTACCTAAATAGAATTTAATAAAAACTCAGAAGGAAAAAAAAAAAGATGAAAAAAATTAAAAAAAGAACTCGTCAATAAAATGTGTTTGAGATTATTCTGCTAAAAATAATTAATTAATTAATTAATTAATTAAAATTTGGTGGAAAAAAAGGCCAGTTGATCCATATTATGGCTCTAGTTCTGCAGATGATGCCCCCAGGGAAACTGGGTAGAGAACATATGGGATCCATATTGCCTCTAACAACTGCAAGTATGTCTAGTTATTTCAAAATAAAACATTTCATTAAAAAAAAAAAGCCAGTAGCAAAGACCAATGCTGAGCTTTCAGCATAACATCAATCCATAAGGAAACCAGTCAGCCTCTTGGTGGCAAGTTGATTACTTTGAACCTCTTCACCCCTGGGAAAAGAAGTGAAATTATGCCAATTGGATATAATTTGGAATATAATTTTACCTTCAGTGCCTATACGAGAACTACCATCTGAAAGTTTCCAAGGTCCCTACGCCCACACAACATTGACTCAGAACAAGGGACCCACTTTTAGCAAAGGAGGTGCTGATTACAGGGATCCGCTGATCATATTGTATATGTCATCACCTAGAAGGATTATTACCAGAATGGTGGAATTTTCTGTTAAAGCTCAGTTAAGAGCCAGCTCAGGAACAAACCCAGTGGTAATGACAAACAGGCAATTACAGTAAGTATGACCTGTCAAGGGGAAAGCAATGATAAGGACTTCTAAGATGAAGGTCATAGTCCCCCAGCTACCACCACCAGGCAAGAAACCAAGACCAGCCAAACTGTGGACTGAGAGTAAGGAAAATCTAAACTGGATGGCAGAGGAAGGTGATGATGAATATCAGCTACAGCTCTGGGACCAACTGCAGCCACAGGAATTGAGACTTGTTTCACTAATTCTCTTGGATTATTAAGTGACTGCAGCGAACTTATAACCCCAACTGAGATCAAGAGTTGCACGCTCTACTGACTGAGCCAGCCAGGCGCCCCACCCGAGCAAGTTTCTCAACCCGTCCAATGCTGTCTGCTAGTAATGTTTACGTAAATGAGATGCCTTTTGTATCACATTTAGCTCAATGTTTGGCATAGGTAAATGCACGCTAATAATCAAATAATTGTTACTAATCACATCCTAGTTCATATGGAACTGGGCACCAATCAAATATTCTAAGATTCTGTGGGTTATACCTGTTTTTGCCTTTATTTTTAAGTTACCCCAGAACCCCTAAAAGCAAAGATGAGTGAAATGGGGGTCCTGGCAGCAGCAACAAAATCCATTATAGAAAACAACCCATTGGATACCCTTCAGCTCTCAAAAATATAGGTTGCTGGCAGAGTGGCTTAGTGATATCAATGAACTAAGAATAAATGAAAACCAATCATTTAGCTCTCATGAACTTTTGCCTCTGAAGACTCATGATAGGTAGCTCAAGTTGTAAGGCCCCAAACAGGGGAGAAACAGCTATGACTGAAGCTTTACCAAGAATATGACATGGGGTCCTCAATTCCTTCAGAAATCCTACAGATGGGGCACCTGTAGGTGGCTGAGTCGGTTAAGCAGCTGATTCTTGATTTCAGCTCAGATTAGATCTCAGGGTTGTGAGATCAAGCCCTGTGTCAGACTCCGTGCTGGGCATGGAGCCTGCTTAAGATAGATAGATAGATAGATAGATAGATAGATAGATAGATAGATAGATAGATAGACAGATAATAAAGACAGAGAGGAAGGGAGGAAGGAATGAAAGAAGAAACAGAAAGAAAAAGAAAGAAAGAAAGAAAGAAAGAAAGAAAGAAAGAAAGAAAGAAAGAAAGAAAGAAAGAAAGAAAGAAAGGGAGAGAGGGAGAGAGGGAGGGAGGGAGGAAGAAAGGGAGAAAGAGAAAAAGAAAGGGAAGGGGAAGGAAGGAAGAGAGGGAAGGAAGGAGGGAATGGAGAGAGGCAAGGAAGAAAGAGAGGGAGGGAGGAAAGGCGTGAAAGGAAAGAAAAGAAAGAAAGAAAGAAATCTACAGAAAGTTTCAGGAAACTCCAAAGACAATAAACCTGGTCAATGAAGTGGGTGTGTGCACAGGCACAGACACACACACCTGCCTGAGGGCTGGGTATTAGACTGATGGGTTTCATACCTAAAGCTGGTGAGGGATAAAAGGCAGCTCACCGAACATCCAGCTTGCTAAGGCAGTAGAGGAAGGTGAGGCTTGTGCAGGTGGAGAAACCTGGTATCACTGAATCAGAACCATAGGCTAGAACAATTCCAGGTTGGCCCTCTGCTTTGAAATCACTTCTTGTGCAGTGGCAGTATGTAGCCAACGAGGTTTATCTGAGGTACAGTTATGGCTAACTGAAAACTTCCCATTACCCCCTTCCCCCCCACCTCCCCGTGATGATATGAAAGTACTTCTTAGCCAGGCAGGTGGGTTTTAATAATAAGCTACCCAGCAGGCCAGCCAGGTCCCCAATATGAAGCTTCAGATATCGGGAGGGGATTAGAACCAAGCGCGGTTGGTGGAACAAAAAGGAATAACTAGAAGCCACCTTCTCATCTTATAGCCAAGGTACAGAGAGGAAAAGACACCTGCCCATGGATACACAGCAAGTTAAAGGCAAAACCGGGACTAAAATTAGGGCTTAAACCCTTGGTCAGCCTCTTTCTTTTGCATTGCAAAGATCCCTGGGAACCATCAAATCAAATTACCATCAACCTCTTCATTCTTTCATTCTGTTTTTCCAGTTAATCATTCCCATCAATCATCAATTCATTTACTCAATCAATGTTACTAAGGCCCCTGTGCAGGGAGCTATGGTAACCAAAATGAACCGAATAAGACCTGATTCAGACCATGGGTAAAACACTCATAAACACATAGTTAGGTAAAGGGATGGGGAAATTATTATCCTAACTGCTGGCTCCAGAATTCCTCTTCGGAAAGGACTCGCCTTTGTTTGGGAAAACACTTTGATAAGCTCTTGGGTAGAAGGAGAAGCCATGAGGAGAAAGTGCCCTGGATCTGCTCTGCATGAGAAAGGCTCTAGAAGAGATTTGTTCCCTCAGAGAGAAAGGGAACATCAGCGAAATGGGGGAGGGGGGGGCTGGTACTGCATGAGGAAAGGGCAAAGGGGGGAACACCCCATGACCAAGTAGCCAAAGAGGACTGAAGAGGGCAGGGTGACTCCCCGGGACTTTAAAAGATTTGCTGTGTGATCCCCAGCTCTTCAGTAAAGCCTTCTGCATTCCTAAGTACTGTGTGTGAGCAGATTTTGCTTAGAGACCAGTGAAGGAGCAGAATTTCCCATCTGGATTACAAGATGAAAACACAGGCCACACATGAGGAAGTAGGAAGCCCAGGAGAAAAGAGTTGATGCGACAATGTAAGTCTGAGAATCGGCAGAAAAATGAGGGAGGGCTTTGGCTTCCACAAAGCTGTTAACTTGGGAGGAAATGGTTAGGCAAAGTCAATTTTACCTAGATTTTAAGAATCTTGGAGGCCCTGGCTGCCACTGGGGTTGCAATTACAACAGCTACCGGTAAATTCTCTAAAAGGGAACCTGCTCAAATTGCTTTGGGAAAATTTCATGGACTATTTGAGATGGGTCATGAAGGCATTGTGGCAACTTGTCAGACTGGAAGAATGCAGCACTTTGGAAAGAGGGAATGGCCTATGCAGAGGCACAGGTGTATGAAGAATGTGGTGTGTCCAGAGAAGAGTGAGAAGTTCCACGTGGCTAGGACAGGTTTGGTGAAGGATGCTAGATGAAGTGAAGCTGAAAAAGCCAGCAGGGGCCATGTCACAAAGGCCTGAATGACAGCTTCAACTTTTACCTGTAGACAGGAAGACCTGCACTATGGAAGATGACACTGGAGGTGGTACGGCACCAGGTGATTTGGTTATTTCCTCCTTTATGCACCTTTATGCCTTGCACATACCTCTAACTACTGCGACTATCACCCTCTACTGGCAATTGATCATGTGGTGTGTGCTTTGGAAGACCCTGAGCTCCAGGAAGGCTGGAAACCTCTAGACGATCCTGAATTCAAATCCTACGTCCTCAACTTCCTGAGTGTCCTTGGGCCAGTTATTTAACTGCCCTGAGCCTGTTTCCTCATCTGCAAAGTGGGAATAATCATAGTACTTATCTCAAAGGATAGTAGTGAAGATAAAAAGAACCGAGATGTTCAGCATGGTACCTGCATACATTAGTTCTTAGGCAAAGCCACTCTTGTTCTGACTCACCCTTGAAATGCACAGCCTAACAAAGGGCCTGCACATCTTGGGAGGAAACATGAGGGGGACAACTGTTGATAAGGATGACAAACCAGACGTGATACATGAGGGGCCCTCCCACAAGTCTCTTTTTTTTTTCATCTAGATATAATCATGCTCCTGATATCACAAGAATATGGCTGAGACATCTATGATAGTTTTATTTTTTAAGATTTTATGTATTTATTTATTTATTTGAGAGAGAGAGAGAGAGAGTAAGAGAGAGAGCACGAGCAAAGAGAAGGGGCAGAGGGGGAGAGAGAGAAGCAGACTCCCCGCTGAGCAGGGAGCCTGATGCGAGGCTCAATCCCAGGACCCCAAGATCATGACCCGAGCCAAAGGCAGACACCTAACTGACTGAGCCACCCAGGCGCCCCATGATAGTTTTAAAATAGGTCAACAAATTCTTTGATATTCCTCCCTTCAAGGGGTGGAGTCTAACCTGAAAATTTCCCTATCTGGGGAAGAAAAGATATCCAGATCCCAGAGGCACAGAGATCACCCCAAAAAAAATTCAACCTAAGGAGGTCCACACCAAGACATATAGTAATTAAAATGGCAAAAAGTAGCAATAAAGAAAAAATTAAAAGCAGCAAGAGAGAAGAAGACAGTTACATACAAAGGAAATTCCATAAGGCTACCAGCAGCTTTTTCAGCAGAAACTTTGTAGGCCAAGGGAGTGCCATGATATGGTCAAAGTGCTGAAAGGGACAAATCGGCAGCCAAGAACACTCTATCCAGCAAGGCCATCATTCAGAATAGGAGAAAAAAGTGTATCTCAGACAAACAAAAATTAAAGGAGTTCATGACCACTGAATGAGCCCTACAAGAAATATTAAAGGGACTTCTTTGAGTGGAAAGACCATAAGTGAGAGTATGAAAAGTAAAAAACACAAAGGCAATAAAAAAATTTTCTGTTAAAATCAGTACAATTCATACAATAAAAGGATGTAAAATATGATACCATATACCTAAAATGTGGGAGAGAAAGGAGTAAAGAATGGGTTCAAACTTAAGCAACCATAAACTTAATATAGACTGCTATATGCAGAAGATGTTATATACAAACCTCATGGTAACCACAAGTCAAAAACCACTAATAGATATGCAAATAATAAAGAGAAAGAAATCCAAATATACCACTAAAGAAAGCCAACAAACCATGAAAGAGCAAGAGAAGAAAGGATCAGAAAATATCTATAGAAACAAGCACAAAATAGGTAAAAAAAAAAAAATAGCAATAAATACATATCCACTGATAATTATTTTGAATGTAAATGGACTAAATGCTTCAGTCAAAGGACACAGGGTGACAGAGTGGGTAAAAAAACAAGACCCATCTATATACTGCCTACAGGACACTCATTTCAGACTAAAAGACACCTGCAAATTGAAAGTGAGGGATGGAGAAACATTTATCATGCAAATGGATGCCAAAGCAAGCTGGGGTAGCAATACTTATATCAGACAAAATAAACTTTATCTTTTTTAAAGATTTGTTTATTTATCTGAGAGTGGGAGGGAGTGCGGGGAAAGGGCAGAGGGAGAGGATATCTAACACACGCTCCTGCTGAGTGCAGAGTCTGACATGGGGCTCGATCCCAAGAGCCATGAGATTAGGATGTGAGCTGAAACCAAGAGTCAGACGCTTAACTGACTGAGGTGCCCTCAAAATAAACTTCAAAACAAAGACTGTAACAAGAGACAAAAGAAGGACACTATATAATAATAAAAGGGACAATCCAACAAGAGGATATAACAATAAATACTTATGCATCCAACATGGGAGCACCCAAATACATAAAACAGTTAATAATAAACATAAAATAAATAACTGATAGTAGTACAACAAGGAAACAGTGGCTTTGAATGACACATTGGACCAGATGGATTTAATAGACATACTCAGAACATCCTATCCTAAAACATAATACATAATTTTTTCAAGTGCACATGGAACATTTTCCAGAAGAGATCACATATTAGGCCATAAAACAAGTCTCAACAAATTCAGAAAAATTGAAGTCATACCATGCATCCTTTCTGACCACAACACTCTGCCTTTGGCTCGGGTCGTGACCCCAGGGTCCTGGGATGGAGTCCCGCATCGGGCTCCCTGCTCCTTGGGAGCCTATTCCTCCCTCTGCTTCTCTCTCTCTCTGTCTCTCTGTCTCTCGTGAGTAAATGGATGAAGTCTTGAAAAAAAAAAAAAAATAGAAATCAACCACAAGAAAAAAATCTGGAAAAAAAAAAAAAGAAAAGAAAAAATCTGGAAAGAGCAAAAATACATGGAGGTTAAATAACATGTTATTAAACAATGAATGGGTCAACCAAGAAATTAAAGAAGAAATCAAAATTACATGGAAACGAAAATGAAAACACAATAGTCCAAAATTTGGGGGATGTAGCAAAAGTGGCTCTATAGGGAAGTTTATAGCAACACAGCCCTATCTCAAAAAGCAAGAAAAATCTCAAATAAAGAACCTTACCTTACACCTAAAGGAGCTAAAAAGAGAACAAACAAAACCCAAACCCAGCAAAAGGAAGTAAATAATAAAGATCAGAGCAGAAATAAATGATACAGAAAGAAAAAAAAAAACAATAGAACAGTAAATGAAACCAGGAGCTGGCTCTTTGAAAGGATCAATAAAATTGATAAATCTCTAGCAAGACTCATTTTTTAAAGAGAGAGAGAGAGAAAACCCAAATAAAATTCCTAATGAAAGAAAAGAAATAACAACCAACATCCCAGAAATACAAACAATTATAACAATATTATGAAAACCTCTAAGCCAACAAATTGGACAACTTAGAAGAAATGAATAAACTCCTAGAAACATAATCTATCAAAACCAAAGCAGGAAGAAACAGAAAATTTCAACAGACCAATCATCAGGTATGAAATTGAATCAGTAATCAAAAAACTCCCAAAAAACAAAAGTTCAGGACTAGATGGCTTCACAGATGGATTCTACCAAACATTTAAAGAAGAATTAATACAAAAAAAAAAAAAAAAGTTAATACCCATCCCTCTTAAACGATTCCAAAAAATACAAGATGAAGGAAAAACTAAATTCATCCTATGAGGCCAGTATTTCCCTGATACCAAAAGCAGATAGAGACACCACAAAAAAAAGAAGAAAAAAAAAACTGCAGGCCAATATCTCTAGTGAATATAGATGAAAAAATGCTCAACAAAATATTAGCAAACCAAATCCAACAATATATTTAAAAAAAATCAAACACCACAATTAAATGGGATTCATTCCCAGAATGCAAGGGTGGTTTAATATTTGCAAAACAATCCATGTGATATATCATATCAATAAGAGGAAGGATAAAAACCATATGATCATTTAAATAGATGCAGAAAAAACATTTGACAAAGTACAACATCCATTCATGTTAAAAAAAACTCTCTGTAAAGTAGGTCTAGAGAAAACATATCTCAACATAATAAAGGCCTTATATGAAAAACCTCCAGCCAACATTATACTCAATCATGGAAAACTGAGAGCTCTTTCCCTCTAACGTAGGAACAATACAAGGATGTCCACTTTCGCCACTTTTATTCAACATAGTAGTGAAAGTTGTAGCCACAGCAATTAGACAACATAATGAAATAAAAGGCACCTAGGGGCGCCTGGGTGGCTCAGTCAATTAAGCGTCTGCCTTTGGCTCAGGTCATGATCCTCCTGGAGTCCTGGGATCAAACCCCATGCAGGGCTCCTTGCTCAGTGGGGAGTCTGCTTCTTCCTCTCCCTCTACCCCTCCCCCCTCTGCTCGTGTTCTATCATTCTCACTCGCTCACTTTCTCAAACAAATTAAAAATCTTTAAAAATAAATAAATAAAAGGCACCCAATTGGTAAAGAACAAGTAAAACTCTCACTATTTGCAGATGACATACTATATATAGAAAACCCTAAAGACACCAAAAAACTACTAGAACTGATAATCAATTCATTAAAGTCACAGGATACAAAATTAATGTTGCATTAATTTTGTACAAATCTGTTGCATTCCTCTACACTATTGTTATAAGAAAACAATCCCATTTACAATTGCACCAAAAACAATAAAACAACTAGGAACAATCTTAACTAAAGAGGTGAAAGACTTGGACTCTGAAAACTATAAAACGCAGATGAAAGAATTTCAAGATGACACAAAGAAATGGAAAGACATGCCATGCTCATGAGTTGGAAGAAGAAATATTGTTAAAATGTCTAACTATCCAAAGCAATCTATAGATTTAATGCAATCCCTATCAAAAAACCAACAGCATTTTGCACCAAACTAGAACAAACAATCCTAAAATTTGTATGGAACCACAAAAGACCTCAAAAAGCCTAAGTAATCTTTTTTTTTTTTTTTCCCCTTTGAGAGGGAGCGAGAGCGGGCACAAGCGCAGAGCAGAGCAGTGGGGCAGGGGAAGGCAGACAGAGAGGGAGAGAGAGAATCTTAAGCAGGCTTCACACCCAGCATGTAGCCCAACATGGGGCTCAATCTCACTACCCTGAGATCATGACCTGAGCCGAAATCAAGAGTCAGATGCTCAACCAACTGAGCCACCCAGGTGCCCATAGCCAAAACAATCTTGAGAAAGAAAAACAAAGCTGGAGGCAACACAAGTGCAGATTTCAAGTTATATTACAAAGCAGTAGTAATTAAAACAGTATGGGACTGACATAAAAATAGACACATAGATCAATGGAATAGAACAGGAAACCCAGAAATCAACCCATAATTATATGGTTAATTAATCTTCAACAAAAAAGGGATGAATATACCATGGGAAAAAGAGTCTCTTCAATAAGCAGTATTGGGAAAACTGGACAACATATGCAAAAGAATGAAACTGGACCACTTTCTTACATGATACACAAAAATAAACTCAAAATGGACTAAAGACAGAAATATGAGACCTGAAACCATAAAAATCCTTGAAGAGAGCATAACAGTAATCTCTCTGACATTGGCTATCTTAATATTTTTCTAGATATGTCTCCTGAGGCAAGGGAAATAAAAGCAAAAATAAACTACTGGGACCACATCAAAATAAAAAGCTTCTACATGGTGAAGGAAACAGTCAACAAAACTAAACCAAACTAAAAGCAACCTACGGAATGGGAGAAGATATTTGCAAATGACATACAATAAAGGGTTAGTATCCAAAATATATAAAGAACTGATATAACTCAATACCCAAAAAACAACTCAATTAAAAAATGGGCAACAGACATAGACATTTCTCCAAAGAAGACATACAGTTGGCCAACAGACACATGAAAAGATGCTCAACATCACTCATCATCAGGGAAATGCAAATCAAAACTACAATGAGATATCACTTCACACCAGTCAAAATGACTAAAATCAACAACACAAGAAACAATAAGTGTTGACAAGGATGTGGGAAAAAAGCAACACTTGTCACTGTTGGTGGGAATGCAAACTGGTCCAGCTACTGTGGAAAACAGTATAGAAGTTCCTCAAAATAGAAGTTAAAAATAGAAGTACCTTATGATCCAGCAGTTGTAGTACTGGATATTTACCCCCAAAATATGAAGGGACACATGCACCCCTATGTTTATTGCAGCATTATTTACAATAACCAAACTACGGAAGCAGCCCAAGTGTCCACTGATAGATGAATGGATAAAGACGTGGATAGGGGCGCCTGGGTGGCTCAGTTAAGCTCAGGTCATGATCCCAGAGTCCTACGATGGAGCCCTGCATCAGGCCCCCTGCTCAGCGAGAAACCTGCTTTTCCCCCTCCCGCTCCCCCTACTTGTGCTCTCTCTCTCTCTGTGTGTCAAATAAATAAAATCTTTAAAAAAAACTTAAAAAAAGATGTGGATATATATAATAGAATATTATTCAGCCATAAAAAGGAATGAAACTTTGCCATTTGCAACAACATGGACAGAACTAGAGAGCATAATTATGAGCAAAATAAATTAGTCAGAGAAAGACAAATACCATATGTTCTCACTCATATGTGGAATTTAAGAAACAAACAAGCAAAGAAAAAAAAAGAGAGACAAATCAAGAAACAAACTCTTAACTATAGAGAACAAATTGATGGTTTACCAGGGGGAGGTGGGTTTGGGGATGGGGGAAATAGGGGATGATGATTAAAGAGAACACCTATCATGACAAAAATAAATACAATATTTTTTGAAATAAAATCATGTCTCTAGGCACTCAGAACGCACAGAGTTGCCATAGTCTGTGTGATAACCAAAATCTGAGCACCTCCCTCTTAGAGAGAGATGCTTGTTATATTGGTCAAGACAGCTTCCAGACACCAGCAATACACCAAAACTGAGAGCAGAATGAATTAACCCCTTAGAAAGGAGAGGCCAGGTCATGTGGTTTATCAAAAACTTCTTCACCAAGTTGTGTATTGTTCTATCTGCTTAGTTTTTCCAGCCTGAAGACACTATGAAACTGAGATTGGCCCTTTTCAGCAATTTCCCATGTCCCAGATCTACACATTCTGGATGGTGTACCATAGGGAAAAAGCAGGGACTCAGGAGTAGGAGAGACTTGAGCTAGAATCCTGTTTTAGACACTCACATCATTCAACAAATATGAAGTACATAGGTTGTGGCAACTGCTTCTGCTATAATAGTGAGTAAAAAGAGACAAGATCCCTGCCTCCATGGAGTGAATACCTAGTAGGGGTATTAAATAAGTAAATATAAAATTCCACTCAGCTGACTGGTGCACAGGGTAGACCAAGATGAGACCAGGGAAGGTTTCCTGGGGAAGTGGTACTTAATCTGAGAGTTAGAGGACAGACATTTACTAGCATAAAAGACAGTTAAAAACAAGACGGTAGGCCCAAAATGGAGTCACTTTTATGTTAAGCACCACACCACCAAACCAGAATTCATTCGTGTCAGCTCTCCCAGAAATAGAATCTTAAAGCAATAAATCAGGAATTGCCTAATCAGCACTAGTTAGATAATCTGCCTGATAGACCCATGCCATCCCCTAAAGGAAAGTAACCCAGTCCAAAGCAATAACCAACCTGCTTTTTTCCTAATACAACTTCTTGTTCCTGGAGGTCTTTCATTTTGTACAGCTCTTCAGAGTTCTTTTCAATCTGCTAGACTGGATGCTGCCTGATTCATGAGTCATTCATTGCATAAGATCTTTAAAATTTACTGAGTTGAATTTTGTTTTTTAATAGGGAGAAGGAAGAATATTCCAGGGGTGCCTGGGTGGCTCAGTTGGTTAAGCATCTAGTCTTGGCTCAGGTCATGATCGCAGGGTCCTGGGATTGAGACCCACATGGAGCTCCCTGCTCAGTGGGGAGTATGCTTCTCCCTGTCTCTGCCTCTCCCCTGCCCCCACTATTGCTCTCTCTTTCTTGCTCTCTCTCTCACTCAAATAAGTAAATAAAATCTTTTAAAAAAAAAAGAATATTCCAGATAAGGGAACAGATTTGTAAAGGCACGATGACAGGAGGGAACGTACATGTACTAGAGCCTGAAACCAGACCAGTGAAGTGGTAGAGTGAAGAAGGGTGGGGAGGAGGGAGAGACATGGAGGTCAAAAAGACAGGACTTGGCAATAGCAGTTAGGAATACTTTTGTGAAATGACCAGACAACCGGACCAACAGTGGCTTGAACACACAAGGGTGGTGTGTGTACATGTATGTGTATGTGCATTTCCTCAGATAATAACTTTCCTTAGACAATAAAAAGATAATAAGAATTCCAAAGGTAGGAGGGATTTGTTTAACAGTTCAGTGATGCCAGGGCTAACATGAAGATCTTTCTACTCACAGCTGAAACCACCTCCATGCCCCATGATCAAGTCAAGGCAGGAAGAATTGAGAAAAGGGGCAAAATTCAAGACAATTGTCTCTTTCATCAGGAAAGGAAAACATTTCCCAAACCACCATCCCCCATCCCCAGTAGATTTCTGCTGAAGTCTTACCAGACATAACTGTGTCATCAGGCCACTCCTAGCTGCTAGGGAAGCTGGAAGACCAACTGTTTCTATTCCCTTTAGAAAAAATAGAAAAGGGGGGAAGGGGATTGGGAATGGATATTGAGATAATCAGTTCACAGTGAGTTTGAAGGTACAGGGTTGGGGAGGTAAACAACTGGGCAGTTGATATTCTGAGTGGGTAACACTGCAACATCGTGAGCTCAGTTTGGGATATATTGAGCTTGAGGTATATGGTAAACTGAATCCCTGGAACCTGTGAATATCACTGCATATGGAAAAAGGGACTCTTCTAAAATGATTAAATTAAATATTGAGATGGGGAGATTATCTTGGATTATCCAGGTGGGCCCTATATTTAATCACATGTGTCCTTATAAGAGGGAAGCACAGGGAGATTTGACTTCAGAAAAGCAATAGATGTGACAACAAGGAAGAGGTTACAGTTGTGAGGAAGGTGCTAGGAAGGCAGACAACTTCCAGAAGCTGAAAAAGAAAACAGATTCGCCCCTCAGAGCCTCCAGAAGGAACCAAACCTAATGACACCTTGACTTTAGCCTATTGAGACTGATTTTAGACTTCTGATCTACATGATTGTAAAGAGTATAAATTTGTACTGTTTTAAGCTTCTGCTTTGCTTGGGGTAATGTGTCAGAGCAGGAATAGGAAACTAATGCAAATTGCCTTTAAAACATCTAAGAGACATCAGTTAGGCAGATGGATATAAGGGTCTGGAGGTGAAAGATGAGGGCTGGGCTTGAGATATACATTTGAGTGTCATATTCAGGTGGGTCAGCATTGAAGATGTAGGAGGGTATAAGCTCCTATGACTGTCACCTACATGCTGTGCATCTTTCAACAAGGTACTTAACGTCTCTGAAACATTATTTATTGAACTTTTATTCTGTCCTGGCATCATATCAAGCTATTTATGTGCACTCTCATTTAATCCTCACAACCACTTTATGAGGTAGACACCATTTTTATCTCCTATTTACAGAAAAGGAAACCGAGGTTTATAGAGATTAGTCATGTCCAAGATCAGACAGTACATGATGCAGACTAACTCCATTCCTCTGCCTTGGCCCTTATAGCCCATGCACCAGCAGCGCTGGCACGATCTACGAGTTTGTTATGACTCCTGAATCAAATCTGAATCTTCACAAGATCCCCAAGTTACTTATACATTGTGTAACAAGTGCTAGACTCCAGCCTGCCTCCAGAATGGGTTCCACTCAGGCAGGTGCTGCACCAAGAGCCTAGTTCGGAATTCTAAAAGCACAGAACGTTTTTCACCTCTATATCTTTGCTCACATCATTCTCTACCTGGAGCTAACACTTCCGTTCAGATGCCCGGATTAGGCACCTCCAGAACTCTCAGCTGCTTTTGTCTCCTGTAACTCTCGAGTTACAATGCTGTCTTCTCCGCTACGTCTCCAGTACAAAACACAGTTCTTTCTCGCCTAGGTACCCCAACGCCAGGTTCTGCCAAGCAAAATGCAGAAAGCGCCAGAGCAGACGTCCAGCAATTATTTAAAAGGAAGTATGAAGTAGCTAACGAAACTTAACCGGTCGCGCTAGAAGACCCGCGCAGACGCAGTCATACCCTGCAGAGCCCGAGAGAGGCCCGGCGGTGAAGAGACAGTGAGCGCGAGGTTTAAATGTCAGAACTCCCGAGTCCTGCGGGCGGACTGACTGAACGCATGCGCACAGCGGCCTGGGAGCCCTCTCAGAAGGCCTTCTCCGCATGCGCGGGAGCCCGGATGCGGATCCAGTTGGTTGATAAGCGCCCGGCACCGCAGTGATGGCTGCTCTCGGAATTGCGACGGGTGGTAGAAATTGGTTTTCGGCTTTGGCGCTCGGGGTGACTCTCCTCAAATGCCTTCTCATCCCCACCTAGTAAGGGACGCGCTCCGCGGTTGGTCAAAGCGGGAACGAGAAGCGTGGATGCCCGTGGGTGGGAGGAGGAAAGGGAACTTGGAAGTCAAATGGGTGCCATTCTGCTTCCCCCTCCGCCGATTGATTGTTACTTGACCTGAGAACTAGATAATAGCCCTGGATGGCTGCCTTCAGGATTGGCGCTCTCTGACTTTAGTGTTTCTAAGCCTTGGGTCCTCATCCTTAGTGTGCAGATTAAGAACACCCACCTCCACCATTCATTCAGTGGTGTTTATCAGTTGCCTGCTAGCTAGACACTAAGTCCTGCAGGTGCGGTGGTGAGAAAGACATTTCCTCTTCTTGCCCTCGATAGAATTCGTGAGGGCAGATAGACAAAAACGATAGTTTCAGATTGTGATAGGATGGATCTGTGAAGGAAATAGAGTGACTACGGGTCAAGGCTTTACTCTTTTAGGAAGTAATGTTTAAGTTAAAATTGGAAGGATGAAAGAGAATAAGCAATGTAAAAAGCAGTTCAGGCATAGGAAAGAATTAAGTATTAAGGCCCTGTAGTAGGAAAGAACTCAGAGCATTCTGGGAGTAGGAAGTGGCCATTGCGAGTGAAGAGCATTATGGAAGGAGGAGAGTGGCACAGAATGAGGTGGGTAGTGGCCAGATCACACCAGGTTAGACTATTTAAAAAATGGAGGGGCAAGTCTGAAAGCATGGAAAACAGGAAGCAACCACCAAGTAATGTGTATACTGTGGGTACTCAATATTTATTAATATTAGCATCCACCATCTGTTCATCCTTCCTAACTCTTATGCAGTGATTTCTCCCTTCATTCCTTTTCTCCCTTCCCTCTAGGTCTCCCTACCCCTTCCCAATTTAGGTTTTGGTTTACTGGTATACTTTGGTTCAAGTTCTTGGTGATATCCTGTTGGATATGGAAGGAAGAGCTGTATGTATAGAGTATACATTCATGCTGATGTGTATATGTAATTATAGAAGCAATGAAGTGTGTGTAGGTTTAGCAAAATGACTTACAGAGACTTAGAAAAAGGAGTTGGCCAGTCACACTTTCTGCATAACTGAAAGTAAATAAGAAACATCTTCCTGTTTTAAAAGCAAATTGGAAAAATCTTTCTACAATGTAAGAAATTCCTTTCCAATCAGAGTGAAAGGGATTTTTTTTTTAAGCTGTAAGTCTGTGCATTTAAAGTGATATGCTTTAGTGACTTGCTTTATTTACTTAAGCCTAGAGATAATGTCTTCAGGGTTGTTACTTTGAATACCACTCTTAGTCCAGGATTAAGAATGTACATAGTTGTAGTTAATGCTCTTCTTCTCAAATTGTAAAACTGGGGGATGTGAGAGGGAACCTACAGGATAAATGTAAAAGTAGTCAACAAAGCGTTAACTGCTTTTTACATACCAGGTACTGTGGCTAGGCACTACAAGAGAGGACAAACTGGATATGATCACTAACGCCCTAAAGGGTGTAGTTTTGTAGGATAACCGTTTCAGAAACAAATCAACACAAATAATGTAATTACATTACTATACTTGTGTTAAAAGCATTACAAAGGAAAAGAATGGGATTCTATAAGAGTACTAACTAGGGAGACTTACTTTAGATTGGGTGTCAGGGAAAGTTTGAGGTATTGACATGTAGTTGAAGGCCTGAAGACACGCCCAGTACATATCTTTTGGTAAACATAGGTAAATGCATTTCTGTTGAGTACTGTGTATGCTTAGAAATGGAATTCCTAAGTCATGAGATCAGTTTTGAATTGTGATTTTGGGGATTCCGTAAGAAATTAAGGTGACATTGTCAGCAGGAATTTGGGGATGTCTATCTCTAGAACTCAGGAAAGAGATCAAGCTTGTATTGTGGTATGGGAGTCATCATTATACAGTTGATAATGGACACAATAAGTATGAATAAGATTGGCCAGAACAGAGTAAATTGCATAAAAAGAGGACCAAGAACTGGACCTAGGGGGAACATCAGCATTCACTTGATGAATATTGGAATGGAAAGCCATGAAAGAGACAGAGAAGGGTTTGGCTAGGAAACTCAGGAGAGTTGCCACAGCAAAGGTTGTATACCACGTTGGGAAGTGTTAATCGGGTTTTACTGCAGAACTCATAGTTGACTTTGATGAGTAGTTAACTCAGCAAGAATGTGTTGAGCCCTTCCATGTATCAGGTGCTATTCAGGACATGGAGGGGAAGTACAGCAGTGGACAAATGGAAAAAAAAATTATTCTAAAGAGGGGAGAAGAGTACAGAATATGCCACCCCAAAATAAGTCTCTGGCATCAGGATTATTTGGGACTGATTATTTGGAGAAACTGCAGACACAGGAGAAGCTCTAAAAGCAGAGAAGTTACCCTTTTGTAAGGAAAATTTACATTAGAAAGGGGGCCTGTGCTGGGGAGAGAGCTGTGATGGGAGACCTCTTTTTCACCTGAGAGACTCATCTGCTGGCAGAGCAACCTTGGAGCACCAAACACCCTCTTCTGGCTTCCAGTGAATTGCCTTTGCCCCATTGGAAGGCCCAGGCCCCTATCCCTTTCCTCAGCTCTAGGTGGTATATAAGCGTCAATTGTTTGGCTGCCTTCTGAGTCTCCTATCTTTCTTACATCTTTTGGGGCTTTCATACATGCATGTGTTATTAAAATCGGCTTTTTTTCTCCTGTTAATCTGTCTTATGTCAGTTTAATTCTTAGGCCAGCTACAGAATTTAGAAGGGTAGAAGAGAACATGTTTCTTCCCCTGCAGAGGAGATGCTTGACTATATTTGTATATAGTGAGGAATTTGGAGACATGGGAAAGGCAGGGAAGGGGCCTTTTCCCACCTTCTCTGTCAGATGAACTCCTACTTATCCTTGAAGATCTAACTGGTGTGTTAAACATTTTCCAGATAATGAATTTTGTTAGAATTCTTTGTGAACAAGAGTAAGTCACCTCTGAGCAATAGCCAGAGGACCTCCCTTATGAAAAGGTATGGGCTTTTGGTCAGCCCTTTAGACAACTCCAGGAGCCTTTTCACTTACGTATAGATCCCCACCTTTTCCAGAAAGCAGTCTGGCCTTCAGATAAGTGAGGTGTTTCAGGATTATGTAATGCCTGTTTGTGTTTTTATAGGCTTATGAGCTATGAGTATATAGGAGTGTTGGTCCATTTAAAAGCATAATTTTAGAAATGTGAAATCAAGGGGTGCCTTGGTGGCTCAGTTGGTTGAGTATCCAACTCTTGATCTCACCTGGGGTCTTGATCTCAGGGTCGTGAGTTTAAGCCCCGAGTTGGGCTCTATGTTGAGTGTGGATCCTACTGTTTAAAAAAAAGAGAAAGAAATGTGAAATTAACAAATGTGATGAAATCTCATTTCACTCATCTGATTGTTTTGAGTAGCCATTCCACAGATTTTGAAGTACACCGAAACTGGCTTGCTATCACTCACAGTTTGCCAGTATCACAGTGGTATTATGAGGTAAGTTGTAATTTTCACTTTTCTTTTTGGTGGCTTATCTTTTAGGATAATGTGTGATATCATATAAGTATTACTGATATTAAAACACTTTTCCAAAAAAAAGTTTCCTGTGTGATTATAGGTATAATTAATCTTCAGAAAAATTGTGCTTTTTCCTCTTCTCTGTCCTCTGGCACTATTAGGGAATCCCTTTACTTCAAAATGAGTTTCCCAAACTATACATTGGGAATTATATTTGCCACACCCTTTTTGAAAGAATTTGGGATTGAGAAAGAGGAAAAATTGGATCCTAGACCTGGCTCTGCCACAGCATAGAAAATATATTTCATTTCTCTGAGCCTTAGTTTCTCATCTGGCACATAAGGATTTGGAATGAATTATTTCTAAGATCCTGTCTGTCCCCAGTATTTAGTGATTTTTGAGAATGTGATTTGTACACTTCTGGTAATATACAAAGCATTCTCTTCTATTATTTATAAAAAACTATGTATTTTTATTGCTGGTTTGAATTACTAAATTGCATATGATATTTCATGAAAAACAGACCTCACTTCAGAAGTGCCTTGATCAGAAACAGCACTCTGCTGCAGGGAGATTTTTTTAAGACAATCTAAAGTTTTCTGTGAATTTGTTCTTGCTTTTTGGGTTTTCTTTGGCCAGATCAGAATAGTCCTTAATAGCTGAAGAATAATTGACCTAAGGGACCAAGTTCCTTCTCTCCTAATAACAGTATAAGTATTTGATAAGAATATTAAGGATCTGTAAGTAATTTCTTTAAAGTGTCTACTTTAAAGTATTTCAGTTTGCATGTATGCAGACTAATTAGAAGACATCATATGTGGCATAGTGGTCAAAAGCTTGCAGACTGCCTCTGTGTGACTTGCAGCTCTGTCACCTAATGCCCATGTTGGGTGACCATGGGCACACCGCTTGACCTCTCAAAGCCTCAACATCCCTGACTATTAATGATAATAAGTATTAGAGTGAAGTGAATATAATGTTTATAATACTTAGCACATTCTTGGAACAGAAGTGCTCAGCAAACATTATTAAGGGTTATTAATAATTAGCACTATTCATATAATGACCCTTGGACTATAAATGAAAAGGCAGCCCCTATCTCCCCTTTCTCTCTGACCAGTCCCACTTTGTTTCTTTTGCTAACTCTTCCTCACCTGCACACCCTTTCAACAGCTGGTACTCTCTAGGGTTTTCTTTGTGGTCCTTGTTCTTTTAATTCTGTATTTCTTTCTGGATGTTCCCCCTCCTTTACTCCTATAACTTTCACCACTGTCTCTTAGGACTCCTAAAACTCTATTCAGGCCAGAGCTATCTTCTTTATCAGTTTATTTTAGATAAAAGAGACTTATGTAAAAGATATTCTTGGGGCACCTGGCTGGCTTAGTCAGTAGCACGTGCAACTCTTAATCTCAGGGTTGTGAGTTCAAGCCCCACATTGAGTGTGTAGAGCTTACTCTAAAAAAAAGATACTCTGATAATTGTATACTTCTTTATTCTTCCTGCTGTTCTCAAAAATAACAACAAAAGCCAACAAGGAGCAAAACTCAGTTGTGGGCAAGGCTTGACTATATGTGAGAAGAGGCTCATAGTAGGAGATAAGGCTGGAGAGGTACATGTGGTCAGGTCTGGAAGTATCTTTCTGCCATACTAAGGAGAGTGAATATGTGAGCAGTGGACTGCTTAACTGTGACTTCTAACCTGCCTTTCTGCTCTGACTTCAGCTTAAATTGATTGGTCTACTGATTGGGAAAGACACAAAAAGACCCATAATAAATATTTATGGAATGAACACAGTTGTTTTGAATCTTCATATGAAGAGATGGGATGTTTCTGTATTTGAAAATACAGCTCTTGAAGAGAGCAAGATAGAGTCCCTCATGTACAGCAGTGTGGTAAGCAGCCAAGAGCGTGGCAGCTAAGACCAGATACCGTGAAGCCCACACAGGCTGACGACAGCCAGAACTGATAACCAGCAGAACCAGAAGAAGCCTGCAGAGACTCAAGACTGATTAGATTCGTTTAAAAAAGGAGGACTTTTGCAGCAAATTGTCAGACTCTCCAGACATTGAATGCGGTGAAAAAAAGCTCAGCGTCTGATGAGTCTGATGGTTTGCTGCAAAAGTCCTCCCTTTTAAAATGAGTCTAATCAGTCTTGGGTCTCTGCAGGCTTCTTCTGGTTCTGCTGGTTATCAGTTCTGGCTGTCGTCAGCCTGTGCGGGCTTCACGATATCTGGTCTTAGTTGCCACGCCCTTGGCTGCTTACCACACTGCTGTACATGAGTCAGTGCTTGACATGAGTCATTGCTTGACATGAGTGACTCCATCTTGCTCTCTACAGTTCTGTTGTAGTAGGTTACTGAACTAATGGATTTCGAGTCAGGAGACCCAGACTTGAGTTCTGGCTCTACCAGGTATTAGTTAAGTGGTGGAACTGTTCACTTGGGAGAAGATGATAGCTCATAGCTTCACTGGCTTCCCAAAAGCTGTTTAAGTAAGAAAATGGCCCCAGGTAGAAATCCTTGAGGTCAAGAGAACCTTCAGGCCAAGATTTGGAAAGTCTTTGTGTGGGGAATAGGGATAGCATATAGAGACCCTCTGAATGGTGTGGGATTGAGAATAGCAAAGAAAGGACAGGAAGACTTTGTTTTGGAAAAATGACCATCTCCCAGGCAGTACCTGTCCCTCCCAATTTTTTTCAACGCTTCCTGGTAGAAGTATTTTATTTTATTTAAAGTAATAAACGTGTCAATAAGATAAAGTAGGCATGAACCTTTTACACTTCCTATAGAGTAAATGGCTCTTTAAGTGTAGAGTGAACTCTGACATAGAAACTGTAGCTGGGAACTGCTGATGTTAATAAAGTCCAAGTTGATGTTGACTTTCTTGGAATTACATGGAGCAGTAATTTCTAAACTTGTTTCTTTTTTTTTTTTTTTTTTTAAGATTTTATTGGTCAGAGAGAGAGAGAGCACAAGCAGGGGGAGTGGCAGGCGGAGGGAGAGGCAGGCTCCCTGCTGAGCCAGGAGCCCAATGCGGGACTCCATCCCAGGACCCTGGGATCATGACCTGAGCTGAAGACAGACGCTTAACCAACCGACTGAGCCACCCAGGCGTCCCCTAAACTTGTTTCTTAAGTATCTATACCCTAGCAAGAAAACATTTTTGAGCATTTACTACTCAGTGTGAGTTTATTTATAAGTTATAAAAGTACTGCTTTATTAATACACTGTTAAAAATAGGCATTAAAAAGGAGATTAAACGATAAAATTTTCTAATTTTTCTATCTACAGTTTAATAGCTCATCTCGTTTACAGTCCACATTGGAAATTTAGGATTAGAGAAGGAACTTTTCATGAGTGAGAGCTTAATGGGTAGGTTAATAGCTTGAGTTCCCTAGACCCAGAGCCTCTGGGTTTGCCTCTTCTGAGGCTTCTACATTTTTATACCTGCAGGGGGAGTAGTTAGGCTACTTCTTATCTGGACCTAAAGTTGTCATTTATCCTTACCACAAACAAAGAGCTGACAAGTAGTTTATTTATTTCCTTAAATAATGTGAGTCTCTCTTAAATAAGAGTGAGTGTCTCTCACCTCATTTTATAACACAGAACAACCCTAAATAGTAGTTCCTGTGGACACCCAATTAGTACCCAGTGAACCCTCAGTGCAATTCCAGGAGAGGAGTTTCCCACTGAAAAGAGCAACAAGTGCGGAGTAGAGAGATTATTACGGTCTGAGCTCTTAGAGGTGCCAGGTACAGGTTTAGTTTTAGGGACATCCTATGGTGATAGTAATAATTTTTAAAATGATAGTAAATAATATTTATTGATATTGAGCTTGTATCTGGTTCAATGCTATATAAACGGTATTTTATATGTGTATTTAAAATTTAATGCCATAACCCATGAGGTACGTACTATCATCCCTGTTGTTTGGATGAGGAAACTGAGACTTTAAAAAATCTAGAAAACGTAATATCCTGAAGTTACATACTTCATTTTCATATACTCTGTATTTCACATGATCTGCATTTTCGTTTACTCATTAGTGACTGCTCATTCACTTAACTAATGATTATTTAATACTTAGTATATCAGGCACTTACTAAATGTTCAGAATACAGAAATGGCCAAGAATGGCATTTGCTCTCTTAACCTCAGTATCTCATAACCTATTGGAACAAAAGGTAAATAGCATTTGTGTTGCATTTTGCCATTTATGACTATTTCATATGTATTATGTCAATTAGCCCTTATAATACCTATTTTATAAATAGGGAAATGAGTCTAAGTCAGAACTTGAACCCAAGCTAGTGAATCATTTATTATGCCATAGCTCCCTTTTTATATTTAGACGAGTAGCATCATATCATTACCAAGCTTATTCTTGCAAATTTCATTAACTTCCTTTGAAATATACTTGATTCTAGTTAAGGAAATTGAAGACCATATTAAATAACTTAGGAACCAGGTTTTGGTGTTCTGCTCAGTCTTACATAGGAATTACTATATTAATTTCGGTCATTTTTTTTAAGATTTTATTTATTTATTCATGAGAGACAGAAAGAGAGAGAGAAGCAGAGGGAGAAGCAGCCTCCCAAGGAGCAGGGATCCAATGCGGGACTCGATCCCAGGACTCTGGGATCATGACCTGAGCTGAAGGCAGACACTTAACGACTGAGCCACCCAGGCGCCCCTCGGTCATTTTTTTAAGTTTATTTTTTTTTAGTAATCTCTACACCACATGTGGAGCTCAACTCACAGCCCCAAAATCAAGAGTCGCACACTTTTCTGACTGAGCCAGCCAGGCGCCCCCTAGGTGATATTTTAAATGCAGTTTCATTTCATATGCTTTCTTAAAGACTAGAGAACGAGAATTTTCAATCTTTACACCCACTTTGTTTATTCAGTTATTTTAGGATATGTCCTCTCTTTGATTTTTACCACAGGCAACTTCAGAGTGGACCTTGGATTACCCCCCTTTTTTTGCATGGTTTGAGTATGCCCTGTCACATATTGCCAAATATTTTGATCAAGAGATGCTGAATGTCCATAACCTGAATTACTCCAGCTCAAGGACCTTGCTTTTCCAGAGATTTTCTGTCATCTTAACAGATGAACTCTTTGTGTATGCTGTCCATGAGTAAGTCTGAGAATGTCATTTTGTGTGGAAGGTGTTGAGGACATAATATAGTATTAAGTAGTGTTAACTGGTTCCTCATTTGGGAGAAACAAAATTCATATAATAACAAATGTTAGAACAGTCCCAAACTCTGTCTTTGTGTTTTTAAACTGTACAGGGAGTAATTACAGTAAACAGTCTAGCTGAATCGTCTGGAAGAAAATGTGGGATAAGGTGGGGTTACAAGGCAGAGGTAGAACAAGAGACTGTGAACATTGTGAAAAGTAGTCCCAAGTAGAGTTCCATCACCATTTCTCCTGCCTAGAATGGTTCCATATGCTTTTCTCTCCTTTCCATATGCCCCCAGAGGCTTCTGTGACCTACCCTGTTCTTTCGGATACACACACATACTTAGAGCACACCACACTCATGTACACACATGCATTGTGCTGACCACCAGTGGAGTTTCCATTCTAGTAAACTCAGGAAACCTTACAGAGTGCTTTTGGTTGTTTCTGGATTCTTTCCTTCGTGAAGACTCTTCATTAATTTTAAGTTACATTTATATTTTATATTCTTATGCTTTGTATCTTTTATTGTAAATTAATTTTTAGTCGAATACACATGTATACAATGTCTTGCACAGTGACTTCCAGGTAGTAAGTTCTCAGTTAATGTTTGTTTCTATTCTATCCTAATACTTAAGCCTGCAGGTATGATTCTGACAGAGCACTGTGTCCCCTCAGTGACCCTTGTCAAAAATGGATCTTTTCTCTTTGTGAGGCCCTGAACCCTTGCCCCATTCAGGAAAGAGTCCCTTGGGAATGTTTTAATCCCTGAGCATTATCATGGAGTATTTCCTATTTAACACCTTAACTTTCAGTCTGTTTATCACCTAGCAAGAGTTGGAAGGGAAGGTGATTTGTGATGTACTCCTTTAAACCCAAAACCTTTGAATTCAAGCTTCCAGGACAAGTGTATATGTAGGCGGAAAGAGGAGTGGAATTCATTTCCATCTGCAGTGTAGAGGGAGCAGTTAAGTAAGATATAAATTGTTGAGATCTATGTGCCAGTTCCAGAACCAGGCACCAAGTATAGATAGTAATTTATTTAATTTTCTCAGTTACGCTATAAGGTTACTGTCTCTGTTGATGAGGAAACAGACTCCATGGAGGAAAAGCAGGTCACCTTTTGCTAACCCCCCTTTAACTGCATCTTTATTGTCTATTTTTTTGGCTTAGATTTCTGTTTTTAGGATTTGCCAATATTCAAATGAAAACACATTTTTAAAAATCTTTTCATAGGATTATACATCTGTGTCAAAATTTTGGAAAACAGAAATGTACACATATATACAATGCATATAAAGTAAAAATGACCCATACTTCTCCACTTACAGCTATCACTGTTAACATTTTGGCGCATATTATTTCAGCTTCTCTTCTGTGTCTGAATATCATTTTTATAAAATAAAAATAGGATCATAATTTTTTGTCATCTGCTATTGTCACTTAATAATAGATCTTGACCTTTAAATGATACACATTTTTAAGAAATGTTTTTAAAATTATTTGGACAATCAGGAGCTATAAGTTCATGGCTCTATATATATATTTAGAGTGCTATATCATCTTGGTCTGCATTTTTTTTTTTTTAGTACAGTTGGCACACAATGGTACATTGTTATACTAGTCTCAGGTATGGTCTACATTTTTTACTCAAGGGCTGAAATAGTGTGTGCCCTCTCAGTTTTCAAAATCCTTTTGGATTTATGGTGGTTGTTTTTTAGTTTTTTGTTTTATTAAATGAAGACTTTGTTTCAAATCAGCATAGCTGAGAAAGAGACATGGAACTGGCCCTGAGGTCTTTGTTTCTGCTGTCACCTTCTTAAGCAGTCAAGAACAGCATGGACAGTTTATCAGGAATAGCTAGTAAAATGTATTTGAGTGTATCAGAGTATACTCTGTAATAGTATTGTGATGTTCTAATGAAGATGAACGTTGTTTCTGCTTCCTTCCTACTGTTTCAATGTAGGTGCTGTAAATGCATTGATGGGAAAAAAGCAGGTAAAGAACTTACAGAGAAGCCGAAGTTTATCCTATCAGTGTTACTGCTTTGGAACTTCGGGTTGCTAATTGTGGACCGTATCCTTCCCTTACTTATTCTGATATATACTAAGTATAAGATCAATTATTTCTACAATGATGATTCTGAAATGTGAGCTGCTTTTGAAAATGGATGTGGGATGGGTCATTGGGTTCCCCAAACTGGTTTCTGTGGATTCTCCAACTATACCAGATTCTGATTGTTAGAGCACTTTGTCTCCAAAAAGTTAATGATGTTCAAGAACCAGTTAAACCACCAGTAAGTAAAGCAATATACTGGGTTTTGGGGTTGACTGTCTTTAGATTAATGTGTATATCTTAAATAATTTTATAACACATTATTCTAAATACCTTTTCTAAGAAAGGGTCTACCTCTGTTGCATATGGGAACAGACAGGCCTTCATCCTTTTCTGCCATCTTGGTTTACCACCTATTAACAAGCAAAGTTCTTAAATCTAGAAGGTTTGAGTGAAACTAAAATCTTAATGATAGAAGCCTAATATTTTATAATTTTCATACAGGTAGCCACGTGTGAGGAAAACACCCAGACTTTGGTTCAAATCTGACCTGGACTCAGCTCTTAGCTACGGCATCACAGTAGCGTTAGGCCATACGTGGATTAATGGCTCAAGCTCTAACTTCCTCACAGGTTCATTGTGAGGCTTACTAAGTAAGATTGTGTATAGATACTCTAAAAAAGGGGGTGCTGCATGCTAGCGGCCTTCACTGGCTTTTGGGCCCTTACTTTCTCATCCCTAATTCTAAAAAACAAAACCAAAAAACTTGCCCGTAGCTGCTGGGTCTTTAAGGTAGAAAAAACATTGGAAAGTTTCCTGGTTTTCTTCTTAAATGTAAATTTTTTTTATCCCCTGTATAATCCTTGGCACTATATACATTTTAATTAGTCTGTCTAAGATTTGACTCTGTTTATGAGAAACATATTTATGAGAAGTCCAAACTGGGAGGAATATTTTTGGTTTTAGTTTGCCCATTAGGAAAGCATTTGCATTTTTATACTCAAAAAATCTGCTGACACAGTCGAATTTGAATTTGGTATCCTTGCTTGTCTTTCCTTAACCTAAGCCCAGATATTCATTTCCAGTACAATGGTTTTTTATTTGGATTAATGCTACTCTCCATTGCACGATTATTTCAGGTAAATGCAAAATAGACTGATGAGATTTTTTCCCCCTTAGGTCTGACTTTGAGCTTATAAAGGCAACAGTATAATGGGTGAGGGGCAGACTTATTTGACCAACTGTTTTGAATTGCCAAGCGCAATAGACACTTTCATTGAGTGTTTCTCACAAATCCCACCTCCTCTTTTGATAATAACTTTCTTCCTTTTACGCGTAGACTTTAAAAACCTGTTAGAGGATAGCAGGCCTGAAAAAAACTGGGAAGTGCTATATTTGGTTGGCATCATTTATCTAGGAATGAAATCTTCAGTTTTTACAATATAATAACTGATTGTGGGGTTTCACTAGGTAGCATAGTGTAACAAAAAGTATGGGATTTTGGAATCAGAGGACTTGAGTTGAAATCCTGACTGACCCTAATAAACTGTATGACTCAGACAGAGCTCACACAAATGCATTGACTGCTTTGGGTTAGGTACATTATATATAGTATCTTCTTGAGTAAACCTCACAACTATTCTGTGAAGTTACTATAATTATTACCCTCCTCTTTATAGAGAAAGAAATCAGAAGTTCGGATTTCTGGACTACCCCTCTGTACTCTGGCTCAGAATCCTTGCATCAGGGTTTCAGATTCTACAGGGAATTTTGATTCACAGTCAGGTTTGGGAACCATTATCCCAAAGCAAGTCATTTAACCCCCTCAGCCTCAGTTTTTGCATCCATAAAATGAAATGTACCCCCTTGTCACATTGTTATTTGTAAAACGGGGCTCCCCACTGGGGCACGTGGCTGGCTCAATTGGTTGAGCATCCAACTCTTGATCTCAGCTCAGGTCTTGATCTCAGGGTTATGAGTTCAAGCCCCATGTTAGGCTCCACAATGGGTGCAGAGCCTACTTAAAATGGGGCTTCCTACCTCACAGGGACTTTGGAAAGATCAAATATGATAATCTGTTTTAAAGTTCTTTGTCAACTATAAATGTCTGGATAAGTTTTTTCTTTTAACCATAAAAAGCTACATAGTACTTAGAACATAATTGGCATTCAGTGATTGTTGAACTAATAAAGTTTAGCTATAGAACCAGCTAGACCTTCTCTGAATCTTAAATAAATTATAAAATGGGTGACAAGAGATCTGAAAGCCCCCCATTCTCTTTCCTTATCATTCCTCACTCATCTATTCTAGACCACACCCAATGAGAGAGTGAGAGAAGGAACCTGGCCTTTCAAGGTCCCTTTGGCTGTCTCCTTGCTGAACCACAGAAACATTATCTCATTTGATCCCCAGATTCCTGTGAGGTAGGTAGAATTCAGATTTATTCAGTTATAGCCAACTTGGGATTTTTTTGTTTGTTTATTTGTTTTAAATCAGACTACCTTTAGTTTGTTAGGGTCAAGTACTGTACTTGATGCCTTCAGCCTGATAGTACTATATGTTACCTGATCTGTAACAGGAGATTTAAATGGTTCTGTGGTAGCATAACATCATATGTAGTCTTTCGTACTCTCATTCCCAGCTCCTCACTGGAAATAAACTCCAGCTGTTGTAAAACTGTAAGGGGGAGAGGGAGGAGGATTGAATTCTCTGGGTTTTAGATCTTTAAGGGGAATTTGTAATGTGTTGTTATGATGTGTCCTATACCTCAGCATCAAGCTTAGTATTGAATAAATACTTGTTGCAGTAATGAACTAGGCTCAGTATAAAAACTAACTGGAATCACTTGCCTGTTTCACCTTA
The DNA here is from genome assembly GCF_037043125.1 of Eumetopias jubatus. Lineage (NCBI taxonomy): Eukaryota > Metazoa > Chordata > Mammalia > Carnivora > Otariidae > Eumetopias > Eumetopias jubatus. The sequence continues at coordinate 59,125,308 of NW_028274819.1, read as the reverse complement.
TGTTGCATGTAGAATATTTGCCTGAATTTTAAAAACTTTTTATTATAGCAAATTTAAATCATATACAAAAGTAGAGACAATAGTATGGTGATCTACACACACACACACACACACAGGATTATTTTTAAACACATCCCAGATGTAGTAATTTCTTTCATTAAGTAGTTCAGAATATATATTTTAAAATATGTATTTTTTGTTGGTATATCTTACACCTGTAATGGATTGTTTAAATTATTTTTTTTTATTGAGACATACCTGACCATATTACATTAGTTCTAGGTGGACAGCATAGTGATTGGACAACTCTGTACCTTATGCTGTTCTTACCAGAAGTGCAGCTCCCATCTATCACCATACAACGTTATTACAACACCCCTGACTATATTTTTTATGCTGTACCTTTTACTGCCGTGACTTACTCATTCTTTTTTTTTATTTTAAACATTTTTTTATTTAAATTCAATCAATGAACATGTAATGTAGTATTGGTTTCAGAGGTAGAGGTCAGTGATTCATCAGTCTTCTATAACACCCAGTGCTCATTACATCACGTGCCCTCCTTAATGTCCGTCACCCAGTTACCCGATCCCCCCCACCCACCTCCCCTCCAGCAACCCTTAGTTTGTTTCCTATGATTAAGAGTCTCTTATGGGGGCGCCTGGGTGGCTCAGTTGGTTAAGCGACTGCCTTCGGCTCAGGTCATGATCCTGGAGTCCCGGGATTGAGTCCCACATTGGGCTCCCTGCTCAGCAGGGAGTCTGCTTCTCCCTCTGACCCAACCCCCTCTCATGCTCTCTCTCTCTCTCTCTCTCTCTCATTCTCTCTCTCAAATAAATAAATAAAATCTTTAAAAAAAAAAAGTCTCTTATGGTTTGTCTCCCTCTCTGGTTTCGTCTTGTTTCATTTTTTTCCTCTCTTCCCCTGTGATCCTCTGTTAAAATATGTATTTTTTTAATTGTGGTCAAATACACATAAAATTAACTATCTTAACCGTTTTTGAATGTATAGTCCAGTATTGTTAAATATATTCACAATCTCCAGTGTCTTTTTTTATTTTTTAATAAACTTAATTTTTAAAGACAGTTTTAGATTTATGGAAAAGTTGCAAAGATAGTGCAGAGAGTTCCTGTGCCTCTCACTCACTTTCCCCTAATGTTACCATTTTATATAAAACTATGATATCATCAAGACTAAAAAGCCATATTGTACACCTGAAACTAATACAACACTGTATGTTAACTGGAATTAAAATTAAAACTTAAAAAAAAAAGACTAAAAAACCAACATTGGCACATTCAGATGTCACCAGTTTTTCCACTAATGTTCTTTTTCTGTTCCAGGATCCAACCAGGATACTACATTACTACATTTAGTTTACCCTGAATTTTAAAGTGATATTTCCCTTTTAAATCTCCTAGAAAAGGTACACGGAAGGAGCGTTTCTCTTTGCTGTTCTTCTACACTTCAAGCACATCTACCTCTACGTAGCACCAGCTTATGGTATATACCTGCTACGGTCTTACTGTTTCACTGCAAATAAACCAGGCAAGTTTCAGTGATGAAAGCAAAACCTTTATTTTATTTTTCTTTGGCTTGGCAGTTTGCCTCATGAGAGGATTTTATGAGGCACACAGGTACCGCTCGACTATTTTTTTTTCTTAAGATTTTTTATTTATTTATTTGACAGAGCAGGAGAGCATAAGTAGGGAGAGTGGCAGAGGGAGAGGGAGAGGCAGATTCCCCACTGAGCAGGGAGCCCAGTGTGGGGCTGGATCCCAGGACCCCGGGATCACCACCTGAGCTGAAGGCAGATGCTTAACCGACTGAGCCACCTAGGCGTCCCTGAGATACCTCTCAACTATTGATCATACAAACCCTTTACCCATTCTGACTTTTCTGTGTCCTCTTGCCACATTGTAAAGATTGGTGTACTGTCGGGATACTTCTAGATTTAGCACACTGTATAAGTTATACGTGGTTGTCCATGCTCCTAGTAATGGTAATGTTGCTTTTCTGTAGATGGGTCCATCCGATGGAACAGTTTCAGCTTTGTCCGTCTTATTTCCCTGGGACTGATTGTTTTCCTAGTTTCTGCTCTTTCATTGGGTCCTTTCCTAGCCTTGGTAAGTCTTATTTTTTTTTTAATAAAGTAGTATGTGTTTTTTGTTGTTGCTGCTGTTGTTGTTTAGAAAAAAATAATAAAACCAAAAATGTACAAAATAAGCAAAACTACTCCCCAAAGATAGGATGGTATTCTTTCCAACATTTTTGTTCATAATCAGATATGTATGTATACATTTGTATGTTTATATGTCTCTCACACACATAGACACACACTCAGAATCGATAATCATTGTTCACAGATTTCCATATTTGCTAATTTGCCTACTTGCTATAATTTATTTGTAACCCCCAAATCGGTACTCGTGGTGTTTTCACAGTCATTCACTGACAGCAAACATTCAAAGTGCCTAGAATATTACACATGTTCAACAGATATTTTTAAAAATTGTTCCCTTCTTCCCATACCCTGAATTCCACTAATTAATTTTAATTCCTGCTAAAACTGAAAAGCATCGCATCTTTTGTAGTCTTCCCTGGGGTCACCTTCTCATCAGTAGACTTGGATAAGCTGCACTCTGTGTCCTCCTTTGCATCTCATAAATTCTTCCCTTACTATGCTTCTCTCATAAGGGCACGGGACTGGTATTCAGAGTATCTTGTCCCCCCGCAACAGATGAGGTTAGACAAGAGGAGGTTCTGACAACTGCTCAGGATCACACCACTACTTGAAGGAACAAAGGCTGGAACTCAGACCTCATAACTTTCCACATACCATGTCACATAGTTCCCTGGTTCTCTTTTTGAGTCTGGAAAAGATTGGTCACTGAAAGAATCTCTTTTCTACAGAACCAGCTGCCTCAAGTCTTGTCCCGACTCTTCCCTTTCAAGAGGGGCCTCTGCCATGCATATTGGGCTCCAAACTTCTGGGCTTTGTACAATGCTTTGGACAAAGTGCTCTCCGTCATTGGTATAGTAGCAAGCCTTCTTACTTCGACAATGAATTTGGAAAGGACGAGTCACATTGGAAAATGGAAAACACTGCTTTGTGTTTGGAATGCAGCTGAAGTGTTTGTTCTGCAGCTGTGCATTCCAGCTTTCAGAACAAACAGGGGAGCAGCTCTAAGAACTGAGATCTTCAGGGCAGTAGACAGACTATGCTCCTTACAAAAGCTGTTTGTGGCCATGACCTTGTTGATCCTTTCCTTGGGAAAAAAATGAGAGTAAGATGTTATTCAGCAGTTAATCCTGCTTTTAAACTTAGTATGTGCAGAAGGAAAGAAGAATGTATCAGTTGTGACTCTGGGTGTTAAACCAGTAAAGAAAATGATAGCTGTATATGAAGTGAGAAGAAATGGGAAACCTAGGCTAGGCTTTTAAGTTTGGGCTGTGATTAAAAAAAAAAAAAATTAAGATGGTCCTACTGAAAATAATTCATTCTGGAATAACTCGCAGTAGTTTGTGAATATAGCCTAGCTTGATGGGAGATGGTAGGATCAAGAGAAAGGTCCGCGAACTTTGTCTCGAATGGGCCAGATAGTAAATAGTGTAGGTTTTGCGGACCACATAAAGTCTTTTTGTTTTTTTGTTTAACAACCTTGAAAAATACAAAAACTCTTCATAGCTTCGGGTCTGTACAAAAGTAAGTCACAGGCTGGGGATTTGGCCTTCAGGCTAGACTGCCAACCCGATCTAGAGTCTGATGGGTTGGTGGGAGGCCCACCTACATAAATTACTGGCTATGGCATTGATCAAGTCACTTGACTCTTCTAGTGATTATAATTAGGGGATAATATAAGTGACTGTACCCATGCGCCATGTCGTAAGAAACACAAAAAACAATAAAGAAATGCTAGGTTGTTAGTAGCAGGGGCCTTTGGAGCCAAACAGACCTGGGTTTAACTCTACCACTTATCACTTGTATGACTTTGGACAAGTTACACATCTCTCTGTGCCTCAGGGGCCTGAAAGTAATGGCTACAAAACTCTTGGCACATGACAGCCACCATTACTGTTTTTGGTACATACTCGTAGGAAATCATGTGGTATTATCCCTCACCCACTGTGAATCCAGCCTTGATGTACATGGATTCTTGTAAGGAATTTCTTAGCATTTATATTTCAAAAACCTTAAACAACCAGCATGGTATGAGATTCAAGGGCCAATTTCCTTGTCTGAGTCAGGAAACTATGCTGTACCTTGTCTTTTATATCTGTCTCCTCAAAGATGTCTTACCTAGAAAGTCAGTGGCAGGAAGATAGTTAACTAGCTTTAAGAGAGAATCATCAGACTGAAGGGAAAAGGAAAGAGGTTAATGAATACAAAATATTTTGGTAGTCTACACCTTCCCATGTTTCACTGATTTTCAGTGGCATTAGACAGGGCCATGCAGGTGCTCAGACTGTCCTATTAGCTTATTTGGCGGGGGGGGGGGAGGGGGAGGTTGCATCATCATCCTCAGACTTGGTTCATTTAATAAGTATTCCTTGAACCCCTATGTGCTGGGGATAGAAATGGATTAATCATCATTTCTGCCTTTACCAATATAGTGGAAGAAATGAACACATAAACAGATACAGTGCAGTGGGGTCAACACCAGTTAAGAGACATGTACAAGGACCACATATGTGTCTCTAGCCCACAAGAAAATCAGCTCTAGTTTTTTATTTAACAGCTTTCTCAGATGAGGGAGTGAATTAGGAGTTAACTTTGCAAAATGAATAGGCCATTCTAAGCCAAGGGGACAAGTGTGGAGGATGCTGTCATTCGGTTGTGGCTATGCCACATTTAATCAAGTGGTGGAGATGAAGCTGGAGAGGTAGGAAGGAGCTAGATCATGGAAAACACTCTCTGCCACACTTGGGAATATGGACTTTACCCTGTAGACAGTGAAGGATTCCAAGCTGGGATGTGACATGGTCAGAACTGCGTTTTAAAAGCCTGCTCATTTTAGAGGTGAGAGCAGATTGCTAGTCATGCTGCCTGCCAGCAAAGTTCCTTTTAAGCTGCATGAATTCCCTATTCCAATGCAAACAGCTGCTTTGCATTGTGTAATCTCAAGACCAGAGGCATTTTAGGTAGAACAGTACAGAATTTAGTCATGTATCTTGACCTTGAAGCAGCAATAAGATTTAGTAGCTTTTTTCTTTTTTCTCAAGGAATTGGTTGGTAAAATATGGTGTGCTATCAATGAAAACAAAACAAAATATCTACTTATTCTATAGGTTTGGAATTGAAACTTCTTGATCCCAACAAAATTCCCAAGGCCTCAATGACAAGTGGTTTGGTTCAGCAGTTCCAACACACAGTCCTTCCTTCAGTGACTCCCATGGCCACCCTCATCTGCACTCTGATGGCCATATTGGTAAGAATTCACCCACGGTACCCATTTCTTGAGTTTTCTGGCTGGTTAATTTCAGCTTTCAAGTTTTTCCTGCCATAGGACAGATACCATGGCCGTGATCCTGTTGCAGATTGAGGTATTTCATAGCAATTCTTAGAGTAACTTTGAACACCTTAGGGAAAGATTTACCAGTAAAACCTCTGTGAGAAAGATCCCTCACTGCAGCTGTCAGATCATCTATTTACCCTCAGATGAGGAAAAAAGAAAAGCCCAGGGAGGAGGGGCAAGGACTGCACTGGGGGGGTAAAGGGAAATGTGTGTAGTGGGGACATCCGGGTTTCTGCTGTTGTTTTCATCCATGGCTAACTAGTCAAAACTCCAAAGTTGCCTGGACTGCATGGATATTTTTGTCTTGATGATGAGTGAGTTAAGAGAGTCAACAATAGCTGTTTGAACATCAAGCATTGAATCTAACATGAGTCAGATGCTGTTAGAGGCTTCATTCATAGCTGTTTTTATATTAGCAAACACAACGCTCTCAATTTCATGATATAATTTTAGTGGCATTCAATATAAATAACTCAATCTACCTATAATTACACTCAGCTTTAATTTTGGTTTCTAAATGATCAAGCCCAGCAAGACACCTGACCCCGCTTAATTAAATGGCAGTACTGGTAGGTAATTAAGCTCTGCTGGCCTGCTTGTTCCCATGTTTTAACTAAGGTAAAAACTTTTTTTAAAACCTCAGCCTCGTAAGTTGCATGTAGAAGGCCATAGTTTTATTGTTTTTTTAAGGTTTTTGTTTTTGGTGTTTTTTTTTTAAGATTTTATCTACCCATTTGACAGAGAGAGCTCAAGCAGGGGGAGTGGCAGGCAGAGGGAGAGGGAGAAGCAGGCTTCCTGCCAAGCAAGGAGCTTCATTGGGATCATGACCTGAGCTGAAGGCAGACACTTAACTGACTGAGCCACCCAGGCACCCCCATAGTTTTATTATAAATTACACTCCAGCCCACGAAGTTAGGTATGTCTTTATTAATATGGCAAAATCTAATTTATTATTAGCCCCAAAATGTTTATGGACTTTTGTAGTTAGACCTAATGGGTTCAGGGACGACTAATTAACTAATTCTGAAGATGTAATAAGGGGTTTTACCGGATATCCTAGAACTTAATTTTATCATTTATTATTAATTCTGATGAACGGAATTACTTTAATGACTTAAGTATGTATTTTGAAAAACCTTTTTTTCTGAGTAGTTTTTTTTATAATTTATGTTGGAATGTTCACAAAATGATGAATTATCCCAGTTTAATGGAGAATAGCCTAAGATCTACAGTTTTTCAGAGATGATATAAATTGTATTCATCTGAACAACGTTTCTGTAAAGTCTATTTTGAATGATATTGAAGTTTTATCTTTGTTGTTTCTAGCCCTCTGTTTTCTGTCTTTGGTTTAAACCTCAAGGGCCTAGAGGCTTTCTCCGATGTCTGATTCTTTGTGCCTTGAGCTCCTTCCTGTTTGGGTGGCACGTCCATGAAAAAGCCATACTCCTCGCAGTTCTCCCAATGAGGTAAGCAGATAACTCAGTCAGCTGGTATTTATGGCAGATTCCCCAGTGACCCTACTGTCTTCTGTTTGATCTGTCCCTTCTTGACATGTCCCGTGGGACAGGCAAAGGCAAAGATACACAGGAACAGATTTATTCTAGGACAGGACAGGGATTTTTAACTTGGATTCCCTGGACCTGTGAAATTGCACGCATTGTTTCTGCATTTTTTTGTTAAGGGGTACTGTAGTGATGAAGAACCATGATATCAGGCTGTTAGATCTAGATATTGAATGGCAGCATAGTATAGAAAAATGTGGGCTTTGGTGTAATCACATCTGTGAAAACAAGGTTCCACAGTTTCTTGTTAAGTGTTATTAGTCAAAGTCAGGATGGAGTCCATTATGATAGCACTTCACATTTTGCAGAACTATTCTTGGGGTTTTGGGGGGAGGGGTATTTTGTTTTCATTTTTTTTTTTTTTGAGCCTCACAAAAACCTTTAAGGTAATTAGGACAAGTGGGTATCATCCCCTGTCTTAACATCTACAGAAACTGGGGCTCAGAGAGTTTAAGTAACTTCCCCAAAGCCACACAGCTAGCACAGTTAGGACTGAAACCTGATGTTATGATGCTGATTCCCTCCATCTTTCACTGTACCGTGCTTTAAAAAAAAAAACTAAGTGTAATAGTGTCTGTTCTGTATAAAATTAAAGCCTGATAGATAGATGATAATAGAACTTGAGATGTTTCTTAAATCCTGAGAGAAATCATTTAAGCTCTGAAGGAACCTTAAGCAAATTTGTCACATCAGTAGATGGCTTGACTGGATTCATTCAGCAACGTGGAGTTTTCCAAATTAAGAAATACAGCAAAACTTCTAATGTCTTTGGTTAGAATTCATACTAAGCACCATCAGGCACAGGGCACCACCCGAGAGAAGAGCTATAGGGTTGGAAACTCCTAAGTCCTGTTTCCCTGGCTACCACCACTAGGCAGCTCCCAATCCGACAACATCCCTTTCTCTGGAGAAGGCATTACTTAGGGAAGCAAGACTTTTTTTGAATACTCCCCAGTTCAGTGTGGTACATTCTTCTATCAGTTGCTTAAATTTTCCTACTAAATTAATATTCTCAATTGAATTGGACTTGCAGCAAAGATCAGTATGTTATCTTATGTTTAAGCCAGTTCTAGAAATAATAATAGATGCAGTTTATTCAAGCTATCTGTAGTGCAAGTGTCAGTTGTTTTAAGGAATTATTATAAGAATTTTTATTTTTAGCCTTCTGTCTGTGGGAAAAGCAGGAGATGCTTCAATTTTTCTGATTCTGACCACAACAGGACATTATTCCCTCTTCCCTCTGCTCTTCACTGCACCAGGTAAACAGCTTTTTTAATTAAGTAATTAATTAATTTATTTATTTAGAGAGAGAGATTTGATTGCCATGTCCTTTTCATCAGGGCCTAGAGATCAGTACTATCGAGAGCTCATCCATTATCTTAAATAAAACCCCTAATTTGTCACGCTATCCTCAGTATCTTTAGATGTCACAGAAATGCACTGTTAAGCTCAAAAAGTTTTGCTAACATGATATAGCTGTGTCAGTGTGCTTATTATATTGCCTTAAGTATCACAGATCATTTTCTTAACAACTGAATTATCATCTATTTTTTCTTTATTCTTTTAACAGAACTTCCCATTAAAATCTTACTCATGTTACTATTTACCATCTATAGTATTTCCTCACTGAAGACTCTCTTCAGGTAATCCAAAAAAAGTATATTTAAAATTATGTTTGCTCTTGTGAAATGTTTACTCCTAAATGGTCAGCTAAGCCTTTAAAAAATATTTTTTAAGTTGTAACAGTAATAGAACAGCATTACAAAAAATTGGCAAATTTTTTTTAGGGAGAAATTACCCGTAATCCTATTACTCTGACATGACAACATAGTTCATGTCTTTATTTTGAGGGAATATTTGAGGAGGGACTACCTAGCTTAAATTTAAACCTTATATGAAAACTAAAAATTGGAATGTAAAATATACATTATGAGTAAAACCACGTAAATATAGATGCATAAAGCTAAAGTACATGTAAAAATTCTTGTTATAGAATTAGGGGTGGAATTTTTTTCTCTTTTAAACTTAATATAACATATATAATTTTTTTTCAAGATTTTACTTATTATTTGAGAGAGAGAGCATGCATGAGCAGAGAGAGGGGCAGAAGGGGAAGGAGAGAATCTCAAGCCAACTCTCTGCCTAGCGCAGAGCCTGACACAGGGCTCAATCTCACCACCCTGAATCATGACCTGAGCTGCAACCAAGAGTCGGAGGCTTAACCAACTGAGCCTCTCAGGTGCCCCTGTATAATTTTTTAAAGCTTCCCTGTGATTCATACCTGATTGTGTCCATGAGCCTCATATACTTAATTATATTAAAACTCAGTTATTACCATATGACCCAGCAATTGGACTCTTAGGCATATACCCAAAAGAACTGAAAACAGCAGGGCGCCTGGGTGGTTCAGTCCATTAAGTGTCTGCCTTCAGCTCAGGTCATGATCCTAGGGTCCTGGGATCAAGCCCCACATCCGGCTCCCTGCTCAGCTGGGGGCCTGCTTCTCCCTCTCCCTCTGCTCCCCTTGCTCCTGCTCTCTTTCTCTCTCAAATAAATAAATAAAAAATCTTAAAAAAAAAAAACACTGAAAACAGGGACTCAGATACTTGTACACCAATGTTCATTGCAGCATTATCCTGCAGCATCATCCACAGTAGTGGACAGAGATTGTATGAACTATCTAGAATAGGCAAATTCCCAGACACAAAAAGTAAATTAGAGGTTACAGAGTAGGGGTGGGGGAGGAGGAATGGTCAGTGATTATTGCTTAATGTTTCCAGAGATTCTGTTTGGGTGATGACAATGTTTTGAAAGTGGATAGTAGTAATGGTAGCACCACTTTGTCAATCTACTTAATGGTCCTGAAGTGTATACTTAAAAATGGTTAAATAGCAAATTGTATGTGATTTTATCAAAACAAAAACATTTTACAAACCATCAGTTGATATTGTTTACCATATTGTCTCCAGTATCACAACATCCAGCTGCCTTTCCTCTTCCAGACGCACAGCTGATTCTCTCGCCAGGTGACGGCATAGGTGGATGATGATTGGCTGAATTTGGATTGTTGAGATAATGCAGTGCTATATCATTATCAGTTTTTTCTAAATGTGAAATTTAATGCACTCTTTTGACTCTAGCTTTGACTGCTCTTCACATCAGGACAGTGCAAGTGGGAAGCTTTAACTGAGAAATGTTTGCTACACCAAAATGACGTGTTTAAAATCAGACTTTCCTCTCCTTTTTTCTTCAGAAAAGAAAAGCCTCTTTTTAATTGGATGGAAACTTTCTACCTCCTTGGCCTGGGGCCTCTGGAAGTCTTCTGTGAGTTTGTGTTCCCTTTCACCTCCTGGAAATTGAAGTACCCCTTTATCCCTCTGTTACTGACCTCAGTGTATTGTGCAGTGGGCATCACATATGCTTGGTTCAAACTGTATGTTTCAGTATTGACTGACCCTCCTGTCCGCAAGACAAAGAAACAATGAATAAAGGAACTGCTTGGATGTATTCCAAACAATTATTTCATGGGAAATTAATCAGAACTTGAAGAAAGTTGCTGGTGGCATGAACCATTCATTTCAGTTGTTCTGTTTGGAGGACCATTCTTCTAAACTTGGCCTTGCCCAGCCTAGCAACCTGATTGTCACCATGGTGAGAAGCCATTTGTCCTCCAAAAGCAATGAAACACATTTGAAACAAATCTCACCTTGCCCTGTTAAAATTGTCTGAGATCATTGGACTGCTGTGCTTGCTCAAGGCAAGCAGGGAGTCTACCAACGGCGTGATTATTTGTAGCCTGTGATGACCGTGGTCAGGCTATAAAGCATAATTCGAATCATGTGCTAAGGGAAATGTAAATAAAGTGCTATTTTGTATTTCTGAACAAAAATGTTTTGGATCATACCAGCTCCTACACTTTCCTGTTGGCATGCACGCAAGCACATGGTGTGCTGTCCCTATTCTATAAACCTTGTTCCAGGAGATTTTTTTTTTTCCACTGGAATCATACAATGACAATACTCACAAAGCCAGGGGGAGAATGTTTAATGAACTGGTTTGGCCTGTCAGCAGAGGCTATAAACCGCATCTATGCCTGCATTTAGTTAAAGGACATCTTCTCCAGTTCATTTATTCTAACAGCAAGCAGTTAGTTTTTGATAAGGCTGCCACTTCTTAAACTTTCTTCATGTGAACAAACTTAAGTGGTTTTTTAGTGGTTTTTGCAACCTGGCCTTCTGTAAGAGTACTTCATACACACTTTTTATCCAGGACCCCAGTCTGCCTAATACCTACTGCACATTCAAATTCAGCCAACGTCTATCTAGCCAACACCAGGACCTTTCACACATTTTCTTTACCCTTTATCCTTTAGAAGAGCAGAGTCCAAAGCCAACGGCAGCCTGGGATGCTAATCCAGCTATGTACCATCCCTTAAATTCACTCAATTCTCTGAGCCTTCCTTGGAGTCTCATTGAAGAGATAAAGATAGGAATTTTGCCAAAGGGCGAGAGAAGCATAGCCCCTATGGCCTGTTTTCCTCATCACAGTCCCCCTCGCACTTTGGGTTCCAGCTGTCCTAACTGAAAATTGCCAGAGTGCCATGCTATTTTGTACCTCTGCTTTCTTTCATTCGTTCTGCTTCCTCTTTCTCTCTCTCTCGGCTGACTTTTCTACCCTGTCATCTGATTGTACATACTTCAAGAGCAAACATAACCACTACCAGATCTATGAATATACAGGTAGTACAGTGTAGTGATTAAGAGTAGGAACCCTGACTTAAAATCCTGCCTCCAGGGGCGCCTGGGTGGCTCAGTCATTAAGCGTCTGCCTTCAGCTCAGGTCATGATCCCAGGGTCCTGGGATCGAGCCCCACATCGGGCCCCTGCTCAGCGGGAAGTCTGCTTCTCCCTCTCCCACTCCCCCTGCTTGTGTTCCCTCTCTCGCTGTCTGTCTCTCAAATAAATAAATAAAATCTTTAGAAAAAAAAAAAATCCTGCCTCCGTCATTTTCTGTCTGTAGCCAAGTTATTTAGCCATCCTTTGTCTCTATGTCCTTGTCTCTAAAATGATCACAAAAAAAATTAGAACCCCGCCTGACAAATGAATGTTCAATAAATATCACTTGATATTTTTATGAATCCTTTCCTCTCCCTCTCCAGTCTCTCCCCCTCCCCCAGAATTGAGTACCCTCACCATGGGTGCTCCCATGCTGGGGAGTCTCCTTCTACCATTAACTTGTTTATGTATTCCCCAGGAGACACTAGCAGTTTGAGAACAGAAACTACACTTGCCCTTAATAGCCCCAGTTTTTGACACAGTTGAATGAATTATGACCACACAGGCCATGATTAAAATCCGAGTGTTTACTAATACCAACATTAACACAAGAGACTCAGTGTAGTTCACATCTTGGCCAATTGGTGTGCAAGCCAAAAAAAAAAAAAGTTAAATTTGGACACATCTCTACAAGGCCAAATTTAATTGTACTTTGTAGGTGATTCTGTGAAGTCGGAACTGGAAGAGATTATCTGGTGCAGAGATTTCCAGAATATTCTGCAGAGCCTGGGGTGTTCTTGAGAGTTGCCTCAGAGGCTCTGGGCCCTGTCCCATCTTTTACCAAAGCAGATATGCTTTGATCTATTTCATATATTGGGCTTCACATAAATTTTTTTGTTTAACCAAAAAGTTCAAAGTCCAAATATATTCTCTTTAAAGCAACTTAACCTCTTATGTTATCAGGTCAGGAGGGAAATGGCTCCAGAGACAGGAATGGCTTGTTGGTGCCAACACAGACTAGAACCCAGACTTCCTGCCGACAACCCATGACTTCCAAGTATGACACGTCGTGTTCATGTATTTAGACTTTGTGAGCTGTGGCCCGTTTTCAAGAACAAAATTCCTAGGTTTCAGCAGCTGCTAAATAAGCCAAAGTGCTGTTTCCAAATGTTCTGAAATCTAGAATTAAGCAATGTCAAGAACAAGCTAAGGTTACTACCAAAATTTAAACAAGATACAAAAATAACTCATTTTTTACCTGCTCTTTAATTTGTATGCAGTGTGCCAATGTTTAACAAGGTAAAAGAAAAGAAAGGTGGGAGGGACTTGGTATTCTTGGTCAGTGTCTTTCCCCAGGCAGCGGTGTAGAGCCAGAACCCGAAGGGAGCTACTGGGCAGAGGCGCTGCCTTTCCAGCCTAAAACTGGCACGGGTTTCCTTGTTAATGATTTCCACCCAAAAGCTGCTCCTTGCAAAGGAAGCACTTCAGTGTCAGAGAGATGCACCCTACATAGAGCCCAGGTGGCTGTTTGCAGTTACTGGGACAGAAAAGCATTCCAGTAATACACGGCCTTTGAAAAAGATGTTTTACTCTTGCGTAGTTTGATGAAATTACATTTCCAGCATGATTGTGGTAAAAAGCAAATCTCGTGACCCCCTCTATCCCCTTTCTTATGCTCCAAAGCAGCAGGCAACTATGCTAATGGCAGCTGAGATGAGAACAGACTTATAAACCTCAAAAACTGGAATCAGTACAGCCATTAGTATCTCACGATGAAGTCCCATGTTCAGGTTCCTCGCTTTATAGAAAGGTCGATAAATGTACCAGTTTTTTGTTTTGGTCTCAGAAGTCGGAAATAAAAACAATATGCTTGTATACATAAAAAACTATGAAAAGGACAGGACCCAAAATACACCTATGTACAGAATCACAGAACTTTAGAATCCTAGAAAGGCTCTCAGATCACTCAGGCCACAGTCATTTTTTACAGTTTTGATGACAGAATAAATAGGCAGTGTGGAGGTGTTCACTGCTTCATAAAACAGCCCTTCCCATGTTTCTTAGGGCAGTTAGTGCTGAATTAATATTTTTCTTCCTCTGACTTTTACCAGTTAGTCTCTGGAGCAATACATAATGAGGTTCTGCTCCCATTTATGACAGCCCTTCAAGTGATCCACCAAGGGAAAATCCCATATTTGTGTCCCCTTCTGTTGGGTGCCAAGTGTTCTGCGAGGCATTCCCTCTTTTACCTTTCCTAAAACTTTGGGAATCAAGTTCATTTGTTAAAAAGAACTCACTGAATTCGTACTGAGTGTTTTGTACTGTGCTAGGTGCTAGAGATCAAAAAGTAAATGAGAGACATATTCCTGCTTTCAAGGAATTTATATTCTAGTGGCTGGAGTGTCATGAAAGCCAGAAGGAGTGGCATGCGTTGAAGTTGGAGAAGTAGGCAAGGCCCAAGTCATGTAGAGTCTTTTAGGCCCTTGTAAGGAATTAAATTTTATTTTGACTACAATGGGAACAAAAGGGTTTAAAATTTGCTGAATTACATTTTCTTGTACATGGAGCAAAATTCAGAAGGTCCGCAGCCACTGAGTTCCCCTACCAAGAGGGCAACCAATGCTATCAACATCTTGTGTATCATTCCAGAGATACCAGACATACTCTATGCACAGACAAGTGTTTATATACACACAAATGATACCATTATAGTCACCGTATGGCCTTGCCTTCTTTTTCCCCTTAGTGTATTTTGGAGTTCATTCCATTATCAAAACATACAAAATGGCATCATGCTTCTCATAGCTGCATAATACCTGCATCAGTTATCTATTGCTGCATAACAAACTTCGTGGCTGAAAACAGCACATTTCTTATCTCAAAATCTCTAGGTCAACAGTCCACATGCAGCCTGTTGGGTCCTCTGCATCAGGGTCTCTCACAGGCTGTGGTCAAGGTGTCACTTGGAGCTGTGTTCTCATCTCAAGGTTTGACTGGGGACAGATGTGCTTTCATGCTCACACAGTTGTTGGCAGAATGCAGTTCTTTGTGGGTTGCAGAACTGATGCCCTCAGTTTCTTGCTGACTGTTGGGGAGAGGCGACCCTCAGTTGCCTGCCATGTATGCCTCTCCATAAGGTAACTCACAACATAGCAGCAGGCCTTATCAGAGTAAGCAAGGGAGAGAGTCTGCTAGCAAGACAGATGTACATTATCTTATGTGATATAATCATGGAAGTGACATCCGAGTCACCTTTGCCCCATTCTGTATATTGGAAGGAAGCCACATGTCCCACCCACACCAAAAGGGAAGGGATTACACTTGGCATGAGTACCAGGAGGCAGAGATAATGGGGGGCCATTTCAGAGTATGTCCATTAAGGTGTCCATTGTATAGATGGACCATAATTTATTTAACAAGTTTCCTCTTAGTGGACCTTTAAGTTGTTTCCAGTATATTTGCTAGTATAAATACTGCAATAAATATTGATACTTCATTCTGCACATGTCCTAGGATTGCACATGTCATAGGATTAAATTTCTAGAAGTGGTTTCTGGGTTGAAAGCTAAGTGCATTTAAAATTTGGTTGGGGTGCTTGGGTGGCTCAGTTGGTTAAGTGACTGCCTTTGGCTCAGGTCATGATCCCAGGGTCCTGGGATCGAGCCCCATGTCGGGCTCCCTGCTAAGCAGGGAGTCTGTTTCTCCCTCTCCTTCTGCCTGCCGCTCCCCTGCTTGTGCTGTCATTCTCTCTCTCTCTCAAATAAATAATGTCTTTGAAAAATAAAAAATAAAATTTCGTTGATTCCAACAACATGGATAGAACTAGACGGTATTATGCTAAGCGAAATAAGTCAATCAGAGAAAGACAAATACCATATGATCTCATTCCTATGTGGAATTTAAGAAACAAAACAAAACAGCAAGGGGAAGGACAGCATAGGGGAAGGGAGGGAAAAATAACACAAGATGAAATCAGAAAGGGAGACAAACCAAAAGAGACTCTTAACAATAGGAAACAAACTGAGGGTTGCTGTAGGGAAGAAGGGTGGGGGGATGGGGTAGCTGGGTGATGGGCATTAAGGAGGGCACATGGTGTGATGAACACTGGGTGTTAGACAACTGATGAATCACTGAACTCTACCTCTAAAACTAATAATACACAATATGTTAATTAATTGAATGTAAATAAAATAAAATTTAAATAAATTAATTAAATTTGGTTGAATATTTGCTGAATATTGCCAAATTAGTCATAAAAAGCACACCAGCTGGGGATACCTGGCTGGCTCAGTTGGTAGAGCATGCAATTCTTGATCTCAGGATCGTGAGTTCAAACCCCATGTTGGGCATACAGCAACTTAAAAAAGAAAAAAAGAAAGAAAAGAAAAATTGTGCCAGTTCATGTTCCACAGGCAATGCATGAGGATGGTGGTTTCCCCCACAAACTTGCCAACTTCGTGTATCATCAATCTTTTGATCTTTGCCGGTGATGTCTGAGTCATTTTCATTTGCAGTTCTCTTACTGGAGAGATTAGAATCTTTTCACATGTTTAAGAGCCATTTGTATTTTCTCTTCTGAAAACTATATTCTTTGCCACTTTTCCTATTAGATTTTTTACTTTTTCGGGGCACCTGGGTGGCTCGGTCGGTTGAGTGTCTGTCTTCGGCTGGGGTCATGATCCTGGGGTCCTGGGATCAAGCCCCACATCAGGTTCCCTGCTCAGAGGGAACCTGCTTCTCCCTCTCCCTTTGCCTGCCGCTCCTCCTGCTTGTGCTCTCTCTCTCTCTGTCAAATAAATATATAAAATCTTTTTTTAAAAAAAGACTTACTAGTAGGTCAATATATATTTTTTAAAACTCATTCCACTTGTGAAAAATTACCTGGGTACAAGACTGGAGTTTGACGGAAGAGTGGTGGCAGGGTGATGGAGAAGCATATGGGCTTGGAGTTGGAATTGACAGGAGTTGGAAATGGAAACGGATTCAGTGTAGGGCTTGGGGGTAAGGATGGACCCCTTGTGGCCCCTGTATTTCATGTGTTGCATCTGGATGGTTCATGGCACCATTTGCTAAGATGGGAAAAATGCAGAAGAAGCAAGAAGATGGTAAGGTGGTATATAAGCTTTGTTTTGGAAATTGTAAAAAAAAAAACTTTCCTTGGTTTGGAAAGATTTTATTTTTTTTTTAAGATTTTATTTATTTATCTGAGAGAGAGAGAGCACGAGCAGGGGGAGGGGCAGAGGGAGAAGGAGAAGCAGACTCCCCACTGAGCAGGGATCCCAGACTTGGAGCTCGATCCCAGGACCTCAGGATCATGACCTGAGTCAAAGGCTGACACTTAACTGCTTAACTGACCAAGACACCCAGGCGCCTCTGGAAAGATTTTCTTAAAGACACAAAACAAAGCATAAAGAAAAAGATTAGATTGGTAAATTTTACTAAATTAGAATTTTAACTTCTGTGACTTCTGTGTAATAGGTGGCCTTATAAACAAAGTTAAAAGACAGACAATAAATTAGGGGAGAGTATTTAATAATATATAAAACAAAAAATTCATATTACCTCACACAAGAAGTTTCTACAAATCATTTATAAAAAGACAACTCTAAAGGAAATAAGCAAAATATATGAATAGGCAACCAAACAGAATGAAACCTAAATGGAACCCAAATGGAAAATAACTATTTTCACTGGATAATAGGAAAATACAAATTAAAACAAGATTGAGATCCCATTTTTCACCACGAGATAGGCAAAAGTTAAAGTCTAACAATAGAAAACATTGCTACTTTCACATATGTTGTGGATGGAAGTGGAAATTGAATCAGTCTTTTTATAAAGCAATTTGATGGTATCTGGTAAAATCAAAATTTCATATGTTTTGAAACTCAGCAGTTCTAGTTCTAAGTACAGACCCTTAAGAAACTCTTGAACAAGGAGAGATCACAACCAACACCAAAGAAATACAATTATAAGAACATATTATGAGCAACTATATGCCAGCAAATTAGATAACCTGGAAAAAATGGATGCATTCCTAGAGATGTATAAACTATGAAAACTGAACCAGGAAGAAATAGAAAACCTTAACAGACCTATAACCACTAAAGAAATTGAAGAAGTCATCAAAAATCTCCCAAAAAACAAAAGCCCGGGGCCAGATGGCTTCCCAGGGGAATTCTACCAAACATTTAAAGAAGAATTAATACCTATTCTTTTGAAACTGTTCCAAAAAATAGAAATGGAAGGAAAACTTCCAAACTCATTTTATGAGGCCAACATTACCTTGATCCCCAAACCAGACAAAAACCCCAACAAAAAGGAAAATTACAGACCAAAACTCTTGATGAACATAGATGCAAAAATTCTCACCAAAATACTAGCCAATAGGATCCAACAGTACAATTAAAAGGATTATTCACCATGACCAAGTGGGATTTATCCCTGGGCTGCAAGAGTAGTTCAACATCCGCAAATCAATGTGATATGATACATTAATAAAAGAAAGAACAAGAACCATATGATCCTCTCCATAGATGCAGAAAAAGCATTTGAAAAAGTACAGCATCCTTTCTTGATCAAAACTCTTCAGAGGATAGGGATAGAGGGTACATACCTCAATATCATAAAAGCCATCTATGAAAAACCTACAGCGAATATCATTCTCAATGGGGAAAAAACTGAGAGCTTTTCCCCTAAGGTCTGGAACGCGGCAGGGACGTCCACTATCACCACTGCTATTCAACATGGTACTAGAAGTCCTAGCCACAGCAATCAGACACAAAAAGAAATAAAAGGCATCCAAATCGGCAAAAAAGAAGTCAAACTCTCACTCTTTGCAGATGATATGATACTGTATGTGGAAAACCCAAAAGACTCCACCCCAAAACTGCCAGAACTCATACAGGAATTCAGTAAAGTGGCAGAATATAAAATCAATGCACAGAAATCAGTGGCATTCCTATACACCACCACCAAGACAGAAGAAAGAGAAATTAAGGAGTCGATCCCATTTACAATTGCACCCAAAACCATAAGATACCTAGGAATAAATCTAACCGAAGAGGCAAAGAATCTGTACTCAGAAAACTATAAAATACTCGTGAAAGAAATTGAGGAAGACACAAAGAAATGGAAAAATGTTCCATGCTCATGGATTGGAAGAACAAATATTGTGAAGATGTCAATGCTACCTAGAGCAATCTACACATTCAATGCAGTCCCTATCAAAATACCATCCACTTTTTTCAAAGAAATGGAACAAATAATCCTAAAATTTGTATGGAACCAGAAAAGACCCTGAATAGCCAAAGGAATATTGAAAAAGAAAAGCAAAGCTGGTGGCATCACAATTCCGGACTTCAAGCTCTATTACAAAGCTGTAACCATCAGGACAGTATGGTACTGGCACAAAAACAGACACATAGATCAATGGAACAGAATAGAGAGCCCAAAAATGGACCCTCCACTCTATGGTCCACTCATTTTCGACAAAGCAGGAAAGAATGCCCAATGGAAAAAAGACAGTCTCTTCAACAAATGGTGTTGGGAAAATTGGACAGCCACATGCAGAAGAATGAAACTGGACCATTTCCTTACACCACACACAAAAATAGACTCAAAATGGTTGAAACACCTAAAGGTGAGACAGGAGTCCATCAAAATCCTAAAGGAGAACACAGGCAGCAACCTCTTCGACCTCAGCCACAGCAACTTCTTCCTAGAAACATCGCCAAAGGCAAGGGAAGCAAGGGCAAAAATGAACTATTGGGACTTCATCAAGATAAAAAGCTTTTGCACAGCAACAGAAACAGTCAACAAAACCAAAAGACAACCAACAGAATGGGAGAAGATATTTGCAAATGACATATCAGATAAAGGGCTAGTATCCAAAATCTATAAAGAACTTCTTAAACTCAATACCCAAAGAACAAATGATCCAATCAAGAAATAGGCAGAAGACATGAACAGACATTTTTCCAAAGAAGACATCCAAATGGCCAACAGACACATGAAAAAGTGCTCAACATCACTCGGCATCAGGGAAATCCAAATCAAAACCTCAATGAGATACCACCTCACACCAGTCAGAATGGCTAAAATTAACAAGTCAGGAAACGACAGATGTTGGCGGGGATGTGGAGAAAGGGGAACCCTCCTACACTGTTGGTGGGAATGCAAGCTGGTGGAGCCACTCTGGAAATCAGTATGGAGGTTCCTCAAAAAGTTTAAAATAGAGCTACCCTACGACCCAGCAATTGCACTACTGGGTATTTACCCCAAAGATACAAATGTAGGGATCTGAAGGGGTACCTGCACCCTGATGTTTACAGCAGCAATGTCCACAATAGCCAAACTATGGAAAGAGCCAAGATGTCCATCGACAGATGAATGGATAAAGAAGAGGTGGTCTATATATACAACGGAATATTATGCAGCCATCAAAAGGAATGAAATCTTGCCATTTGCAACAACGTGGATGGAACTGGAGGGTATTATGCTGAGTGAAATAAGTCAGAGAAAGACATGTATCATATGATCTCACTGATATGAGGAATTCTTAATCTCAGGAAACAAACTGAGGTTTGCTGGAGTGGTGGGGGTGGGAGGGATGGGGTGGCTGGGTGATAGACATTGGGTAGGGTATGTGCTATGGTGAGCGCTGTGAATTGTGTAAGACTGTTGAATCACAGACCTGTACCTCTGAAGCAAATAATACATTATATGTTAAAAAAAAAAAAAAAAAGAAGATAGCAGGAAGGGAAAAATGAAGGGGGGGAAATCGGAGGGGGAGACGAACCATGACAGACTATGGACTCTGAGAAACAAACTGAGGGTTCTAGAGGGGAGGGGGTGGGGGGAGGGGTTAGCCTGGTGATGGGTATTAAAGAGGGCACGTTCTGCGTGGAGCACTGGGTGTTATGCACAAAGATTGAATCATGGAACACTACATGCAGAACTAATGATGTAATGCATGGTGATTAACATAATAAAAAAATTTTTTAAATAATAATAATAAAATGTACACCCATGGACCCATGACAGAGCTTAGAAAGAGAATAGTATTAATATCTTAAAGGCCTTCTATGTGCTTTTCCTTCCCCAGAGATAACTATTCTAAACATTTATGTTAATCCTTCTCTTGCTTTTCCTTCCAGTTTTACCACGAATATGTGTATCTCTAACCAATGTATTTTTGCTTAATATTGAACTTTATATAAATGTAATTATATATTCCCCTGTAACTTACCTGTTGTTCCCTTATTGTTCATTCGTTTTAACATGACTCTCTTTTTTGAGATTCATCATACTAATACATATATACACCTTTCTATGAAAATACCACAATTTATTTTCTGTTCTGTTCTTAATAGACATTTAAGACGTTTCCAGTTTGAGAGTATTACAAATGGCTATTCCTCCTGTGAATATTCTTGTACATCTCCTAGTCCTGGTACATGTATGCAAAAGTTTCTCTGGACACTAGAGTATAGACTTTCAAGGAATTGAGAACAATCTAAATATCCATCAAAAAGGTAATGATTTAAATAAAATATGACATATTTATATGATGGAATATTATATGGTAGTCAAAAGGAATGAATCATTACATTGAAAGATAAAAGTGAGAGAATAGAAGCACAATGAATTATACTATTCAGGTAAAAAGAAATTAAAAATGCACATAACACAATACTAAATATATATAAAAATATAAAAAATGAACTGGAAGTATATACACTAAACTCATGATAATGGTTCTCTGGGAAAGAAAGGAAAGGGGAATTCAGCTGTATCTACAGTGTTCTATTTCCTTTTTAAAAAAAGGTTAAAAATAAATATGACAAGGGGCGCCTGGGTGGCTCAGTGGGTTAAGCGCCTGCCTTCGGCTCAGGTCATGATCCCCGAGTCCCAGGATCGAGCCCTGCATCAGATTCCCTGCTCCTTGGGGAGTCTGCTTCTCCCTCTTCCATTCCCTCTGCTTGTGCTTTCTCTTTGTCAAATAAATAAATAAATCTTTTAAAAAATGAAATAAATATGACAAAATATTAATGGTTGTTAATTCGAGGTGATAAAATATGGGTATTTGTTACCTTGTTCTTTGTAATTTTTTTGTCTTTTAAGTTTTGTTTAAAAAAAAAAAATGTCCCAAATTGGACTCAGAAGAATGTGGGGGAGAAGAATGTGTAAACATCATTTAAATATTTTTAAGTGTTTGCCAGGAGTTCATCTAGTATTCAAAATAATCTTACTGTGGACAATTTTTAGTGGTTTTCCGTCTTTTGATGTAATTTTAAAAGAAACACTGTGGGTTTTTGTTTTTTTTTTTTATTGCAGAACAGCTTTTTCATATGTCATACTATTTCCATAGGACAGATTCCCAGTCCTGTAATTACTGGATCAAAGAATGTGAAACAGGCGCCTGCGTGCCTCAGTTGGTTAAGCGACTGCCTTCGGCTCAGGTCATGATCCCGGAGTCTCGGGATCGAGTCCCACATCGGGCTCCCCGCTCAGCGGGGAGTCTGCTTCTCCCTCTGACCCTCTTCCCTCTCGTGCTCTCTATCTCTCATTCTCTCTCTCTCAAATAAATAAATAAAATCTTAAAAAAAAAAAAAAGAATGTGAAACTTTGAAACATTTTCTGCGCTCCAGGAAACTCCCAATATACCTTACTTCCGGAAATCCTAACTTGAAATATTATAGATCTGGGAGTGCTTTTTTTTTTAATTTTTTTATTGTTATGTTAATCACCATATATTACATCATTAGTTTTTGGTGCAGTGTTCCATGATTCATTGTTTGTTCATAACACCCAGTGCTCCATGCAGAACGTGCTGGGAGTGCTTTTTATAGGCACAAAAGGTCCATCCTTTAATCACTCTCTTTTTTTAAAAAAAATATTTATTTATTTGACAGAGAGAGAGAGAGAGCGCACAAGCAGGGAGAGCAGCAGGGGGGGAGGGAGAGGCTGGCTCCCCGCTGAGCAGGGAGTCCCAATGGGGGCTCTATCCCAGGACCCTGAGATCATGACCCAAGCTGGGGGCACACGCTTAACCGACTGAGCCATCCAGCGCCCCCCCCCCATTCCTTTAACCTCTCGTAACTGATATTTAATTCTACTACTATGGAGCTCAATACCTTTTATACATATACCTTTGCATTAACCTCTGATTTGATCAGCATTCATTTAGGTAAAATGTTGAATACATTTTCAGACAAATCAGAAAGGGTTTTCTAAAGAGAGCCGTTCAAATATAGAAGCTCCTCATTACTGGAGGCAGGTAAGCAGAGACTGGACAATTACTTGGCAGAAGATTATAAATTCCTTCTTTCTTTCATTCCTCAAACCTTTAGGTTACAGCTTTTCCTTGTGCCACGTGCGAGGACCTGAAGACCCAGAGGTGAAAAATTTTAGGGTGCTGCCACCCAGGCTAAATTTCAAGAATTTGACTAAATGATCAGGTCCTGGTGTCTTCTGAATTCTTTGTTGCCGGCTGGACCTTAATTTTAGGTTCTGGAAGGTGTGCCTGTGAACGATGGGAAACCCAGGAAATGCAAACTAGCTTTTATGAGATTTCGATTAATTACGTTTCTTGAAACAATCTATCAAGCCTACCTGTGGGTGCTGGATACAGACAGAAGAAATTCTGGAAGACGGACCATTCAGGATCAGGGGAGGGAGAGGCAATTCCTGGTGGGGGAGGTGGAGCGAAAAAAAGCAGTATCTACTAGTCTTCTTCAGTTTTGCTCAATTCGTGTACCCCCTACCCCACGGCATCAAGCCCCCAAACCCTACCTGCCAGAATTAGCCGGGGCAAGAGCTGGAGCAGGGTGGGCCATTTAGTATCCCGGAACCTCGTGCGCGGGGTCCCGGCAGCACCGTGCTCCGGGAAGTGTTTGGGCTGTGCACCGCCCTGCGCCATGCCCTTCAGCGGCGTTCTCGGAGGAGAAAGCTCGCGGCGTACGCCCAGGCAGTGGTCCTGGTGGTTTTCTTTGTAATTGGCGGTCCGAGGCCAGGCCTCAAGTGGGAACGGCGTCACCATGATGAGCGGAAGGCCGGGCCGAGTGCCCTTACAGTTCTTGCCGGATGAGGCCCGGAGCCTTCCCCCGCCCAAGCTGACCGACCCGCGGCTTGCCTACATCGGCTTCTTGGGCTACTGTTCCGGCCTGCTTGATAACGCGATCCGGCGGAGGCCGGTGGTGTCTGCGGGTGAGGGCTGCGCGGGCTGGGTCGGCTGGGAGGAGAGGGGGACGCGGGGCTGCGGGCCGGTTGCTTTCGTTTGTCCGGGCCTTTTCACCTAGCAGGCCCCGCCTCGCCTCCCTGGGGCATCTGCGTCCCGTGAGCTCTTCAGAACCCGGTAGGGCCAAAGTGTCATTTGGCACTTCAGGAAACTGAGGTCATTGAAACCCACGAACCCACAAGTGAGTCTGTGAAGGCCCCGGGACCGGACTGCCAGCTCCTCTCTTGGTTCGCGCAGTGGTGTGTGCAAAAATGAGCGTATACTTTGTGCCATGCACTGCTAACATTACGTGCGTGGTAGTCGTTATCCTCAAAATCCTTTTTGGGGAATGAAGAAACAGAGATTTAGAGGGGTTAACGCATCTTGCCCAAGGTCCTATGGCTATGAAGTAGCCTGTTTTTAGACCTCACATGCATATTCAAATCAGTGCTTCTCAAACTTAACTATGCATACTAATAACCTGGGGGTCTTGTTAAAATGTGGATTTTGATTCAGAAGGTCTGGGAAGAAGCCTGCTGTTAACAAGCTCCCAGATACTGCTGGTCTGGGGACCCCCCTCCCTCCTGCTTTGAGTAAGAGAGGCTGAACCTCTGAGCTGTATTCATTCCAATCTATCTATCTATCCATTCATTTATTATTTACTTATTTAAGAGAGAGAGCTCGAGCGGGGAGGAGAGGGAGAAGCAGGCTCCCTGATCAGCGGAGAGGCGGGGCTGGATCCCACAACCCCAGGATCATGACCTGAGCTGAAGGCAGCAGAGGCTTAACCGACTGAGCCACCCAGGTGCCCCTGGACTGTATTTTCTAGTAGTGTGTCGGTGGTCTCCTGTCAGATAATAGCTGACATGGTAGCTGTGCTAAGGGCAATGGATTTCCAAAGGGAAAACAGGAGGGAAGCTTTGGAAGAGGTGTCTTTGAACTTAGCTTTGATTTATCAGGCAAATACTAGGAGAAGAGCCTTCCAGGCCCATGGGAGGCTAGTGGAAGTAAATGGAGACAAGGGCCTCTGAGCCTAGAAGAGTTTCCTGATTGAGTGTGCAGGGTAGGGTGATAAGGCTAAGGAGGAGATTTAGGTAGATAATGGCAGTTTATTCTCTAGGCAGACAGGAAACCTTTTTAGCTTTTGAGAGTTGTTGCGGGCAGGAGTGCAGAGTGGAGAGATGCAGTAATCAGGCATTGTGTTTTTTTGTTTGTTTTTTGTAAGTAGGCTCCATGCCCAATGTGGGGCTTGAACTCACCACCTTGAGATCAAGAGTTGGATGCTCTACCGACTGGTCCAGCTAGGCACCCCCAGGCCTTGTGTTTTATTTTTCATTTATTTATTTTTAGAGAGAGAGCAACCTCCAAGATCATGACCTGAGCTGAAATCAAGTATCAGACACTTAACTGACTGAGCCACCCAGGTACCGCTGGGCCCTTGTGTTTTATTTTTTTTTATTTTTTTAAAGATTTTATTTATCCACTTGTCAGAGAGAGAAAGACCATACAAGCAGGGGGATCAACAGGCAGAGGGAGAAGCAGGCTCCCCACTGAGCAAGGAGCCCAACGCAGGACTCAATCCCAGGACCCTGGGATCACGACCCCAGCCGAAAGCAGATGCTTAACCGCCTGAGCCACCCAGGCACCGCTGGGGGTCTTATGTTTTAAAAGGAAGGTCAACTTGGGGTGCCTGGGTGGCTGCTCAGATCATGATCTCAGGGTTGTGAGATTGAGCTCACATGCCCAGCTCTCTGCCCAGTGAGGAATCTGCTTGAGATTCTCTCTCCCTCTGTTGTGTCTCCCCCATCCCGCTCTCGCACGTGCGTGCTCTCTGTCAAATAAATAAATCTCAGAAAGGGGGGGGGGTCAACTTTGTCAATGCAAAGCACTATTGGAGCCAAGGTGCTCAGTTAAGAAGAAAGCTAATACAGTGGTTCGGGCAACCAGGAATCACCTCATTTGTGCCTCTTTTTGCCACCTTCCAGCTCTATGTCATGCCGGAAGGCCAGCTCCCAGCTCCCCAAATCTCAGCATTTCCAGTGCTCAAATAGTATTGAAATCCCATCTCCCTTGGATATGACCCCTCTCCACAGAAAGGAGTGATCTTTGTCTATTTCTGTCTTTAGGGAGATGAGGTTTTCTTTCTTTTCATCACCACTCCACATTTCCCCAAGCCTGTCGTTTGTTGTAATGGAAAGAACTCCACTGTGGAACTAAATGGCCTTGCTCCACTCTCTCCTATCTGTGTTGGCTTGGGCAAGTTACTTGGTCAGGCTGTTCAGAGGCAAAAAGTATCTTCATCTCTAAAATGAGAATAATTGGGGCGCTTGGGTGGCACAGTTGGTTAAGCATCTGACTCGTGGTTTTGGCTCAGGTCGTGATATTGGGGTTGTGACCTCAGGGTTGTGAGATAGAGTGCCGTGTGGGGCGGAGTCTTCTCAAGACTCTTACCCTCTGCCCTCCATCTCCCCCACCCGTGTTCGCTTGCTTGCTCTCTCTTGCTCTTGGTCTCTAAATAAATCTTTTTTTTTTTTTATTAACATACAATGTTTTTGTTTCAGGGGTACAGGTCTGTGATTCATCAGTCTTAGAAAATTCACAGTGCTCATCATAGCACATACCCTCCCCAATGTCCATCACCCAGCCACCCCATCCCTCCCACCCCCCTCCACTCCAGCAACCCTCAGTTTGTTTCCTGAGATTAAGAGTCTCTTATGGTTTGTCTCCCTCTCTGGTTTCGTCTTGTTTTCATGTTTCCCTCCCTTCCCCTATGATCCTCTGTCTTATTTCTCAAATTCCTCGTATCAGTGAGATCATATGATAACTGTCTTTCTCTGATTGACTTATTTCACTTAGCATAATACCTTCTAGTTCCAGCCACGGCATTGCAGATGGCAAGATTTTGGGTTTTTTGATGGCTGCATAATATTCCATTGTATATATATGCCACATCTTCTTTATCCGTTCATCTGTTGATGGACATCTAGGCTCCTTCCATAGTTTGGCTATTGTGGACGTTGCTGCTATAAACATTGAGGTGCACATGCTCCTTCAGATCACTACATTTGTATCTTTGGGGTAAATACCCAGTAGTGCAATTGCTAGGTCATAGGGTAGCTCTATTTTCAACTTTTTGAGGAACCTCCATACTGTTTTCCAGAGCGGCTGCGCCAGCTTGCGTTCCCACCAACAGTGTACGAGGGTTCCCCTTTCTACGCATCCCTGCCAACATCTGTCATTTCCTGACTTGTTAATTTTAGCCATTCTGACTGGTGTGAGGTGGTATCTCATTAAGGTTTTGATTTCTATTTCCCTGATGTCGAGTGATGCTGAGCACTTTCTCATGTGTCTGTTTGCCATCAAATAAATCTTTAAAAAAAATGAGAAGAATTAGTCCTTGCATATTTGTTGTGAGAATTAAGTGAGATTCTATAGATAAAATGCCTGGCACACAGAAGGTGCTGGACAAAGTTTCCATTTCTTAGCTGTTGTTACGCAGTTTACAGTATCTTTGTTCAGCATTTACTGAGCTCTTTCTCTGTGCCAGGCAGTATTACATACCAGGTATATGGGGTGAAGAATACCATCCCTGACCTTGAAGAGCTCTTAGTCGAGTCAGAGAGACAAGTAAACAGTCCATTATGGGTCTAGGTATAACAGAGAATGTATTTTCATAGAAGTAGGTGAGCAGTGAGCACTTTGGGAGCACAAAGGAGGTACAGATTAAATCGAGACTATTCCAGAGGAAGAGCATAGTGGTCAAGAGCCCATGATTTTAGGCTTGACACCACCTCCATCCTACTAGCCATTTGATTCTGGGGAAGTTATTTATCTCCATGAGCGTTCATTTCCTTCTCTATGAAATAGGGATGCTATCTCCCTCCGTGTGTCTGTGCGAACTAGATGAGATGATGTATAAAGCCCTTAATCTAAGGGCTAGGGGCCAGAGTTCCTGAGTTCCCTGGGTGTCCCTAAGTTGCTTTGGAAAATTTAGGTCTTGGTATGGTATCTGAATGTAGTCCACAAAATTAAATATATTTGTTGATTTCTAGGTTTTTTTTATTGATCAGTAATTTATGGTGTTCTGCAAAGAGCACCATGGCTTCCAAGTTTAGAGTCACTTAATAAAGAAAGGGAAAATGATTGTGGAGGGGTTGTGCATGTAGTGGGAGGGAGACCACCACTGAGAGGTAGGGAAGAGGTTAGGGAAAGGCAGACAAGGTAGGAGGCCACACCATGCCTTTAGGGCTGGGACACTGACATCATCATTGGAAACATTCAGGAAGTCTGCTGTGAGGGATGTGGGTAAGCATAGGGAGTCTGGGTCTTGTGTAGTCCAGTGGCACACAAGTAGAACCGAGCACACTTTGGTTTACTGTATTGCAGGTGGCCCATTAGGGGAACCAATGGCTGTTTGGGGTAAAGGAGAATGCAAAAGAGTCTGGGTCCTGTCCAGTCCCAGATCATAGTAATATTTTGCATTTTTATTGTTTTATACATTTTTCCAAAATATTTTTACATGTATTTTCTTTTGGTTTACATAACACCGCTGTAAGAGTGATATGATAGGTATTACCCTTGTTTAAAGGTAGTAAATTGACTTGCCCAAGGCCATTTATCCCTTTATTAAAATTTATTAAGTGCTACCTGTGTGCTGGTATACAAAGATGAATTAAGCATTGGCTTTTCGTGGTAGTAGATGGAAATAATTTCTATAGCAGTTTACATATTAACTGAGAGGCGTTCATTCTGTTAACCCCATTAAGGAAGGTTCTGGGAAGACTTCTTAGCAGAAGTGATGTCTGAATTGAATCTTGAGGAGGTCTCTGGGCAGAAAAATAACCAGTGGGTGGCATAAAAAAGCATGAAGGAATCTAATTTGCATGAGGAATTAAAAGTAGTTCAGCATTGCTGGAGCACAATGTGCGTTATCGGGGAGTGTCAGATGAAGATGAAGAGTCAGCTCATGAAGGGCCTGGGAGGTCATTATCTAACAGTTTGGTCTCCTGTTGAGTATAGTTGAAGAACAAGGGGCTGACAAGCTAGGTTTGTATTTTAGTAAAAATTCCTCTAGTGACAGAGTAAAGGCTGGGATAAGTGTGGAATGGAAAATGAGATGAAAGAGAGAGGAGTTAGTATGAGTGAGAGATGAGTTCCCTGAAGTGAGGCAAGGAAATATTTATAAGGACTTGACAGGACTCAGTGACTGGATGGGGGGATGAGGGTTAAAAAAAAAAAAGGATGATTACTGTATTTATTACCCAGGACTTGACTTCCTGGGTGAATGGTCTTATCATTCTCTGAATTAAGAAGAAGAGGTATGAATAGGAAGGAAGGAAGTTCATTTGAGGGGTATTCAGGGGAACATACATGTCAAACATTTGGATATATCTGTTATTCAGCATGGGTGTTTGAGTTGAACACACTTGCAGGTCACCAGTATATGGACGGAAGATAAAACTATAGGAATAAACGAGTTCCTCAAAGGAATACGTGTGGGATAAGAAGAGGGCTGGGGATAGAATTCTGGGGCATAGCTAGAAAATCAAACTTGTCCGCTCTTCCTGGGCCTCATGATCCCAGTCCTTTAGCTAGCAGCCCTGCCCCTGTCACCGGTCAGAGCTCCTCTGGAATCTGCAAGGGAGCAGACACCTGGCATGAGCTTCCATGTGGTCGGATCCTGCCTTCTGCTTGGGCCCCATGCATCAGGCTGGTGTGCACTTAATCTGCCTCTGCCCTCCACCCCCCACCGCCAGAGCACATCTGAATCCAGCCCCCTGAGGAGGGGCCTCTCCTGGCTCCAGGGGCCCACATGCCACTGTGCTCCAAACCCCCACCCCATCTCTGCCTGGGCCTCCCTTGTTGGGGACTTGGGTTCCCAGCCCCAGGGCTGAGCCCCTAGACAGTGCCATGTGAGACCCTTGGCCTGCCCCACCACCCAGACCAGAGTGCCTGGATGCCCCCCACTCCCACTCAACATGGTTCCCACACACTGGTCTCTGGGCCATTCAGGGGATGCCCTTTGTGGACCTGCAGAATTTCTATGAATATAGTTTTTTGTAAACATTTTGTAACAATTTGGGTTTCATAGTAACTGTGTTATTGCCAATCATTCTAGGCTGATGTAAATAACTTTCCAAATAAATCTGATTATTTTCCTTTTTAAGACACTGTGATATATCAAAGTGCACTGTTTCCTGTATGAAGTAATATGGTTTTAAATTTTAAATAAATGTTTCTAGGAAAAAAAATCAACCTTGTAGTTAGCCTTTTTAAAAAGATGCTTCTGTGTATAAAGTTCAGACCTTTGGATCTCCCCTTCAGAATTTAAATTTTGGCTTTCCCTAGATCACATGACTTGATCCTCCCCAGTCTCATTATTATAGGATGATTTTTTTAAATATAGTTTTTGAATAGGTAATTCATACACATGGTACAAAGTTTAGAAGTTAAAAAGAGAATTGATTTTTTGTAGAGTAGCTGGTTGCTTTGGTAACCAATAAATATGCCAATATAAATTGGTATATGGAGACAAACCAAATTGCTTTTTCAAGCATAGTAAAGGACTTCACCTCTGTCACATCACATCCTGAACAGGTCCTGGAATACAAGTTAATTTAGGTTTTCAGGATTTTGTAGTAATCCAACTTTTCTCCTGAGGAAATTTATAAAACCTGCA
The DNA here is from genome assembly GCF_037043125.1 of Eumetopias jubatus. Lineage (NCBI taxonomy): Eukaryota > Metazoa > Chordata > Mammalia > Carnivora > Otariidae > Eumetopias > Eumetopias jubatus. The sequence goes on along the minus strand of NW_028274819.1, from coordinate 59,094,556 downwards.
TTTAAAAAAATCTTGGGTTCCATTAATAGTTATGTTTGTAGATTTAATGTTGCTTTTCATAATTGCCAGATTTCTTTAGGAAGATATATCAAGGTCAAGGCTGTTTTTTCAAAAGAGCCATGTAGAAGAGCCTTTTTTTTTTTTAAGAATGATAGAAGAAATAACAATAAATTGTATGTCTGAACTGCAAAACTGATTTTAAATACACATTGACTGATTTTTGCTTTCTTTGGGATTTGTCATTTGAATTTTAGGTTTGCATCGCCAGCTCCTATATGTTACTTCCTTTGTCTTTATTGGATATTATCTTTTAAAACGTCAAGACTATATGTATGCTGTGAAGGACCATGATATGTTTGCTTATGTAAAATCACATCCAGAGGATTTTCCTGAAAAAGGTATTTCAAGTTAACTGTAGCAAACCTCTTTCTTTTTTTTTAATTTTTTAAAATTTTAATTTATTTATTTTAAGATTTTATTTATTTATTTGTCAGAGAGCTCACAAGCTGGGGGGAGCAGCAGCAGAGGGAGAAGCAGGCTTCCCACCACACAGGGAGTCCGATGCGGGACTCAATCCGAGGATCCTGGGATCATGACCTGAGCTGAAGGCAGACGCTTAACCAACTGAGCCACCCAAGCGTCCTTTTTTTTTTTTAAATGTTTATGTATTTATTTGAGAGAGAATGAGAGAGCGAGCACAAGGGTGGAGAGGGAGAAGGAGAGAAGCAGATTCCCTGCTGAGCACAGGGCCCAATGTGGGCTCAATCCCAGGACCCTGAGATCATGACCTGAGCCAAAATCAGGAGTCAGAGGCTTAACTGACTGAACCACCGAGGCGCCCCTTGTTAATCTTACAGCTGCCTGTGGCTTCAGGTACCTTCAGTATTCTGGTGACTCCCACATCCTTGCCTATCAACTAGAATTCTCTTGAATTTGTATATCCAGTTTCTGGCCAAGTACCTCTGTGTCCATCAGGCAGCAAACAGAATTTATGTCCCCTCTGCCTGTGCAGACTTCCTGTTCTGTGTTGTGCTCCGGAGAGTGGCACTACTGTCCACCTTGCTCCTCCAGCCAGAAGCCCGGGAAGCATCTTCCAGTCTTTCTTTGAATTCTCATTCGTCTTCAGGTCTTGCTGTTCTACTTCCTAAGTATTTTTCAATTCTAAACCTCCATCCCATTCCCACTGCCACTGCCCCGGTCCGTGCCCTGATAATCTCTTGCTTTTGCACTAGCGTTTGTTTCACCTCTGCCTTCAACCTTACCAAAGATCAGGTCTCTGGATAAATGTGGATATGCCTAAAAGGGATTGCTTACAGTAGCTGCCCATTGCCTTTAGGATAAAATCCAGACTCTGAGGAGGGCTTATTTCCCCAGGCTGAGCTAATTGCCTGGCAGAAGGACTTTGCCCACGCCTTTTATCCACCACGTGACATGCACGAGTCTGTTCCCTCACTAGACTATAAATTCATCTTTGTTTCCCCAGCCTCCAGTACAGAGCCTCTGCTAGTAAGCAATAAATAATAGCTGACCTGATCTACACAGAACCCCGCCTTTAATAATAAATAATTATTATAATTTAATATAAATATAATATATATAATATATATTGTAAATAAATAAAATAAATAACAATAAAAGAGTTATATTACAATCAAATTTATAGTTGAAGAGCAATAAGTAGAGTGTGCTGAGGAAATTCCTGTTTGTCACTGGGCCAGGGCTTCTTTGAGATGCTATGACTCTCAATCCGGAATTTGCTCAGTGGACAGGTAAAGATGGAACAAGAGGAGGATTAAGAAGGTACAGGATGGGGGCGCCTGGGTGGCTCAGTCGGTAAGCGTCTGCCTTGGGCTGAGGTCATGAACCCAGAGTCCTGAATTGAGCCCCATGTCGGGTTCCCTCCTGAGTGGGGAACCTACTTCTCCCTCTCCTCCCTGTTCATGCTCTCTCTTGCTATCTCTGTCGCTATCTGTCTCTCTCAAATAAATAAAAAAAAGTAAAAGATTAAAAAAAAAAAAAACCTGCCTCATGAAACGCTGTGTCCTGAACTTGCTGTGTATCACTTTGTACACCCTGTACCTTCTTCTTTCTTTCTTTTTTTTTAAAAATTTTATTTATTTATTTGACAGACAGAGAGGGGATACAAGCAGGGGGAGCGGGAGAGGGAGAAGCAGGCTTCCCGCTGAGTGAGGAGCCTGATATGCGGGACTCGATCCCAGCACCCTGGGATCATGACCTGAGCCGCAGGCAGACGCTTAATGACTGAGCCACCCAGGCGCACCCATCCTGTACCTTCTTAATCCTCCTCTTGTTCCATCTTTACCTGTCCACTGAGCAAATTCTGGATTTACCTGTCCACTGAGCAGATTCCGGATTGAGAGTCATATCATCTCAAAGAAGCCCTGGCCCAGTGACAAACAGGAATTTTCTCAGCACACTCTACTTATTGCTCTTCAACTATAAATTTGATTGTAATATAACTCTTTTATTGTTTGTATTTTACATATATACAGATAATACAGATGTGCACATATGTGAATGAATGAATGCAGAAAATTTTTGAACTTGTAAATATATAGATTTTAAATAGATTTTCCTATTCATATAAATGTGTAATATTAAGCATTTAAGTTTCATTATATGGAAGGATGGTCTCTAAGGTCCTGTTTAGCTCTAAAATTTTATTATTTAATATTCCCATAGCCTTCAGTCATATATGTGATATTTATGGTGGATCAAAAGGTACAGCTTTTTTTTTTTTTACCAACAAAGAGTTCAAAGACTAGAGTACAAAGCCATGAATACTGGATGTATCAGGGATGGGGAACACTCAAAACTGCTGGGTGTTAGAGTTGGAATCTTGGGAATATTGATTCCTAAGCACGAGACACAGTGGTGGAGCGGTCCTCAGTCCCCGGCCTCTGGCTTCTTGCCTCCTCTGTACACTAGCTCCCTCTGTCAGCACGAGCTTGTGTCGCCTCACAGCCTCATTCAGTCTCTGAGCTGCAGATTAGTGGCAGGTGTGCTAACAGCCTCCTGCACTGACAGCAGGGACCTGGAGCTTAACCACCTTGACTCCTGGCCCTCCCAGCTGACCTGTGCCCCTCCCTGTTCATTCCTTCCTTTACCCCTTTAGTCAGGACTCCCAGCAGCACTTTGCCCCTCCAAGCAGCCATCTGGATGTCACCACAGATTCTTTCAAAGTTATCCTTCATCCGGTGAAACGGAATGTCTCAGTGGTTGCCAAACTATGGTTGAGGACAAGAACATAAGGAAATTCTTAGGAGTTTATGTCTATAAAAATATTAAGTGTTAATTTTTCTTTAGGAAATATGATTTCTGAAACATAATTTAAAAGTAAATTTTTTGTGATCTTTCCCTTTATAGAAAAGAAAACTTACGGTGAATTTCTTGAAGAATTCCATCCAGTGCGTTGAAGTCTCCAAAATGCTTACTTTGGTTTCACTGATACCAGTTATTTCTGAATTTGGTGGTACATGTTTCCATATATCTGAAGTTTATGTTAATCTGTATGTTAACACCTTATGATTAAAATGGTCATCATGAACACTGACTTCATTTTTGTCATAAGAAAAATAATTCATCAGAGAATGATCAGTTTCCATTTGCCCAATTTTTTTTTTAACGATTTTATTTATTTATGAGACAGCGAGAGAGAGAACACAAGCAGGGGGAGTGGGAGAGGGAGAAGCAGGCTTCCCGCGGAGCAGGGAGCCCGATGCGGGGCTCGATCCCAGGAGCCTCGGATCATGACCTGAGCCAAAGGCAGATGCTTAATGACTGAGCCACCCAGGTGCCCCCCCATTCACCCAATTTTAAGAAGACATATGACAGATTTAAAATGGGGAGTTTAGGGCGCCTGGGTGGCTCAGTTGGTTAAGCGACTGCCTTCGGCTCAGGTCATGACCCTGGAGTCCCGGGATCGAGTCCTGCATCGGGCTCCCTGCCCAGCAGGGAGCCTGCTTCTCCCTCTGCCCCTACCCCCTCTTGTGCTCGCTCGCTCGCTCTCTCTCTCAAACAAATAAAATTTTTAAAAAATTATAAAAAAATAAATAGGTTCCTGGTGTTCGGTTGTCACAGTTGGTGGAGAGTAACTGAGCCAAGATGTGGAATCTGCTGGCTCTTCATCAGATTGCCCAGAGGACCATAAGTACTGCTTCACGCAGGCAGTTTGAAAATAAAGTTCCAGAGAAACAAAAGCTATTTCAGGAGGATAATGGAATTCCAGTGCATCTAAAGGATGGAGTAGCTGATGCCCTCCTGTATAGAGCCACTATGATCCTTAGAGTTGGTGCAACAGCATATGCCATATATCAGCTAGCTATGGCTTCATTTCCCAAGAAGCAGGATTGACTTCAGTTTATCATCTCAGCAGGCAGTTGGTTCAGTTTCATTCAGCTCTCTATGGACCAGATAAATAAATGAGTTCTTCTTTGGGGATCAATATTTATTGACTTATACTAACTGCCACCAATAAAGCAGACTTTACCATGAAATAAATAAATAAATAAATAAATAATAAATAAAATGGGGAGTTTAGCTCTGAGTTGGCAAGCAATAGCCTGTGAGCCAAATCTTATGTGTTGCCAGTAGGTTTTATTGGAACACAGCCATGCTTATCTGTTTACATATCAATGGCTACTTCCATGCTACAAGGGTAGAGTTGAGTGGTTGTGACAGAGACCTTATGGCCTGCAAAGCTGGAAATATTTAATATATGGCTTATTACAGAAAAGGTTTGCCTATTCTGGTTCTAGTAGAAAGCAAAACAAAGTAAGCCAGATTATGGAGGGTTTTCTGAATCATGCAGAATAATTTGGACTTGATCCTCTAGGTGGTGGGAAGTCACTAAAGGGTTTTAGTGGAATGACATGGTCAGGTTTGTATTTGAGCTCTCTGCAACAATCAGTATAGAGGGTGGTTCAGATGGAGAAGGCTCAGGACCAGGAAAACAGAAGACTGATACTGCAGAGGGGACTTTGCTTGTACTGGATCACTCTGGAGAAAGTGGGCTCAGCAGCTAACACTGTCTACAGCTACACTTGGTGCCATTAAAAGGAAAAACCCCCACCTACCCGCAATAAACTTAATGAATTTTTGAGTCCAAATGTTTGTTCAAAAAGTTTCCAAGCTCAGATTTTATAATCAGGTTAGTTTTGGGAGATCTGTAAGATTATTTCTGTGCATGATTTCAAATTAAGAATGAATATAAGCACATGGTTTCTGGGCAAAATCAGGTGAGTTCCATATCTATTCAAATCATGCCTGAGAAGCTAAGAAAGATAAATACAAGTTTTTATTTTTTTTTTATTGCTACTCCAACAAATATAAACGAACTGTTGTTCATTCATGCTTGGCAGGTACAAGAGTGTGAACCATTCATCCCAAGAGACTTTGCTGTCCCTGAGTTCTGGAGGGTAAAAAGTAAGGGCTCGACCAAGTACAAGGTGAGGGTGGGAGAAAGAATTGTTTAATTTCCGTAACAATCGTGAGGTCAGTAATACTATCCCATTTTAGAGATGAGGAATTTTAGGCTCCAATGTGTTAAATAACGTCCAGGATCACGTGCTGAATGACTGCAGGGAGAAAGGATGTGAGTTTCATTTCGTCAGATGCAGAAAACCCGCATTCTGCCATACCACAGCGGCACATAATATCTAGCTCCTCCCTGGCCACCACCCCAGTTGGAGAGAGGCATGAGGGGAGTCGTGAATAGCAACAAGCATCCTAAAGGTGACCTGGTGCCAAGTCCACAAACTGGCGCTCCGAGGGAGGCAGGGAAGCATCCCAGAGAACCAAGTCGCCTCTGCTTCCAGCTGCAGTTCCAGGCCATTCCAGTTTGCCTCAGAGCTAGTGAGCTGTTCATGTCCTCACCACACAGTCTGCCTTCTGTCACTTAAAGGGATCTGTGGAGAGCAGAAATTTGAAAAACCAAGTCAGTGTAAATTCCTATCATGTGCCTGCCGCAGTAGGATAAATAACGCCAGCTGTAGGAAAACTGGCCGCGCGGCAGCACCGCGAGAAGAGTGAGGTTATCAGAGCTGTGATCACAGCTCTGGGATTGGGCTCCACGTTTTACTGCCAGGGAAACGGCAATGCGGAAAGCTGACATGCGTTGTCCAGTGGCGCACAGAGGTCAGTGGTAGAACCAGCACAAGAGCCCAGATTTTTTTAACTTCTGCTATACCGGATTGTCTCCACGAAAACCAGGTCCTGGTGTGCTGACACACGGCGCGGAACTTCTGCCCCTGTCTCTGAAGGAGTTGGGCTGGTCAAGGAGTGCGCTTTTGTTCTCTTTCTTCTTCTTTTTTTTTTTTTTTTTTTGAAAAGTTGACACCAAGTTGGATTTTATTTTTTTAAAGATTTTATTTATGGGCGCCTGGGTGGCTCAGATGGTTAAGTGTCTGCCTTCAGCTCAGGTCATGATCCCAGGGTCATGGGATTGAGTCCTGCATCAGGCTCCCTGCTCCTTGGGAGCCTGCTTCTCCCTCTGCCTGCCTCTCTCTCTCTCTCTCTCTCTCTGTCTCATTAATAAATCAATAAAATCTTTAAAAAAAATAAAGATTTTATTTATTTGTCAGAGAGAGCACAAGCAGGGAGAGCGGCAGGCAGAGGGAGAAGCAGGCTCCCCACTGATCGAGGAGCCTGATGCGGGACTCAATCCTAGGACCCCGGGATCATGACCTGAGCTGAAGGCAGATGCTTAACCGACTGAGCCATCCAGGCGTCCCATCAAGTTGGATTTTTGTTCTAGTTCCTTTGTTTTAAACATTTATTTATTTGTTTGTTCATTTGAGAGAGAGCCAGACAGAAAGGGGGGGGGGGAGCAGAGGTAGAGGGAGAAGCAGGCTCTCCGCTGAGCAGGGAGCCTGGATGTGGGACTCGCTCCCAGGACCCAGGGATCATGACCCTAACTGAAGGCAGACACTTAACCAACTGAGCCACCCAGGTGCCCCTGTTTGTTTTTTAATTGAAGTATAGTTGACCCACAAAGAGGGGGATTTCTCTCTACCCTGTAATCCCCAATCCCCACCTGCAGCCAGGCTGCAGAATCCTAAGGCGCGAAGGCAATCCACTAGCACAGAGAAAGAGGACTGGATTCGAGTTAGCCCAGGGCTCATTCACATGTTGGCTCTGCCGTTCCATGAGTAACCTTGGACTCCTTTCACTTCTCAGGCCCCCAGTTTTTTCATCTGTAAAAGGGAATGATGGTTCCATTAGAAAATTGACATGCAAGTGATTTTAAACTATAAAACCATTAAAGTGCCAGTAGTTATTTTTACCACTACTATTACTCTTCAGTGAAGAAACGGAAACCCAGAGAAGTGAGCCAGTGAAACCAAGGCCTTAGTGGTGGAGTCAGAACTTGAACCCGGGCTATTGACCAAGCATTCACATACTTACTAGTAAATGCACAAATGTGCAAGCACAGACATGTGCACACAGGTATGCATTCACGGGCCACCTTTCCTACTATCACCCTGCAGTTCACGGCCATTACTTACCAAGCCTGGGTCAAGACAGTAAGACAGGCCTAGCCCTGAGCCCTCCCAGGTTATGGCCCTAATACCCAGAAGTGAGGGTGCCTGTCTGAGACCCAGGTTCTCCCGCTCCCACTGGGTTGCATCTCCCCTGGAATGTCCCTCAGTGGACTCTGATCCCCCCCAACGCCACCATTACCTTCCCTAGAGTCCAAAGCCTACATGGCCTGTCCCATTATCTCCTGGTATTTCCTTGTCACCTCCTCAGCTTTCAGGGTAAGGTGGGTGAGGATGTGATGAAGGCTGGAAAAGTGCAGGTGGAACTGAGCTTCCAGGTCCAGCTGCCCCAACACCCTTTCCTCCTTGTCCTCTGTCTCTGCAGCTTCATGCTCGGCCCCGTGGGCTCTGGCACCTGCCACCTTGGACCACCAGTCCTCTCGGGGCAGTAGCCCATGGCCCACATCCACGCGGATGGCCTTGAGCATGGTGAAGCAGTTATAGAGATCGGGGGGCCCATCCTGAGCCTGCTGCCCCTGCCCATTCAGCTGCATGTCCCGCAGGAGGCTGGGGATCATCACCACCTGCTCCATGTTGCGCACCATGGCTGAGTAGCAGTCCATGACAGTCAGCAGGCAGTTCTTGGGGTAGTGCTTGGTTTGCACCTGCATGGTGGCTGCTGCTTGCCTGCTAAGCCCAGCACACTGTCCCAGCACTATTTCGACAATACTTTTATGTCTGGATGTGACAGCAGTTTGACAGCATGCCAAAGCCCAGCCAGTGGGGCCACACAACCCTTCTTTAGGCCAATCCCAGGGCTTGAGCACCCGTGTCTATATCAGGTGATCCAGCTGCCCGAAGACAGACCCGCCAGCTCCCTGGCATTTCAGCACTCCAAGACTGCCTCCGCAAGAGCCCACCCCCTCCTTCCTCAGCTTGACCTGCCAGTCAGAGGGAAGTGTTTCCCAATGGCCACCGGTGCTCTGACCCCAGGGGAGTCATGAATTCTTTCAGGTTCTCTGAGACCAGGCTGCCTCGTCACTGCCAACCTCCTCGTGCATGGTGCACTTGTTCAACCTGGGGTGCCCTGGCTTTGAAATGAACTAGGGAGGAGGGTCTTGATATGAAACAGCTTAGTGTGGGACAAAGAGCACTGACATGGGAGCCAGAAGCCCAATCCTGTCACTTCCCAGCTGTGTTTTCTGGTTGTTTGCTGGCTAACACTTATTGAACACCTGATTTCGCATCAAGCTCTACCCTGGGTTAGAGTGACTTGCCTGTGGCCCCATTAGAGCTGGGATGCCAGCCCAGCCCCACCTCTCTCCCACCTCCAGTCAGTGCTCTAGACTGATGTACGAGGTTGCCTAAGTTATACAAGTTAACTGGATCCATTTCCTTAGCTGTAAATTCGAGGTGTTGAGAGGATCAAAGAAGATAAAGCCCATGAAAATGCTTTCTAAACCACAAAGCACGGTTCCTGGCTGATCCTAGATGAATGCAGCTCTCTCTCAACTCTCACCTGTAATTCCACAAGTTACAGTGCTTCTTCACCACTGACCTAGTCCTTTGATTTTCAGTCCTGGAAGACAACAATCCTTTGCCCAGTCACATTATCACAGTTCACACACTGCATTGGCTATATTTATTTATGGGATAACAAAGAAAATTGAGGCCCAAAGAGAGGCTCACAGTTGTGCAACAAATGTCAGAGTCAAGTTCTGGTTCAGGCACCTGCTCACAGCACCTGGGTGGAAAGATCTGCTAGGCACCTTCTGCCCCAGCTGTGGGGAGAGAGGAGGAGGAGAGCACAGGGAGGGGATCTTCTCTCACCTAAGCCACCCTCACCCCCACCGCAGGGTGGGAGCCCCCTCTGCACCCTCCTGACTAACCATCGTCCACTTGTCCAATCCCTCCCATGCCTATGGCCAGAGCTGTAAGAAAGTTCATCTTTGGGCGCCTGGGTGGCTCAGTTGGTTAAGCGACTGCCTTCGGCTCAGGTCATGAACCTGGAGTCCCGGGATCGAGTCCCGCATCGGGCTCCCTGCTCAGCAGGGAGTCTGCTTCTCCCTCTGACCCTCTTCCCTCTCGTGCTCTCTATCTCTCTCATTCTCTCTCTCAAATAAATAAATAAATCTTTAAAAAAAAAAAAAGTTCATCTTTATGTTGAACTGAATTCTACCTCCCTTTAGCTCCTCCCTAGTCTGAGCTCCTGTCTGCTAGTGATCCTGTCTGAGCCTCAGCTTCCTTCTCTGGTGTAATCATCATGACCCTGATTGAGGGCCTACTTTTCGAAGCAAAAGTGCTTAAAACAGAATTCAATCCTCCCAACAAGGACATGTGTGGTAGGAGTTCCCCTTTTACCGAGGAGGAAATTGGGGCCTACGGAGGTAAATTAATCTGCCTAAGAATACACGTTGTTAGTTCTCAGGCAAGGAGGAGTTGGGATGAGTAATAACTCCTACTGACAGGTCATTGTGAGGATTACCGGTGATGTTTATCAAATATCTGGCATACTGCAAGACCTCAGTAAAGGTGCACTGCCTTCTGGCACTTCTGTCTTCATTCTGCTTTCCCAAGCCCTCTTTTATTCCTCCATTCCAGGACCTGCTACACACATTTCAGTTCATTTTGTACCTGTCCCAGGGCCCAGCGCTGCAAATGCTCCATAGATACGAGCTGAATAATGACCATTAGATTCACTTCTCCATACATTCTAGGGTCTTTGGTCATAATGTCCAGTCACCTTGAAAAACAGGGTCCCTGGCTCGACAGGAGGCAGTAGTGAGGACTCCGGCAGGTGAGGGAGCCCAAGCGGCTGCAGCCACACCTGGCCCCCCAGGAGTGGCGTGCAAATGCAGATGCTAACGAGAGCCTCTTTTCCAGAATCACTCCTCAGGGAAGGAGGGATGTGCTGTGCTCCTGTCCCAAAAGTCTGCATCGTCCAGGTTGCTCTCCCAGTATTTTACTGTAAGCAAAACTCTTAGCAAGACACATGACCCCAGGATTATCTCCACTGGTCAGCGGGATGAAGCTTTTGCATAAAACTGTTTCCTAAACTATGAGTAGAAAAGAGCAAGTTTTAATAGAGTAAGAGAAACAATTTAATTTTTACAGGTTACTTAAGATTTGATTGATTCATTTCCAGCTTTAAAACATTTTTTGCTTATTTTTGACCTTTATTGGGAAAAACATCCTTTTTTTCAAAGATTTTATTTTTTTAGAGAGAGAGAGAGTGAGCAGAGTGGGGGGAAGGAGCAGATGGAGAGAGACAAGCCGACTCCGCACTGAGTGTAGAGCCCAACAGGGGGGCTCCACTTGGGGCTCGATCCCATGACCCTGAGATCATGACCTGAGCCAAAACCAAGAGACAGAAGCTTAACCAACTGAGCCATCCAGGCATCCCAGGAAAAATATTCTTAAAAAAAAAAAAAAGATTGCATCTATTTGAGAGAGAGAGAAAGCATGAGCAGGGGGAGCTGCAGGCAGAGGGAGAGGGAGAAGCAGACTCCCCACTGAGCAGAGAGTCCAATGTGGGGCTCGATCCTGGGACTCCAGGATTATGACCTGAGCCAAAGGCAGTCGCTTAACCAACTGAGCCACCCAGGCGCCCAGGAAAAATATCCTTAAAATGTTTTCTCCTCCGGAAAGTGGGGCTTCCTTTGTATTCAGACATCCAGGATGGCTGAGGAGTGGGTACAGCCAAAGACCACGAGGCTGGACCCTGTGGTTTGGGTTTGGGGCTGCTGCCAGGCCCTCTTGCAGGTAGGCTCCCTGGGCTCTGGTGTCCATGGCTATAAAGGGAAGGGTTGGGAGCTCTCTGAAGGGAAGGCCCTGCCAGCCCTGGTTGTATAACTCCTTCTGAATCCATGTCCAGGTCTCTGAGGGCATGACCCTGCCTTTTGAACCCAGCCCCCGGTCTCTGGCTCAGGACTAGAAAGTGTGATGTGGACAGGGCTGGGAGAGCTGATCCTGGCATGGTGGGCAGGCCAGAAGTGCCCTGCAAGTGGCAGCTTCTTCATCTTTGACCCAGTGGCCCGGGGCCAACTGAGGCCTCCCTGGGCCTCCTCTACCCCATCTGTTCAATGAGGGGGCTGATCTTTGTGAGGGCCCCTCGAGCTCAGACTTTGGGAGCCTCCACCTGAGCACACGGTTGCCGAGCCTTCTGTGTCATTCTGCCTCTGCATTTATGTCCTAACCCCATCTCGGGATAGGCCAAACTCAGACAAGTTCTAGGAGTGGGGAGGGGAATGGAGGAAGGCAGGAAAGAAGGAACATGGGGTCTTTATTTTCAGGGGGTGTGGTGGGGCAGGATAGATGGCTCTGCTTCAGCAAGGTCCACTGGACTCAGGGGTCTTTGCTCTCCAGATGCTACATCCCAGAGTTGGGAGATGATCTGGTTCAGCTGGGCCACTGCTAGTAAGGAAGTCCTGGCCACCGGTGAGTGGGAGAGGTAGCAGAAGCTAGACTAGACCTCAAGCGTCACTGGGTTTCCCCAGTCTTCCCCCTCTCCCCCTCCCTTGCTTCCCTGCTCTTAGGTGGGGAAACTGAGGTTGAGTGAGGCACTTCCTGGAATGACCTCCACAAAGCTGCTGGTGGCCTCACCCTCAGGGGATCTGAATTCCCCAAGTTGGATAAACTGATCTGGGCCCCAGATGGACTGGGGTAAAGGGCCCCAAGGGTCAGGTCAGGAACACCATGTGAATGTGGTACCAGGGGTAGGATGAACAAATAGTGCTCGGGAACTGCCAGTGTCCAAGCGACCCTGGCTGGGCTTGGGTCCAGGCAGCCAGATAATGAACTCAGACTAAGGTTGCAACAAGTTTCCTAATTTTAAAAATGACTTTTATACTTATGCGTCATCTGCTATCTGTGAGCCTCAGGCTGTTTTTCTTTGCACTGTTACTTCAGTCCTGACCTATTGAGAAACACAAGGGGGCAAGAGTCAAGAGCTGTTCTACCCCCACCCCCAGATACTGAACCCCTTTGATGCATTCCTACTCCCTGCTATGCCACAGGGAGGCAGGAGGAAATAGGACATCTAGGTCCCTGCCCTCCAGAACTTGGCCCCTTTTCCACCCAGGGGACCTCACATATTGAGGGCTTCCTGTGTCTGCACTGTGCTGGGCCCGGAGATATAACAAGGCACAAAGCAGACAAGGCACCTCACTCAGACAGTTTGTATCTAGCAGGGAGAAAGCCACAGTGAACATATGCACAGATAAATATGATACTATCACATTGTGACATGTACTAGAAACAAAGTAAAATAAAATAAAATAGCTAGAGCCTTGCTACTTACTACAGGTGTGGTTTGCAGACCAGCAGCATCTAATCACCAGAGAGCTTGTCAGGAATGCAGATTCTCAGGGCCTGCCCAGGACCTACTAAATTGGAAACTGCATTTTTTCTTTTTCTTTTTTTAATAATTAGGAGATTAATATATACAAAAGGACATAAGATAAGGCTAGACCACCTTACATGGACTTCCATAGTATCTGTGGCTTTTCATGTTGCTATTCCAGACCATGTCTTGTAGTAATCATTAAATGAGATTGCTTTAGTTGATCTGATAAGTTTATCTGGATCTTTAGGAAACTCAGGGCTGTTATTTCTCAATTGTGTTGGTTGGTTGAAAAATCTTAGAACTTCTTGTTTGTACAGAGATTCATCTTTAATCAGCATTTGGGCTGCTTCCAAATTCACTGGATTTTCTAGCACTGGATTAGAAAGCATAACCTGGAGAGTAAGTAAGATGCTCCTCAAGGTATAGCTTTTATTCCACTTATCGGGGTCATCCAAAATATCTATACAAGCCCGACCAGTATTTTGGTCTACATTTGGATGAAAGGGAATTGTTAGGAATTTCGCAACTGGACGGACAAAATTGTATTGTGATGTAAAGTTTATTTTCAGTTGGAAGAATAATCCATGCCAAAATGTATTTTGTAGACCTTCAATATTGGCTCCCCATTCCATTAGATCTTCACTTACAGGAAAGGCGGTAATACCCTTAAAATTGCTCTCCTTCAACTCTTGGAAGTCTCTTTCCAGCAAGAAGTAAGCTCTGCAGTGCATGATAAGGCAGCAAAGGGTCTGGCACTTGTCCCCACACGCCTAGCGTTTACTCTGAGACAGGTGTCTGAGATTATGGGTCACGCTCCCACACCTACTAAACTCACGTAAACTACTTGTTTTCTAGAGCCCCAGAAAGCTCTGTCCTCCCAAGGAAAGTGCCTCTAAGTTGGATTTACAACAGAGACTTTTCTTTCTCCTCTGACTCCTCCTAACCGAGACTTCCAGAAGGAAAACAGGCACGTTCTCAACTGCGGTGTGTCACTGCAGTGCCAGCTCACAGCCCAGGCTCAAAGCAAACTTGGAGGAGCACCTGGGACAGCTCATGTTGTTCGTGCGTGAAGCGGGTGCGAGAGGGGGAAGCAGAGGCAGCCCCCCCTTTTTTTTAAGATTTTATTTATTCATTTGCCAGAGAGAGAGCCAGAGACAGAGCACAAGCAGGGGGGTCGGCAGGCAGAGGGAGAAGCAGGCTTCCCGCTGAGCAAGGAGCCCCATGCTGGAGTCAATCCCAGGACCCCGGGATCATGACCTGAGCCAAAGGCAGATGCTTAACTGACTGAGCCACCCAGGAGCCCCTGGAAACTGCATTTCAACAAGATCCCCAGGGCATGTCTGTGGCCAGGGAGTCAAGCATTCACTCCAAACATAGTTATTACCCCAGGGGAGAAGAAATACCGGTGCTGAGACCTCAATGCTCTCGGTTTCTGGAGGATCTATCTCCGAGGCAGAGGGAACAACCAGTACTACTGATCATAAAATATTCTCCTTAAAGACTCAACTAATTCCCTGGGTAACCTTAAACAAGTCACTCTACCTCTCTGGGTCTCAGCAAAATTGAGGAGTTGGACTAAGTAGAGACTCTTTCAAGCTAAAAACAACCCCCCCCCCAATCCCACTGTCTTCTGAATGGAGAATTTTGAGGCATCAAGAGTCCATTGGCCAGCTAAGAGAGCTATTTGAGGGAGCGGCAGGGTCCCTTCTCTGGAGTCCTCATGTCACCCTAAGAGGCCCGGGCCTTTTCTGTTACTTGAGAATACAGGCATCTCTGCAGTTCAGGGAATCCACCGCAAACTTCACTGTTTGCTGACCAGAGGAGACCCAGGAAATTGGCAGGTCTTTCCATCCAGCCTCCACTCCCAACTTCCTCCCTGTCACTCCCGTCCCTCAGTTCTGGGAGGGCCCAGTCCTTCCTCCCACTAATGCAACTAGGTTGGGGTCAGCCTAAGGGCTTCTGGGCTCGCTGAGTGAGAGGCAGAGGCAGAAGTGCTCCCTTGCAGATGGGTCAAAGGTCCAGACTATCAGAGTCGAGTGTATTATAGGGATCATGCAACCCTACCTCTACTTTATTGACAAAAAACTGAGGCTCCAATTTATACTTCTTTTCTTATTTCTTCATTTGAGAGAGAGAGAGAGAGCACAAGCAGGGGGAGAGGCAGAGGGAAAGGGAGATGCAGACTCCCTGCTGAGTGGGGAGCCCAACGTGGGGCTCAATCCTGGGACCCTGAGATCATGACCTGAGCTGAAGGCAGACGCTTAACCGACTGAGCCACCCAGGCGCCTCTCCAATTTATATTTCTAATCATGTTTTATTCACTCCCCTGGAAGGATTTCACTGATATATGTATCATTTACAATAGGGCTATGATATTTAAAAATTCTGTGACCAGGGGCGCCTGGGTGGCTCAGTCATTAAGCATCTGCCTTCAGCTCAGGTCATGGACCCAGGGTCCTGGGATTGAGCCCCACATCGGGCTCCCTGCTCAGCGGGAAGCCTGCTTCTCCCTCTCCCATTCCCCCTGCTTGTGTTCCTTCTCTGTCAAATAAATAAATTAAATATTTTTAAAAAATCTGTGACCAGACAAGATTAGTCACTCATACAGAAAACATGTCTGTCTCTCTTCTACTTGGGACCCCCTGTGGACAAGAAATTGGTCTAATTCTTCCTTGTGACTCCAGGACCACAAGCGCTCAAGAAAGTTTCCTTAGGGGCGCCTGGCTGGCTCAGTTGGTTAAGCGACTGCCTTCGGCTCAGGTCATGATCCTGGAGTCCCGGGATCGAGTCCCGCATCGGGCTCCCTGCTCAGCGGGGAGTCTGCTTCTCCCTCTGACCCTCTTCCCTCTCGTGCTCTCTCTCTCTCATTCTCTCTCGCTCAAATAAATAAAATCTTTAAAAAAAAAAAAAGAAAGTTTCCTTAGTTTATTGACTGAAAGGATGCATGAATAAAAACTATGGGGATCTGTCTACCTTGGTGTGCTTCCCAGCTATTTCTTCACTCTTTCTTCCATTTTGTTCACTTGACCCACTTTTACTGAGCTCCCCCTCAGGGGAAACCCTCGGGGGCAGGCTGTCAACACCAGTACCTGGACTCCAGAAACCTCAGTGGTGATGGGGCCTTGGCTCAGCTGCCTCCTTTCAAGATGGCCAGTCCCTGACAGAAGACCTCCAGGAGACACCCTTGCTGGGGGGACCTCTCACTCTGCCCACAGGGCTGGCCCTTAGACTGGGACCCAGGCCAGAGTGCTGCCTGCATTTCTCGGTTGGTGGCCCCTTCCTCCAGTTTCAAAGCCAGCAAAAGCTTTCTCATATTGCCACCTTTCTGGTCTTTCTCTTCTAGTTACAAGAACTGTTGTTATTTTGTTAGACCCACCTGGGTAATCCAGGATAATCTTATCTCAAGGTTCACTGATTAGCAGTCTTAATTCCGTCTGTACCCTTCATTCCCCTTTGCCATGCAATCTAACATAATCACAGATGCTAGGATTAGGACATTGCGCCTACCACACTCCTCAACCCTTTCCACTTTGTTTTAACCTACCATGCTAGTTCTTTAAATGAAACTTTGTACAGAAGCCCAATGAATAAAATAAGTTGAGAAGAAAATGATGTGGCTGAAGTAGGATGAGAGGGGCGACAGCTGCACCCTCTTGACCATCTTTCAGCTTCCTGAAGGGGTAACAACTTTGTGGAGTTCGCAAGTCAGGGAAAGACGAGAACAATCTTAAAGGCAGGGTGCTAAGGGGGGGAATGTTTCTCCCTCTCCCTGTATAACTATAGTATATTTGAAAGTATACATATGTAGCATATATTCTATACAGTATATATAGAAGAAAGGATATATCTATCACAATTTTTCTGATTTCCTGCATCTATATTTATGAATACATACATAAACAGTAAATAAAAATTTACATGGGAATGAAAACATGAATTTAAGGAGCCACGGGTGGTGGTGAAAGGGTACTTTATATTTATTAGGTCTTATTTCTCAAGCTGAGTAATAGGCACATGAATTGTTTTCATATTCATTCTCAATATATTTGAATACATTAAGTTCTTAAAAAAAAAAAAAGGAAAAGTGGGAAATGTTTTCCAGGCAAAGGTACCAACTTGAGCAAAAAGCCCAGACACACAAAATAGCAAAAATACTGATGACTCCTCAATATAACCGCACCCTCCGCAGTAACTTCCAAAGCCTTGCTTCCCCTCTTCCTACCTCACCCCCTTTTGCCCGGGCTCACCCCCTCCGCTGACCTTTCCGACCAGATCGGCTCCCTCCCCTATCAGATAGGCGGCCCCCGTCCTGGCTGCAAGGGTACACCCTTCTTCTGCCCGCTTCGCGCACCAAGGGGTGCTTCGCCGCAAAAACTGCGGGCTCGGGGAAGGGCGGGCGGGGCGCCGACCTCTGCGGTTCCCGCCAGCAGGGGGCGATGCAGGGCCGGCGAGGACCTCAGCTCCGCAGCCTGGAGCGACGCGGATCCTGAACCCCAGCCAGCGAGCCGGGACTCGTCGCCAGCGGAAACACACGAGTTTCCAGGCGGTAATTGTCCGCCTCGTTTTAATAGAAAAGGGTTGGCCGATAGGGGAGAGAGTGGGAGGAAAATCTTACTATCGTTCCAGGACCCCACTCACAAGATAGACGTCTTTAATGTTTTGTAGCTACTTATTAAAGGGGCTTGACTCAGTAGGTGAAAGCACAAAGGCGATTTCTTTTTTCCCTGCCATTGCCCTTTCGAACGGATTTTGTGGACTCATGCTTCACTGTTCCCGGATGAAATCTCGGCAGGTCCCCTAGCTTTTCTGAGTTTCCCGTTTCTTGTTGGGTGATTACTTAAGTGCAGGCCTGCGTTACAGCAAACCTCCCGCGGTTCCGGCCACCTCGGGCTGGGACACCTGCGGGCTGGGGAGGAGCCTGGGCGCCCTGGCGCTGGCGTGCCGCTGCCGCCCCTCCCCGGGGCAACTTCTGGTTGGCCGGGGCGGCGGGGGAGGCGAAGTCACAGCCTCGGAGGTCACTTGGGCGTGGCAGGGTCCTTATGCGGACACCTTCTCTTAGGGGCACTTTGATGGGCTTCCTTGGAGACGCACCGCACTGTCCAGTGCAGTACCCCTAAAGAGGGAGGTGCCTCCTCCTGCGGGCTCCTTACAACCCCTCTGCTTCAGCATTCCTCCTTACACCTCCAGCCTCTTTCTGCTGGGGTCCCCTCACCCCTAAATGGAAGCCCTCTTCCGCGGGGTCCTTTTCCAGAAGGCCTACATTCTGCTCCTTTCTGTGGGGTCTGCACGTGCTGCACAGGAAACAGCCCCTTGCCAGGAGCCCCTCATTTGCCAGCTGCCACCAGATTCCAGACCTCAGACTCCCAAAATAGTTCTCCTGAAGCCTCTCCTGGTTCGAGGTGAGGGGACGACAGCTTCTTCCAGTCCCTGGTGAAGAGTGGGTTGGAGGACAGGCAGAGCCGAGTGCTCCGACACCTCTCCAAGGAGAGTGTCCTCCCACCTTCCTGGGGATTTAGCTTGCTCCCTGTGGCCAGGAGTAGGTGAGGAGGCGGTCTTTGCCCTGCCCTCCCTCCTTCGGGGTACGGCACAGGTGGTCCAGCCTCTCTGTTCAGGGTCAGCAACTCTGCCAATGTCTCAGCCTTTGGGGCCTCAGCTGAAATTCTGAGGTGACTGGGAAAGACTCTGTTTACACCTTATTAATTTCCAGACTTTGCCAGGGAGCAGGGTCTCCAACCTCAGCCCAGAAAAGACCTCATCAGAGGATCTACCCAAAACACAAATTCGGATCAATCGATTGTCACCCCCCCACCCCTCCACCCCCCGCGCAGAAAACTTTCACTCTCCCGCTGCTGCGCGCAAGGCATGCCGCCGCATTTCAGCTCCTGGGCGTCACAGACACTTCCCTAACTTCATGCTTTCTCTCTAACCTTTGTCTTTCCTTCCCCCAGAAGAGTTCTAGCTCCGCTTCTCCACTTAGCTGACTCCTTGTGGTTTTTGAAGGCCAGAGCCAAAATGTTGCCTCCTCCTGGAAGACTTCCCTGACTGTGACCCCCTCCACCGTGTTTCCGCAGGTCTTGTCACAAACAGTGTTTGGTTGGAATTATCTCAATCTCACTCGATTCTGAGCTCTTTGAGAACAAGGATGGTATTTGTTTTGTTGAGTGTGTTTACATTTTTTTAAAGATTTTATTTATTTATTTGACAGAGAGAATACAAGCAGGGGGAGCGGCAGGCAGAGGGAGAAGCAGGCTCCCCATGGAGCAGGGAGCCCAAAGCGGAGCTGGATCCCAGGACCTTCGGATCATGACCTGAGCAGAAGGCAGCCACTTAACCGACTGAGCCACCCAGGTGCCCCCATTTTTTGTATGAAAAATACCCCCCAAAATCCAAAATTACCCATAACCCCACCACTTCTTTTTTTTTTCTTTTTAAACGATTTTATTGATTTATTTGACGGAGAGATAGAGAGCACAAGTAGGCAGAGCGGCAGGCAGAGGGAGAGGGAGAAGCAGGCTCCCTGCTGAGCAGGGAGTCCGATGCGGGGCTCGATCCCAGGACCCTGGGATCATGACCTGAACCCAAGACAGCTGCTTAACTGCCTGAGCCATCCAGGCGCCCCTCTTTTTGATATCATAGAAAGGACAAAGAGTCTCTCTTTTCCTGCCTGTCCTGTCAATCTTAACCTCCAGTGACAACCACTTTTAAGAGGGTGGTATGATTCCTTATTGTCTTTTCCTGGCATGCACGTGCACGCACACACACGCGCACACAAACACACACAGAATTTAATAATTCTTACTATACTTCTTGGTCCACAATTGCCATTTTCACTGAACAATCTACCTTGGGTATCTTTCCATGTTAGTGCATGTGATTCTACCTTATTCTCTTTTCTTTTTATTGTGTATATATATTTATATATATAAAACATAAAATTTGCCATTTCAACCATGTTTAAGTATACAATTTAGTAACATTAATTACATTCACAGTATTGTGCAACCATCACCAGCCTCCAAAATTTTCAACACCCCAAACAGGACCTCTGTACCCATTAAGCAAACTCCTTAATCCCTACCCCACAAACCCTGGTAACCTCTAATCACCTTTCTGTCTCTATGAATGCTGCATTCTTTTCTAATGGCTGAATATTATTGCACAGTAGGAGACATCATCATTTATTTAACCATTCTCTAATGGACATTACATTCAAGGTGTTCTCAATTTTTTGATAATACAAACAATACTGCAAAAAAAAATCCCCGTGCATAATACATGTGGGAATATTTTGTTAGAAGAAAGTCCCAGGAATGGGCTACTGGAACAGACGGTGTGTGCATCTAGAAGTCTAACAGATACTTACCAGCCTTTGCATCAAAATGATCTTTAATGTGAAGGTTCCTGACTCCCATCCCCAGATATTCTGGTTTAATAAAGATGAATTAGGGCCCAGCAACCTGAATTGTTATAAACATCCTACCTGACGATTGTGATGTGAGGCCACACAGTGACAAACATGGCTGTGAGACCTGAATCTGCTGCATTCCTGGGTCCCCAGCATCCAGCCCTGGGCCTGCCCACAGAGAGGAGGTGTCCTCCCAGGGGCAACATCATAAACTCCAGCGCCCCTCCCCACCCCCTTGGCATGGCTGCCACCATGCCAAGGCTGTCCTGGTGAGTCATCACGCACAGCATGCTGGCCCCCAGGATGACAAAGCCTCTAAGGGCAGCTTGATTGATGGACGGTGATTCTCCCAACCTGGAAGCCCTGAGTCATGCTGGTTTACCAGGCAGCTCCCCATTCCGAGATCTGTTAGCTTTGCCCTTTGTGGGAGGCAAACTCACTGCTCCTTCAGATCAAGGCCTATCGGGAAAAAGGCTGCCTTATCTCCCAGGGGAAATTATGACTCACACGGCAGGAGTGGTGGGTAGAGGACAGAGAGCCCCAGAGGGGAAGGAGAAAAGAGACAAGAGAAACAAGGCTGAGTTCCAGGAGGAAGGTGCAAAGGTGAGGGAAAAGAGTAGAGCCGCAGAGGAAGCGGAGAGAAAAGAGGCAGAGAGAAAGAAGCTCCAAGTCAAAGGGGAGACACAGAGTGGAGACGTGGAGGGAGAAGGAGAAAACAAAAGGAAGGAGAGACAGAAAAGGAAGAGAAAGGGAGAAGAAGGAGAAGGCAGGAGAAAGAAAAGAGAACATGGAGCAGGAGGTGGAGGCGGGGGGAATGGCTTAGCTGGTGTGTCTGACCAGTACAGAAAAAGTCAGTGCTCCCGATCCCAGGAAGCCACGGGCAGTGGAGGTGACCTGGCTGAGTGTCGGGCCCTGCCTGCAAACCAGCTTGTGCGTTCAGCCCTTGTAGCCCGCTGTGGGGCCTGCGGGGTCTGCGGGGTCAACTCTGAACTTGGGGCAAAAACAGAATCTGAGGCAACCACACCGTGTGCGCCTGGATGGTGGGCACAGCCTTCCTCGTCATTTGGGAATGGGGAATAAGATCCTCAAAAAAGTCCATATTCCTTGCACAGTGCCTTAGATGTAAAGGATGCTTCTTGCAGTGCTATTTATAGTAAAGGAAAAAAAAGAGAGAAGGAAGAAATGAAATGTGGCTTGATAGATTTATGATACATACATATAGCACAAACCGTGTGGTCATTACAGATGGGGTTCTGCAGAGCCCTTAATGATATGGGGGATATCCTCACGATCCTAGATGGAAAAAAAAGGGCATTCATGTTCAAACCAAACTTTAAAATGGTATGCTTCAAATCTTATTAGTGGATGTGTGTAATGGGGGCAGCATGACCTCTGCCCCAACTCAGAGGACATTGACAGCCTTCTAAGAAGTTCCCTGGTTGTTTAAGGAGCTGGAGCTTGTCACCAGAAGCCTAGTCTGACACTCCTGCTGGGTTAAGCTGCAGGAGTTCTGCTCCCACCACCTACTAGGTTGTGCACAGCAGCCCCCTTCCTCTGGGTTAGGGTGTGCTGGGGCTGTGTGAGAAGCAGGGGGCCCAAACACTAGGGCAGGCAGCCAGTGAATGGGGAGCTGGATGGGATGCAGATCATTCCTCTCCAGGAACCTAAGGGCAGAGGTCCTGAGTACAAGGCATCGGAGCTGCTCTTCTCAGTGACAGTAGGTGGCAGTACCCTAGCTCCCATGCAGTATCTGGGCTAGAGGCTGCTAGCATGCCCTAGAAAAGCGATCCCGGGAGGAGTAGAGAGGGTATCCAAGCTCTCACTCAGCCTGTACCAGAGAGAAGCCTTCAGGGCTTCACCAGATGCCAGGGCGGGGTTGTGGGGGCTGCCCACCAGGAGTGGGACCCGAGGACTCAGGAGGTCCCAGCACTTGGGCCACTGCCCACATTGCTTCCTTCATGTTACCCTGTCTCTGCTGGGGAGGCTTCTGTCAGAAACTCTTAGATGAGAAGGGTCTCTGGATGGGTTTGAGGGAATATTGAGGGAGTAGAGAGGAACCCTGGGGCAGGAGTGGGTAGCAATGATTTTTTTTTTTAAAGATTTTATTGATTTATTTAATTGACAGAGAGAGAGAGACAGCGAGAGAGGGAACACAAGCAGGGGGAGGGTCAGAGGGAGAAGCAGGCTTCCCGCGGAGCAGGGAGCCCGATGCGGGGCTCGATCCCAGGACCCTGAGATCATGACCTGAGCTGAAGGCAGTTGCTTAACCAACTGAGCCACCCAGGCGCCCCGCAATGATTTTTTTTTAAACAAACTTTTTATTGACATATAATTTTGTCCACAGAGGAATGCACCCAAGTAATTTTCACAAAAAGTAAACACACCTGTGTAACGATTTCCAGCTCAAGACAACAACAAAAAACACATGACTCCGCATCTCAGAAGCTCCCCCCGCCCCATTTGGGGGGCAATGATTGTAAAGAGGGAACTGGGCAGGGTCTGGGAGCAAAGGAAGAAGGAAAGAAAAGATCCTCCCCCCAGCCTGGGCTGCTGTGTGGTCCTGCAGACTCAGCAGGAGAGCCCCTTGCTTTGTTTGCACCAGCTAGTGAACTGGCCCGTATGCGGATCTCAGGGACACGCCACACACTTGGTGCCCAGGACCCGCCCTCGGAATTTGGCAAGCAGATGATTAGCCATGGGCAGCTCTACAGAGAAAGGCAAAGTACAGGGTGTTTGCAGAGACTTACAGACCAGATAGGGCCAGGCTGAAAACAGGAGGGCAAACAGGGAAGAGAATGGTTTCCTGGCTGGGCTGGCAGGGTGTGTGCCCAAGAGGGTCTGGGAGTGGTTCGGTCCCAGGGGAGTGGCCAAAGCAGACACTATTTGCTCCCTGAAGTTTCTGTTTGTCCAGGAATGATTCATGCGAGTTCCGCTGGTCAGTCCCTCCTCCTCTTTGCCCATTGTGAGCACCTGAGTAGGGCACAGAGGGGCACCCCGGAAAAAGCACAGCTGTGACATCAGGGAGACCTGCATTGGAACCCTGGCTCTAAGGTGCATGACTCTGGGAGAGTCGCACTCCCTCTCTGACCTCGGGTTCCTTATCAGCGAAATGGGACAACAACACGTACCTCCTAAGATTGTTGTGAAGAGAAAATGAGATGGTCCATAATTGCATTGGGCAAGAGCATAATAAACGTTTGTTCCTTTCCTTTGCCACTTTTTCATTTAGCAAACATTCCTTTGGGACCTAGCGTGTAGCAGGCGACTGTGCCAGGCACAGGAGGAGAGTGGTGAACAGGACAGATATGGAAACGGGCTGCCTCGCAGAGCTTAGAAGCCAACGGGTGGGACAGACATTAAATAAATAAGCAAACAAATACTCGTCACGAGGGAAAAGCACAGGGCACTATGAAGAAGAATCTCAGAGGGCACCTGGGTGGCTCAGTCGGTTGAGCAACCAACTCTGATTTCAGCTCAGGTTGTGATCTCGGGGCGGTGAGATGGAGCCCTGCTCACTCAGTGCAGAGTCGGCTTGTCCCTTTTCCTCTTCCTCTCACCTCCCCCCTCTTTCTCTGTCTCTCACTCTCTCAAATAAATAAATAAATAAATAGGGCGCCTGGGTGGCTCAGTTGGTTAAGCGACTGCCTTCGGCTCAGGTCATGATCCTGGAGTCCCGGGATCAAGTCCCACATCAGGCTCCCTGCTCAGCGGGGAGTCTGCTTCTCCCTCTGACCCTCTTCCCTCTCGTGCTCTCTCTCATGCTCTCTCTCAAATAAATAAATAAATAAATAAATAAATAAATAAATAAATAAATAAAATCTTCAATAAAAAAGAAGAATCTCAGTGGTGACTTCCACTGAGTGGTCAAATGCAGTGGTCATGGAAGGCCTCTTGAGGAA
Organism: Eumetopias jubatus; assembly: GCF_037043125.1. Lineage (NCBI taxonomy): Eukaryota > Metazoa > Chordata > Mammalia > Carnivora > Otariidae > Eumetopias > Eumetopias jubatus. Next base: position 59,070,409 of record NW_028274819.1, on the reverse strand, counting down.
GGTGACATTTAAGTGGAGATGTACAGGATGAGAATGAAGCCGGCATTTTGGAAAGTGGTACCTGAGGGGCTAAAAGGCACGGGGTTTAGATCCAGACCTATATGGATTCCCAATCCTGCTGGATTCCAATTCCGCTGCTACTCAGCCGTGAGACTCTAGGTGAGTTCCCTTCCCAATCTGGGCCTCTGTTTTGTCTTCTGTAAGGTGTGGCTAAAAATACCTAGTTCACAGCCTTGTGAGGACGAACCCAATCGTGTAGAGAAGGCGCCCTATGTGGAGCCCGGTGCATGGTGGATACCCAGTAAAATCAGTTCCCTTCCTGTCCCAGCTCATGATTAACTGTCAAGTGATGGCACAGCGACCGTGCATGCGCACGGACGTGCGCGCGCACGCACACACACACACACACACACACACACACTCACTCACACTCAAGAACACCCATAGGCAGGACACATACGAGCTCACTTGAGCTGCAGATTTGAGGAGAGTTTAATAATGGCACTCTTTATAGAGGTATGGCAGCACCAGCCCTGAGGAATGGGGCATTCCTAGGGCTATTAGCAGGAGGGAGCCTGCAGAGGGTGAGGGAGAAAGCAGTTACCAGAACCCCAGAGAACAGCTGTGTGGCCTGGGCACCTGACAGGAACTGGGACCTTCAGATGAAAGGAGCAGCTGGCTTACAGGCCCTGGGTCGGGAGAGGACCAGGGAATAAGGACTCTCACCTCAGCCTCCCCTTACCTTCTGATATCCCACTAGGCTTCCTGTGGGACTAACGTGGGAGGAAGCCAGAGAGCAGGGAGCCTGTGGATGTGATCCCCGAAGATCAGCTTCCAGAGTGCAGAGCAGGGAAGGATGAGGTAAATCTGGAGAAACAAATGGCAGAGATACAGCACAGGATTCATACCCACTGGGCCTCTTTAGAATGTAAGTGACGGATAGATCCAATGTGAAACGGCTTAAGTCCCAAGTGAATACCCGAGGTACCTAACTGGACTAGGACCTTAGCAATAGCTTGGTCAGTGCTCCAGTGAGAGCTAGAAACAAATTTCTCATCCTCTCTCAATTCTACTTTCCTTCGTATGTCAACTTCATTCTCAAGCTACATGTGGTGGCAAGATGGCGGCAGTAAAGGCGGGGTTGGTCCCCAGAGGGAACCTGGTCCCTTACAAGGAAGGATGGTGAGTAGAAGGCAGGTGGAGATGTTACACCTGTCCGCTACGGGTCACGTCCGGGTGCTTACCTTCCATAAATTCAGACCGGGACTGGTACTACTGAGGCCATGCACAGCGGTCTCCTCTGCTTCACTGTGGCCGGTTCGGGGAATGTGGATCACTCAGGGCCATTCAGTCCCACCTCTGCCCTGAAGGGATTTGACGATTACCTCCCCAGTGACCTTATTTTACAGGTAGCAAAACTGAGGCCCAGTGAGAAGAAGGGCTTTGCGTAAGATCGTGTAGTTAATGTCAAGGCCAGGACTTAAGCCCAGGTCCCATGATCTGTCCTCTACAGGACTTGTTTTGGTGTGTGCGGTTTTTTTAAAGTTTTACTTTATTTATTTAAGTAATCTCTACACCCAGTGTGGGGCTTGAACTCATGGCCCTAGGATCAAGTGTTGCATGCTCCTCCAACTGGGCCAGCCGGGCACCCCTATAGGACTTGTTTTTAAAAAAGAAACAACAGGGGTGCCTGGGTGGCTCAGTTGGTTAAATGTCCAATTCTTGGTCTCAGCTCAGGTCTTGATCTCAGGGTTATGAGCTCAAGTCCTGCGTTGGGCTCCATGCTGGGTGTGGAGCCTGCTTAAAAGAAAAGAAAGAAAAGAAAAACAAGAAACACATCTAGAGAATGTTTGGAAGGAGGCAGGAAGAATGGATGGCAGAAAGGAGAAAGGGGGGATAGAAGACAGACGTATACATAGTAAAAAATTAAGACAGTATGAAAGAATATACAACGAAAAGTAATTTTCCACCCATGGCAGACTCCTAGGACTCTCCTGAGAGGTAATGATGACCAAGTCTCCGGTATATCCTTTTGGAAATTATCAATGCAAATGCAGGAGTGCACATATATATATATATATGTATATATATATATATATATATATAGTCTGCCTCATTTTTTGTAGTTGATGTAGAATATTCTAGAATGTGGATGTACTCTAATTTATTCAACTAGTCCCCAAGTGATGGACATTTAGGCTGTTTCTATTCTAGTCTTTTGCTTCTATAAACAGTGCTGCAATGAACATCTTTGCACGCACACTTTGCACACACATCTTTCAACCCCTGTGCTCTAGACGCTGATCCAAAGAGTGGAAGTGGCACCCCATGGCTTTTAGGGGTTCATCCTGACATCATTTGCACTAGAAGGAAACAAGACTGATACTGTTGGAAGGGACCTTAACCATCATCAAGCCTAGCTGTCGACTTCACAGTTATATGAATGAGGAAACTGAGGCCCCGGGCCTGACAGGGGGTGCTGGGAGATTTGGACTAGACCACCGTGTGTTCTCAAAGAGGCTATGGCTGGGCGTCGGGCAGCGCTGGCTCTGGGCCCTGGCCTGCAGGGCAGGGAGTGGCCAACACCACGGGCTCTGGAACCAGACTCCTGGATTTGATCCTGACTTAGAAAAATAGCCTTTCTGAATTTCGATTTCCCCTCTTGGAAAATGGGGATGATGTTGCTCTTCCCCTTTAGTCTTCCCTACAGGGTCGCTGTGAGATAAAGGAGACAATGCCTATGGGACAGAGGTTTCCTTTTATTACCATTCACCACTCTGAGCATCTTGGTTTCTGCTCCTTGCAAGGGGCCTCTTTGGGCCCATGAGTTGGTGAACTCGGGGCACACTTGGCCTCCAGCCACGCTCTGTGTCCCTGCAGTCAAGGCCAAGCTGAGCAAATTCTAACCTCTACCCAGAAGCTCTGGCTGCCTCCTCCCCTCAGAGAGGAGCTTGCTGGGTCAGGGGGTAGGGCTTCAAACGGAAGCCCAGCCAAGCCCCCTCCCTATACAGGTCTCCAGGGAGAGGCACCTGTGCCTGCGCCGTGCCTGGCACTGGCTGTACATTGCCTCCTGGACTCCTCCTGGAAACCCCGTAAGGGGCATCACAACTCCCATTTTTGAGGTGACAAATGTGAGGCTCCCAGAGTTAAGGAGACTTGCTTCTAAATAAAGAATTCCTGGGGCGCCTGGGTGGCTCAGTCGTTAAGCATCTGCCTTCGGCTCAGGTCATGATCCCAGGGTCCTGTGATCGAGCCCCGCATCGGGCTCTCTGCTCAGTGGGGAGCCTGCTTCTCCCTCTCCATGCTGCTCCCCTACTTGTACTTTCTGTCAAATAAACAAATAAAATCTTAAAAAAAAAAAAAAAGAATTCCCTGAGCAGAGTGGGAGGGCTTTCCAGGGGGATGGGAGCATACGTTGATTGATTATGAAGCTGATTCATGGAGGCACTACTTCTGGGGCTTATAATGTGGCCTTTCCATCGAGAGGCTGTCTCAGCCAAAGGTGATCAAAAGGGACACCCCTCTTCACTCCTGCCTGACCTCCTTCTTCCAGTCCCTCCCCTAACTCAGCACCTCCCACCTGCCTCAAGGCCTCAGGGCCTTGTGTACCCTTCCCTACCCACCCTCCTACCCCTTCCCCTTCAGACCTCACCCCAGGAAGGCTTCATTGCCCTGGTTCCCCACTAATAAGCCCACCATGATCTGTGTGCTCTCATGATTCTTTGCTCTTTAGCCTCAGAGCACTGAGCATCCTGTGTAATCAGATATTTATTTGTGTAGTTATTTAGCAGCCTGTGTCCCTGCTGACAGTGAGCTCCCTGCACTTGGCTCTTGTCCTCTGGTTCACTATTCTTTTCCCAGTGCCTGGCACTGTGATCGGCACGTGGTGGGCCCTCAGGTATCTGTGTCCTTCCTCTCTAAAAGGGAATAGCACTACCTGCTACCAGTGCTGTTCTGAAGATTAAATGGGACAAAGCTCTCCAAGGTGCCTGGCCCAAAGTCAGGCCAGCCAGGCCCAGGCCTGGACCTTTCTCTAAGGACCTGCATATTTCTCAAGCCGGTGTGGAGCAAAGGGAGGGGGAAGAGGGTCCTTGTGGGTTGTTGGCAGGGGTCTCCCCTGCTGCGGGGCCCACAAAGGGAGCCTTGTGTGTGGCAGGATGCCTTGTGGGACAGCTGGACCCAGGGCTGCCAGGCCCTGGGCTGTGCTGGGCTGGGCACTTGGCCACAGGCAACCCTCTAAGGACCCTTTCATCTGAGTCCCAGCTGCCACTTGGCTGGCTGGCTCAAAGCCCAGCCGCCTGGAGAGGAGAGGGGCTGGCAGCTTTGTCTCAGGAAGAACAAAGAGTGGGAGCCAAGGGAGGAGGGCAGAGGGAAGCAGCGCTTGCTCTTGGAGCTGGGCCAAAGGGAAACAAGATCTGGTCACAGGCAACACCAAGGAGCTGTTTGAATTCCTTTGTTGCCATAGCATCAAACAAGACAGCATTGCAAAGAGTATCTCAGGCCACATCCCAACACCCACCATGTTAGAGTGGAGAATTAAGCCCCAGAAGGGGGCAGAGACTTGCCTAAGGTGACACACGAATGGCAGAGCCAGAACTAGAACCCTGGTCTCTCGTCGCCCAGGGCTGAAGGACTCTGAAAGAACTGCTTCATCTCTGGGAGCCTTGGGGCCCTCATACGTGAAGTGGGGGCCTCAGATGTAAAGTGGAGGGGCTGATTCCTATTTTGAATGGGGAGGGTCACATGTCCCCATGGATATAAAAGGAAGATGAGGTCCATTTGAGTTGGGCCTTGAGAATTGTTTTCCAGAGAGAATGAGCTATGGGGAAAGGCATTCTGAACAGCATAAACAAAGGCAGGAAGGCATGGGAGTGCAGGCTGTTTCAGGGCAGCCGGGACTGGGGAAGAAACAGGAAATGAAGCTAAAAGCCCAGGCTGCTTTGTCATGTCAGAAGTACCCACTGTCCCTCTGAGTGTCCAGCCCTCCTTTCTGGGGTACAGAGCCTCCCCATGGGCTCATCCTGGCTCGTGTGGCTGATCAGCCTGCCGGGATGAGCTGGACTAGGCAAGGGTAATTGGCACGGGGGCTGTGTGGAGCCTGCGGGAGGCTCTCCACCCAGACATGGTGGGCAGTGAAGTCTGCCTTGAGGAGATCACAGCAGCCTCCCCATGCTCGATCCCATTTGCAGAGACATAGTGTTCAAGGTACATACTCTGCTCAGCGTCTTAGCTCTCTTGGGCTGTTATACCCCAAATACCATAAACGGTGTGACTTGTAAACAACAAACATTTCTTTTTCACAGCTCTGGAGTTTAGGAAGTGCAAGATCATGGTGCTGGGGGATTTGGTGTCTGCTGGGAGCCCACTTCCTGGTTCATAGATGGCTGTCTTTTCACGGTATCCTCATATGGTAGAAGGAAGAAGCTAGTGAGCTCTCCAGGGGTCTTTTTAAAATAAAAGCATGAATCCCATTCATGAAGGCTCCAGCCTCATGACCTATTCACTTCCCAAAGGTCCCACTTCCTCATACCATTACACTGGGCATTAGATTTCAACATATAATTGGGGGAGAGCACGAACCATATTGCCCATTCGAACCACATCGCCCAGACACAAAACAATCTTCGTAGTCACAGAAAGAGAATTTGGGATGAGAAAGACATGGAGTCAACTTGGCTCTGCCAATTACCAGCTGTGTGTCCTTTTAGCTGTTCACTTAACTTCTTGGAGCCTTAGTTCCCCCATCTGTAGAATAAGCCTAAACACTTGGATGGATTGATACAAGTGTCTGTGTTCAGTGTAGGTACTCAGCATATGATTATTTTCTTTCCATTTCCCTCCTTCACTTGACACAGCTGACCCCTCTGCTGGGAAGAATGCCACACAGTCCTGGGCGCCTGGGTGGCTCAGTTGGTTAAGCAACTGCCTTCGGCTCAGGTCATGATCCTGGAGTCCCTGGATCGAGTCCCGCATCGGGCTCCCTGCTCAGCAGGGAGTCTGCTTCTCCCTCTGACCCTCCCCCCTCTCATGTGTTCTCTCTGTCTCAAATAAATAAATAAAATCTTTAAAAAAAAAAAAAAGAATGCCACACAGTCCTCTCTCAACAAACGTCTCCCCCCTTCAAGACCCAGCTTCCATGCCGCCTCTTCCACGAAGCCTTCCTAGATCTCCCAAATTGAAAAGCTGACTTCTCCCTGGAATGCCTTGTGCTTGTCTTATGGTGTTGTCTGGTCTTTTTTATTTTTCTCTTTTATACTTTTCCATGCTCACTGCAACTAATGACATAATGCAAAGATTAAGAAAAAAAATCAATAATCTCCCCTGTCCCTTTCTTTTTTTTTTTTTTTTAAGATTTATTTATTTATTTGAAAGAGAGAGAACACAAGCACACCCAGGAGTCAGGGGAGGGGCAAAGGGAGAGGGAGAGAGAGAGGGGCGCCTGGGTGGCTCAGTCGTTAAGCATCTGCATTCGGCTCAGGTCATGATCCCAGGCTCCTGGGATCGAGCCCCGCATCGGGCTCCCTGCTCTGCGGGAAGCCTGCTTCTCCCTCTCCCACTCCCCCTGCTTGTGTCCCCTCTCTCGCTCTCTATATGTCAAATAAGTACTTTAAAAAATATATATTGTTAAAAAAAATAGAGAGGGAGAGAGAGAATCTCAAGCAGACTCCCCACTGAGCACATAGCCTGAGGTAGGTAGGGCTTGATCCCAGACTATGAGATCATGACCTGAGCCAAAATCAAGAGTCGGATGCTTAACTGACTGAGCCACCCAGGGGCCCTTCCCCTATCTATTTCTACAACCACTTTACTGATTAACCAATGGTAACATCCAGTGAGTATTATTCTATACCTTTCCAATTATGCTGACATAATTAGATATAAATTTATGTAAGAAGGGGTTTGTTATGTTTATGTTTTTACACAAATGGATTCCCACTAGAGTGCTCTGATGTTTATTTTTAATCACTTAATAAATCATGGATGAATGAATGTAGATCTTCCTCATTCTTTTTTGTTTTGTATTGTTTTGTAGTAAATAAAACCTTTTGTATCCAGGGGCACCTGGGTGGCTCAGTCAGTTGAGCGACCAACTCTTCATTTTGGCTCAGGTCATGATCTCATGGGTTGTGGGATCAAACCCCACATTGTGCTCTGCGCTCACTGCGGAGTCTGCTTGAAGATTCTGTTCCTCTGCCTCTCCCCCTACTCGCATGCATGCACTCTCTCCTCTCTCTCTCATAAATAAATCTTAAAAAAAATCCTTTTGTATTCAGATATAATTTCCACTGTATAGATGCCATCAGATAACTAAGGATTTTTTTGTTTTGTTTTGGACTTTTTTATTAAGTTTATTAAATTTTAATTCCAGTGTGGTTAACATACAGTGTTATATTAGTTTCAGGTGTACAACATAGTGATTCAACAATTCTATACATTACTCATTGCTCATCCTAAGTGTATTCTTTAATTCCCATCACCTATGTTACCCATCCCCTCAACCCACCCCCCTCTGAACAAACTATAAATTTGTTCTCTAAAGTTAAGAGTCTGTTTCTTGGTTTATCTCTCTGTCTTTTTTTCCTGTACTCATTTGTTTTGTTTCTTAAATTCCACATATGAGTGAGATTATATGGTATTTGTCTTTCTCTGACTGACTTATTTTCACTTAGCATTATACTCCCTAGTTCTATCCATGTCATTGCAAATAGCTGAACAATATTCCGTTGTACATATATACCACATCTTCTTTATCCATTCATCCATCAGTGGACACCTGGGCTGTGTCTATAGTTTGACTATTGTAAATAATGCTGCAATAAGCTTAGGGGTGCATGTATCCCTTTGAATTAGTGTTTTGTATTTTGAGTACCCAGTAGGGCAATTACTGGATCATAGGGTAGTTCTATGTTTAACTGTTGTTTTAAAGATTTTATTTGTAAGTAATACCCACACCTAGTGTGGGGCTCCAACTCACAACCCTGAGATCAAGAGTTGCACGCTCTACTCACTGAGTTAGCCAGGAGACCCCTATTTTTAACTTTTTAAGGAAACTCCATACTGTTTTCCAGAGCGGCTGCATCAGTTTGCATTCCCACCAACAGTGCAGGAGGGTTCCTTTTTCTCCACATCCTCCCCAACACTGTTGTTTCTTGTGTTGTTGATTTTAGCCATTCCGACAGGTGTGAAGTGATATCTCATTGTGGTTTTGATTTGCATTTCCCTGATGGTAAGTGATGATGAATACCTTTTTCATGTGTCTGTTGGCCATCTGGATGTCTTCTTCAGAGAAATGTCTGTTCATGTCTTCTGTCCATTTTTTAATTGTTCATTAAATTGTTTAATTGTTATTTTGGGGGGGTGTTGAGTTATATCAGTTTTTTTATGCATTTTGGATACTAACCCTTTATTGGATATGTCATATCTTCTCCCATTCGGTAGGTTGCCTTTTAGTTTTCTTGTTGATTGTTTCCTTTGCTGTTCAGCTTTTAATTTTGATGTGGTCCCAATAGTTCATTTTTGCTCTTGTATCCCTTGCCTCAGGAGACATATCTAGAAAAATGTTGCTACATCCGTTGGCAGAGAAATTACTGCCTGTGCTCTCTTCAAGGATGTTTATGGTTTTAGGTCTCATATTTAGGTCTTCAATCCATTTTGAGTTTTTGTGTATGGTGTAAGAAAGTGGTCCATTTTCACTCTTTTGCATGTGGCTGTCCAGGCTTCCCAGCATCATTTGTTGAAGAGACTCTTGTTTCCCATTGCATATTCTTTCCTCTTTTGTTGAAGATTAATTCACCATATAATTGTGGGTTTATTTCTGGGCTTTCTATTCTGTTCCAAGATCTGCCTCATTCTTTTTAATAGTTACATAGTATTCCAAGGCATCAACAGATCAAAAAATCATGGTTTATTTAATAGTACCTCTAAGTTTCCAATTTTTGATACCACAAAACAGTGATAAACATATTTGTTTATATCTTTTCAGAGCAGTGCTTTTATTTCTTCTTTTTCTCTTTTAGCATTGCTTTTATTTCAATTGGATAGAGTCTCAAAAGTGGGACTATTGGATCAAATGGTATCTACATTATTTTTTTCTAGTAGATATGACCATATTATTTTCTTTTTTCTTTTTTTTTTTTAGGATTTTTAAATTTATTTGACAGGAGAGAGAGAGTACAAGCAGGGGTAGCGGCAGGCAGAGGGAGAGGGAGAGGCAGGCTCCCCGCTCAGCAGGGAGACTGATGTGGGACTTGGCAGGCAGGGAGCCTGCCTCTCCCTCTCCCACTCCCCGTGCTTGTGTTCCTTCTCTCGCTATGTCTCTCTCTGTCAAATAAATAAATAAATAAATAAAATCTTAAAAAAAAATAAATCAATTAAATTCCTAGCTGATGTTGCTGTTTCTGACCATTAAGAAAGTGAATATTTGGGGCACCTGGGTGACTTAGTTGGTTAAGCATCTGCCTTCAGCTCAGGTCATGATCCCAGGGTCCTGGGATGGAGCCCCAAGTCCGGCTCCTTGCTCAGCGGGGAGCCTGCTTCTCCCTCTCCCCACTGCTCATGCTCTCTTTCCCTATCTCTCTCTCAAATAAATAAATAAAATCTTAAAAAAAAAAAAAGAAAGTGAATATTTGGGTCCCAGATCCATTTGAGCTCTAGCCTATAGTCAGGCCTTTTCAGGAAGACTTTTCTCCACCCAAAACCAAGGAATAAGACAAGTGTACCACGTTCCCCTTTGAAAGAAGGATTATTTTATCATTTACCTCTTGTAGTCTCTGATCCAACGTCCTACCCTCTGAGTGGCCCAGAGTTTGTCTCCTACTTTCTCGCTCTCTTTTTTTAAATTGTGCTTCGTGTTATTGCGCTTCACAAATAATGTGTTTTTTACAAACTGAAGCTTTGTGGCAACCCTACATCAAGCAAGTCTATCAGCACCATTTTTCTTTCTTTTTTTTTTTCAAAAGATCACCATTTGGCCATATTTTTATTTATTACATATACTATAAACATATGCTACCAAAAAAAAACACTTTTTTTTTAAGATTTTATTTATTTATTCATGAGAGACAGAGAGAGAGAGAGAGAGAGAGAGAGAGAGGCAGAGGGAGAAGCAGGCTCCCAAGGAGCAGGGAGCCCGATGCGGGACTCGATCCCAGGACCCCGGGATCATGACCCGAGCCAAAGGCAGATGCCCAACCATCTGAGCCACCCAGGCGCCCCAAAAAAACACTTTTTTAAAAAATTTAACCATCAAGAAAGTGTATAGTGTTATAAATACAATGGCACAGGTTCATATTTTATTTCAAATTGATTTGCTTACCACCCATTTCAAACCATTAATAGTGAAATGTTACTTAAGGATAATTAAAAATTATCTATTTGCATTATTAACAGTAAACAATTCCAACAAATTAATAAGAATTAACCATGTCAAATATTAGTATCCAAAAACTGGGCTTTCACAGAAATAATTATATAAAATATAGCAGCCAATTACAGTTTACTTTTATCAGCACCATTTTTCCAACAGCATTTGCTCACTTTGTGTCTCCATGTCATATTCTTGCTATATTTCAAACTTTTACACTATGACTATATTTGTCATAGTGATCTGTAATCAGAGATCTTTGATGTTACTATTGTAATTGTTTTGGGGTGCCACAAACCATGCCTATCTATATAAGATAGCAAATTTAATCAAAAAATGTTGTATGTGTTCTTTTTTAAAAAAGATTTTATTTGTTTGTTTATTTGAGAGAGAGAGAGAGAGAGCACAAACAGGGGCGGTAGCCGAGGGAGAGGGAGAAGCAGGCTCCCCGCTGAGCAGAAAGCCCAGAGTGGGGCTCGATCCCAGGACCCCGGAATCATGACCTGAGCTGAAGGCAGATGCCCAACTGACTGAGCCACCCAGGCGCCCCTGTTGTGTGTGTTCTGATTGCTCCCCTAACCAGGCATTCCCCCATTTCTCTTCCACGCCTTGGGCCTCTCTATTCCCTGAGACACAACAATATTGAAATTAGGACAATGAATAACCCTACACTGGCCTCTAAGTGTTCAAGTGAAGGAAGAATCTCATACCTCTGACTTTTATTTTTATTGTTTTATTTTTTAAAAGATTTTATTTATTTATTTGACTGAGACACAACAAGAGAGGGAACACAAGCCGGGGGAGTGGGAGAGGGAGAAGCAGGCTTCCTGCTGAGCAGGGAGCCCGATGTGGGGCTCGATCCCAGGACCCTGGGATCATGACCTGAGCCGAAGGCAGACGCTTAACGACTGAGCCACCCATGCACCCCATCATAATTCTGACTTTTAAACCAAAAACTAGAAATGATTAAACTTAGTGAGAAAGGCTTATTGAAAATTGAGATAGCCCAAAAGCTAGGGCTCTTATGCCAAACAGTTAGCCAAGGTGTGGATACCAAGAAAATGTTCTTGAAGGAGCCTGGGTGGCTCATTTGGTTAAGCATCTGACTCTTTGTTTTGGCTCAGGTCATGATCTCAGTGTTGTGAGATCTAGCCCCACATCGGGCTCCATGCTCAGTGGTGAGTCTACTTGGAATTCTCTCTCCTTCCCCCTCTTCTCTCTCTCTCTCTCTCTCTCTCTCCCTCTGTCACAAATAAATAAATAAATACAATTTTTAAGAAAAGGAAAAAGTTTCTGAAGGAAATTAAAAGTGCTACTCCATTGAACACACAAATGATAAGAAAGAGAAACAGCCTTATTGCCGATATGGAGAAAGTCTGAGTGGTCTGCATAGAAGATCAAACCAGCCACAACATTACCTTAAGCCAAAGTCTAATCCTCCAGAGCAAGGCTCTAACTCTCTTCAGCTGGATGAAGGCTGAGGGAGGTGAAGAAGCTGCAAAAGAAAAGTCTGAGGCTAGCAGAGTTTGATTCATGAGGTTTAAGGAAAGAAGCCATCTCCATAACATAAAAGTGTAAGATGAAGCAGTAAGTGTTGATGTAGAAGCTGCAGCAACTTATGGAGAAGATCCAGCTGAGATAATTCATGATGGTGGCTATACTCAACAACAGATTTCCCATGCAGATGAAATAGCTTTCTATTGGAAGAAGATGCCTCTAGGACTTTCATAGCTACAGAGGAGAAGTCAGTGCCTGGTTTCAAAGCTTCAAAAGAACAGGATGACTCTGTTAGGAGCTAATGCCGCTGGTGACTTGAAGTTGAAGCCAATGCTCATTTACCATTCTTAGAATCCTAGGGTCCTTAAGAATTATGCCAGGGGCGCCTGGGTGGCTCAGTCATTAAGTGTCTGCCTTCAGCTCAGGTCATGATCCCAAGGTCCTGGGATCGAGCCCCGCATCGGGCTCCCTGCTCTGCGGGAAGCCTGCTTCTCCCTCTTCCACTCCCCCTGCTTGTGTTCCCTCTCTGGCTGTGTCTCTCTGTCAAATAAATAAATAAAATACATATTTAAAAAAAAAAAAGAATTATGCTAAAGCTACTCTGCCTATGCTCTACAAAGCCTGGATGAGAACACATCAGTTTGTAACATCCTGGATACTTTAAACCCACTGTTGAGACCAGGTGCTCCAGAAAAAAAGATTCCCTTCAAAATATTACTGCTCATTGACAATGCACCTGGTCACCCAAGAGCTCTGATGGAGATGTATAATGAGATGAATGTTGTTTTCATGCCTCCTAATACAACATCCATCCTGTAGTCCGTGGATCAAGGAGTCATTTTGGCTTTCAAATCTTATTATTTATGAAATACATTTCATGGGGTGCCTGGCTGGTTCAGTCAGTAGAGAAGGAGACTCTTGATCTTGGGGTTGTAAATTCAATCCCCACATTAGGTGTGGAGATTACTAAAAAATAAAATCTTAAAAAAAAAGAAACACATTTCATAAGGCTATAGCTGCCATAGAGAGTGATTCCTCTGATAGATCTGGGCAAAGTCAATTGAAAACCTTCTGGCAAGCATTCACTATTCTAGATACCATGAAGAAATTTGTGATTCATGGGAAGAGATCAAAATATCAGCATGAACAAGAGTATAGAAGAAGTTGATTCCAACCCTCATGGGTAACTGTGAGGGGTTCAAGACCTCAGTGGAGGCAGTAACTGCAGATGTGGTGGAAATAGCAAGAGAACTAGAATGAGAAGTAGAGCCTGAAGATGTGACTGAATTGCCATTATCTCATGGCTACTCGTGGATGAGCAACAAAAGTGGTTTCTTGAGATGGAATCTACTCCTGGTGAAGATGCTGTGAAGATGGTTGAAATGACAAAAATGGATTTAGAATACTACATAAGCTTTGTTGATAAAGGAGCAGCTAGGTTTGGGAGGATTGACTCCAATTTTGGTAGAAGTGCTACTGAGGGTAAAATGCTATCAAACAGCATTGCATGCTAGAGACAAATCATTCATGAAAGAGTCAATCCATTTGGCACACTTCATTGTGGTCTTAATTTTGAGACATTTTCACAGCCACCCCAACCTTCAGCAACCACCACCCCGATGAGTCAGCAGCCGCAATACTAGGGCAAACCTTCCACCAGCATAAAGATTATGAACTCCATACTGTTTTGCATAGTGGTTGTATTGTTATCGAGTCAATTTTTTATTGTATTTTTTAGAACAGTTTTAGATGTATAGAGAAGTTGAGAAGATAGTACAGAGAGTCTCCATATACCCCACACTCAGTTTCCCCTATTCTTAACATATTTCATTAGTATGGTACATTTGTTACTGTTAATGAACCAACGTTGATATGCTATTACTAACTAAAGCCCACAGCTTATTCATATTTCCTTAGTTTTTACCTAATGTCTATTTGCTGTTCCAGGATCCCATCCGGCATTCCACATTACATTATATTTAGTTGCTATGTCTCCTTAGGCTACTCTTGGTCGTGACAGTTTCTCAGGTTTTCCTGGTTTTATTTATTTTTATTTATTTAATTTATTTATTTATTTGACAGGGCACAAACTGGGGGAGCAGGAGAGGAAGAAGCAGGCTCCCCGCTGAGCAGGGAGCCCTACTGGAGGCTAGATCCCTGGGATCATGACCCGAGCCAAAGGCAGGCACCCAACTGACTGAGCAGATTTCCCTTGTTTTAATGACTCTGACAGTTTTGAGGATTATTGGTCAGATATATTTTGGAATTCCCCTCTATTGGAATTCGTTATTTGTTTTTCTCATCAGATTGGGTTTATGGGTTTTGGGCTGGAAGATCAGAGGTAAAGTGCCATTTTCATCACATCATACCAAGGGTACTTCCTATCATCTTGATGTTGACCTTGATTACCCAGCTGAAGTACGGTATGTCAGTTTTCTTTTTTTCTCCCTTTCCATACTGTCCTCTTTGGAAGAAAGCCACCATGCACAGACCATACTTTAGGAATGAGGACTTACGCTCCCCCTCCTCAGGGCTATGTTTTAACAAGCAAAATAACCCACACAACCGGTATCTTAGCTCTTTTCATCGGTGGTCATGCTTTGCACTTTTAGCAGGTGATCTTAAGTGGATAAATATTCTACACTTGCCACCCTAGCTTTTGGAGCCTCACTTTCCTCATTTGTAAAATGGGGGTTTGTTGATCCTTCACTCCTAGGTCTGTAGAGAGTAGAAAGTCTCCTGCTGTCCGTGTCAATCCCTCTGCCTCCCCCGTTTGGCTGTCTGGGAACCCCCTCCGAGAGAGGGTCTGTGTCTGACCTAGGGTCTAACCGCATGCTTGGCAGAGCCAAAGTCAACCCCGGCCTCTAACCACAGCGTGAGCCCACTTTGCCCCACCCGGGGGCGTGGAGCAAAAGTGTACTTCCGCCAGCCAGGCTCAGGTACCGCGCACGTGGCGGGGCTGGGCGCCCAGCCACCTGCGGGACCAGAACGATGAGTCTGAGCTCGGTGCCCCGCTCCCTGCGGCCCAACCAGGCCTCCCCCTCCGCGGGCCCGCCAGCGGTGAGTGCGCAGCCGGGAGGGCGGCTCTATCCTCGCGCTTCTGCAGTCTTTCACTCCTTTCGGTGTCCCCCGTGCGTCCCTTCCTCGGGGTCTGAGGCCCCTAGCTTCTGGCGCGCCCCTGGCTGGGCGCTCTCCTCTAGCTAGTTCTGGCTTTGACCTCTACTTCCGCCCACCCGTGCCCGTTCCGCCTCCCCCTCCCCCCCCCAGCTCGGACCAGCCTCTCCTCCTTGCCCCCTTTCCTGCCTGGCCGCCTTTGTTTGTCTCCTCCCTCTCTGTTCGGTCTTTGTTTCAGCTGTTTTCTGTGTGTCTCCCCTCAGTCCCCTGGCTTGTCCTCGTCCACCGCTCTTCCGCTGCCCCTCCTCCTCCCGTGTTTGGGAGAAGACTCAACGGAAGGCTGCGGGACTCTCATTCCCTCCACCCACCACATCCCCATCCTCTCCAGCCTGCTCCTTCCCCTGCGGCAGCGTCCTGAGTCCGCCTGCTCGCCTGCCCCCTCCCAGGGCGTGGTTGAGGGGAGTTTGCGGGGTGGGGGTGGGGAGGGGGAGATCCGGAAAAGGCTCAGTGCACTCCAGGAGCAGAACATTCTAATCTCTCCTGGGCTAGGTGCCATCCTGAAGACTCCTGGAAGGCAAAGCAGATCCAGCAGGGGGAGACTGTGGCTCTTTCCCATAGAACAATGATAACGTCATTGTGGTTGGCTGTTGACCAAGGCAAAGTCACCTGCTCCGTGGCAGGGCCGCCCTAGGTGCTCAATAAATGAATTCCAGAGCAAGAGAGGGAGCCAGCATGGTGCATGATGCCAGGTAGGGAAAGACAGGCTTTTATCAGAATACCAGGCGCTCCTGTAAATCAGTGCAGCAGGTAAGCTCCAGTCAATTGGAATTTATTGAGCAACCTGGTGTGCTGGGCCCTGTAGTAGGTACTGGTGACACAGAGAGGAATCTGGGATAGTCATCCCTTAGGAACCTCACAGTCTAGCGGGGGATACAGATGAACAAATGGAATTACAAGAGATAACTGCCATGACGGTGGAAATACAGGGCCCTGGAGGATCACAAGCAGACAACCCATCTAGAAAGATTTCTGGAGGAATTAACTTGAAGGATGAGTGGCCTAAGTGAAGGCAGTGTGGGCAGCAAATGAGTCAAGTCCTGGAGGCAAGGGGGACCAGCCTGCTCTGGATGGGTGGGGGCAGTGTGATTCTGGTAGTTGATTTTGCCAGGGCTGCAAAGGGCCTTGTAAAACCTATTAAGGAGTCTAGAATTTACCTGGAAGGGGATGTCAGGTACCTGAAGTGTTCGATGCAGGGTGTGGCCAGATCAGATTTGCACTTCAGAAGATCGACTCTGGTTTCAGAGTAGAGATTGGATTGGGGGAAGGGCACTCGAGGAGGCAGAGAGCCATGGAATTGACCAGAACTGAGAATCACCGGGACTTGGTTATGATTACCTAGGTGGGAGGAGGTTGAAGATACGAGCAGACTGCAAGATTACAACCTGGATTTTGGCCTCAGATGACTGAGATAGGGAACAATGGAAAAGGTGAGGGTTGTGGGGTGGGGAGAGATCTAGAGAGGCTTGGGAGACATTGGAGTGACTCTCCTAAGGGTGACCTCAGGAAATGTCTGAAGGTTTGACAGGGGGTTTGCATGTGTGTGAGAGCTAGGTCTGTCTGATTCATCCCTGTGCCCTCAGGGCCAGCACTGGCCTGACACCCAGCAAGGGCTGCTAAAGATCATGTTTCCCCCAGCCCATGCACACAGGGCCTGAGATAGGCTTTCCTACCCAGGAATGTTTCCGCAGCGTTACTGGGCGGTAGAAAAGGTGGGGAAGAGCGGCCACGAAAATGGGCAGGTGGTCAGAAGAGGGGTGGAAAAGAAGTCTTTGTTTGCTAGAAACATATTGCAGTATTTGTGGATGAGGTAGGAGGTCTGGGATTTCCAAAGAAACTGGAAAATTTTGGAAAAAAAGGAGGGGAAAGAGAGACAGAATTAAGAAGTTGAGGAACAAGACTGAGGCCTTGTTTGGTAAACAAAGAAACGGGCCTAAGAATATCAGGACAGGAAGCTATTTTGTGAAGCATCTGGAAATGAGCTTCAGAAACAACATTTGAAGTGATTGGATTCATTGGACTTCCAGAGCTGGAGAGACTTAAGAGTTCACTTCGTGCATTTTGCCTTCCCTATTTCATAGATGACTAGGCGTAGGCCCACAGAAGAAAGTGAGCTTACCCAGGCACATCGCTACTTACTGGCTGCGGTGGGACTGGATGTTGGGAGGGGTAGGGCACCCATCCACCTCCTGGAGTCACACTGATAGGGGTCTGATTGCGGCTCTGACCTAACTTCCTAGCTGTGTGATCCATCTTTCTGAGCTTTCCTCGCCTGTAATATACAGACCTCAAGAGCATCTGTGAGCTTTCAGGGCACAGGCATGATGAGAGCACATCCGACCATTCAAGGGTGAAAGTCTGCGACTTTGCATTTAACTGCCTGCTTCACAGAGCCACCTCAGGGTTAACCGAACAGCCTTGCTAAGGGGCCTTTAGGTTTATGGGAGAAAGAGGAAGTCACAGGTTCTCGGTTTATTTTTCTCCCGGCTGTATGGTTTGGCTGCTGTCAGAATGCTTCCCCTTGGTCTCCCTTCTCTACTCCAGCCAGCGGAACTGTCCCCCTCCCCCCTAGGAGCTGTTGTCATGGCAACTCAGTTCTTTCTTCCCAGCCGTTTGGCTGCCTCTGGCTCTCTTTATTCCAGTACTTGAATCTTAGAGGTAGAGCCCACAGTCAAGCTGAGAACGAAGTCACACCTAAATGAGAACCCAGGACATTCCTGAACCCTGTCACTACTCTTGGTTCTGCAGTGACCTGTGGCAGAGTCTCCGGGACAGAAATGCAGCCTCCCTCTGAAACTGCCCCAGTCTTTTCTGTGGCTGCGCCATCACACCCCCTCAGAAACCTTCCCTGACAACCTCCAACACACATCCATCCACACGATGAGCTTCTGAGTCTCCCCTCTCGGCGCCTGCACATTTAAGCCATCTGTTTCCCTCTCTCCTCTGTGAGCTCCTTGAGGGCAGGGACTGCGTGCGTCCTCCTCTGCTCAGGAGGAGGCTTGAATGTAATAGGCCCTCTACATTTTCTGGAATGAATGAGTAACTAAGGGAATGAAGAGTGGAGGTATTGAAAGGGTGAAAACTCGCTGATGTAATGACTAAGAGCACATGCTTTGGGGTAACGTGGCCCTGAGTTTAAGTTCTGACATCATCACTTAATAGCTGATTGCCTTTAGGCAATTTACTCCAGCTCCTTAATCCTTCATTTCGTCGCCTGTAAAATGAGGATTTAATCCATTCTTCATAGGATTGCTGTGAGGATTGAATTAGAGGTTGAATAGAAAGTGCTTTGCCCAGTTACTAGACTCTGAGGGGAGAGACTGTCCTGCTTTTTCCTCAGTGTTCCAGGTACCTGGCACATACATATTTTATTGACTGAGTGAGTCAATTTTAGATAACCAAAGTTATTCAGGAAGCTGGTTTGGAAGGCTAACAACTAGTGTATCACCTCACATGTAATAATCTGGTATTTTTGTTCGGTCTGTTAGTATTCCCCAAATGCAGCCTGACTCTCAGTCTCTTCCCAGGTCCCCCTCCACTGGCCTGTGGGCATCTCCAGGCAGGCACCACGTGGGTCTTCACCACATCCTTCGTGCCCAGCTCAAGGTTTGGCATAGAGAAGAGGCCTCTAAAAATTCTGTAGACCAGCTAAACCTAACTTCCATTGGCACCACACTTTACAGTTTAGGGGGCAGTTTTATATCCATAATACTTGGTGTTACTGAACTTTTCAGCACCAACAATATTCCTGTTATTGATACCCCCAGCCCATATTTCTGAAAGACATCTATCACACAAATTCCCTTAATGAATCAAAGTCATGCTAACTGCTAATCAGAACTTCTGACCTATATTAAACAAGAATTTGTGGGATGCCTGGGTGGCTCAGTCGGTTAAGTCTGTCTTCAGCTCAGGTCGTTATCCCAGAGTCCTGGGATTGAGTCCCACATCAGGCTCCCTACTCAGTGGGGAGCCTGCTTCTCCCTCTGCCTGCTGCTCCCCCTGCTTGTGCTCTCTCTCTCTCACAAATAAATAAACAAAAATCTTAAAAAAAAAAAAGAATTTGTGTCCCCAACTCCCACCACAGGATGTGGACCTACAGTAAGTACCCAAGAAATGCTAAAATGCTTCCTGAATGAACGCATGTATGGTTTCTTAGCCTCTCTGAAAGGTTGAAAATGCCTCCCCCCCTCTTTTTTTTTTACTATATCTTAGATATGAACATCCCACCTTGGGGACTTCTGACTTCACAACAGCTCCATATTCCCGTTTTATAAATGAGGAAAGAGGCGTAGAGAGGGAAAAAGCTCTGCCAAAGGCCACAGGCTTTGCAAGCATGGTCACCGGAACTTGCTTCTACAGCAGGCTCCTGGACGAATATTTTGTAATATTCTATGGATGAAAATAAGCCACGAGCTCCCCAGAGATGGCACTACTGCTTCACTCTGCCTTCTTGTGCCCTCAGGGATCCCCTGTCGTGGAGCTTAACGTGGGAGGTGAGTTGTACACCACCACCATGGGCACCCTAAGAAAACTCCCGGGTACAAAGCTGGCAGAGATGTTCTTCGGCTCAGCTAAGCCCTGCACGGACGCAGAGGGCCGCTTCTTCATCGATCGCCCCGGCACCTATTTCGGACCCATCCTGGACTACCTGCGTAGCGAGCGGCTGCCCACGCACCACATCCCGGAGGTGTACCGCGAGGCGCAGTTTTACGCAATCAAGCCTTTGGTCAAGCTCCTGGAGGACACACCGCAGATCTTCGGGGAGCAGGTGGCCCGGAAGCAGTTCTTGCTGCGGGTGCCAGGCTACAGCGAGAACCTGGAGCTCATGGTGCGCCTGGCGCGCGCCGAGGCCATGGCGGCACGCAGGTCCCCGGTGCTGGTGTGCGCCGTGCGCACTGAGGAGGATGCGGCGCACTGCGCGGATGCCCTGCGGATCCTGGAGGCCGAAAAGAGGTCGGTTGTCAAGTTCGGCCCTTGGAAGGCGGCCCCGCAGGTCAAGGACCTCCTCGACTGCGTGAAGATGGACATTACAGCCCAGGGGTACCAGGTATACTATGAACCGTACTCCGGGAGGACATTACGGGCCAAGTATTTCAGTTACTTTTATACATTCGTCTTCATCTGGTGGTGATCCCCCAGGGGGCGGGGACAGTTTGTTTTGGGTTCTGGTGGGACTTATGAAATTAAAAGTTGCCTTCAAAAGACGTCTTCCTTTAATTTAAAACAAACAAACAAACAAACAACCACTTCCAAGGTGGTCTATGAGGCTTGCCCCCCAATAATTATTTCCCTGTTGAGGATTTTCCACTGATTGCAACTGACTCCACTGTGCTTGCCTAGTGAGGTGCAGCTACTTCCTCTTTAAAGCCTCCCCTACCTGCCAGACCCTTCCCTGCAAGTCCAAATGGCAAGGCTGAGATGAGTTGGAATGTTTCAACAATCCTTCGGCTGGAGACGGTGGATGATAACAGGAAGATAACAGAATACCATGAATCTAGATAAAATGATCTGAAAATGTAGTCTGCCCAGGCTCAGCATGTGGTCCAATCCTCTAGCCCTATTATACGCCTTCCTGAGGAAGATGCCAAGTTCATACCTGTAGTAGATGCCACTCCTTCTCCCTCTCTCTCTCCCACTCAGATCTCCTTTTCCAGGTGCAGTGAGCTGTCTTTTTCTCTAGGGCAGTGATTCTCAAAGTGTGGTCCCTGGACCAGCAGCATTGGCAATACATGGGAACTTCCTAGAAATACAAATTCTCTCGCCCCCACCTCAGACCTACTGAATCAGAAACTCTGAGAGTTGACCCAACAGTCTGTTTTAATAAGCCCTCCAGGGGTGATTCTGATGTACCCTAACTTCGAGACCTGCTCTAGAAAAGAACTGCCGTCTTCTTGTGTGGAGGTACAGACAACTGAGCCCTCACCTCAAGGAGGAATCAACTCTGGTGCAGTTCCTGTTCTGGTGCTCCTTGTGGGATCAGGCTGAAGTCAGTCTTCATCTGACACCACATTCTTGCTCAGCATTCTCCCTTTGCTGTATACCCTACTTCTCTCACTCTCCGTCCCCTGAGAGCACATCCTCAATAAACCACTGGAACAAGAGTCTCTGTTTCAGGTTCCGCTTCTCAACCAAAGACAGTAATGCAACTCTAAGGAGGACACAGGTAGACATCATCCTTCTCCAAGTCCAGGTCTGGGATAGATGGCCCCCTTCCCCCTTCTTGCCTAGTAGGGTGACCAGCCGTCCTCAGTTCCCTGGGATTGAAGATCGAGGTTAATTTCCAAGGTTTAAGGAATTACTACTGTCAGGGAGTTTCAGATTTAAACATAAAATTGCTCAGAACAGTCATTGTCAATGACTGTTATAATTCAATAACCACATCTGCTTGTATATTTTTTCTTTCCTTTTTTAAAAAAGATTTTATTTATTTGACAGAGAGACACAGCGAGAGAGGGAATGCAAGCAGGGGGAGTGGGAGAGGGAGAAGCGGGCTTCCCGCAGAGCAGGGAGCCCAATGTGGGGCTCGATCCCAGGACCCTGGGATCATGACCTGAGCCGAAGGCAGACGCTTAATGACTGAGCCACCCAGGCGCCCCATGCTTGTATATTTTTTCTTACTTTCAAAACTTTTTTCATGTTTTCCTTTTGGTATTTAATATGGCTGAAAAAATTTTAAGTAAAAAAATTCTGAATGTCTCTTTGAACTTTTTATCATGAACCAATTCAACATTATTTATCAAGAGCCTGAAAAAAAGTTTATACTCTTTGATCAGTAATTACATTTATGAGATTAGATTCCCAGGAGACACTCTGTTCTGTAAGATCTAAAGAGGATTGCTTAAAGTCTCAATTTTGTGAATTATGTAAAGGTCAATGTCCTCCTCAAGATTTCTGTACAGTCCCAGAGGGCTTGTTATCTTATGGTCAGTCCTGGTTCTTTGCTCCTACTGGATTCATGGGTCATCTAGATGTCTCGGGATTGTTTTTGCTGTTCAACACAATGCTCACCCAGATTGAACACACATATCTTTTTCTTAATTTTTACAAATGCTACTCCCATGAGCTATTTGTGCACATAGCAGACTGTGGCAAATACAGGCACATAAAGGGGAGGG
This sequence comes from Eumetopias jubatus, assembly GCF_037043125.1. Classification (NCBI taxonomy): domain Eukaryota; kingdom Metazoa; phylum Chordata; class Mammalia; order Carnivora; family Otariidae; genus Eumetopias; species Eumetopias jubatus. The sequence continues at coordinate 59,048,260 of NW_028274819.1, read as the reverse complement.
AGTTTACCAGACAGAAATGCAAATAACTTCAAATTGGGTGTTGGATGCATCTCTTCTTAAAGTCTCAGTCACCCCCATTACTAGGGGCTTTTCACTAGCAGATTGTATTTGTTTCCTATTCTTTCTTCCCTCCCTGTTCTTGCCATGCTTCTCTGTAGGTGGGAGTAATCTTCCCACCCCACTGACTTCATCCTTGGCTTCATGACTTAATCTGGCCAATGGAATATGCGGTGAAGTAACTGTGCCAGTTCTAAACTCAGGCTTTAGAAGCATGCCAAGTTTCCATCAGCCCTCTTGTGTTCTTGTCATTTGCCAGGAGAAGACCACGTTCCAGTTTAGCTACCTCTTTCATTGCTTTGGCTTTAGCCTGCAGGCATGCCCTTAGGATCTGATCTTCCTGAGCCATTTATCAAATTATTTTATTAAACAAAGGCAATTTCAATATTCCCTCCCCATTCCCAATCCATAACACAGTTAAGATAACATACTATTTTCATCCCACTTAAGTTATAAAAGCAAAACAATGGGAAGTCAAGCATATTATATTACATCTATATAATACAATGTTATGCAGTGATTAAAATTATATTTATAGAAGCTTAAAATTATTGGGGAGGAGAATACTCATTTAATTCAATGCAATTTAATTTAATCTATGCTCCAAAAAAGGATTTAAGGTGGTGAGGCTTAAAGGGCTATGAAAAAAAGAAATAGCCAAAAAGATACAAATTAGAAGTACATAAATGAAGGGGACACTCTAGGTTGTCTACCCAATAATACCATCTCCTCCCTTCCCATTTCCTAACAGACAAAGCAAAATAGAAAACACATTAATAATGTTCAAAAAACTATCTCTGGACATTTGTAGGGGTACATGATATTTTTCCTAATCCATTAGGATTAACTAAAGAGAATTACAGTCAGAGGAGGAAAACCTAAAAATGAATAGTTAATATAACTGTCATTTTAATCCAAAGGAAAACACAAAGATTGAAACCTGTGAAAGTGCCCTCATTGAGGCACCCTAGTCCATAGCACTATGCCAGGTTTTCAGGTCTCCGTTGTTCTAGAGCCCTCTTTTTTTTTTTTTTTAATTCTCTATTTTCCCATCCTTTCCTACTCCCCTCCCCCATCCATTTCTGCTGTGTTCAGTGTCCTGGAAAGCTGGTCCCAAGCCCCTTCCTGGTTGTCCAAAGACTTGGAAAGTGTTAGCATGGAAGATCAGTGACAAGAAGGCCTGGGGAGTTGGTGTGTGGATGGACCTCTTGGAATGGTGAAAATATTTGTGTTTCTTACAAATGCCCACCAGAGGGCATCCATTCTGGAAGAGGCTCTCAAAAAAATAAATGGACACAATGATATAACCTGGGGATGTCAGTCAGCCTCTTTTTCTGGCTCCCCAGTGCTTGCTCAATGGAATGATGAAAAGGGTGGCCATGATAGCTATGCATGGGCTCTACAGTATAGATTTCCTCTCACCAGGGCTGGTCTGGCTCCTGATGGATGTCCAACAGCAGACACCAACACTGAGCCCCTGTGGGATGGCCGGGGGGGGGGGAGGGGGGGACTAGACACTTCTTAGTGATAGGTTGATTGCACTGCAAATCAGTTAGCTATACTACTCTGTAAGAAACTATTGGGAGTAATGCTGACATTTCTAAGCAAATGGCGTTGACAGCTTTGAGGATGTTTGCAAAACTGCTTAGGGGAGGGAGGAGATTTCCTTACTTAGAAAAATTTAAATAAATAATAGTCATAAAGATAATAAAGCTGGCATCACCCATCAATTCTGGAGGTATTTCAGGACGATTAAAAAAATGTCTCCCACTGGGGTGCCTGGGTGGCTCAGTTGGTTAAGCATCTGTCTTCGGCTCAGGTCGTGATCCCAGGGTCCTGGCATTGAGCCCTGTGTCAGCAGGGAGTCTGTTTCTCCCTCACCCCTTGCTCATGCGCTCTCTCTCTCAAATAAATAAATAAATAAAATCTTTGTTTAAAAAAAAAGTCTCTACTGGGTTGGAAGGCAGATTTGTTTCCTGACCAGTATAATAAAATCTCTCTCCAGGGGGCAGGTTTGCTAGCATTCCTCTTTTGAGATTGAGGGTTTCCTACACTCAGTGTTTTTCATCTGTGTTCCAGATCTATTGTGCATTGCATTTACCTGTATCACCTACATTGTGCTTGGGGCGGGGCAAAGGGAACCAATGAAAACATGAAGTTCATGCCACCTGCTATGCTGTGAACAATAAACTATCTGTGCTGAATCTATGGAAGTATGGCAAATCTACACTAGGGACTGTCTGACCACATGACAACTTCCTGATCCCCAAACTTAATGCCTTAAGGCTATAATCATTAATGATTTCTCACAAAACTACAGATTGGGCAATTCTTCTGGTCTTGGTTGGGCTCCCTCATGTGTCTGTGGTCAGATGGTCGATCACCTGAGGTGGGCTGGTTTAAGATGGCCTCAGCTGGGTCAACTTGACTTGTTCCATCTGGTCACCCAATATCCAGCAGACTGGGTTGGAATTATTCTCATGGCAATGGTAGGGTTCCAAAATCAAACAAAAGGTCTGGAGAATGTGTCTGTAGAAGGACCTGAGGCCTAGGTCGAAAATTGTCACACTGTCACTTCTGCCACTTTCTATTGGCTAGTCACGAAACCAGCCCAACTGAAAGGATGGAGACAGAGATTCCATCTCCTAATGGAAGCAGTTTCGAAGCTGCATTTCAAGGGGCATACATACAGAGAGGGGGAATATTGGGCGATTTTTGCAATCATTCTACCACACACTGGATCCTTTCCATCAGGGAAGGAGTGGTGATTTATCTCACAGGAATAGATACATATTCCAGATTCGTATTTGGCTTTCCTACTGCTATAGACTGGATTTGTGTGTCCCCACCACCACTCCCCCACCCTGCCCCAAATTCATGTGTTGAAATCCTAACCCTCATAGTCATGGTTAATACAAAGTCAAGGTGGGGCCTTTGGGAAGTAACTAGGTCACGAGGTAGAATCCTAATGAATAGGATTAGTGTCCTTATAAAAGAGACCCTAGAGAGTTCCCTTGCCTCTTCTGCCATGTTGAGGACCCAGTAAGAAGACAGCTGTCTATGAACTAGGAAGTGAGCCTTCTCCTGACAGTAAATCTCTCTGCACCTTGATCTTGGACTTCCCAGCCTCCAGAACTGTGAGAAATAAATTCCTGTTGTTTATAAGCCACTGGGTCTATAGTATTCTTTTATAGTAGCTTAAAATCTATCTATCTATCTATCTATCTATCTATCTATCTATCTATCTATCTATCCATCCATCTATCTATCTACCTACCTACCCTCCTACCATCTTCTACGGTTCTGTTTCCCTGGAGAACCCTGACTAATAAACCTAACTGCAATGTTTTTCTCAGCCCTGCTCTGCATGGATACCTTATGCATTTTCATGGTATTTCATACATTGCTTTGGGCTAAGGAGCTTATTTTTTTTAAATATATTTTTTAAAGATTTTATTTATTTGACAGAGAGAGACACAGCGAGAGAGGGAACACAAGCAGGGGGAGTGGGAGACGGAGAAGCAGGCTTCCCGCTGAGCAGGGAGCCCGATGTGGGGCTCGATCCCAGGACCCTGGGATCATGACCTGAGCCGAAGGCAGACGCTTAACGACTGAGCCACCCAGGCGCCCCTTTAAGATATTTATTTATTTTTAGAGAGAGCATGCATGTTCATGTGCGAATGGAGGGAGGGGCAGAGGGAGAGTGGAGAGGCAGACTCCATTCTGAGTGTGGAGTCCCATGTGGGGCTCAATCTCATGACCCTGAGATCATGACCTGAGCCAAAATCAAGAGTCGGACACAGAATTGACTGAGTCACCCAGGCACCCCCTAAGGAGCTTATTTTATGATGAAAAATTATAGCAAAGAAACTCTTGGTTTTGCTAGGTACCCCATCACCCAGAGGTAGCTGCTATGATAAAAACAGTGTATGACCTTTTGCAGACTCACTTATGGGGCTGGCCAAGAGATAACACATTGTGAGTTTGGGGTGCTGTTTTACAGATTTGTGGTATATATTTTATACCAATAGCTAAAATATAGTACTGTTGCCCCCACAGTTAGAATACATAGGTCTGGGGATTAGGGGGAGGAGGTAGGAGTGGTTCTTGTCATTTTTACACCTAATAATTCATTTATGAATTCTTGTGTTCAGAGGGTTTGGAGTATTTAGTCCCCAAGGAAGGAACAGTTCCACTAAAGAACACTGTCATTGTTCCATTACATTATAGCATGTAATGAGACTGCCCCTTGGTCATCTGGAGCTCTTTTTGCTGAGCCAACAGGCAGAGAAGGTGTTATTATACCAGTCTGAGTGAGTAACCCCAATTTCCAAGGGGAAATTGGGTTGCTGTTATACAATGGGGACAGGGAAGACTCTGTTTGAAGCTCAAGGGATTCACTGGGGTACCTCATTCTATCCCCATGTGCAATAATGAAGGTCAAATGAAAATACCACCAATTCAATAAAGACAGTTTTTCATTTCAACATTAAAGAATATGGAATGTTTGGGCGCCTGGGTGGCTCAGTTGGTTAAGCGACTGCCTTTGGCTCTGCCTTTGGCTCAGGTCATGATTCTGGAGTCGGGGGATCGAGTCCCACGTCAGGCTCCCTGCTTGGCAGGGAGTCTGCTTCTCCCTCTGACCCTCTTCCCTCTCGTGCTCTCTATCTCTCATTCTCTCTCTCTCAAATAAATAAATAAAATCTTTTAAAAAAAAAAAGAATGTGGGATGTTCTTGTTTGTATACCAGTCCAGCCCCAGTTTCTCCCTGTATGCAGTTTACTTTCAATATAAACTAATTTTTTCTTTCATTTTAAAAAATTTATTTGAGAGACAGGGTGCGTGAGAGAGCACAGATGGGAAGAAGGGGGCAGAGGGAGACAGACAAGCAGACTCTCTGCTGAGCAGGGAGCCCAACTCGGGGCTCGATCCCAGGACCCTGAGAGCCAAAGGCAGATACTTAACCAACTGAGCATGCGCCCCATGAATTTTCTTTCATTTTCTAAGTGTACCAAACTTCCTGCAGCCATATGTAATAATAGCAATGTTAGTATTTTTTATAATTGATGCTTAGATGCACATTTAATGTCCCTGAAATCAGGACACATCTTAAGATTGCAGTTGGCCAATTGTTCATATGTAGACTGGGTCATAGGAGTTCATGTCACCATCACTTCCCTTGAGCTCTGCCTCTGTCATCTTTGATGGCCATTTAATGAATCTTCAAAGAGATTACCCTGTAATTTGCATTGAAATGAAAAGTTTTAATGTGTGCAGAAAGACGTGGAAACACAGCAGCAGTATGATGTAGGATACAAATCTGTAAGTAAGTTTAAAAACAGCTCTCTCAGTAAATATACATAACAAATCTAAGCAATAAGAAACCACTGGTTTTAATTTTAGGGTTTGTTTCTTAATTCCTAATTTCTCAATTCTCCTATTTCTTAACTGTTTTCTTAATTTTTTATGTGTTACATAAAATAATGGTTTGTGTTACAATTGCTGGCAGCTTAGATCTGATAGGATGTGGCAATGATAGTAGTAGCTGCTAACATTTACCAAAGGCACTGTTTGTAAGGGCTTTTTTTTTTTTTAAAGATTTATTTATTTGACAGAGAGAGACAGCGAGTGAGGGAACACAAGCAGGCAGAGTGGGAGAGGGAGAAGCAGGCTTCCCTGCTGAGCAGGGAGCCTGATGTGGGCCTCGATCTCAGGACCCTGGGATCACGACCTGAGCCGAAGGCAGAGGCTTAATGAATGAACCACCCAGGCGCCCTGTGAGGGCTTTTCATTTCACTCGACACATTTGTATATGTGGTAGTCTCTGTGCTCTGGGATGCCTTTCTTTCTTTCTGGAAAATTCACTATTTTGGGGGCACCTGGGTGGCTCAGTTAAGTGTCCCACACAATTTCTGTTCAGATCATGATCTCAGGGTCTTGAGATCAAGCCACGTGTCTGGCTCCGCACTGGGCATGGAGACTGCTGGGAATTCTCTCCCTCTGCCCCTCCTCCCGTCCTCCCTCGCTCACACTCTAGTTCTCTTTCTCTCTCTCAAAAAAAAAAAAAAAATCATCACTATTTTTTTTTAGGATTTTATTTATTTATTTGAGAGAGAGAGAGTGAGAGACAGAGAGCACAAGAGGGAAGAGGGTCAGAGGGAGAAGCAGACTCCCCGCTGAGCAGGGAGCCCGACATGGAACTCGATCCCGGGACTCCAGGATCATGACCTGAGCCGAAGGCAAGTCGCTTAGCCAACTGAGCCACCCAGGCGCCCCATCATCACTATTTTTAAAGCCAGAGCAAAAATCATTTCCTGTGCACTTCCATGAGGCATTGCAGGAATGGAAAACTTTTCTTCCCTTCTAGTTTCTTTGACTGGTCTAATAATTAAATTGATAGAAGACAGGACAATAGGAAAAAACACAAATTTCATATGTATAGGAGCCCCAAAGACATGAGGCCCAAAGACAGGCAATTAAGGCTTATATGCCATCCTGAGCTCGGGAAAAGAGGAAGAGGTCTGATGCTTCCCAAAGCAGAGAAAGACAATTCACAGAAAGATAATAGCAAATGTTTGGTGAACAAATGTTTGCCGTACTATGCAGATTAAGTCTTTCTGATAAAACATTACCTTTGGTATTAGCGTTCTTTTAGGAAGTTAAGGGGAAGGTGAACAGCTCTTCCTTAGTCTATTGCGCCTTGTCTTCAGCTAGAAATAATCCACATACCAAAATGGCATATTTTGTGGTCATTATTCTGCACCCCCTATCCTGAGGAAGTTAGTAGATCTGTTTGAATCACATTCCTGTTATCCAAGGATACTTGACCTTGATTACGTTTGGGTGTCTCTTCCCAGTTACACGGTAGGAATTAAGGTGAAGACCATTTTTATGTGTTTTGGGGTCTTCTGTACGTACCACGACATCCCTCATTAACGCTTTTGAAAGAAGTTAACAACTAACAGTTAAAGTTTAATGAAGGAGGTAAAACTTGGCCTCGGGTTTCACTAACACGACTAATACACTTTAGTCTGCCCGATGTTTCTGCATTATTTCATTCCATTGTCACTGCATTTTGGTCAGGTTAGGTGTGAGCACATTTGCAGCTGAGGCTCTTTGTTCATTAAGTGCCAGTAGCAGTCTGAAATTTTGGTGCTTGACTCTTGACCTCAGGATTCTTTCCCCTCTCCGTAGCTATCAGTGGAAGGATTGATTCCTTTAAGACAGGTAGATTCAAACAACTGGCATGAGAGAGGAGGAAAAAGAATCCCATGCCAAGAGAGGGGTGGCACACAGCTAAACCGAAAAGACAGTTGAAAAGAGCTACAAGCAGCAAACGTGAACAGCCACGGACGACGGGAAAGACAGCTGGGCCTCTCTCCCTATCTCTGGAGCGAAACGCCTGCCGCAGCGCCAGGTTTTGCCTCCAGCTCCGGATCGTCCCGCCTCTACCCTTTGCCCTGTACTTCCTCCCTTCCTCCGCTGGGCTCCGCGGCCAGGCTCTCGACCACTCGGAGACCACCAGCGTACCCCTGAAGGCTCCCATTGGCTCATCTACGCCTTCAGTCCAGGCTCCTCCCGCCAGAGGCCCCGCCCCCTCGCTCTGCGCCCTCATTTTCGTTCCGCCGGCGCACGAGGCGTAGGCGGACAAATTCGGCTGCACCGTGGTAGGGCAGTCGAGCAGCAGGAAGAGGCCTCTCTTTCTCGGAACCCCACTGCCTTGTGGGATTGTGGCGAGTTTCTCAGGCCTAGACAAGTGTTCCGGATTCCTCCGCCCCGCCTCCCTCGTGGAGTACGGAAGCTGAGAGGGTCCGCGGGCAGTCATGGCGGCGCACCTAAAGAAGAGGGTGTACGAGGAATTCACTAAGGTGGTTCAGGTAATTTACGGAAGGAAAGGTCCCTGGACCAGTCCGGGGCGGGGAAGGTTATCCACGCTCCAGACACTTACCCAAAACAGGCGCTGCAAACCTGGGTTGAGTGCTGACTAGTTTGATAGGCTCTCCGAAACTACACATAAGTGGGCGTGTTAGTTTGTAGCTGCTGTAGTCGTCATTATTAATATGTGCAGTCTGACACTTAATAAAATTATTAGAACAGATAGTCCTTTAGAATTTACGAAGATGTCTTATCCGTTATCTCAGTTTATTCGGGTTCCATTAGCACCTTCGTTCTACAGATGTGGCTCGAAAGCTTCTGGAGGGATACGAGGATTCAGAGCCAATTTCTGGTAGAGCCCCTCCCACCTCCCGTTACAAAAAAAGCGCCCAGGGACAAGTTGGTTGTAGGCAAAACTGTGAGGGTTTGGAAGAGGAGTCTGTAGAAATCCTCAATACCCAGCCAAAGCAGGTGAGGGTCACAGGCTGCATAGGGGCAGAAGTTTCCATTGGTGAACAGCTTACCTAGGAAGTAGGGCAGTATTTTCCTCCTTTGAAGTTAAGGACAGGTGGTCCGAGCCCCTGTTAGAACAGTGATTCTCCATGTGTCTCCTCATAAATGTTGCTAAAGTAGAGGTTGATCCCAAGTTATCTCGTGTGTCCTGCTTCTCAGACTTTTTATGCAAATCACCTGGTGATCTTGTTAAAATGTAGATTATACTCTGTGGGGTGGAGGAGGTGAGGCAGTAATCTGCATTTCTGACAAGCCCCCAGTTGATGCTAGTAGATCAAAGCATCCTTAGATCCGAAGAGTACCCCTAGATTCTTAGACTTCTAGTGTAGCAGGATTTAGACCATCCAGCAGGGAACTCCTTGAACATTTCATTCGTTCCTTAAACAAGAGTTTGTTAAGTGAATGGTTACTGTGTATCAGGTATAGTGAAAGGTGTTGAGCTACAAAGTACAATAACACTAATTAGAGTCTTTGTCCTTTAGGAGCTCACGAGCTAGTGGGAGAGACAGAAAAGCATACCTGTGATTATAATACAGAGATGATTGTATTGACAAATCAAGTTTTTCTTCCTCTTTTCACTTATCATTTCTGTTTTGAGGACACATCTTTGTAGCATATTCCCACCAACTGTAGGGAAGTTAGTCTGCTTTTTTTTGTTTTGTTAAAATAACTTTGAGATTTAAACTTGACGCTTTTGTTGCTCCATTTTATGTGAAATTAGTTTTCTTGAACTTTTGGAATGAGTCAAGATTTAGGAAGGTTTTTCTTTTTAAGATTTTTTTTTTTATTTTTGAATAATCTCTACACCCAACATGGGGCTCAAGCTCACAATCCTGAAATCGAGTTGCATATTACACCAACTGAACCAATCAGGCCCCCCTCATGAAAGTTTTTCTAATTTCCCAGAGCTGGTGCTTCTGGATTTGCTCTCTGGGTCTGTTTTCCCTGCCTGCCCACTTTTTTTTTTTTTTTTTTTTGTAATTGTGGTAAAATACATGTATTACCATTTTAAACTTTATTTTTTCTGGTTCAAGAGTGAGGGAGAGGGGAAGAGAGAATCTTTTTTTTTTTTTTTAGATTTTATTTATTTATTTGAGAGAGAGAGAATGAGAGAGAGAAAGCACATGAGAGGGGGGAGGGTCAGAGGGAGAAGCAGACTCCCTGCCGGGCAGGGAGCCCGATGCGGGACTCAATCCAGGGACTCCAGGATCATGACCTGAGCTGAAGGCAGCCACCCAACCAACTGAGCCACCCAGGCACCTGGAAAGAGAGAATCTTTAGCAGGCTCCATGCTCTGCATGGAGCCCAATGCAGGGCTTGATCTCACCACCCTGAAATCATGACCTGAGTGGAAACCAAGACCTGAGCCGAAATCAAGAGTCGGATGCTTAACTGACTGAGCCACCAAGGTGCCCCCATTTTAAACATTTTTAAGTGTACCGTTCAATGGCTTTCAGTACATTCACATTGTTGTGCGGTGTGATTTCCTTTCTTTCCATAGTTCTTTTGTTCCCACTTCCCAGGAGTACTCACCCTTCCTCCAGCATGTGTGTTTACACTTCTCCAAACTCTTGTACCTGTTTTCTTTTTTACATGGAATGCATGTCATTTTCCCCTTTATTTTTGCTCTCACATTTTTGTTTGAAAACCCATTTAAAACCTCAGCAAGAGTTTCGTCTCTTCCTCCCCTGCTTCCATGGCTAGTACTCTGAACTTGTCTATTTGTACTTTCCACTCAGTGTTATCAGTTGTTAATCTTAAAAATAGTTATTTTACCAGCCAAAATGTAATTATTTGGGAATAACAGAATGTGCAATTCAGGACACGCAAGCCATGGCAAAACCACAGGCAAGTCCAACAAACAAAAGTCTTATTTTATGCAGAGGAAGGAGGAAGTTTTGAAGGGAAAGCCTAGGGTGATAGTTTCTCATTGGCTGAGTTGCAAGGGTGGTAGATTTCTTGTAGGAGATGCAATGTAGGTCTTTCCCTGTTGGGGCCTGTAATTGATGATTCTTTCTTGTTGATTTTTCTGTTGGAGTCTGTAATCCACAGTCTTTTCCCTAATTGTTGAGTGGCACTGTTCCCCTCCCCCCAGCCTCCCCTTGTATCCTCCCTACTCAATTTTAGTGAGTTTTCTCTTTATTAATTTCACACAGTATACATATTTCCCTACCAGCCTGGACTCCTTAAGGACAGAGATAATGCCTGGTTCATCTCCATGTCCTTTGTTACGTGTAGGAGACTCTGAAAGGAACTCCATTGTATGAATGGAGGTCTTGGTTCTTGGATTCCCTACAAAGATTTATGTGAGGATCCAAGCTCAAATAAAGACAAAGAGTGTAGCAAGCACAAAGCAGTTTATTAAGGATAGTACACTCTCAAGAAGGGAGAGTGTGCAGGCCCAGAGGTGGCTACTGCCTTGGAACTAGGGGTGTCTTTTTGTGTTTGCATAGATTATGGGTCATAGCTAGGGTGGTCTCTTACTGAGGTTGTTTGTAGTCATCTAAGGGATTCTTCCTACCAGTTGGGAGGGGGAGTTTTTGGCCCTACCAGGTTCTTGCCAGAACTGTCCTGGCCGTCTTACCCCACAGGAGCAGAGTGGTGGGGTGTGGGGTGGGCTTGAAACCACAACGTAAGTATATTACAATGAAGCTATAGGTTACCCTGGGGCAGAGGTTGAAGAGGAGAGCTGCATGTTCTACATCGGTAGCTCTGGGTCTGTCAGCTCCAGGGTGTTGGAAGCCTTGCCAGGATATGTTAAGAGCCACAAAGTCAGGATATTGTGTCCTCAGCCTTCCAACGTGTCACCTATTTATCACACCCTTGCCCCCAGCTCATGTCTCACTACTTACTCTGTCACCCCTGGATGACCATAGGTCCTGGCTCACTAAAATGTTACTGATGGTTGACTGATAGCAGATAGTGGTTTGTCTTCCCCCTTACATACTCTGTATAGAAAGAAATCTTTCTCAGGTTTTGACCTGATTGGAGCCCAAGTAACACAGAAGACTGAATTTGTGTAGAGTAGGATGGGAATGGGTAAGGATTTTAAGAAAAGAGCTCATTTCTTCACTTCATTCTGCATGAATCATTACCTTAGAGTGATGAAATGAGATCTTAGTGCTTCTGATCTTTTCCTCTGCTTTGAAGATGAGGAGGGAGAGAGAACTGGTATGTATTTAGTGTTTTATTATGTCTTTGTACACATAAAGACGTTATACTTTAGATTTCTCAAATATCCATATGATATAGGTATTGTATTCTCTTTTGTAGAAGAGATACTGGCCTCCTCTCACTAGTAAGTGGTTACTGAACCCAAATTCTCTGACTTCAAAACCCTCGGTCTCTTTATATCATGCCGTACCTTGTTCCTGACTAGAATAATCCTAATTTTTTCTCTGTAGAAATGTAAATTTGTAAAGAGGTGATTGCTCAGGATATCAAAATGATGCAGCAAATGTTAAGGAAAATTATTGGTTACAACATTTGTCTTATTTATGATGCTTTCTGTACCTACCCACAGGGCCTGACTTAAGCCTTGGAGGGACAGGTTCCCTTTTACATGAACTTTTTGGCACCCATTATACATAACGAATGCATCTAGAAAGCTTCTAGTTACACGCCATCCTTGGGAGAATTGAGAAAATAGTTACTCAAATAATTTTGCGTGTCCTGTAGTTCAGATGAGGATCCCTAGTTGAGAAAGACTGGTAGTAGTGTCATAATTCCCATTTTACAGCTGATGAAAGTAAGAATTATGACTTACTTAGAACAGCAGAATCGGAACTCAGAGACAAGTCCTAATGCTGAATAATCATTCAGTAAACATTTGTTAACTGGCTACAGTTTGTTAGGTATTTGTATGTTTTATTTTATTTTTTACACTATCCATCCTTTTCATAAAGGCAGAATGGTTTGGGGAGTCATCTGGAGTAAGGAGAAGACTTTTTACTCAGTGTAAGCTACAGATAGTTCCCATCAGTTTCAGTTTTCTCATGAGGGAAGCTGAGCCTGGTGGGTCCCTCAGCACAGTCTGAACATATTTATATATGTTTAACATATGTATGTGAACATATTTACATATGTTCAATTATATATAATTGAGATTTCTTTTAAGTAAAGAATGGAGCAGATCCTTTATGTGTCCTTTTAGCCCTAAAGCTACAGTGGTCCTGAGAGATAGGCAGAACAAAATGTTAGTGGACCGGGTGCCTGGGTGGCTCAGTTGGTTAAGCGACTGCCTTCGGCTCAGGTCATGATCCTGGAGTCCCGGGATCAAGTCCCGCTTCGGGCTCCTTGCTCAGCAGGGAGTCTGCTTCTTCCTCTGACCCTCCCCCCTCTCATGTGCTCTCTCTATCTCTCATTCTCTCTCTCAAATAAATAAATAAAATCTTAAAAAAATAAAATAAAATCTTTAAAAAAAATGTTAGTGGACCTACTTTAGAGAGAAAGAAATTGAGACTTGGAGAAGTGGGAAGCAAAATGGGGACTCCCTGGTCTCCACTCCAGTGTCCTTTTTCCAGTTCATAACACTGCTTTCCCTAAAGTTAGGTCTATTAGTTAAATACATTATTTGGTTTAAGGGAGTGAGGCAAAGTGAAATTTGCAGACCCTGTGTTTTCATGTGTTTTCTTTGCCTACTCCTTTGCAGCAACAACAGGAGGAAATTGCAACCAAGAAACTCCGATTGACAAAACCAAGTAAATCTGCAGCGCTCCACATAGATCTGTGTAAAGCTACCTCCCCAGCAGATGCTTTGCAGTACCTACTCCAGTTTGCCAGGAAGCCTGTTGAAGCAGAAAGTGTGGAGGGAGTAGTCAGGATTCTCTTGGAACATTATTACAAGGTAAGAAGGTCTTGAGGACCTGATGGGAGTGTGTGTAAGAATTGTATCATGTCTACAGAATGGGTAGGTATTGCAAGATGAATAAGGTGTTCATTCAGCAGTCTTTTATTGAGGGCCTTCCATGTGCCAGGCACTATAGATACAGAGAGAAAAAAGATCCAAGTCCTGTCCTCAGAAATCTGGAGCATCTCTGTGTGGATGGATATAGAGAATATCCATATAGTGTATACGGAGACAGATGTGAACATACTGCTGGGGGTAGTGTTGCCTGGGTTACGTCGCGTGCAGTGGGAGTACAAAGGAGGACTTCAGTCATAACCAGATTTGTCTCTGAAATGTCGTTCTGTCATCCTGCTGTTGGGGCCCTATTTCAGGGCCCTCATGTCTAATTGCGATAGCCCCCTTTTTTTAACTTTTTTTTTTCCTTTGCATAGTGTCATTTCATTTCTCCATGTATTTTACTGGGCTAAAAGAAACATCAATTTGTGTTTGATTAAATACAGGAAACAGTTTAAACAGAAATGAAATTCACAAGATGTGTTTAGTTTTCAGTTTATAAGTAAGATCTGCAGTAAAAGGGAAGACGTGAGTTCCAAATACTTGAATCACAGATGAATCAAAGTTTTAAACTTAAGTATGAACATTTTTAAGCCTATAGAAAAGTTGAGACAGTACTATAATGATCTGCCAAATAACCCATCTCTGGATTTAACACATAATGAATATCTTGTCAAATTTGCTCTCTCTGTTTGTTTTCCTTAAGTTTTTTTAAAGTATCATAAAATATTTCCCTAAATAGTTCAGTAGGGGACTTAAAAAAAAATAACCACATCAGATAAAACTAAATTTCCTTAATGTCCTCTAACAACTAGTCAATATTCAAATTTCTTTCATTTCCAAAATATCTTTTTATAGTTGATCTGTTCAAATCAGAATGCAAACACTATTCACACATGGCATTTGATCTTTTAAAATTTTTTTAACTGATTTTTTTTTTTTTAAGATTTTGTTTATTTGTCAGAGAGAGAGAGTGGCAGGCAGAAGGAGAGGGAGAAGCAGGTTCCCAGCTGAGCAGGAGTCCCTGGTCTTTTTTTAATCTAGAACAATTTTTATTTTGGTGACGTTGACCTGATAGACTCAGTCAGTTGTTGATAAAACATCTTGTTTTTGGAATTTGTTTACTTCCTTGGGGGTTAATTTGCTCCTCTATCCTTTTTATTTACTAGAAACGGAAAGTTAGATATAAAGTACAGGCTTTGTTAGATTCAGGTTAAGCATATTTTTGAAATTTTTAAGAATATGTTATAGATGACGATTTGTATTTCATATTGCATCTGTCAGGATGCATGTAATATCTTCAAGTGTTCCCTTGCAAAAGCTTCTTTTTCTCTTCAGTCTCTTTTCTTTCTATAAACTATGTTTATTTAAATCTTTTATGTATGACATAAAGGGTCTTTTCCTTTACACATATAATGTTCTAGCTTTTTTTTTTAAAGATTTTATTTATTTATTTGAGAGAGAGAATGAGATAGAGAGAGAGATCATGAGGGTCAGAGGGAGAAGCAGACTCCCTGCTGAGCAGGGAGCCCGATGCGGGACTCGATCCTGGGACTCCAGGATCATGACCTGAGCCGAAGGCAGTCGCTTAACCAACTGAGCCACCCAGGTGCCCCTATAATGTTGTAGCTTAATCAGAAATGCTTACAGTTTTCCAAAGATCTTGTGGATTTTCAGAAATCCATGTCTTTTCACATGCTGTTCCCCCAGCCTAGAACCCCTCTGTTTTCCTCCCACTGCCCTGTGATCTGGTTTGCCATTTTCTCTGTCAAGCATATTCCTTCTTCACTGTCTTTCCACTTATGTTTCCTTCTGCTTAGAACACTTCCCTCAGATGTTCATATGTATACTTCCCACACTTTGTTGAAGTCATAGCTCAAATGTCACTTTTTCATTAAGGCCTTTTTTTATCCCTGTATTTAAAATTGAAACTGCCTGTTCCACCCCAGAACCTCCTAGCTTCCTTCCTTGATTTTGTTTTCTCCATAGCACTTACCATCTTCTCATATTCTTTTTTTTTTAAGATTTATTTATTTGTTTGAGAGAGAACGCGCACGTGCATGTGTGCGTGGGAGGAGGGGAAGAGGGACAGAGTGAAAAATCCTCAAGTCGACTCTGTGCTAAGCATGGACCACGACATGGGGCTTGATCTCAAAACCCTGAGATCATGACCTGAGCCAAAATCAAGAATCCGACTGAGCTACCCAGGCACCCCCCATCTTCTCGTATTTTATATAATTTTCTCATGCTTGTGGTTCTTTATCTATTTCCCCATGCTAGAATGTAAGCTCCTCTTGAACAGGGATTTTTGTTTTTTTAAATTGATGAATCTGTAGTACCAAGAACAGTGCGTGGTAAAATTATTTGTTGAATGAGTGAGCGTATGCTTTTGTGAGACTTTTTCCTCGGTTAATGAATGCTTATTACATATTAGGCATTTTTTTCTGGGCACTGGACTGACCTGTTAGCACATTGATTAGTTCTTGGTATAGCCAGTGTTTGCTGTATGTCTCTTTCCTTTAGACTTTAAGCCCCTAAATTCAGAGACTACAAATCTGTTTATCTCTGTTTTAGTTCTTGGCAAAGTCCCTGGAACACTGTAGGGGGTTAATAAATGCTTACCTCATGTTTTACATAAATGTAATCAGGGTTTCTGTTCTCAAGTTTTCAGACACTTAGTGATCTATTTTTAGTTACCTCCTTTCTTAGCAATATCCATCTATTATATGATAATATAACTCTATTACCCATAATCATCTGTAATAATACTTTTAAGAACAGTTAACATTTATATAGCTTGTTGGAGTTTATAAAGCTCTTTCCACATGTCATATTTTTTAATCCTGGTGATAACACCATTGTTATTTATGTAATCCAGGTAAAGAACTAAGCTTGGAACCTGGGTGGTTCATTTGGTTAAGCGTCTGCCTTTGGCTCAGGTCATGATCCCAGGTCCTGGGATCGAGCCCCACATCAGGCTCTCTCCTTGGCTGGGGGTCTGCTTCTCCCTCTGCCTGCTGTTCCCCCTGCTTGTGTGCGCTCTCTCTCTCTCTCTCTCTCTCTCTCTCTCTCTCTCTCTGTGTGTGTGTGTGTCAAATAAATAAATAAATAAATAAAATGTTAAAAAAAAAAAGGGAATAAGCTTGGAGCAGTTTAGTTTTCAGGGTGACCCAGCTAAGTAAATGTAGGGTCTGGATTTGATCTGGGTTGGTTTTTTTTGTTGTTGTTGTTGTTTTTTTAACCTTTTGTCATGAAACATTTCAAATATATATACAAGTAGAGGGAATGGTTTAATTAATTCCCATGTGCCCCTTATCCAGTTTCAGCAGATACCACTTTGTGGCCAAACTTGTTTTATTCCCATTCCCCCCACCCAACTGTCCGCTTCCACTTCCTCCACTCTTACCCTCTCCACCAGATTCTCCCTGGCATCATATCATTTTGTTCATAAATTTCAATTTATATCTTTAAACAATACTCTTTTAAAAGATATAATCACAATACCATTATCATGTCTAACGGAAAAATTGAACTCGGGTATTCTGATGTCATACCTCAGGCTCTTTAACCAGGCCATGGTGCTTGCATTAGTCTAGCAGATTCTAGCCCCAAAGGAAATGAGAAGGGATGCCAAATGTATCCAGTTCTAGATTGATGACCATAGCTTTTTTTATCCTTTCATCTGTTATCCATAAATGTGGTCTCACATTTTAGTGGGTAAGCTACTTGGGCTTCTGCTTCTCTCCTCCAGATTTTTCTGTGGTCAGGCAGCAGTATCTGAACTTCCTTCACATGAGGGATTCTTCACTTATGCTACTGTACTAGTTGCTGTGGAGGATGTAGAACTGTGAGACATGTTCCTTGTCCTTTTGGGGCTAGCAGTATAGTTGGTAGACTAAATAATATATGTAGTAAATAGATAGGGCTAAGGTTATTCATTTGTTCTTTTTTTTGTTTTGTTTTTTGTTTTCTCGAAACATCTTGTATACTAACTCTGTTCCAGGCCTTGTGCTTAATTTTGGAAATAAGAGATGATTATGTGATCCCTGATCTGAATCTAGTTGGGTAGATACAGACACAATAAATGGGTAATAACAATACAGTGTTATAGGTGCTGTGAAATCTGGGACAGGTTATGATGTGACCTCCAAGAAGAGGGCAGTCAGTTTGACTTGGGAGCAGGGGACTAGAATGGCATTATAGAGTAGTAGTGATCCTTGAGATGAGTCTTCTAAAACAGATTTGGGCCATTTGGAAAACAGGAGGAAAGAAAGGCATTTTAGGAAGAAAGCAGTTGTGAGCAAAGGCATGGAGATGTGAAATAGCCTGTCACATTAGAAGAGATCCAAGCAGCTGGTATAGATTTTAGTTTGAAAGCTTTTTAAGAGATAAGACTAGAAATCGTGGAGGGCCTGTATTTTATCTTGTGCGTTTTGTCTTAGAAATGTCACCCTGGAAATAGGATGGAGGATGGAGGAACTGGACGAGGGGAAGATGGGTGTTAGGGTGACCGACTAGGAGACTGATAAGGCTGAAGCAAGGTGATGAAAGCCTGAACCAGGACAGTTTTAATGGTGAGAAGAGCACTTATTAGAGAGGGCTTCTCTGGAGGCAGTTTGTTTTAAGCTTAGGTGTTGAGGTACCAGGGGATAATTTCAGAAAGTAGAAGAACTTGGGTAAAGTATTCAGATTGATAAGAAATGTTACTAGGTCAGGTACTCTCTTATTCTTTTTTGTGCCATTCTTGCCTCCTTTTGTCTGCTAGGGCTAGTACTTCTGCTTTCTCTGCAGCTCTCTTGTGTTTGGAGGTCTGTGACTCCGTTCCAGACCATTGAAATGTTTGGAGGTCTGTGACTTTGTTCCAGACCATTGAAGTGTTTGGAGTTCTGTGACTTTGTTCCAGACCATTGAAGTGTTTGGAGGTCTGTGACTCCGTTCCAGACCATTGAAAAGCTATGTAGCTCTTCGCCTGTCCTCTCTTACTGCAGACTATTTTTGACTAGTATTTGACTAGTCCATTGTCTCAGAAAGACAATTACCTGCTTCTTTGATATTTCAGTAATTTGAAGTCCATAAAATAATTGGTTTTTCTTTATATTCAAAACTGAATTCAGGATCTCCCTTCATTCTCCAGTCTACCTTATCTTGGGAAATGGTCCCATTATCTGTACAGACCCTTAAATCAGAAACCTGAGAAAGATCCTTTACCTTTTCCTCTCCTCCTATTCCCTTCTTCACTAAGTCTTGTTGATTTTACATTCAAAATCTCTCGTTTCCACTGTACCTCAGTAATCCAAGTGACATATTTTGTTTTATTTCATTTTATTTATTTAGAGTGCAAGAGCATGTGAGTGGGGGTGGGGATGGTGCAGCAAAAAGAGAGGGAGAGAGAGAATCTTAAGCAGGCTTCATGCACAGTGAGGAGCCCAAAGCAGGGCTCAGTCTCAGGACCCTGAGATCATGACCTGAGCTGAAATCAAGAGTTGGACGCTTAACCGACAGAGCTACCCAGGCTTCCCACATTTTTAAAATTTTTTTGTGAAATATAATACATAAAGAAGAATAGGTAGGAAAATGTCATACAGCCTATTGCTCTATCACACTGTGAACACAGTGTGTAACCACCATCCCAGTCAAGAAATGGAATATTATCAGCCTCCTGTAAGCCTCTTCAAACTCCCCTCTAATGATTTAGATCTTTCCCAAAAGATAACCACCACTGTCCTGACTTTCAGGGTAATAACTACCTTTCTTTTATTTTTTACCATTAAGCCTGCACTCCTAAATACAATTTATTTTTGCCTTTTTTTTTTTTTTAAACTTCATGTAGGGAATACAGTGTGTATCTTTTATGTGTGGCTTTTGCTCAAAATTCTACCTGTATCGATATTCATTCATATTGTTGACGGCAGCTATGGTTCATTCATTTTTACCATAGCATAAGATTTCTTATATGAATATACTCTAATAATTTATCCATTCCATTATTGATGGACATTTAGGCTTCCTCCACTTTTTAGCTATTACAGAAAATAGTGCCATGAACATTTTGTACAGGTCTCTTGGTATGCATGTCTTACATTTCTATATTTTGTATACCCCGGAGTGAAATTACTGAGCCAACTTTTTCATAGGCTTTTTTTTTTTTTTCAGATTTTATTTATTTGACAGAGAGAGCACAAGCAAGAGAAGCAGCAGACAGAGGGAGAGGGAGAAGCAGGCTCCCCATTGAGCAGGGAGCCCGATGTGGGGCTGGGATCATGACCTGAGCTGAAGGCAGATGCTTGACCGGCTGAGCCACCCAGGCCCCCTATAGGCATTTTTTTAAAAGAAGATTTTATTTATTTATTTGAGAGACAGAGAGTGAGCGAGTGAGCAAGAGAGAGAGAGTACAAGCTGGAGGAGGGGCAGAGGGAGAGGAAGAAGCAGGCTCCCTGTGGAGCAGAGAGCTCGATGCAGGGCTCAGTCCCAGGACCCTGGGATCATGACTTGAGCCGAAGGCAGCTGCTTAACCTACTGAGCCACCCAGGTGCCCCCTGAGCCAACTTTTTCAGAGTGGTAGTACCAATTTAGACCCACTGTTGGCACTATGAGAATTCCAATTCCACATATTTACCAACAGTTGGAATTGTTGATCTTTATCATTTGACAGTTCCAGTGGATGTGTGTGGTATATCATTGTGGCCTTAATTTGCATTTGTTGGATTTCTGATGAAGTGGAACAAATTTAATATGTTTAAATGGCCATTTGGATATCTTTTTAGGTAATGCCTATTGATGTTTTTCGCATATTTTTTCCTTATTGTTTTATGTGAATTCTTTACATTCCAGTACAAGTTCTTTAATGGCTTTAATGGTTGTATGTGTTTTCAAATATCTTCTTCCTTTTTAGTCCCTCCCACCTTCCCCCCGCCCCCCATCTTTTAGTCCCTTAGTATTGTATTTTGATGAAAAGAAGTTCTTAATGTAGTCCAGTTTGATAATCTTTTCATTTATTTTTGGGCTTTTCTTACGTGGCGTAAGAAGGGTTTGCCTACCCTGAGCTCATTAAGACATTTTGCTGCATTGTTACTAGAAACTTTATTATTTGCTTTTCACACATGGGATTGATATGTGTATGTTGCTTGGGTATATGGAAATCCAAATGTCCAGCACCATTTGTTGAAAAGAATGTCATTTCTCCATTGTC
Source organism: Eumetopias jubatus (assembly GCF_037043125.1). Lineage (NCBI taxonomy): Eukaryota > Metazoa > Chordata > Mammalia > Carnivora > Otariidae > Eumetopias > Eumetopias jubatus. The sequence continues at coordinate 59,027,723 of NW_028274819.1, read as the reverse complement.
CTGCAGTACCACCTTTGTGGTAAATGAAGTGTCTACATATGGGTATTTCAGGGCTTTCTATTCTATTCCAGTAGTTTGTCTATTCTCATGCCAGTACGATGCTGTGTTAGCCTAGCATTATATTAAATCTTGACATTTGGTAGGACAAGTTCACTCACCTTGCTCTTCTTTAAGAATGTCTTAATTATTCCCGATCTTTTCATTTTTTTATGAATTTTGATATCAGCTTGTGAAATTCTGCCCCAAAACAAAATTTCAGTTAGGATTTTCATTAGGTTTCCTTCTATCGTTCTGATGGCATTTGGGGATTGACATTTTACGGTATTGAGTTTTCCAGTCCATAAACTTGGTACATCCCTATTATTTTAATACTGTTTTATAGTTTTCTGCATAAAGATTATGTACACTTTTTTGTTAGTTATTCCTAGATATTTAATATTTTGTTATTGTAAATGATAATATTTTTAAAATTTCATTTTCTAACACTACCATAGCTGGTATTCAGAAATGCAATTGACTTTTATTTATTAACTCATATATCTTACAACCTTATGATTTTAATAAATTATATGCAGATTATTTTGAATTTTTTACAAATAATCAGCAAATAGTGGCTTTTTTTTTAAGATTTTATTTATTTATTTGACAGAGACACAGCGAGAGAGAGAGCACAAGTAGGGGAAGTGGGAGAGGGAGAAGCAGGCTCCCCACTGAGCAGGGAGCCCGATGTGGGGCTCGATCCCAGGACCCTGGGACCATGCCCTGAGCTGAAGGCAGACGCTTAACGACTGAGCCACCCAGGCGCCCCAATGGATATTGGGGCTTTAATATATATATATATATATAATGGCTTTAATATATATATATAATGATACCAGTTATCTTTTGATTATAGTTTCCCTGGTATACCTACTTCTGCCTTTTATTTTCATCTTTTTTATGTCTTTTTGTTTTAGATAAGACCTATGTAAACAACATGTAGTTTTTAATTTTTATTTACTTTTAAAGATTTATGTATTATAGAGTGAGCAGGGGGAGGGGCAAGAGAGGGAGACAGACTCCCCACCTAGCAGGGAGCCTGATGCGGGGCTCAGTCCCAGGACCCCAAGATCATGACCTGAGCTGAAATCAAGAGTCAGATGCTTAACACTGGGTATTTACCCCAGAGATACAAATGTAGTGATCTGAAAGGGCACATGCACCCCTATGTTTATAGCAGCAATGTCCGCAATAGCCAAACTATGGAAAGAGCCTAGATGTTCATCAACAGAATGGACAAAGAAGATGTGGTATATATGTATGTATACATATATATGTATGTATATGTATACATATACATACATATATATACATGTATATATATATGTATACACACACACAATGGAATATTATGCAGCCATCGAAAAGAAATGAAATCTTGCTGTTTGCAACGATGTGGATGGAACTAGAGGGTATTATGCTAAGTGAAATAAGTCAGTCAGAGAAGGATAAATGTCATATGATCTCACTGATATGAAGAATTTGAGAAATAAGACAGAGGATCATAGAGGAAGGGAGGGAAAAATGAAAACAAGATGAAACCAGAGAGGGAGACAAACCAGAAGAGACTCAATTTCAGGAAACAAACAGGGTTGCTGGAGTGGAGGGGTGTGGGTGTCTGGGTGATGGACATTGGAGAGGGCATTTACTATGGTGAGTGCTGTGAATTGTGTAAGAATGATGAGTCACAGACCTGTACCCGTGAAACAAATAATACCTTATATGTTAATAAAAAAATAGAACAAAACATAGAATATACAGTGATCAACCAAAAAAAAAAAAAAAGAGTCAGATGCTTAATCAACTGAGCTACCCAGGCTCCCCAACATGTAGTCAGTTAAAAAAAAAAGTTTGTTTTTAAAATTGATCATTTATTGGGCGGAGCAAGATGGCGGAGGAGTAGGAGACTTGGATTTCGTCTGGTCTCAGGAATTCAGCTGAATAGGGATCAAACCATTCTGAACACCTATGAACTCAACAGGAGACTGAAGAAGAGAGTAGCAACAACTCTCTGAACAGAGAAGTGACCACTTACTGGAAGGTAGGATGTGCGGAGAAGTGAATCTGAGGCGATATTCGGGAGGATAGATGCGGGGGAGGGGACCTCCGGCGGCCGCTTCTGGCGAGCGGTGGAGCCGCGGAGCACAAAATCGGAACTTTTAGAAGTCGCTCCGCTGAGGGACGTCGCTCCAGTGGCTAAGTGGGGGGGGTGGAACCCTCGCGGGACAGTGTGGTCTCAGGACCCTCGGGGTCACAGAAAGACCAGGGGTGCCTGAGTGCAGCAGAGCTCCCAGGTATTGGAGCAGGGAAGCCGGCTGCAGAAACGGAACCGAGGCTCGGGCTCTCAGCTCGGGGTTGCCATAAACTGTGATCCGCGGCCCAGTCGGGCCACTGCTCCTCCAGCAGGGACCCAACAAGCGGCAGATCCGGGGAGACGCCCCTCCCTCCCCAGGGAGGAGTGGTGCAGAAGTGCACCGCAGGGATCTGCTGGGTTTGGAGACTCCACACAGGGTCGAGTGCCAGAGATAGAAATGCTCGGTCACAGGCTGGGTGAGCACGGTGCGGCCGGAGACCAGAGGGACGGGAGTGACTGCTTTTCTCTGGGGGCGCACTGAGGAGCGGGGCCGCGAGTTCTCAGCTCCTCCGGGTGGAGATTGGGAGGCCACCATTTTCACCCTGGTCCTCCAAAGCTGTACCAGAGCTTGCAGGGAACAAAAGTTCCTGAGAGCAAACCCGAGCAGCTTGCTTAGCCCAGACCGTCAAGGGCAGGGCAAGTCGGCAAAGACATTTGGGAACCACGGCAACAGGCTCCTCCCCCAGAAGATCAGCACGAACAGCCAGCAAGCCAAGACCAAGTTTACCGATCAAAGAGAATGGGAGAACTCCAGCGCTAGGGGAATACTGCACATAGAATTCATGGCTTTTTTTTACCATGATTCATTAGTTTTTCAAAGTTAATTTTTTTAACTGTTTTTTTATTTTTTCTTTTTCCCTTTTTCAACCAACATCTTATCAATCCCTTTTTTTAAAAAAACATTTTTTATTTTTCATTTTTAGAGTCATATTTTATCCCTTCATGGTAGTTACCCTTATTTTTGGCATATATATATATATATATATATATACACATATGTATGTATATATATAAATTGTTCTCTTAAAATTTTGAGATACAGTTTCTTCTAACAGATCAAAATATACCCTAAACCACTAGTGTATGGCTTTGTTCTAGTCTCCTGCCTGATCACATTCTCTACCTTTTTTTTCTTTCGTTTTTCTTTTTCTTTTTTTTTTTTTTTACATCATCATCTTTCTTTTTTCAGACAACTTCTTATCAATCCCTTTTATAAAATCTTTTATAATTTTCATCTTTACAGTCATCTTCCATCCCTTCATTGTATCAATCCTTATTTTGTACATATATGTCTTTCTTCCTTTAAAATTTTAGGAGGCACTTTTTTCTAACAGACCAAAATACACCCAAAATCTAGTGTGTGGCACTGATCTATGCACTAGCCTGATCATATTTGATCATACTCTGTTTTTTGTGTTGTTCTGTTTTTGTTTTTATCTTTTTCTTTTTGTTTTTTTTTTCTTTCTTTTCTCTTTCTTTTCTCTTTCTTTTTCTTTCTTTCCCTTTCTTTTCCCCTGGTTTCAGGTCTTTTCTGATTTGTTTAGAGTATATTTGCTGGGGACGTTGTTAACCTGGTAGCATTGTGTTCTCTCATTCATCTATTCTCCTCTGGACAAAATGACGAGATGAAAAAAATCACCTCAGCAAAAAGAACAAGAGATAGTACCGTCAGCCAGGGACCTACTCAGTACGGACATTAGTATGATGTCGGACCTAGAGTTCAGAATCATGACTTTAAAGATACTAGCTGGGCTTGAAAAAAGCGTGGAAGTTATTAGAGAAACCCTTTCTGGAGAAATAAAAGAACAAATCTAACCAAGTCGAAATCAAAAAGGCTATTAATGAGGTGCAATCAAAAATGGGGGCACTAACTGCTAGGATAAATGAGGCAGAAGAGAGATCAGCGATATAGAAGACCAGATGATGGAAAATAAAGAGGCTGAGAAAAAGAGAAACAACTACAGGATCACGAGGGCAGAATTCGAGAGATAAGCAATACGATAAGACGAAACAACATTAGAATAATTGGGATCCCAGAAGAAGAAGAAAGAGAGAGAGGGGCAGAAGGTATATTGGAGCAAATTATAGCAGAGAACTTCCCTGATGTGAGGAAGGAAACAGGCATCAAAATCCAGGAGGCACAGAGAACCCCTCTCAAAATCAATAAAAATAGGTCAACACCCTGACATCTAATAGTAAAACTTATGAGTCTCAGAGACAAAGAGAAAATCCTGAAAGCAGCTCGGGAGAAGAGATATGTAACCTACAATGGTAGAAATATTAGATTGGCAACAGACCTATCCACAGAGACCTGGCAGGCCAGAAAGGACTGGCGTGATATCTTCAGAGCACTAAACGAGCAAAATATGCAGCCAAGAATACTATATCCAGCTAGGCTGTCATTGAAAATAGAAGGAGAGATAAAAAGCTTCCAGGACAAACAAAAACTAAAGGAATTTGCAAACACAAAACCAGCCCTCCAAGAAATATTGAAAGGGGTCCTCTAAGCAAAGAGAGAGCCTAAAAGCAGCATAGATCAGAAAGGAACAGAGAAAATATACAGTAACAGTCACCTTACAGGCAATACAATGGCACTAAATTCATACCTTTCCATAGTTACCCTGAATGTAAATGGGTTCAATGCCCCAATCAAAAGACACAGGCTATCAGATTGGATTTAAAAATAAGACCCATCGATATGCTGTCTGCAAGAGACTCATTTTAGACCCAAAGACAACCCCAGATTGAAAGTGAGGGGGTGGAAAACCATTTACCATGCTAATGGACATCAAAAAAAGCTGGGGTGGCAATCCTTATATCAGACAAATTAGATTTTAAACCAAAGACTGTAATAAGAGATGAGGAAGGACACTATATCCTACTTAAAGGGTCTATCCAACAAGAAGATCTAACAATTGTAAATGTCTATGCCCCGAATATGGGAGCAGCCAATTACATAAGGCAATTAATAACCAAAGCGAAGAAACACATTGACAACAATACAATAATAGTGGGGGACTTTAACACCCCCCTGACTGAAATTCACAGATCATCTAAGCAAAAGATCAACAAGGAAATAATGACTTTAAATGACACACGGGACCAAATGGACTTCACAGACATATTCAGAACATTCCATCCCAAAGCAGCGGAATACACATTCTTCTCTAGTGCCCATGGAACATTCTCCAGAATTGATCACATCCTAGGTCACAAATCAGGTCTCAACCGGTACCAAAAGATTGGGATCATTCCCTGCATATTTTCAGACCACAATGCTTTGAAACTAGAACTCAGTCACAAGAGGAAAGTCGGAAAGAACTCAAATACATGGAGGCTAAAGAGCATCCTACTAAAGAATGAATGGGTCAACCAGGAAATTAAAGAAGAATTAAAAAAATTCATGGAAACCAATGAAAATGAAAACACAACTGTTCAAAATCTTTGGGATACAGCAAAGGCAGTCCTGAAAGGAAAGTATATAGCAATACAAGCCTTTCTCAAGAAACGAGAAAGGTCTCAAATACACAACCTAACCCTACACCTAAAGGACCTTGAGAAAGAACAGCAAATAAAGCCTAAACCCAGCAGAAGAAGAGAAATCATAAAGATCAGAGCAGAAATCAATGAACTAGAAACCAAAAGAACAGTAGAACAGTTCAACGAAACTAGGAGCTAATTCTTTGAAAGAATGAACAAGATTGATAAACCCCTGGCCAGACTTATCAAAAAGAAAAGAGAAATGACCCAAATCCACAAAATCATGAATGAAAGAGGAGAGATCACAACCAACACCAAAGAAATACAAACAATTATAAGAACATGTTATGAGCAACTCTATGCCAGCAAATTAGATAACCTGGAAGAAATGGGTGCATTCCTAGAGATGTATCAACTACCAAAACTGAACCAGGAAGAAATAGAAAATCTGAACAGACCTATAACCACTGAGGAAATTGAAGCAGTCATCAAAAATCTCCCAACAAAAGCCCAGGGCCAGATGGCTTCCCAGGGGAATTCTATCAGACATTTAAAGAAGAATTAATACCTATTCTCCTGAAACTGTTCCAAAAAATCGAAATGGAAGGAAAACTTCCGAACTCATTTTCTGAGGCCACCATTACCTTGATCCCAAAACCAGACAAAGACCCCATCAAAAAGGAGAGTAACAGACCAATATCCTTGATGAACATGGATGCAAAAATTCTCACCAAAATACTAGCCAGTAGGATCCAACAGTACATTAAAAGGATTATTCACTATGACCAAGTGGGATTTATCCCTGGGCTGCAAGGCTGGTTCAACATCCGCAAATCAATCAACGTGATACAATACATTAACAAAAGAAAGAACAAGAATCATATGATCCTTTCAGTAGATGCAGAAAAAGCATTTGACAAAGTACAGCATCCTTTCTTGATCAAAACTCTTCAGAGGATAGGGATAGAGGGTACATACCTCAATATCATAAAAGCCATCTATGAAAAACCTACAGTGAATATCATTCTCAATGGGGAAAAGCTGAGAGCTTTTCCCCTAAGGTCAGGAACGCGGCAGGGATGTCCACTCTCACCACTGTTATTCAACATGGTACTAGAAGTCCTAGCCACAGCAATCAGACAACAAAAAGAAATCAAAGGCATCCAAATCGGCAAAGAGGAAGTCAAACTCTCACTCTTTGCAGATGATATGATACTGTATGTGGAAAACCCAAAAGACTCCACCCCAAAACTGCTAGAACTCATACAGGAATTCAGTGAAGTAGCAGGATATAAAATCAATGCACAGAAATCAGTGGCATTCCTATACACCAACAACAAGACGGAAGAGAGACAAATCAAGGAGTCGATCCCATTTACAATTGCACCCAAAACCATAAGATACCTAGGAATAAATTTAACCAAAGAGGCAAGGGATCTGTACTCAGAAAACTATAAAATACTCATGAAAGAAATTGAAGAAGACACAAAGAAATGGAAAAATGTTCCATGCTCATGGATTGGGAGAACCAACATTGTGAAGATGTCAATGCTACCAAGAGCAATCTATACATTCAGTGCAATCCCCATCAAAATACCATCCACTTTTTTCAAAGAAATGGAACAAATAATCCTAAAATTTGTATGGAACCGGAAGAGACCCCGAATAGCCAGAGGAATATTGAAAAAGAAAAGCAAAGCTGGCGGCATCACAATTCCGGACTTCCAGCTCTATTACAAAGCTGTCACCATCAAGACAGTATGGTACTGGCACAAAAACAGACACATAGATCAATGGAACAGAATCGAGAGCCCAGAAATGGACCCTCAACTCTATGGTTAACTAGTCTTTGACAAAGCAGGAAAGAATGTCCAATGGCAAAAAGACAGTCTCTTCAACAAATGGTGTTGGGAAAATTGGACAGCCACATGCAGAAGAATGAAACTGGACCATTTCCTTACACCACACACAAAAATAGACTCCAAATGGTTGAAAGACCTAAACGTGAGACAGGAGTCCATCAAAATCCTAAAGGAGAACACAGGTAGCAACCTCTTCGACCTCAGCCGCAGCAACTTCTTCCTAGAAACATTGCCAAAGGCAAGGGAAGCAAGGGCAAAAATGAACTATTGGGATTTCATCAAGATAAAAAGCTTTTGCACAGCAAAAGAAACAGTCCACAAAACCAAAAGACAACCGACAGAATGGGAGAAAATATTTGCAAATGACATATCAGATAAAAGGCTAGTATGCAAAGTCTTTAAAGAACTTACCAAACTCAACACCCAAAGAACAAATAATCCAATCAAGAAATGGGCAGCAGACATGAACAGACATTTTTCCAAAGAAGACATCCAAATGGCCAACAGACACATGAAAAAGTGCTCAACATCGCTCGGCATCAGGGAAATCCAAATCAAAACCTCAATGAGATACCACCTCACACCCGTCAGAATGGCTAAAATTAAGAAGTCAGGAAACGACAGATGTTGGCGGGGATGTGGAGAAAGGGGAACCCTCCTACACTGTTGGTGGGAATGCAAGCTGGTGCATCCACTCTGGAAAACAGTATGGAGGTTCCTCAAACAGTTGAAAATAGAGCTACCATATGATCCAGCAATTGCACTACTGGGTATTTACCCCAAAGATACAAATGTAGGGATCCGAAGTGGTACGTGCACCCCAATGTTTATAGCAGCAGTGTCCACAATAGCGGAACTGAGGAAAGAGCCAAGATGTCCATTGACAGATGAATGGATAAAGAAGATGTGGTATATATACACAATGGAATATTATGCAGCCATCACAAGGAATAAGATCTTGCCATTTGCAACGACGTGGATGGAACTGGAGGGTGTTATGCTGAGAGACATAAGTCAATCAGAGAAAGAGATGTCTCATATGACCTCACTGATATGAGGAATTCTTAATCTCAGGAAGCAAACTGAATGTTGCTGGAGTGATGGGGGGGTGGGAGGGATGGGGTGGCTGGGTGATAGATGTTGGGTAGGGTATGTGCTATGGTGAGCGCTGTGAATTGTGCAAGACTGTTGAATCACAGATCTGTACTTCTGAAACAAATAATGCAACATATGTTTAAAAAAAAGAAGAAGAAGATAGCAGGAGTGGAAGAATGAAGGGGAGTAAGTTGGAGGGGGAGACGAACCATGAGAGATGATGGACTCTGAAAAACAAACTGAGGGTTCTAGAGGGGAGGAGGGTGGGGGGATGGGTTAGCCTGGTGATGGGTATTAAAGAGGGCACATTCTGCGTGGAGCACTGGGTGTTATGCACAAAGATTGAATCATGGAACACTACATGCAGAACTAATGATGTAATGTATGGTGATTAACATAACAATAAAAATTTAAAAAAAGAAAAAAGAAAATTGATCATTTAGTTCATTACATTTAATGTAAATATTGATATATGTGGATTTAAAACCATGCTCTTATTAAAAGCGTTATATTTACCTTACCTGTTTAATGTTCCTTTTTCTTGTTTCTTGCCATCTTTTGAATTTTTTTTTAAATTCTTTCCATCTTTAGGTTGGGAGTTAAACATTCTTTTATACTTTTTTACTGGTTAGCCTAGATATTACGACTTGAAATTTTCAAAAATTTGAAGTGAAATTTTTTAAAAAAGATTTTATTTATCTGAGAGAGAGAGAGAGAGCGCGCGCACAAGCAGGGGGAGAGACAGAGGGAGTGGGAGAAGCAGGCTCTCTGCAGGGAACCTGATGTGGGGCTTGATTCCAGGACCCTGGGATTATGACCTGAGCTGAAGGCAGACGCTTAACCGACTGAGCCACCCAGGCGTCCCTGCTTTTTATCATTTCTATAATTTCCTTTTTTAAAAAAATTCTGGTTCTCTGGTGAAATTCTCATGTTGTCTTTATCTCTTTCAACATAATAAGCAGAATTATTTTAAAATCTCTGTCTGATAACTCCAATAAATGAATCCCTCTGGCTGTGTCCTTATCATGTCTAGTCATGTTATCTGATCTGCTGTCATGCTTTATTTCTTATTGTATTAGGCAGTCTATTTCCAAAATTGTTTGTAAAAATAATTTGAGGCTTAGGATGACTAATTTTAAGCCAGAGAATATTTGTTTCGGTCTAGAAATCCAGGAAAAATTCTCACTTAGGGAATTAAGATGATTCAGAGCTGACCTGCAGTCCCTACCAAAGTCTGTGTATTTTTATTTCATTCTTGTGTTGTTGTAGCTTTTTGGGGTTCTAATCCAAAGTGATGGGATTTATTAGGCTGCCCCTTCTCACCCTTGTACCCTTAGACTTAAACTCTAGCCATTGCCCCTCTGGCCTCACTTGGCTGTCAGAAGCACCGTTTACTTTGCCCCTCATCTCTCCATTCCCTCACTCCCAGAGTTAGCAGAAGCCTGCAGAAAAAGCAGCCCCACACTCTAGGCGAACCTTTCTGGGTTCCTTCCTTGCATGATCCTAGTTCTTTCTTAGTTTATCTTAGTTTTCTAATACTTTCAAATACACATATGTATATACACGCACCTATATATGTTTTCATATATGTATGTGTATGGGTGTGCACACTTTTTTTTTTTTACATTCGTAGTACTTTTCTAGTTTTCCTCAGCAGAAAGATTGGTCTGAATTATCTAGCCTTGCCCTCAACAGAAGTGGAAGTCTTGCTAATGTCTTTTGCTGGACTATTGCAGTATACTCTTAATTTGTCTCTGTCTAGTTTTGCCCCTTCCAACGCAATCATTATATTGAGGCTGGATTGATATTTCAAAAATTCAAATCTGTTAATGTCACTCTCCTGTTGATAGTTCATCAAAGGATTTTTACTGCTCTTAGGACAAAGATTTTTCCTTTGTTTATTCAACAGTGAACAAATATGTGTTGAATTCCTGCTTCATAGTAGGCATTTTCAGAGGGATACTTGCCATAATTCTCAAAAAGATGTGGTGCCTGTTAGTTTCTTAAGCCTCGTTTAGGAGCGGCTGGGTGGCTCAATTGGTTGGGCGTCTGCCTTCGGCTCAGGTCATGGTCTCAGGGTCCTGGGATCAAGCCCCGCATCGGGCTCCCTGCTCAGCGGGGAGCCTGCTTCTCCCTCTCTTCCCTGTGTGTGCTCTCACTCGCTATTTCAGTTGCTATCTCCGTGTCTCTCAAATGAATAAATAAAATCTTTAAAAAAAAAAAGCCTCATCTTATGTCAATGTACATTTTAGCCACATTGCCCTTTTTTCAGTTCTGAAAGTTGTGGTATTCTTTCATGACTCAGAGCATTGATTCATTCTTTTTCCTCTGCCTCAAATTAGATCAGGATCTCTTTGACCGTAATACGTAGTTATTTTAAAGTCCTGTCTGATATGTCATATGCTTTCATAGAACGCTGTATTTTTTCTTTCCAACTCTGTAATTATTAAATGGACATTACTTAATAAATGTCTGCCTTGCCCATCAACCTCTAAGTTCCATGAGGGCAGCGTATCCCCATGGCCTGGTATGGGGGGCTCCTAGTGTGCAGGAAATCCGTGTTGAACAGATAAGATAATTTACTGAGTGAATTAAGAACACTTGGCTCTTCCTTTTCTTGTACTCTTATTTTATCAGAATGTACATAGTGCTTTCTTGGCATTTTGCTAGTCACTTGTGGCTCACAGGCCAGTTGGGGGAAATACACAATCACAAGCAAATACAATGCACTGTAGTGAATGGCATGATAAAGGGTTGTGCAAGGTTGTTCCATGTCCAGTTCAGGGATCAGAGATGACTTCCTGGGGTTATACACCTAAGGGGCAGGAGGGGGTGGGTGTGGGAGAAAGGGAAGGCAGCCTAGGTAGAGGAACTGTCTTAAGTGGAGGTACAGAAGTTTGAAGCAGCATGGCATCACTGGTAGGGAATTGTGGGAGCTGACATAGTGGCAAGTCTTTGCAGGCCTTTGTGGCACGCTGAGCAGCTCACACTTCTTTCTGTATAAAACTGGGAGCTTTTGAAGGGTTGTATATATTTGTGTAGATTTAAAAATTTACACTCTTTTAAACATTACAACAGTTTGGGGCACCTGGGTGGCTCAGTTAAGCGTCTGCCCTTGGCTGAGGTCATGATCCTGGGGTCCTGGGATCGAGCCCTGAGTCAGACTCTGCGCGGCAGGGAGTCTGCTGTTCCCTATCCTTCTGACCCCCCCAACTCGTTCTCTCTCATGTGCTCTCTCTCTCTGTCAAATAAATAAAATCTTAAAAAAAATTACAGCAGTAATATTTATTGTAACAAATTCAAGCACTGAAGAAATGTGTGAATGAATGAGATTTGCCTTTGCAAATAAAAAAACTTAAAAAATGGGGTGCCTGGGTGGCTCAGGCAGTTGAGCATCTGACTCTTGGTTTCGACTCAGGTTGTGATCTCATGGGTTGTGGGATTGGGCTATAATGGGCTCTGCGATCAGCAGGGAGTCTGCTTGAAAGATTCTCTCCCTCTGTGCCTGCCCGCCCGCCCCCCCCCCCCCCCCCGCTCACACTCTCTCTCTAAATAAATGAATAAGCCTTTTTTGTTGTTGTTGTTTTTTAATTTATTCATTTGACAGAGAGAGCACAAGCAGGGGGAGAAGCAGGCAGAGGGAGAAGCAGACTCCCCACTGAGCAGGAAGCCCGATGCGGGACTTGATCCCAGGACCCTGGGATCATGACCTGAGCCGAAGGCAGATGCTTAACCAACTGAGCCATACAGGCGCCCCAGTGAATAAATCTTAAACAAAAAAAGTTAAAAAACAAAATGCGTTCTCCAGAGATTACTCTGGAGAGAATCACTGCTAACAGTTTTGTATGCATTTTTCTGGAGTTTTATATACAGCATTTTAGAATTACCCATATTCTGAGTTTGCACCTTTCTTCTGCCTGGAACGCTGCTTCCCTAAATCTTCCTGTGGCTCTCTGTCTGACTCAGTTAAGTGTTCTCTCAAAAGTTGGGTCCTCAGAGTGAACTTTCCTCACTGTCCTATCTAGAATAGTCTCCCCACATTACTCTTTAATCCATTGCACACTTTATTTTTCTTCAGAATGTTTACCTTGTGAAATTATGTATTCTTTTGCTAGTCTTATCCATTTGACTATAAGATCTATGAGAGAAGAAATTGCTTCTGCTTTATTCACCATTGTATCCCCAGTAGCTAGAATAATGCTTGGCACATAGTAGGTGCTTCTTGTATGTATGTTGAAGGAATAAATTAATTAACCATTTTAGATAGAATATAGTACTTTCATGTGATTTTTTTCCCAAAAGTTAACTTTTGTTTGGTAGCTTCACAAACACACAAAAAGAGAGAAAATAATATAAGCCTTTAGGTCTTCTTCATCCAGCTTCAGTGGTTATCAGCTTTTTGCCATTCTTGTTTTGATGTCTTTTCCGCCACTTTTTGGAGGTTGGGCACATCTGAAGCAGCATATCATTTCACTTGTGAATATTTAATTATCTATGTTTAAAAAATAAGGACTTGTTTTAGGACTTTAAAATAAACCCACAACAGTTTTTGATAGCATATAATACCTACGCCATGTTCAGTTTTCACTGACTGTCTTTTTTTTTAAGATTTATTTATTTATTTTGAGAGAGAGAGCGTGTGTGTGCACACGTGTGCATGAGCATGGGGAAGGGGCCGAGGGAGAGGGAGAGAGAGAATGCTCAAGCAGACTCTGCACTGAGCAGAGAGCCCTACATGGGGCTCCATCCCAGGACCCTGAGATCATGACCTGAGCCGGAATCAAGAGTCAGACACTTAACCAACAGAGCTGCCCAGGCGCACCTCATTGATTTTCTAAAAGAAGACTTTGTATGGTTTGTTTGTTCGAAGCAAAATTCACACATTGCATTTGGTTAATTTATCTCTTTAAGTCTCTTTTAAGAATCTGTAGCATTTTTGCCCTCCACCTTTTTTTTCATTCGCATGCCATTTTTTCTTGTTTAAAAACAAGGGCATGTACCCTGTGGAATTTCCAATATTCTAGACTTACCGTTCATGTGTTTTTTTACTCGCTCTTTAGGGTACCTCTCTGAGTACCATATTCAGGGTGGTACAGTTCAGATTTTATTACCCTCTGCATGAAAGGATTGATGATCAGGGAGAGGAAGGGAGGAGGGCAGTAACATCTGACTGTGTGCTGTGTGCCATTCCTGTGCTAGTCATTTTCCTCTCAGTGTCCTCTGAGGTTGTTACTAGTCCCATGTCACAGATGAGGCTTAGAGAGGTTAATTAGCCTGTTCAAGACATAGGGCTTATGTCAAGACATAGTCCAGGCTTTACACCTAGATCTGGCTAATTTCAAAGCCCTTTCTCTTCCCCACAATTGAATTCCCAAGAAAACAACTTTTCCAAGGTTATATACGTGGTAAGCGGCTTGCCAGGATTCTGGGTCTTCCTACTCCATATCTATTGCTGCTCCTCCCGCTTCAGGCCTCCTTGGTGTGCTTTGTCACTTCCTTAGAAACTAGGTGGGAACTGGGGAGTTGGTCATATCTAGAAGGCACTTCATCTTTTGAGCATACATTTAAGTAATTTTGTCTTTGGTATAGAAATGTGCTGACCTAATCTTAGCATTGGCGAAGTACATTTTGTTTTTCATTTCACATATATGTATGTTCAGTATGTGTATCTACATAGTGCCACATATTGTGCTACAAACTTGAGATGAACAAAAGGATGTGTTCCTTTTTGCCTTGGGAGAAATTTCTCACTATAGGAATGTTGGTGCAACTTGGAGACCACCTCCCAGTATTGTGGCTGAAAGGGCGAGACTACTCATTTCTTAGTCTCCCTTGCACCTGAGACGCAGGCCCAGGCCCTAGACCCAGCCAATTAGATTCACCAGCCTCCGACTTGTAATCAGGATGTGGTGATCCAAAAGAGCAGGTTCGGTGAGAGATTGTGTCTGGTGATGGCTGTGGTAGCTGTAGCAGCCAGTTTCCAGAGGCTCCGGGAGCAGCAGTGCTGGCAGCAGTGTTGGTTCCCCCGTGCTGGCAGTGTTGGGGCAGCTTGCCGCACTTCATGTCTGAGGTGGCTGCACAGTGGAAGAAGGGCACTTTTAATCCTAAAAGCATGTTTCTGGTTAGAAGGTAATGGTATCAGGGCGCCTGGGTGGTTCAGTCGGTTAAGCGTCTGCCTTCAGCTTGGGTCATGATCTCAGGGTCCTGGGATGGAGCCCTGCATCGGGCTCCCTGCTCAGTGGGGAGTCTGCTTCTCCCTCTCCCTCTACCCCCTCCCCAGCTTGTGCTCTCTCTTGCTTACTTTCTCTCTCTCTCAAATAAATAAAATCTTAAAAAAAAAAAAGAAGGTAATGGTATCAGATAAATTCCCATTCACTTTGCAGTATTTAGGTGTAACATACTGATCGACAAAATCTCTTTCCCCTGAAGTTTATAAGATTAATTTCTCAGAAATAAAACCTTAGAAAACTTGGATCATTGAATCACTTTTGAGATGTTAGTTTCCCGTGTTCCTGTTTGTTGGTTAGCTGAGACTAGCACATCAAGGTAACAACAGCTTCTTTTGTTCCAGGAGAATGATCCATCTGTGAGACTGAAAATTGCATCATTGTTGGGTTTATTATCAAAGACTGCTGGATTTTCACCAGACTGCATTATGGATGATGCCATTAACATCCTGCAGAATGAAAGTAAGTTGTAATTTAAAAACTATATAATCAGAGCAGAAATCTTTAGTTCCATCTATATAGAATTTAGGACAAAACTTCCTTGTTTTGGTTGTTACTGAAAAAGAATTTGAGGATGATTCAATAAAACATGTACATATATTTACATTAAAGATAAAATACAGAGTTGGTGCCTTGCTTTAATATTTATTTTAAAATTAAATAAAAACCCTTTGTTGCTGTTTTCTGAAAATATAATTTTGATTATAGTTTCAAAGAATAGTTTTATTTCATCTTGGGGTATACTTATCTAAATAAATGTGACTTTAAATATTGGACAACAGTTTATAAATGTAAGAGATTAATGACAATAAAGAAAAATTTTATAAAAATACCCTTTCTATTTCCATAAAACAAGGTTTTACATATTGCCTTTTACTTATATACATTTTGTATGGTTGTACTTACAGTGAATGTACTATTTGTGTTTTACTATACTCAACATTACATACATTTTTCCATGTTTCTATATCGTCTTCATAATATTTTCCATGTTTCTGTATCACCTTCACAGTATTTGAGGTGTTGATAATACATTAAATAGCAACTGATACAGTAGCATGTTTCTAACTTTTTGCTCTTGTAGATAGTGGCAAAAAAATAAATCCATTTCTTTTAAAAGCACTAAAACAATTACATTGCCTTAGTAAAAAAGTATCCTTTCTTTCCATGGACGGTTCTTATAGAAGCTAACTATATACCTGCAAAAATTTCACACTTTAAGATTGGGGATTTCATAGAGCCATAGACTTATTTATCTATAATTGGCCTTATAGAGATCATCTTGTCTAACTCGTTCATTTTGTGGATGGTAGAAACTTAGTCCCAGAGAGATGAAGTGAGTGGAAGTCAGTTCATTTAGCTAAGGAGTAGCAGAACTGAGAACTTAGTGCCGTGCTCTTTCTTATAGACCATGGTTTAACTGAAACACTTTATCTCTAAGATAGAAACATTATAAGAGAGTTAATTTGGATGCAAACCTCATTCTAACCTTAAAAAAGAGAGACTCAAATTATGCAGTATAGGGCACCTGGGTGGCTCAGTTGTTGGGCGTCTGCCTTTGGCTCAGGTCATGATCCCAGGGTCCTGGGATCGAGCCCCTCATCAGGCTCCCTGCTGGGTGGGAAGCCTGCTTCTCCCTCTCCCGCTCCCCCTGCTGTGTTCCCTCTTTCACTGTATCTCTCTCTGTCAAATAAATAAATAAAATCTTTAAAAAAAAATATGCAGTATACATGGATATAGCTGTTTTGCTTTTTGTTAAATATTCTAAGGTTTCTTTTCTTTAAAAATTATTTATTTAAAGATTTATTTATTTATTTCAGAGAGAGAAAGAGAGCACAAGCGGGAGGGGCAGAGGGAGAGAGAGAGAGAGAATCCTAAGCAGACTTCATGCTGAGTGTGGAGCCTGATGCGGGGCTCAGTCCCACACCCCTGAGATCACGACCTGAGCCGAAACCAAGAGTCGGATGCTTAACTGACTAAGCTACCCAGTTGCCCCTATTTATTTATTTTAGGGAGAGAGAGAGAGAGAGAGCACAAGTGTGTGTGAGTACGAGTGGACGGGCATAGGAAGAGGGAAAGAATCTTGAGCGGACTCCACACTGAGTGGAGTAATAAAGGGCCAGGGAACTCAGAGACAGTCCCTCTATCTCATGACGCAGAGATCATAACCTGAGTCGAAACCAAGAATCAGATGCTCAACCGGCTGAACCATCCAGGTACCACTATTCTAATGTTTATTACTTAATTGTCTTTGAGAGATTTAATCTAGGTCTCCTCCTGGTTTCCAGTTCCTGGCCACCTAGATTTAGAGTAGAAGATAGAACTGGAAGGGACCATAAAGATCATCTAGTTCAAGCCCTTTATTTCATTGCCAAGGAACATGAACTTCAGGGATGAAAAGTGACTGCTAAAGTCACCCTGTATTTGTGGCTTAGAATAAAGCACAGACTAGAATTAGGAGTCTTTCATTTATCAGTCTAGTGTTCACTTTCAAAATCCAGCAGTGTGGGCCACCCTGTGGACCAAAAGTCCTTCATTTCAGTTCATCAGATGTATGAGTTCCACAATTCCTTGGCAAGCACTGGACTAGGTGTCAGGTATCTCTGCTTCTCTAGTACATATCACACCAGCAATGAAAACACACAGCTTGTTGTAGAGGAGGTATAATCAGAATACTGTGGGAACAGAAGAGAGGGTGAGGTAAGTGCTGACTGGTGGGGTCTAGAAAGGCTTAGTGAAGAGTCACATTTGGAAAGGCAGAGATGGGAGTAGTGCCAAGAAGTGGGAACATTATGATAAAAGCTAGAGAACTGGCCACGTATAAGAGATTTGAAAAACTGAATTGTTTCATGAGAGATCATCAGGGAGTGAGGGGCTTTAGGAGGAAAAACTCGTAAAGTGTTTTGAAGCCAAAGGGTAGGTAGTCTTGAGTGCTAAGGAATTTTGAATGTTATTTTGTAGGCACTGGGAACCATGTGAAGTTTTTTTGAGCAAGGGCATGGAATAATCAAGTCTAGTTTTAGAAGGATAAGTTGGTGGCTCCGAGGAATTTGGTTTGGTGAACTACATCATTTAGAGGAGAGATGTTGAGAATTTATTTATTACCCATGTGGAGATGTCCATCCAACCTGTAGTTGTAATATAGGTCTGGAACTCAGGAGAGAGACTAGGGCTTAAGATTTAGATAGATTTGTGATTTATTAGAAGCAAGAGTTGGCCCGCATTCTGTGAGCTGAGCTGAGATCCATTGAGGCGGTGTGTTCTCTCTGCCATGAGCTTTCTCGCTAGCTGAATTCAACTGGGTGAGCTATGAGTGGCCGAGTCAGATCCAGATCCAGATCCAAACAAGGAAAAGATGATCCAGGCTCTAACCAGCAGGAGCAGCAACCCAGTGATGAGCAACTGAAACAAAAGGAGGCACCACCTGAGAGTCAGGATATTCTACCTGATCAAGGGAAGGAAGTTGAAGGAGGACCTGTGGCTCAAGGACGGGACCTGGAAGCTGATCTCCAGGAGCTGCCTCAGGCAAAGGCTGGGGGTATAACTGAAGATGACCCTAATGTCAAGGGGCCAAGTCTGCCCTTCTTAGAGCTCATTAAAATGCCGGAAGCAGGTGAAGGACTACTCCAGATTTAAATAAGGACAAGCTGAAACATGCAGACTACTTTTATGTGGGGTACTTCACTGTTGTAATTCTCTCAATAAAGTTTTACAGACGTTCCACAAAAAAAAAAAAAGCAAGAGTTAAGCTTAGAAAAGCTTAGCTAACGGGGCACCTGGGGGGCTCAGTTGGTTGGACGTCTGCCTTCAGCTTGGGTCATGATCTCAGGGTCCTGAGATCCAGCCCTGCACTGGGCTCCCTGCTCAGCGGGGAGTCTGCTTCTCCCTCTGCCAAACCCCCCTCCCCTGCCCCTGCTCTCTCTGTCTTTTTCAAATAAATAAAATCTTAAAAAAAAAAGGTTTAGCTAACTTTTCATGGTTGTTATGTAGAATCATTTTGTACAAGTAAATTAAAGGGTGGTGTGGTAGCGTTGGAAATTTCTTCATATTTCTTCTGTGTTCTTGAAGTACCTTTTCTCCTTGTGGTCTCTTTTGAACTGGAGACTTCTTGATGATCTTCGGTTTTGCATTTAAATTTAAGATGAGGACGAGGAACTAAAAGGCTGATGGGTAGTTCTGTGTGAAGGGACAGGGCTTGTCAATTGGTAGCCTCTATACTAGGATGAACCTCTTTGGAGGACTTTTTTTTTTTTTAAGATTTTATTTATTTATTTGGTGGAGAGAGACACAGCAGGAGAGGGAACACCAGCAGGGGGAGCAGGAGAGGGAGAAGCAGGCTTCCCGCGGAGCAGGGAGCCCGCTGTTGGGCTCGATCCCAGGACCCCGGGATCATGACCTGAGCCGAAGGCAGACGCTCAACGACTGAGCCACCCCGGTGCTCCATGTTGGAGGACTTTTAAATGTTAGTGTCTTCCATGTTTTTCTGTGGGGCCCATCAGTTTCTCCATTTTGGAGTTCATAAATCTCCTGCGAGGAAGACAGATGGATGCCTGACTGCAGTGTTTTTTGGAGTCAAAGCTGTTGAAGGGGGCTAGGGAGAGGGGGGAAGTGTCTCATTTATCAGTACGTTACTATCTCTTAATCTCCTCTTCTTCCCAGTCCTCACCTGGTATCCCCCAAATTGGGAACTTTCTAGTCTAATTTCTATATAGAATATACTTCCTATTTCAGTGGCCACTATGCCGTGTAGTATAGGGAGGGAGGCAGAGGTCCAACTGCTTCTTACAGAGACCTCAGCTAAATCCCTGCTTTATCCCCGATTTTTGCTTTTTGTTGTTGCTTTAAATCTCCCAATTCCTGAATCTTTTTGGGGTGTTATGGCTAGAATACATTTGCTTTGTAGGGATATCCTCCTCTGTACGTATTTACTATTAGATTTCTCCATTTTGCCAAAGCTTTTTTTTAATCTATGATGTTTTTCATCTCTGAAAAATTTACCTTTCTTAAGTACTTACCTTTATTCCTCTGGGTTTGTTTTGGTTTTTTGTTTTTCTTGGTTTTTTTTTGGTGTTTGTAGGTTTATACCTTTTTAATTTCTTTACTCTTTTACTAATGAAATTTTAGGAAAGAATAATAAAAGATGTGTTCAATCTGTTATATTTAACTAGAAGTTTTACTAAGAGATTATGTAGCCAGTGTCTTCTTTTCTTTCTTTCTTTTTTTAGGTCTTATTTTTAAGTAATCTCTACACCCAATGTGGGCTTGAACTCACAACCCTGAGATCAAGAGTTGCATGTTCTAGGGGGGTCAGGGGATGGGTTAGCCTGGTGATGGGTATTAAAGAGGGCACGTTCTGCATGGAGCACTGGGTGTTATGCACAAAGAATGAATCGTGGAACACTACATCAAAAACTAATGATGTAATGTATGGTGACTAATATAACAATAAAAAAAAATTAAAAAAAAAGAATATTCTACCGACTGAGCCAGCCAAGTGCTCCACTCGTGTTTTCTGAGCTTTAGTCACTTTATATGTATGTACACCATTTTTGACATATTTGTTTTACATCTGTACTATAGTTTACTTAATATTTTTCTTAAGTGGACAAAATTTTTTTTTAGTTAATTTAAAGAGACTATCTTGATGGGTAAAAGGAAATTAGTGTTATGTGACATCAATAGATAGTAACTGCAATTTTCATTATGTACCTTAAAACATAATTATTAATATAAAAATGATTATCTGAATGCCATCTAAAATCCTCCTGTATACAGCCAGCATTAAAAGAACCACATTTGGAACAAAAAAGAGAATTTAGACAAAGAAGAGAATCTGGCTGATTGGTATTGATTTATTTGGATTTGGCTCTTTGCCCACTTACTAAACCTTCATTGAGCATATAATGAGTGGTGCTGGATTGAGAGAATACAAAGGTGAATAAGACACAATCATTGTCCTCAGGGATCTTTCAGTCTCTTGGTTTAGTTTGATAGGAAAATAAGTATAGTAAAATGTTAGAGTGTACAGGGTGCAGTGGAAGCACAAAGGAGGAAATAGTCAATTCTTGTTGGGGAAGAAGGAAAAGTTCTGTATAGCAGGTGACACTACAAGATTAGTAGGTGCTTCCTGGGGAGTGGGATTGAGAATGGAGCTGGGTATGGGTGGAGGAATTCTAGGGAAGTTAGCCTGAGCAAAGATAGGGGGACATGAAATCATAAGTAATTGGAAAAAAGGGTGCTAGAGGAGACTTAAAGAGATGAGGCTAGAAAGGTGGGCAGAGCTAGACCTCATGGAGGGACTGGTATGTATGTGTGTATGCCCTGCTAAGGAATTTGGATTTTATCTGGAAAGCTGTGAAAAGCCCTTGAATTAATCAAGCACTAAACAGTTTTGGAGTACTGTGCCCAATCTTGTGGAGGATTCATGCTTTATTCTTTTATTTTTTTAAAGATTTTATTTATGTGAGAGAGAGCACAAGCAGGGAGAGGGGCAGAAGGGAAGAGAGAGGGAGAAGCAGACTCCCCACTGAGCAGGCAGCCCAGTGCGGGGGTCTCAGTCCCAGGACCCTGAGATCATGACCTGAGCCAAAGTAAGACACTTAACTGACTGAGCCACCCAGGAGCCCCAGATTCAAAGTTTTAGACATGATCCTTTTAGGAACTTAGCTTTTGGTTGAGGGGAATTCAAGGATCGAATAGAGGAACCTAGCTAACAAAAATGTACATTTTTTACCCAAGTAAATTTAGTTTCTCTAGTGATCTCCTTTTGAAATTCTCCAACCCAACTTTTCATCTTCCTTTCTAGAGTCTCATCAAGTCCTAGCTCAACTGTTGGACACTTTGCTTGCAATTGGCACTAAACTCCCAGAGAATCAAGCTATCCAGATGCGATTAGTTGATGTAGCCTGCAAGGTAAGAGCATGATGGTTAGATACAGGGTTGCATCTTTCTTGAATAGTTTGCATTGCCTTAAGAGGTAGTATGAGCTGTAAGATCTGCTTAGCTCCATCCCAAATCTGTAACTAAGAATTGCCAAGGATGCATAATGGTTTTAAGAGCTGCCATCCTTTTGTTTCTTGATGTTGGATTAGGTATAAAGCTGAGTAACTTGTTACAAAATGAACTTCCTCATCCTCCCAAAAGAAATGAAAATTATTATAATAGCTGCCATGTATACTGTGCTTAATACATGCACTCTGCTTATTAGGGTAGTTTGTATCCAGCTTTTCATGTGTTCTCTCCAGTCCTTTAGGTAAGTACTCTTATCCCTGTTTTACAAAGGTGGCCGTTGCCGTTTAGGGAGTTTAACTTGCTCAATATTTCACAGCTAGAAAGTTGCAGAACCAGGGTATAAACTCTAGTTTCTCTGATTCTAAAGCCCATATTCTTTTTTGTTATGCTTTATTGCCTCAATAAACAGACTAACTACAAAGAAACAAGTGTTGGGGAAGATTTTTTTAGTTTTTTTTCTAACTATAAAAGAAATACATGTATATTAGCTGTGCCTTTTGATTTAATTTGCAGCTTTTAATTAGCCGCCTTTTGTACATAACAGCTTCTAAACTTGTACAATTGGTTTTACTTTTAATCTTTCTGACGAATTTATTTTGAGAATATAAGACAAATGTGTTTGAACTGTGAAAGAATATTATATTTATGGAATTAGAAAACTATGTCTGAGCCCCAGGAAAAAGAGTGTATCATTTATCTTAATAAACAACAACAACAACAAACAAACCCAGAACACTTTGACAAGTACAATATTAAAAGCCTAAGTGGAAAAAACTAGAGATTGTATGTTTGAGAGAGTAATATATAGATATAGATATACCATGTAAGAGAATAACATGTCTGTGAGATTGTGCTCGTGAGAAGTGTCCTATGAAGTGGATTGTTAATGCTTGAGGTAACAGTTTCTTCAGTTTGCTTTTTTTTTTTTAAGATTTTATTTTTTATTTGACAGAGAGAGAGACAGTGAGAGAGGGAACACAAGCAGGGGGAGTGGGAGAGGGAGAAGCAGGCTTCCCATGGAGCAGGAAGCCTGATGCGGGGCACGATCCCAGGACCCTGGGATCATGACCTGAGCTGAAGGCAGATGCTTAACGACTGAGCCACCCGGGCGCCCCACCCTTTTTTTTTTTTAAGATTTTGCATTTTGCTTTTTCACTGACATTATAACAGAAGTATTTTATATTGTAAATATTTTGTAGACAGTTTCAATGGGTACATGATATTTTGCTCAATAATTAAACTATAGTTTACCTAATCATTCTCCTATTATTGGACATTTATATTAAAACCACTTTTTAAATTGTGAATAATACTGCAGTGAATATTGTCTAAAATATTTTCTGTATTTAGGTTTATTTCCTAAACATAGTAGAATTACTAGTTGAAAGCATTTAGGGTTTTTTTTTAAGGCTCTTGATACTTGCCAAATTGGTTCCCAGAGTGTTGCAGTTTGTATGACCACCAGCAGTGTATGAGAGTGCCTAATTTCACTGTATCTCTCTCGCATTGGGTATTACTATTTTGTTTTGGTTTTTTTTTTCCATTCCCCTTCATCCATTTTGCCCAATTCCTCCAACCCTTGCCTTCTGGCAGCCATCTGTTTGTTCTCTGTATTTATAGTTCCGATTCTGCTTTTTGCTTGTTTGTTTATGGTTTTGTTTTTTTTTAGATTCCATGTGTAAGTGAAATCATATGGTATTTGTCTTTCTCGGTCTGACTTATTTCACTTACCATAATACCCTCTAGGTCCATCCATATTGTGGTAAATGGCATGGCTCATCCTTTTTTGTGGCTGCATAGTATTCGTGAGTGTGTGTGTGTGTGTGTGTGTTGTGTGTACATGCCCACGCATACAGATACTCAGACACAGTGTATCTTCGTTATCCACTCATCTGTCCGTGGACACTTAAGTTGCTTCCATATCTTGGCTATTGGAAACAATGCTACAGTAAACATAGTGAAGCATATGTCTTTTTGAATTAATGTTTTCATTTTCTTTGGGTATTGTATGGTATTTCTGTTTTTAATTTTTTGAGGAACCTCCATACTGTTTTTACAGTGATTGCACCAATTTAAATTCCCACCAACAATGTATGATCCATATCCTTATCAATACTTGGTATTTCTTGTCTTTTTAATTTTAACCATTCCAATAGGTGTAAGGTGATATCTCATTGTAGTTTTAATGTGCATTTCCCTGATGACTAGTGATGTTGAGCATCTTTTCATATATCTTTTGGGCATCTATATATCTTCTTTGGAAAAATGTCTGTTCATGTCCTCTGTCCAGTATGTTTTTTTTTTTTAAGATTTTATTTATTTGAGAGACAGAGAGCACATGAGCAGGGGGCAGAGGCAGAGGGAGAGGGAGAAGCATACTCCCTGCTAAGCTGGAAGTCTGATATGGGGCTTGATCCCAGGACCCTGGGATCATGACCTGAGCTGAAGGCAGACGCTTAACTGAGCCAGCTAGGCACCCCACCTCTGTCCATTTTTTAATTGGATTGTTTTTTGATTTTGAGTTGTACAAGTTCTTTATATATTCTGGATATTAATCCCTTATTAGATATATCAATTACAAATATCTTCTCCCATTTAATAGGTTTCTATTTTGTTTGATGGTTTCTTTTGCTGTGCAAAAGCTTTTTCTTTTGATGTAATGTAGTCCTAGTAGTTTATTTTTGCTTTTGTTTCCCTTGCCTTAGGAGACATATCTGGAAAAATGTTGCTATGGCCCATGTCAGAGAAATTACTGCCTATGTTTTGTTTTAGCGTGTTTGTCATTTCAGGTCTCATTTAGGTCTTTAATCCATTTTGAGTTTCTTTTTGTGTATGGTGTTAGAAAGTGGTCCAGTTTCAATCTCTTAGATGTAACTGTCCAGTCTTCCCAACACCATGCATTGAAGATAATTTCCCCATAATATATTCCACAGAATGTCCATATTACCCAAAACCATCTACAGATTTGATGCAGTCCCTGTCACAATACCAGTAGCATTTTTCACAGAGCAAATAATACTGAAATTTGTATGGAACCACAGAAGAGCCTGAATAGCCAAAGGAATCTTAAAGAAAAAACAAAGCTGGAGGTAACACAATTTCAGATTTCAAGATATACTACAAAGCTATGATAATTAAAACAGTATGGTACTGGCACAAAATAGATACCTAGATCAATGGAATAGAATAGAAAGCCCAGAGATAAACCCACACTTATCTGGTCATTTAATCTATGACATGACAAAGGAGGCATGGGTATTAATATTTTAAAACAGATGACAAACCCATTAATCTGGTAGGAGGAAAATGTTTTTTCTTTAAATTTCCTTTTTGGGATGCCTGAGTGACTCAGTCAGTTAGGCGGCTGCCTTTGGCTCAGATCATGATTCCAGGGTACTGGGATCGAGTCCCACATTGGGCTTCTTGCTATGCAGGGAGCCTGCTTCTCCCTCTGCCTGCTGTTCCCCCTGTTTGTGCTTGCTTTCTGTCTCTCTCTCCCTCTCTCTGACAAATAAATAAAATCTTAAAAAAAAAATTTTCCTTTTATTTTTTAATTAATATTATTTTTAAAATTTCCTTTTTAAAAGATTACTAGTGAAGCTTCATATTTGTGTTTCATTTCTGTTTCCTTTCTTCAGAATAAACTTTTCATATTCTTTGCTAGTTTCACATGTGGGGTTTTGTATGTTTCTTCACCGTTTGTAGAGGCTCATAATGGAGTAAAAATTTGAACCATTTGAAAATGGTAGATCTGTGAAAAGCTTTTGCAGACTCAAGTAAATAAAGACCATGATACATAGCTACAGTTAGTATTTATATTGCCTAATGCCATTTTGTCTGTGATTTTGTCATACAATATGTTTTGTTTTTTTTTTTTAAGATTTTATTTATTTATTTAACAGAGACACAACGAGAGAGGGAACACAAGCAGGGGGAGTGGGAGAGAGAGAAGCAGGCTTCCCACTGAGCAGGGAGCCCAATGTGGGGCTCCATCCCAGGACCCTGGGATCATGACCTGAGCCGAAGGCAGATGCTTAACGACTGAGCCACCCAGGTGCCCTGTCATACAATATGTTTTGAGATAAGATTCACATACAGTAGCATTCACCTTTTTGGTAGAAATAATACAAAGTATGTTCTCTAATCACAATGGAATGAAATTAGAAATCAGTAACAAAGAAATTTGGGAGACCCCTAAATATGGAAATTTTTTTTTTTTTTAGATTTTATTTATTTGACAGTGAGAGTGGGAACACAAGCAGGGGGAGTGGGAGAGGGAAAAGCAGGCTTCCTGCTGAGCAGGGAGCCTGATGTGGGGCTCGATCCCAGGACACTGGGATCATGACCTGAGCTGAAGGCAGATGCTTAACAACTGAGCCACCCAGGCGCCCCTAAATATGGAAATTAAACAATATACTCCTGTATCACCAATGGGTCAAAAAAGAAATCAAAAGAGCAATTAGAAAATACTTGGAGATGAATGAAAACTTGGGGGATTTAGCTACAGCATGCTTAGAGGGAAATTTGTAGCTCGAAATGCCTATGGTAAAAAAGTCAAAGATCTCAATCAGTAACCTAACCTTCCACCTTAAGACACTGGGAAAAGAAGAGTGCACTAAATATAAAGCATGCAGATGGAGGGAAATGAGAAAGATTAGAGTGAAGGGGTGCCTGGGTGGCTCAGTCAGTTAAGCAGCTGCCTTCAGCTCGGGTCATGATCCCAGGTCCTGGAATTGAGCCCCACATTGGGCTCCCTGCTCGGCGGGAAGCCTGCTTCTCCCTCTCCCTCTGCCGCTTCCCCTACTTGTGCTCTCTCTCTCTGTCAAATAAATAAGTGAAATCTTAAAAAAAAAAAAAAAAAGATTAGAGTGGAAATTAATGAAATAGAGAATAGAAAAACAGTAGGATAAAGTCAATGAAACCAAAAGCTTGTTCTTTGAAAAGATCTACAAAATTGACAAACCTTTAGTTATATTGCCCAGGAAAGAAAGAGAAAATTACCAGAATCAGAAAAGAAATAGAGCACATTAATACCAATGTGATAGAAATAAAAAAAGATTATAAAAGAAAATTGTGAATAACCATATGCTAATAAAATAGATAACTTAGATGAAATGGACAAATCTCTATAAAGAGACAGACTGCCAAAACTGACTCAAGAAGAAGTAGACAATCTGAATAGACCTGTAACAAGTAAAGAAATTAAATTAGGAATGAAAAAAACAGAAACCTACTGACAAAGAAAAGCTCACCCTCAGATGGCTTTATATCAAACATTTAAATAGGAACACCGGTTTTTCACTTTCCCCCAAAATAGGAGTGAACATTTCCCAGCTCATTCTATGAGGTTAGTATGAGCCTAAAACCAAAACCAAAGACCTCACATGAAAAGCAAACTCTAGACCAGTGTTTTTTATGAATATGGATGTAAAAATCCTTAACAAAATACTAGCAAGCCAAATTCAGCTATTTGTAAATAGGATTATACACCACAACCAAATGGGATTCATTCTAGGAATGCAAATTGGTTCAACATCTGAAACTAAATTAAAAAAAGAATAAAGGACAAAATTCCATGATCATCTCAGAATAGATTTAGAAAAAGCATTTGACAAGATTCAATATAATTTCATTATAAAAACACTTAAAAAAAAGCCTGGGAGTAGAATAGAACTTCTTCAGCCTGATAAAGGCCGTCTGTGAAAAACTGACAGCTAACATACTAATAGTGAAAGATTGGATGCCTTCCCCACCTAAGATCAGGAACAAAACAGCTATGTTCTTGTGTCTTATGTCTATTCTGCATTGTACTGGAGGTTCTAGCCAAGGCACTTAGGCAAGAAAAGGAAATAAAAGGCATCAGTCCTGGGAAGGAAGATGTAAAACTATCCCTGTCTGTTCACATGACATGACCTTATATATAAAAAAATTCTAAGGAATCCATTTAAAAACTATTAGAAGTAAACAAGTTAGGGAAGGTTGCAGGATACAATATGAATGTATTAAAAAATCAATTGTATTTCTCTATATTTGCAATGAGCAATATGAAAATGAAATTAAGAAAATCCATTTATTGTAGCATCAAAAC
Organism: Eumetopias jubatus; assembly: GCF_037043125.1. NCBI lineage: Eukaryota > Metazoa > Chordata > Mammalia > Carnivora > Otariidae > Eumetopias > Eumetopias jubatus. The sequence goes on along the minus strand of NW_028274819.1, from coordinate 58,999,787 downwards.
TAATAAAATACTAATACATTTAATAAAAGAAGTACAAAACTTGTATTTGAAAACTATATGGATTTTCAAAGGGAACCAAGATAGCCAAAACAGTCTTGGAAAAGAAGAACACAGTAACAGGTACACTAGCAGATTTCAAAAACTTAACTAAGCACCAATAGGTACATGTAAAGATCAGTGAAACAGAATTGAGAACCCAAAATTAATCCCATGTATCTTTGGTCAACTGATTTTTTGAAAGGATACCAATACCATTCAATGGAGAAAGAACAGTCTATTCAACATGTGGTGCTGGGACAACTTGATATCCACCTGCAAAAGAATTAATTTGGAAACTTAACTAACACCATATGTAAAAATTAACTCAAAATGTATCAAAGACCTAAATATGTCAGCTAAAACTATAAACTTCTTAGAAGAAAACATAGCTGTAGATTTTCATCACCATGGGTTTGGCAGTGGATTATTAGATACGACAAAAGCACAAGGAACAAAAGAAAAAATAGATAAATTGGATTTCATCAAAATTGAAGAATTGTGACTGGAAAGACACTATCAAGAAAGTGAAGACAGTCCACAGAATGGGAAAAAATATTTGCAAATTATATGTCTAATGTCTAGACTATATAAAGATCTCTTACAACCGAACAATAAAAATACAAATAACAATTTAAAAATGGGCAAAGGATCTTAATAGGCATTTCTCCAAAGAAGATATACAAGTAGCCAATAAACACAAAACGATGCTCAGCAAATACAAATCAAAACCACAGTGAGATGCTGTTTCACACCTTTGGATGGTTATACTATACTTGACCATACCAAGTTTTGGTGAGGATTTGGAGTAATTGGAGCTCTCCTCCATTTCTGGTGGCAATGTAAAATGCCTCAGCTGCTTTGGAAAATAGTTCCGCAGTTCCTCAAAAAATTGAAGATACAGGCTTACTATATGATCCAGCAATTCCACTTGTAGGTATCCATCAAGAGAACTGAAGCATCTTCACACAAAATTTGTACATAAATGTTTATAGCAGCAATATTCATAATACTGAAAAGGTGGAAACAACCCAAATGACCATCTCAGCAACTGATGAATGGATCAACAAAATACAGTGGAATATTCTTTGACCATAAAAAGGAATGAAATATTAATATACACTACAACTGGATGAATCTTGAAAACATGTCGAGTGAAAGAAGCTAGTTACAAAAAACTAACATATATGATTCTGTCTATATGAAATTTCCGTAATGGGTAAATCTAACAGACAGAAAGTTGATTAGTAGGTAGGTACTTAGAGCTGGGATAAATAGAGGGATATGGGGTTGGTAGCAAAAGGGCATCTCTTTGAAATGATGAAAATGTTGGAAAATTAACTGTGATGATAATTGTACCCATACATAAATATACCAAAGACCATTGAATTGTGTACATTAGCTGGATGAATTGTGTGGTGCGCGAGTTATATTTCAATAAAGCTGTTACTATAAGAATTCACCCTTTGAATTTGAATTGTGGTGAATCTTTCAACATTTCTATTGTTTCTTTGGCTGTTGTGAATAATGCTCTCAATATTTGTTTACAAGTTTTGGTCGGAAGAATGTTTTCAGTTCAGTTTTGGGTCTGTTTATTCTGGGAATGAAATGGCAGGGCCATTAAACTTATATTTAACTTTTTTGTTAAAAATTTTTTAATTATGGTAAAATACATGAATTTTTTTAGTTAAAATAAAGTGAATAAATTTTTTAAAATTTAAAAAAACACACATAACATAAAATTTACCATTGTAATCATTTTAAAGTGTACAGTTCAGTGGCATTAAGTATATTCTCTTATGCCACCATCACCATCATTCTTCACCCATCTCTTCATTTTGCAAAACTGAAACTTTATGAGTTAAAGAGTAACTTCCCATTCTCCCCTCTCCCCCAGTCCTTAGCAAGATGCTAGATGCCTTTCGCTGAGAAAGAGAATTCTGGGAGCGTATTGGGTTGGGACAAAATCCAGACACCTCAGCAATTTCAAACTTATCCCCCAAGTTGTAAAACAATGTACAGCTGCCTGGGTGGCTTAGTTGTTTGGGTGACAGACTCTTGATTTCAGCTTAGGTCTTGATCTCAGGGTTGTGAGTTTAAGCTCTGTGTTGGGCTCCATGCTGGGCATGGAGCCTACTTAAAATAATAATAATAATAATGATAATAATAATAATGTAAAGAATTTCCATATATCCTTCTTCCTGATTAACTGATAGTTAACATTTTCCCACATTTGCTTTATCATTATCACTGTGTATATATGTATTATTTTTTCCTGAACCATATAACAATAAATTGCAGTCATAATGCCCCTTTTCCACTAAAGTAGTACTTAAATACTTAAGTGTATTTCTTAAGGATATAATTTGGGGGCACCTGGGTGGCTCATTCAGTTAAGCATCCAACTCTTGATTTTGGCTCAGATTATGATCTTAGGGTCGTGAGATCTGGCCCTGTGTGGGGGTCCACGCTGGGTGTGAACCTGATTAAGATTCTCTTCCTCTGCACCTGTCCCCGCCACTCCCCCCCCCCCCGCACGCACGCGCATTCTGTCTCTGAAATAAATACATCTTTAAAAAAAAGATGTAATTTTTATAAACGTAATGCAATTCTGAAAATCAGGAAATTTAACCTGGTACAATACTAACACTAATCTCAACCTTTATTCAAATTCTACTGATTGTCCCAATATTATCCTTCATATAAATTTTTCTTTTCCGGTTCAGGGTCACAGAATGCATTTAGTTTTCATCCCTCTTCATAATTTGGAAAGGTCCTTCAGCCTGTCTTTGTCTTTCATGACCTTGACATTTTTGAAGAATATAGACCATTTATTACAGACTATCTTTTAATCTGTGTTTATCTGTTCAATCTGTATAATCTGTATTTCCTCTCTTTAGATTCAGGTTATATATTTTGGCAGGAATACCACATAAATAATATTTGTTCTCAGTTTATCATATTATAAGGCACAGATGAGGTTTGACTCATTATTGATGTTGTTAACTTTGATGATTGGTTAAGGTGATGACTACCAGGTTTTTTGTTGTAGAATTACAATTCTTCCTATGATTAATAAGTGATTTGTGGGAGATATTTTGAGTTAATGTAAATATTCTCTTCCCCATCAAATTTTTACTATTTTGGAGACTACTAATAAATTTTGCTGAGTCAGTTGATACTCTGGTCATTGCAAAATCATGATTTTCTAACTCTTATTCCTTATTAGTTGACATACTACTGTAAATAAATCTTTCCCTCCCTCCCTTCTTTCCTGTGTCTCTCTCATTTTATTCAGTATATTATAATCCATTTCTATCATTATTATTGTTTGAAGTTCAGATTGTTCCTTTATATGTCTTTCAAATACAGGGTACGAATCTGCCATATTTTTTGTTTCACAGTAGGAAGAAAGTCATGCCTTCAAGTACTCTTAACTCTTCAAAGTTCATCTCATTTTATCCTGTCAGTAATCCTTTGAGGTACATTGTACAACTAATCCTCATTTGAAAAGATTTGGTTCACAGATTTGGCTAGGAAATTAATATTCTTTTCATACATCGAGTCTGTACAACTGAAGTTGGAGATCTGCTTTCCTTCCTATGAAGATTTTTCCAGTAGAACAAATATTCTTGTCATTTTTTTGTATAAGGCTTTCTTAGAGCCTATTTTTAATTCTTGTCTGTCTCCATCTCACCTTTTCATCCAATCTCTGTTTCTTTTCTGTTCCTTTAATTCTGTGGCATAAGTATAGTAAACTCTTAAAAGGCATATAGCATTTTAACATTTAGAAAATTCTACTCAGATATTATGTATGGTTTGTTAGGAGAGTATATCTGTCAAAATCATTTGCATACAAAGTACACTGAATTTTTGTCTGCTTGAAAACAATCCATATTGAAATTGAATGAGTCATTAAGTTATTTTTGTCTTACTTAAGGAACTTCATTCTCAGATTTTCTTGAAATACTTAGCCATTGATTTTTTTTTTCCCCTGTAGCAATAGTTTTAAACTGGTTGGTTGAGCTTATTTTTGACACAGACTGCTCTTATTATTGGGGATGTGGTTTGCTTACTCACTCCATTAACATGAAAATGACGTCACTTTAGCAGCCTGGGTATAACACCAAAATAGCATCATCTGCAGAGCAGACACATTAGGCAGCCATTAGTGATGATGGTGTGATGCAAGAAGTGACCTGTATGGGACGGACATCATAGAACTGTAATTGCTGCCCTGAGGGTGTGATTTGGACTTTCACTGTCTTTTGGCCTAAAACTCAGTGTGCAGTAATAGGCTGGTTATATAGCAGTGTTGCCTGGTTACCATAATAGAAGCAGGAAGGTTTCAGTTTGTTGTTTGAAAATCAGATAAAGTATTTGTTACAGTGGAAGCAACCTTCAGGGGCTGGTGGGTCAGTCAACAGTTTAGTTATGAGAAATGATGTTTTCATATTAAAATGGTTTGTTAAAAAAAATCCTGCTTTATTAACTGACAGAGTCATTGTCAGCTTCATATCTAAAGTTTCTCATAATTTCTCAGTTTCACTGTCTTAATTTGATTGTTAATTTTGAGCTTTATATATAAGACGTTCTGAGGACAGAAGTGTATGTTTCACATTTTTGCAGCCTGAATAACTTGGAGGCAAGAATTAACTCTGATCTAAAATGTTTGAGGGAACCATTTTTATAATGAGAGGTTCTGTTTCTGAGCACCACACCCTCAGCATAGTGGCTTTCTCCCCAGGTATCTATCCTTTGTTCTCTTCTCCGAGTAAGCCTACCTGCCCATCCCATATCCACATGGGACATAGCTTCTCACCTAGTCTAGGTCCCTGCTTAATTCAGGAATCTTCTCTGGGAGCATTCTGGTGTGAGCCAGTAACAGGTGCTCTCTACCTTTCATGACAGACTGCCCTGTTGTCAGATAGCCGTCACTAGAAAGTTCATGCTTGTGTGTTCTAGATCAGCAGACCTATTTCATCCAGGTGCCCACCCTTACCTCTGACCCTTCTCTATTTTCTGGGGTTTTTTTTTTTTTTGGCCATCACTTGGTCTTCTTTTCCTTGCCTGTTCTCCTTCTCTTCTTTTTTTTTAAAGATTTTATTTATTTATTTGACAGAGAGACACAGTGAGAGAGGGAACACAAGCAGAGGGAGTGGGAGAGGGAGAAGCAGGCTTCCCGCGGAGGAGGGAGCCCGATGTGGGGCTTGATCCCAGGACTCTGGGATCATGACCTGGGCCAAAGGCAGATGCTTAACGACTGAGCCACCCAGGCACCCCTCTCCTCTTTTTAAGTAGTTTTTTTTTTTTTTTTTAAGTACATGCTAAGTGCTAGGCACTATGCTAGGCACTTGTACTTACTGAATGTCTATTATGTCCCAGACACTATTAGCTAATTGCACATACAGTAATTCTTTTTGTGGGAGTGTGGGGGGAGAGAGCGAGAAAGCAAGAGTGAGTGAGTGCAAGGGCACAGGGGGAGAGGCAGAGGGAGAGGGAGAGAGAGAATCCCAAGCAGGCTCCATGCCCATCACAGGGCTGGATCCCACAACCCTGAGATCATGACCTGAGCTGAAATCAAGAGTTGGATGCTTAACCGACTGAGCCACCCAGGCGCTCCCATACAGTAATTCTTAAATGAATTCATTTAGTATACTCACCACAAAACTTCATAGTAGGAGATATTATTCCTATTTTTACAAAGTAAGGATTTCTATAAAAGCTTGTGGGGTTTATGGGGCGCCTGGGTGGCTCAGTTGGTTAAGTGACTGCCTTCGGCTCAGGTCATGATCGTGCTGGGTTCGAGCCCTGCATCGGGCTCCCTGCTAGGCGGGGGCCTGGTTCTCCCTCTCCCTCTGCTGCTCCCACTGCTTGTGCTATCCTGCTCTCTCTCTCTCAAATAAATAAATAAAATCTTAAAAAAAGACAAACTTGTGGGTTTAGTGAAGATCACATAGATACTACGTAACAGGGCCAGCAATCAAACCTAGGTCTGTCTGACTTAAGTCCCTGTTCATTCAGCTATGCTACTTTGCCTCTCAGACAAGAGATGAAACAATTTATGGAATCCACTTTGTCTGCAAAGCTTCCTACACTTCCTTGAGGCATTCTCTGAACCTGTTTGGGTGTGGTTCTATTATTGCTGCCTCTTTTTATGTTCTTAAAAATACACTTTTCTTATGGATAATGTAATATTTTTCTTTTTTTTAAGATTTTATTTATTTAAAAAAGATTTATTTATTTGAGGGGTGCCTGGGTGGCTCAGTCCTCAAGTGTCTGCCTTCACCTCAGGTCATGATCCCAGGGTCCTGGGGTCAAGCCCCACTTTGGGCTCCCTGCTCCGTGGGAAGCCTGCTTCTCCCTCTCCCACTCCCCCTGCTTGTGTTCCCTCTCTCGCTGTGTCTCTCTCTGTCAAATAAATAAAAAAAATCTTGAAAAAAAATTAAAAAGATTTATTTGAGAGAGAGAGCATGCATGCACACACACAGCGAGGGGGCGGAGGGAGAGAATCTTCAAGCAGACTCCCTGCTGAGTGTGGAGTCCGATTTGGGGCTTGATCCCACCATCCATGAGACCATGACCTGATCCCAAACCAAGAGTTGGATGCTCAACCAACTGAGCCACCCAGGCACCCCAAGATTTTATTTTTAAGTAATCTCTGTACCCAACATGGGGCTTGAACTTATGACCCCAAGAGAGTCACACACTACTGACTGAGCCAGCCAGCCGCCCCTATTTTTCTAATGTTTATGAAACAGTATGGCTATTTTATTTTTTCTTGTGTGTATTTAGACTGTTAATTTTTTTAAGTCTCAAAGTTGCAGAAAAATTGCAAGTCCAGTTATAGAGAACTTTGTTTTTTTGTAAACTATTTTAGAGTAAGTAGCTAACATAATGCCCCATTACTCCTGAGTACTTCATTGTATATTATCTATAAAAAAGATATTTTCCTGGGGCCCCTGGGTGGCTCAGTTGGTTGAGCGACTGCCTTCAGCTCAGGTCATGATCCCAGGGTCCTGCGATCGAGCCCCACGTCGGGCTCCCTGCTCGGCGGGAAGCCTGTATCTCTCTTTCCCACTCCCACTCTCTGTGTTCCCTCTCTCTCTCTCTCTCTCTCTGTCAATTAAATAAATAAAAATCTTTAAAAAAAAGATATTTTCCTACATAACTTCAGTATGATCATCAAGAGGACATTAACATCAACATATGCTACCATTTGATCCTCAGACCTCACTCAGATTTCACTATTTGTACCAATCATGTCTTTTGTTGGTAAAGGATCCAGTTCAGAACCACATGTTGCATTTTAGTCACATCTCATTAGTCTCCTTCAATCTGGAATAATTCCTCAGTCATTACTTGATTTTATGACGTTGACATTTTTGAAAATTATAGGATAGGTATTTTGTAGAAACTTCCTAAATTTGGATTTGTCTTGATATTTTCTCATAATTAGGTTTAAGTTACCACCTTTGGCAGGAATATCACAGATGTGATGCTCTTATTGCATCCTGTTAGGTGATTTTGATTTGTCCTATTACTAATGATGTTAACTTTGATCACTTGGTTAAGATAGTGTCTGTCACATTTTTTCACTGTAAAGTTACTCATTCCTTTTGATGACTAAGTATTTTGTCGTGTGGTACTTTGAGACTATGTAAATATTCTGTTATCAAACTTTCAGCTTGTTTATATCAGTTACAAACTCACAGATTCCTTGTTTATTCAGTGGATCATAGTCTGTTACTATATTCACCCTGATGTTCACATTTTCCTGATTTGAAAAACAACAAGAACAAAAACAAATTTCCTGATTTGGCCAAATAGGGGCCCCTTTAAGCTGGCTTCTGTGTTCTTTTGACTTCTGTTTTCTTTGAATACTTCCTTCTTTTCTGGCACAACAAAATAATCCAGGTTCATCTTTTTTTTTTTTTAAAGATTTTATTTATTTATTCATGAGAGATGGAGAGAGAGAGAGGGAGAGAGAGAGAGAGAGAGAGAGAAGCAGAGGGAGAAGCAGGCTCCCAAGGAGCAGGGAGCCCGATGCGGGACTCGATCCCAGGACCCTGGGATCGTGACCTGAGCCAAAGGCAATCGCTTAACCATCTGAGCCACCCAGGCGCCCTCCAGGTTCATCTTGTACTTTCTCTATTTTAGCTCCAGAATCAGCTATAATATATTTACTTATCTGATACATCTTCCCGTTTGTTCAGTGCGTGCGTGTGTGTGTGTATTACTTATACAAAATATTGGTAGCCTGGTTAGCTAATCACAAGAATTGGTTATTAATTCAGTGTCAGTATGTTTATCATGTAGTAATTAGAAACTGGAGTGATCTTCATGCTGGAGACTAGTGATATTTGGGAGTAACTGTATAAATAAATTTGAGGAAAACAGGTATTGTGGAGCTTTTAAAGTATTTAAGGTGCAAATGCCCAACTTTGTGCATAGTGAGCAAAACTTTCAAAATCATGAAGTTATTTATGCAGCTGAGTGGGGAAACAAGCTCTGGACTGAGTGGGTATCAAGAGTGTTCAAGGGCACCTGGGTGTCTCAGTTATTAAGCATCTGCCTTCGGCTCAGGTCATGATCCCAGGGTCCTGGGATCTCCCTGCTTATCGGGAAGCCTGCTTCTCCCTCTCCTACTCCCCCTGCTTGTGTTTCCTCTCTCTCTGTGCCTCTCTCTGTCAAATAAATAAGTAAAATCTTAAAAAAAAAAAAAGGAGTGTTCAGTATCAGCTCTTCCACTAAATTATCTGTGTGTTTTTAGACATATCACTTAATCCTTATGGTCCTGTAAAATAGGGGATTGGATAATAAAGGCCGGTGGAGGGAAATGGGTGATTATTGAGTGTACTTCCAGAGACTGTTGTGATTTCAAATCAGTAATTTCATTTATAGATAAAAAATCCTGGAAAATTTGAACTTGAAGGGATTATCTAAAGATACTTTTTTGTATTGACATTTATATATGTAATTACCTTGTAATGAAACCATATGATATTTTATCTGTGACCACCTATCTTTCTTACTATTTTAGATTATGGTATCAATAGCTAATAATCTTATTAAGCTTATAGTATATCAAGTTGTTTTTTGTTTTTTTTTTGTACATTTATATCCCTATTGGAGCCTCATGATAACCCTGTAAGTTAGCTGAGGCAGCTATTATTGTCCTTTATAGATGAGGAAGTGAGGCTCTGAGAGGTGATTTGACTCTTGACTGATTTACACATATCATGAGTCAGAGCTGAAAGTTGAATACACACACACACACACACACACACACACTTTATATTATGGAAATTGCAGGTTTACTGTTATTTCCAGTTTTAAGTGTACATTTGACAATTTTTTTATACTGTGCAGTCTTTTTCATAGATTTTTCTCCTCTCACTTTTTGTTGTTGTCTGCTCCAGTATTTTTATTTTGCTCTAGTACTTAAAGGAAATCGTTGACATCATGTTATTTAAATCATTAATACTTCAGTATATATCTATAACTGATAATTTTTTAAAATATAGCCATGATGCAATTATTAACAGTTACTCTATATCAGTTCATACCAATTCATATTAAAATTTCCTTAATTGCATTAATCATATCTTTTTATAGTTGGTTTCTTTTGGATTAGCTGCCAAAAAGACCTATATATTGCATTTGGATAGTCTGTTAATTTTTTTTAATCAGTAACAGTTCCCCATTTTGTCTTTATTTTTTCTTTAAATGCCATAAATTTATTGAAGAAACTGGGTCATTGGTCTTATAGAATACATTCTGGATTTGTTTGATTGCTTTCTTTTGGTGTAATGTCAATGTTGACCGTGGAAAATGCCCTATTTACTGGTTTCTTTGTTCTTTTGATCTGGACTCCGTTAGTCCTTGATGTCTTTCTTGCTTTCTGGTGCAAGGTGTCCCAGGCTCTTACATATTCCTTGCTCCAGTCCTGAAACTAACCATTTCTGTAAAGAGATCTGTGAACCCAGATTTTAAAACTTCACGTCCCATTCACTTTTCTCTATACCAGTGTCTTTGAAACTGAGCATTGTGATCCATTGGTAGGTAATGCAATCAGTTTTATAGGCCATGATGAGTATTTTTTTTCATTTTATTTTTAAATAATATCTATGCACAATGTGGGGCTTGAACTTAACAATCCTGAGATGAAGAGTCATCTGCTCTACTGAGCCAGCTAGGCACTCCATCATGATTAGTATTTTTTTGAAAATCAAAATAGAATTAAAATATCAGAGTATATCACAAGATGTAAGGGTAAGTAATGTTTTGTTAAACTCTCTATATATGTATTTGTATGTGAATACTATGTTGCAGTATAATGGATATTTCTTATAGTGGGTCTAAAAAATTTAAAAGTCAGAGTTCCATGCCATATTATCATGTACTGTACAACCTCATTTCTTTAAAGTATTTTTAGTTCCCGTTACAGCATTATGCAAATAGCTTATTTCAGTAGCATTGGACTAGGTATAGCAATAGATAACTGATAATTTGTTAAAAATACTGGTGAGAAGAGCTAACATGAAATAGATTGACAGTACTTAAGTGTTGACAAGGATGTGGCACAACTGGAACACTGTGCATCACTGGTGGAAGTGTAAATTAGTTAAATTAGTACAACTGCTTTGGAAAACTGTTTGCTACTTGGTATTGTCTTTTTAAGCTGAACATATACATGTCCTGTGACCCAGCAATTCCAGTCAAGTTTATATCCAACAGAAGCCACATTCAAGCTACCACAGTCATGGTAGCTTTAATAAGAATAGCCAAAAACTTGGGGCACCTGGGTGGCTCAGTCAGTTAAGCGTCTGCCTTCGGCTCGGGTTATGATCTCAGGGTCCTGGGATTGAGCCTCATGTTGGACTCCCTGCTTAGTGGGGAGTCTGCTTCTCCCCTGCCCTTTACCCTCCCGCTGCTTATGCTTGTGTGCTCTCTCTCCTCTCTCTGTCTCTGTCTCTGAAATAAATAAATCATCCTTTAAAAAAAAATAGCTAAAAACTGGAGAAAAAAACAAATATCTACCAACAGTGGATTGTGGTGTATTCACAAAGGGAATACTACATGGTAATGAAAATGAATGAACCACTGCTATATGCCATACTATGGATGAATATTAAAAACATAATATTAAACAAGAGAGGCCAGACACTATTTGATTTTACCAAGTATAGAAATAGGCAAAATAAATCTGTGTGTTACAAGTCAAGGTAGTGGCTATTTTTGATGGTAGTGGAGTAGTTGCAGGGCGTCGAGGGGTTTCTGGGGTGTTGGTCATGTTCTCGTTTTTTATCTGGGTGCTTGTTGTATGTGTGTTCATTTTGTGAAGTCATTGAGCTGTATGCTTAAGCTTTTTGCATTTTTCTGTATGAATATTAAAAGTTTTTTTTTTTAAGACTTTATTTATTTATTTGACAGAGAGAGCGAGAGAGGGAACACAAGCAGGGGGAGTGGGAGAGGGAGAAGCAGGCTTCCTGCTGAGCAGGGAGCCCGATGTGGGGCTCGATCCCAGGACCCTGGGATCACAACCTGAGCTGAAGGCAGACGCTTAACGACTGAGCCACCCAGGCGCCCCTGAATATTAAAAGTTTTAAACATTTATAAATTTTTATTTTGATTTTAGATTTGATAGCATATAAAATGCAACTTAGAGGCCATTTTTAAAGTACTTTCTCTTAACAAGGCAAAGTGCTAGCTGTTGGGAATGCAGTGATGAACAATTGGTGATCTTATTTTTAAAGGACTTGTGGTTCTTTTGGAAGAACATACTCAAGTAACATGATCCTAGAGAGACTGCGGTGAGAATGTAGTGTTTGAAGTCATTCCTACAGTTGATACTTCTTTTGCTTCTGGTTTTTTGTTTAGTTTAAGCTATCTTAATCATGTCCTTTTGTTCTGTTCTTTTTATAGCACCTCACAGATACCTCCCATGGTGTAAGAAATAAGTGCCTGCAATTACTTGGCAATCTTGGGTCTTTGGAGAAAAGTGTCACAAAAGATGGAGAAGGCCTAGCTGTCAGAGATGTCCAGAAGATTATAGGGGATTACTTCAGTGACCAAGACCCACGTGTCAGAACAGCAGCTATAAAAGCCATGGTAAACATGATCATGCAACCTAAATGGTGACAATTTTGTTTGTTTCATTTTTTTTTTAAGTTCATGGCTACTGTTGGATGCTTTCTGAACCACCCTAGAATATACTGTATGCACACTTTGAGGAATGTCATGGTGGCATCACAGGACTCAAAGGCACACATTCCTTGTATAGCAGGTGTGCTTTTCTTTGGGCCCTTCTGCTTTCACCCATATTTGGGTTGCTTTCACCCATATTTCTGAAACATGGAGGGTACAACTTACACCTGTTACAATACCGAGTCACATCCCTCCTTCAGGTCCCTGGAGGGGGGTGGTGCTTTGTAGGGGGAGGTGGTGTTAACCATTTCTTCTTCAGCCTTCTTGTCATTATTGAATATTTTTCTAATATCCCCTTGGGACACTAGATGGATTAGATTTATTAAATCTCTGAGTGTTCTACTGAAATGTTTTCAACCAGATTTCTTATTTATGTAGCACTGATTTTGGCTAATGGGAACTATGTTGATCTGATATAATGGGGGAAAATATATGAGATTGTGGGGAGACATTGGGAATATTGATCTTTTTTTTCCCCAAATACTTAAACTATATTTTTATTACCTAGTTGCAGCTCCATGAAAGAGGACTGAAATTACACCAAACAATTTATAATCAGGTACCTTAAATGATTACTGTCTAGAAGGGGAGGTGGGATATGAAGCTGGGGGAGTGGCAGACTAGTTGTCAGAATTTGAAAACATAGAATAGCAACTGACAACATTAATTGGGATGAATGTGAAGTTGTATCCAAAACATACATTTTAATAAGAGGATGGAGGATATATAATTGAATAGCACTAATACATGTAAAAAGGACTTTTAGGAGGATTTGGGTAGCTCAGTATGAATACCAGAGGACACAAAGAGAAGTATAGTATTCAGAATAAGGAAAGTGGTGGTGTCACTGATCTCTGGTTGGGCCAAACATGAAGTCAATTCTGGGTACCATACTTGACATACTAGAGCATTTCTGGAGGAGGGTGACCAAGACCATGGGACCCTATGAAAAAATATTCACGGTAGTTGTAGTATTGGTAAAGAAAGGCACAATGAAGTTGTAGTATCACTAGGAGAAGCTGATCCAACTGCCTAAGGAAAAGGCCTTACAAGGTGGTATTTCTCTTGTAGAATAATTGAATGAATATAGAGACAAGCAATCTAAATCCATGTCAGAAGCCAGATTTTGCACCAAGAATGGTTTTGTCTTTCACAGGAAGATGGCAATTAGTTAAACCCCTGTGACTGATGTGTAAACCAAGTTTATTATTTTACAAAATGAAATAGAATGAGCTCAGAATGATTATGTTGGTGTGACCATCACCTTCTCTCCCTATAGGAAAACTCTGTGGGAAGCCAAATAATTAAAGGAAACTTAGGACTCAGAAGTTAGTTAGATGATTTAGATATTTAATGGCATAAGACCATGTCAGTTAACTAGGCAAGCAATGATGAGGTCCTCAAGGGAGTGAGGATGGAATGTTGGAGTGTTTGAGATAGGAGGTTGAATTAGGTACCATCATTAGGTACATACCGGTTTTGTTTATGTTAGTTTGAAGGGTTAATGGGAAATCCGTGAGGAAAATTCCAGGCTATAGATAGTTGTGAAGGTCTGGAATTCAGGAGAGATCAGAGCTGGAGGTAGGTAATTGAAGCCATCACTGTCTAGGGGCATGTGGATGTTTAGGGAGAGTAAGAAGAGTGAAAGAGACCAAGCATGGAAGCCATGGGTAAGGCCCCACATTTAAGAGGTAGACAGAAGAAAGATGCTGAGGAGCAGCCAGTTGGAGGAAGAGGAAAATATATTCCAGAAAAGGCAGGAGGGAGCTCTCATAGTCAACAGTATCAGATGCTGGTAAGAGGTCTGCTAGAATAGGGCTGAAATCTACCCATTGGACCTAGCAACAAGGCAGCTGTTAGTGAGTTTGAAGAGAGCAATATTAGTAAGAGTGCTGGGAGTCGAAGCCAGATTAGGGTCAGTTGATGTGAGGCAGTTCAATAGGGATTATTGACTATACTTTAAAGAAACTTGGCTAGGGACTCCTGGCTGGCACAGTGGGAGGAGCATGCGACTCTGGATCTCAGAGTCGTGAGTTTGAGCCCCACGTTGGATGTAGAGATTACTTACTAACTTAAATAAACAAACAAAAACTTAAAAAAAAATAAACTTGGCAATAATAGGTGGCAGGATGGAAGATGGTAGAAAGGGGCATAGAATTAAGGGAGGGCTTTTTGTTATTTTATTTTGTATTTTATTTTATTTTACTTTATTTTTTTTTAAGTTTTATCTCCATTGTATTTTAAAGACAGCTCCTACCTTTGTTTATGTGTTGAAGGGAGAGCCAGTGTTTGGGGAGAAATTGATGATAGAAAAGACAAAGGGGCACAAATGGTGGAGTCAGTTCCTTGAGGCAGAAAATCAAATTCATGAGCTGATTCATCCAGCAAATATTAATGAGTACCTAATGCTGGTTGTACAACACTGAGCTTGTTGGATAGGATCCATGCCCTTCACATTCTCTTGGGTGAGACAGGCAATTAACAAATAAATGAACACAATAATTATAGCACGTGAGTAGTGCAGTAAATAAATACGGTGCTATAATAGAGAATCACAAATAGGACCTGTTTTGGAGGATGGTAAGGAAGGACCTGTGTGAGGAGATAATGGGATCCATAGTAAAAGTAGAAGGATTAGGAATTAGGATACTTTTTTCTCAGACATCAAGGAAACAAGGTATGGGAGAATACAGGTATAAATGAATTCATAACTGTTGTGGAATACTTGGGAGAATTTGTGCCTAAAATTTTTTATTTTTCTCTGATAAACATGTAGCCTTATGGCTGGAAGTGGGGTAAGGGCCTAGTGGGGGAGGTTAGGACAAGCTGCCTTGGATAATGGAAGCGGAAACCACGGGTGTAAAAGATTTCAGAGTAGGGCCCATAAAGTTCCAGATCATGAGCCACCAATCCCCTGGAGAGTGTAGTCTTTGCGAGTGTTCTGCTGCCCTTGTGAGCAATAGAGAAGTTGTTGGGTTTTTAGAGCAGCTGTAGCAGAAGTCTTGAGGGGGTTGTAAATGGTGAATGCTGACGATGCTGTCGGGACTGAAGTAATGGAAGGGTATGGAGCAAGGAGAAGGTGGCTCATTTGGAGAAAAAGGATGGGATTAAAGCACTGGTTCTCAACCAGGGTGATTTTACTCTTCAGGGGACATTTGGCAGTGTGGAGATATGTTGGGCTTTTGCAACTGCTGAGGAGAAGGAGAGGGTGTGGTGCTACAACCATCTAGTGGGTAGAGACCAGGGTTGCTGCTAAACATGTTAACCATGTAGAGGACAGCCCCTCACAACAAAGAATTGAACAGTCCAAAATGTCAGTAAAGCCAAGGTTGAGAAACCCTTGTTAAACAGATAGGTAGATTAAGTGGGACTAAAGAGTAAATGTGTTGGATTAATTCATGGAAATGGAGGAGCTGATGGAGTAACATGTTTTGATGACAGCATGGAATATAGGATTTTCAGATTCTAGAAATGGAGTAGTTCTGGCTGTTGGTGAGGTCTAGGGTGTGGCCATGTAGGTGCAGTAGGGATACTCCATTTCAGACCAAAGGAAAGCAAAAAAATCTGGTCTCTTTTGGAAACTTAGCATTAAAATTACACATTTATTTAGAGTTCTTAAGTTTTCAGGTTGTCAGTCAGAAATTTGTGCTTTGATTTTGCAGAAAGGGAAAAATACCCATATTTGGTATTTGAGCCTGTGAGGGTAGCACTCTGGGCTCCCAGCAGACTTCGCTAGGATTGATGCTATTCTAGATGGCTTTTGTGCTGTCTGTCAGTGTGTGGTTCTGCCTTCAGACGTGGGGTAAGAGTCAGAACACAGAACAGAGCCAGAGCAGCTGACAGAGGCCAGGAATTCTTTGTTGGGCAAAGGTTCAAGAAGTTAAAACTACCCACAAGTATTTTGATTGGCATCCTTATCCAGCCACCCTGTCTTCATTTTGAAAACGGTTTGACTATCACCTGGGAGGACACAGAACTAACAGACTTTTGGAATTCTTGTTTGCAGGCCTGTAAATTGCTGTCTGATGACTATGAACAAGTGCGTAGTGCTGCAGTCCAACTTATCTGGGTTGTCAGTCAGCTCTATCCTGAAAGGTCAGTGTGGGTGTAAGCCAGCTTTTGTTCATTGCTAAGCCATTCTTCTCCCATCATGCAAAAAGCCCTCCTCCAGAAAAGGAATGTTGGTTAGATTTCTAGAAAGCATTGTGGAACAGGGGGAAAGTACAGATCCTGATAATCAGGATGCTTGTTTTTCAGCTCTGCTGTGAACTTTCCATATACCCTGAGAAAGGTACTTCCTCTCTGAGCCCCAACCTCCTCATCTATAAATGAAGAGATTGGATTGTCTTTCTCAAGTGCTATCTAGCACCCCCTCCCACTCTTTTTTTAATCTTTAAAATTGTTTGAGGCCCATTTCAGTAAATACAAATGCCAGATAAAGATAGTAGGTGAGTTTGAGAATAATGATCCCTTATGTAGTGTTTTCCTTATTAAAAGTGTTTTCATAGTAATTAAATCATTCTCACAATGATTCTTTGAAGTAGAGAGACAAATATTATTTTATTTTATAGAAGAGCTCCTTCTATAGGAAAAAGAAGTAGTTTTTTTCCTCTTCATTAAACTGCCTGCTAAAAATTGGAAAACCAGAATGAGTTAATAACCTAAAAATTCCCCACAAAAAGAAAAAGAAAAAAGAAAGGACTAATTGGAAATTGCCTCTTCTAGGATCAGATTTGCAAGTATGTTTTATATTGATTTATTCTATGGTTTACTATATTGACAGCAATGCAATTATAGGAGAGAATACTCTTAAAGATAGGAAATATTCTGTGGTAGTTAGTCTTTGGTATCATTGTAAATCTTTGAACCTTTGGTGGGCTAAACACTTGTATTCAAGACACTGACAATTTGCAGTGTAACTAAAAGTGTTGTTTCATACTCCCAGAGTGATTTCTTCACTCTGAAATGTATTCCATCACTCTTGGATTTGAATTCCTCATTTGTCATTTTGCGTGTGTGTGAGTGCCAATTTTCATTGGTCATTCTCAGTTTATTGAACTTGCAGCTTTAGGCTCATGTTTAGTCATTTGTGGTTTTTTCTTTTAATTTAGCATCGTCCCAATTCCTTCTTCTAATGAAGAAATTCGCTTAGTTGATGATGCATTTGGAAAAATTTGTCACATGGTCAGTGATGGTTCCTGGGTGGTTCGAGTTCAGGCTGCAAAGCTATTGGTAAGTTATACTTTCTTTAATGAACATGTTGCCTGTTACACTTGTACAAATGTTTTGAGCAACTACAGATAGGGACAGGTATCATCCACTTTTAGAAACCCTAGTATTTCTAAAAATAAAAAGAAATGGCCCACTTTCCTATGGAGAAGTAGTCTTGTAGAACTAGAAAGAATTTTAAAGATGAGCCATTTAACCTTGTTAGCATATGAGACAACCAAGGCCTAAAGAAAAAGGAAAATAATAATAAAAATAGTTGCTTTACTAAGCACCTGTTTATAAAAATGTATATAAATGTATATAAATGTCCAAAAAAAATCTGAGATTCTTTTTGGATGCTTCCCTTTTGAGGGCCCCCAGCTCTGCCCGTCTTGGTAAGATTGTTGGCTAAATACTTTGAACCTAACTGTATGAACACAAATCCAGTGATAGCCCCACTCCCAAGACCAGTATTTATAGGGTAACTGATGAAACTTGTGTAAAATATTTTCATGGAATAACGAGGAATTTGGATGGTTTCAGTATTTCCTGCTTATAGATCATTTTGCTCGTCTGTAATACAGAGTTAAACAAGCCAGTCGTTACTGATTATAGTTTTGAATTCACTTTTTTTTGGAAAGATTTTATTTATTTATTTGTCAGAGAGAAAGAGTGCATGCACACACAAGCAGGGGGAGTAGTAGGCAGAGGGAGAAGCAGGCTCCCCGCTGAGCAACGAGCCTGATGCGGGACGAGATCCCAGGATCCTGGGATCATGACCTGAGCTGAAGGCAGATGTTTAACTGACTGAGCCACCCAGGCGTCCCTGAGTTCACATTTTAAAGCTTTGTTTTAGTTAGTGAATATTTTAAAATTCAGAACAATTCAATCATTCTTCAAATTCTTTCATTCAACATTTATTGAGCATCTATAGTGTGCTGTGTGTGTATGTGTGAGGGGGATGTTTTAGAGGGATAATTCAGTGATACATCTTCATCTGAGTTGGCAGTTTAGAAGAGTAATCCTTAAGGCAGGGTCATTCAAATACTTCATTTTTGAACCTCACAGGATCTGAAATTTATGTAAATCTAAAAAATTATCTATGTAAACTATATGAATAATGAATTACACTGGTGAATTGAAAGGGTTTCCACTTAAATGACTCTAACTTGAGTCAGGTGCTTTATGTTTTAAATTCAGTGATTTCAGATCCGAATAGCTCGAAATTATATAAGCAATTAGGTTTGTACTTCAAAAATAATAACAGTCTAATCTTATAATAATCATTGTTACTATTGATAGAGTCCCTAGCCTACTAAGCTAGGCACTTTTAGTCATATGCACATATTTAGACATATATACCCTCATAAACATTCAGTTTTTGCAAATAATTTTGAATTCTTTTAAACTCTTGGAGGTATGTATTCTAGTATTCATTTTATAAATAACAAAATAAGGTTTAGAAAAGTGATATAACTTATCAGAGGCTACATAGATAGTAAATGACACTTCATGATCTAAAACCCATGTGAATTCTCTTCCTAGTGATGGTCCAGTTACACATTCAGAACTGTGGTTTTACAGTTAATGCCCTGCTGATTTACTAGTTCCCCTTTGTAAGAAAAGAGGTAAACTCCCCCCACTCCAACACTTGAGTAGACAAAACTGTCATCAGGTAAATTGCATATAGTTTTCAGACACATATTTATCAAGTCAACAAACACTGAGCATAGTCTCTGTCTTCAAAAGAGTTGGTAGTCTGGTAAGTTGACATAAGCAATCAGTTAATTACAATGGCTGGTACTCCTAGAAAAGAGCACCTAACATAGTGAAAGAAGGCTTCGTGGAGGAGGTTTTATCAATATGACTCTTTATTTTGGTTAATAGTTGACTTACGTAGATGGCTGCTCCCATGTTGGGGGCGTAGACATTTACAATTGTTAGATCATCTTGTTGGATAGACCCTTTAAGAATGATATAGTGTCCTTCTGTGTCTCTAACTACAGTCTTTAGTTTAAAATCTAATTTGTCTGTTAGAAGAATTGCTACCGCAGGGGCGCCTGGGTGGCCCAGATGGTTGGGCATCTGCCTTCGGCTCAGATCATGATCCCGGGGTCCTGGGATCGAGCCCCACATTGGGCTCCTGGCTCAGCAGGCAGCCTGCTTCTCCCTCTCCCTTTGCCACCCCCCTCCTCATGCTCTCTCTCTCTCTCTCTCTGTATCTCTGTTTCTCAAGTGAATAAATAAAATCTTAAAAAAAAAAATGCTTTAAAAAAAAAATTGCTACCCCAGCTCTCTTTTGAGGTCCGTTGGCATGGAAGATGGATCTCCGTCCCTTCGCTTTGAATCTGGTTGTATCTTTAGGTTCAAAATGAGTCTCTTGTAGACAGCATATGGATGGGTCCTATCTTTTTAGTCAGTCTACAACCCTGTGCTGTTTTATGGGAGCATTTAGGCTGTTCACGTTGGGAGTGATTATTGAAAGATATGAATTTATTGTCATCATGTTGCCTGTGAAGACCTTGTTTTTATAGATTGTCTCTGTAAATTTCTTTTCTATATCACCTTGGGGTCTTTCTCCTTTTATAGAACCCCCCTTAATATTTCTTGCAGGGCCGGCTTAGTGGTCACATATTCTTTCAGTTTCTGCCGGTCTTGGAAGCTCTGCATCTCTCTATCCATTCTGAATGACAGTCTTGCTGGACAACAAAGGCTAGTGAAACAAAAGCAAAAATGAACTTTTGGGTCTTCATCAAGATAAAAAGCTTCTGCACAGCAAAGGAAACAGTCAACAAAACAAAGAGGCAACCCACAGAATGGGAGAAGATATTTGCAAATGACACTACAGATAAAGGGCTGGTATCCAAGATCTATAAAGAACTTCTCAAACTCAACACCCAAAAAACAAATAATCAAGTCAAAAAATGGGCAGAAGACATGAACAGACACTTCTCCAAAGAAGACATAGAAATGGCTAATGACACATGAAAAAATGTTCATCATCATTAGCCATCAGGGAAATTCAAATCAAAACCACATTGAGATACCACCTTACACCAGTTAGAATGGCAAAAATTGACAAGGCAAGAAACAAATGTTGGAGAGATTGTGGAGAAAGGGGAACCCTCTTACACTGTTGGTGGGACTGCAAGTTGGTACAGCCACTTTGGAAAACAGTGTGGAGGTGCCTCAAAAAATTAAAAATAGAACTACCCTATGACCCAGCAATTGCACTACTTGGTATTTACCCCAAAGACACAGATGTAGTGAAAAGAAGGGCCATATGCACCCCAGTGATCATAGCAGCAATGTCCGCAATAGCCAAACTGTGGAAAGAGCCAAGATGCCCTTCAACAGATGAATGGATAAAGATGATGTGGTCCATATATACAATGGAATATATTTTTTAAAGATTTTATTTATTTATTTGACAGAGAGAGAGCACAAGTAGGCAGAGTGGCAGGCAGAGGGAGAGGGAGAAGCAGGCTCTCCACTGAGCAGGGAGTTGGACATGGGGCTCAATCCCAGGACCCCAGGACTATGACCCAAGCCAAAGGCAGCTGTTTAACCGACTGAGCCACCCAGGTGCCCCTATACAATGGCATATTACTCAGCCATCAGAAAGGATGAATACCCAACTTTTACATCAGCGTGGATGGGACTGGAGGGGATTAGGCTAAGTGAAATAAGTCAAGCAGAGAAAGTCAATTATCATATGGTTTCACTTATTTGTGGAACATGAGGAATAGCACGGAGGACATTAGGAGAAGGAAGGGAAAAATGAAGCGGGGGGAATCGGAGGGAGAGATGAACCATAAGAGACTATGGACTCTGAGAAACAAACTGAGGGTTTTGGGTGGGGAGAGGGGTGGGGAGATGGGTTACCCCGGTGATGGGTATTAAAGAGGGCATGTACTGCATGGAGCACTGGGTGTTGTACGAAAACTGCATCGAGAACTGGTGATGTATGGTGACTAACATAACATAATAAAATAAAATTAAAGAAAAAAAGAAGGCTTCATGGAGGAGGTGATTTCTGAACTGAGTTTTGAAGGATAAATATAAGTTAGCTAGGTAGATAAGTAGGGAAGGAGAAAATATAAGCAGAGATACAGAAGGAGTACAATTATCATGCATGCTAGTATACTAAACTACAATATCATACTAAAGTACAAGAAGTTAATACTTTTTGGTTTGGGGATGGATAATGTTAAATGTGGGGAATATGCAACAAGATAAAGCTTAAGAGGAAAGCAGAACCAGGTTCTTCAGGAACTTAAATGATAAGACTTTAGATTTAAGTCCATCTTGCTCAAAAAATGAACAGTCTCCATTCTCCTTGGCTTCTAGCAGGATGAAAAATTTCAGATGTAGGCTGTTTCAGAAAATTCAAAACCATGTGAAAGGTTGGTTTTCAGTTATCCATAACTTTCCTGCTGAGGCAAAGAAAGTTGATTGCCAACTATGCAGTTCCATGGGACAGTTTAGAATACAGCATTACTGTGAAATTAATCATGGTAATTGGTGTTCTATGTAGAATATAGTCCTTAGTTCAGTGATTTCTTCTTAAGATGTTTAATTCTCCTGTTCAGTAAGGATTAAACCTTTTTTATACGACCCCAGAAGTGTTTGACCCTAAAAACGATAATATTTACAGATAGATTGTAGGTTGTTATGTCCATAGCCATAAGGGCTAGTCTTTCCCAGGGCACATGCAGATGTCTTAGTCAGTGGTAGTTTTATGTCTCACATGGTAGTTCTTTTTTTGAGGGGGGATGGGGTTTACTTTATCACCTAATTGCTTAGAAGCTAGAGGCTAGTGCATAGACTTAAGTTATTGAGCAGCTATAATTGAGCAGTTTTTGCTCTGAAAGCAGGTTTGACACACTTGTTTGTCAAATATCTTGGTTTTCTTAGTGGTACAAATACAGGTTGTTAAGTAGTAGTGGGAGAGATCTTATTGGAATGTATTTGTCTTGGTTAAAGTAGACAAGAATGTAGATGTTTTTCTGATTGGTGAGCTTTATGATGAATTCGTCTTTTTGGTCCACATCTACTCCTCCAGCACTTTCATGAATGATGCCATCAATAACACAGTTGTAAACCCAGAGGCATTTGGGAATTCTTTGTGTCCCATATCCAGTGAATCCTCAGCTCTTACCAGTTCTAACTTCTTGACATCTCTTGAATCTCTCCCTTCTCTATTTCCACTGGGTGTGTACTAGTTTAGGTCTCAACATTTTTCAAGTGGATTATTATGTTATAGGGCTCTTGGTAATTGTGGACTAAACTGGAAAGCTTCATATATTCTCAGATAACACAGGAAATTTGTTGCAAATAATGATACATAGTTTTTTGAGGCTTGAATTTGGATAGTACCCCTCCTCTTTGCTACTTGTGTTGGGAGAGAGCTCAGCTAAAGGCACTGGAGGGGGCCATTGAGACTAGGGATTTAGAGTAGTTCACTGTGAAGTCATTAAAACTTCATTCTTGGGGCGCCTGGGTGGCTCAGTCGTTAAGCGTCTGCCTTCGGCTCAGGTCATGATCCCAGGGTCCTGGGATCGAGCCCCACATCGGGCTCCCTGCTCCACGGGAAGCCTGCTTCTCCCTCTCCCACTCTCCCTGCTTGTGTTCCCTCTCTCGCTGTGTCTCTCTCTGTCAAATAAATAAATAAAATCTTTAAAAACAAAACAAAACAAAAAAAACCTTCATTCTTGGGGCACCTGGCTGGCTGTTAATAGAGCACGTGGGATCAAGCCCCAGGCGGGGCGTAGAGCTTAATTAAACAAAACAAAACAAACTTAATTCTTTATTAGAAAAAAAGTGCCACCTAAAAAGCCAACTGGTAATGTTGGTGGTAAAACTAAAGAGAAAGTTGAGGAGGTTTTAAAAATTTAGAGTTCTTGGGCGCCTGGGTGGCTCAGTTGGTTGAGCGACTGCCTTCGGCTCAGGTCATGATCCTGGAGTCCCGGGATCGAGTCCTGCATCGGGCTCCCTGCTCGGCAGGGAGTCTGCTTCTCCCTCTGACCCTCTTCCCTCTTGTGCTCTCTGTCTCTCATTCTCTCCCTCTCAAATAAATAAATAAAATCTTAAAAATAAAATAAAATAAAAATTTAGAGTTCTTATTCATAAAATTGATGTTTGAATTAAAAACATGAATGTTAGATTTGATATTGGTTCAGATCTATGTAACAAAGAAGGCCCATCAACTGTACCATGTAGAAATAAGAAAAAGTAGATTTGAAACTACTTAAGTGAAAATAGTACAACAGTTGCTCTCCTGGAGTTGTAGGAAAGGTATTAAACATGGGTAAGGATATTCCCATAGAACATGTAAGTTTCTATGGAAAATGTGACTGGAGAAGTCTGATCCTCTATAAGCATTTCCATATTTACTAACTTAGGAATTAGAGAAAGGTGCCAGTATATTCTTTGAGAATGTCTAGGACCTGCTCTAATAGCCTGCCAACCTGTCTCTCTGCTTCATTTTGATTCCTTCTGGTCCATTAGCCACATTGCTGCTAAGATGATGTTTATGAGGTGTAAATCTATGTTTCTCCCTTATTTGAAATGAGCAAGTTACCAAATCTCTCAGCCTCAATTTCTCATCTAAAAAAATGAGGATAATTTGGAGTGCCTGGCTGGCTCAGTTGGTAGAGCATGTGACTCTTGATCTCAGGGTTGTGAGTTTGAGCCCCACGTTGGGCAGAGAGATTACCTAAAAAGTAAATAAATAAGGATAATTTACATTCTTCGTGGGATTATTAGAAATAAATTTTTAAAGTGTAAGTAAAATACTTTTTACACTGTTGAGCTCATTATTATGGAAAGATTATCTGGTTATTCAGAATTATGGCAAACTCCTTCCATAACAAACATGACAAAGGGTCATGACAAAAGCCCTTTATGATCTGATTCCCTAACCATCCTGCTTCATTTTTGGCTCCTCTGTCCTGTGTCTTATTCATAGAACCACTTGGTGTTTCCTGCATGGCATTCTCTCTTTATGCATTTGCACTTGTGATTACTAGTTCCCCTGCCTCCACTTTATACTGCTTGTTCTCTGAGTTTCCCATAGTACCCTTTATATGTGTATTATAACATTTTATACCATGATACGATTATCTATTTACTTGTCAGTTTCACTCACTAGTCTGTGAGGTCACTGAGTGTGGAATTGATGTCTACTTTTGTATTGCTGTTCCTGGTAACCATAGGCATATAGTTGAATGGTTGCTAAATAAATATCTGTTTTATTGAATGAGTGACTGAATGAACAAATGAATGGAAAGACTAGAATGAAAAGAAATGCAGAGACTATGGAGAGTAGCAGTTGAGGCAAAGGATTCTGGAACCTGGGTTTATAAATTATACTCTTTGTGACTTTGAATGAATCACTTAACCTTTTTGTGCCTTCTTTTTTTTTTTAGCTTTCTTTTTTCCCCCCTATATATAAAATGGGACTAATAATAGTATTTACTTCATAGGGGAACTAAATTAGTTAATGTATGTATAAATAGTGTATGACATATAGTAAGCTCTGTTTAGCTGCTAGCTGCTAATGTTTTTATTATTATGCTGATGATTCAGAACCCATAAGCATCTTTACTGTCAAGAAATGTTATCTTTATGCATTTAAGTTGGCTGCAAACTTTGAATTTGAAGATAATATTCAGGCCTTAAGAGTTGTTTAATTTGCTCCGGATTCTTTGTTTTTGCAGGGCTCCATGGAACAAGTTAGTTCTCATTTCTTGGAGCAGACACTGGACAAGAAGCTCATGTCCGATCTTCGGGTAACTTGAATTCTTTGTTGTTCAGACTGGGTTTCTGTAACCAAAGCAGCTATCTGCCAAGCTGTGTTGATTTAATTTTGCAGCCCATGTATTTGTTAAGTAAATGTTGGGTGACTAGATTACACTTCAGTTTAAAATCTTAGTAACTTGAATCAAATTACAAGTTACTTCATTAAATTTTAAATTATTTTAATGAAATACTTTGCACAGGTTGTGTCTTACAAAAAGAGGTAAAATTAACTTTCTGTTTGTTAGAAACTATAAAAATCTGGTCTTATTTTGTGAGACTGTATGACTGACATCTTAGGACTCCTTTTCTACTGCAGTTTCCATGGAAGAGTGAGTAAATTCTTCCTCTGAACAGTAACAAAGTGCCCCTTATGGAATGCCTTTAAGCCTTGACCATGTTCTCTGATATAATTGTCAGGACTAAATATGAGTTAATATTGTCATTATCTTAATCTTTATTTATTTTTATTTTTATTATTTTTTTTAAAAGATTTTATTTATTTGACAGAGAGAGACACAGTGAGAGAGGGAACACAAGCAGGGGGAGTGGGAGAGGGAGAAGCAGGCTTCCCGCAGAGCAGGGAGCCTGATGCGGGGCTCGATCCCAGGACCCCGGGATCATGACCTGAGCCGAAGGCAGATGCTTACTGACTGAGGCACCCAGGCACCCGTCGTTATCTTAATCTTTAAATTATAAAAGTGATAATAAAGAGTTCAGAATCTTTGATCAATAGAAGGAAAGGGAAACAATTTTACCCATATTCTCACTACTCTAAGACAATGACTTCTGTAATTTTGGTATATTTCTCCCCAGCTCTTATGCATATTTTAAACATTGAATCATTGTATTCAGATAACTTTGTAGTCTACTTTTTATGTTTATCACTACATCATATGCTTTTTTTTTCATATAGTCAACTTTATACTTAGCATTTTTACTGACTGTGTAATATCTTTAGATGTGACATAATTTTTTACCCCTATTTTATATATTTAGATTTTCCCATTTTTCCACCATTATAAAGGAATATCATCTTCATGCATATTAGATCTTCTCTTCTTTTAAGTCATTCCATAAGATAAATTCTTAAGAGTGGTTGAGGAGTTTCTATGCTTAATGAAACATTGCCATATGGATTTCCTGAAAGGTGTTGCCTTCATTTGAGGTTGGTGATTGATTAAGTGTTCTCTGTGTATACTGGAGTAGAAATGTAAAAAATAGCATGCTCATGGTGAATGGTGAAGGATGGGTAATGCAGGGGTTTCTAAGATACAGAGTACAAACTTTACTACTGGATCTGACCCACATTCTTATAGGCTTAGGTGCTATATTTCATCAGTGCCTTTGAGATGATCAGCCATAAGGATGTGGACTCACACCAGGAAGGTTCATAAGAGGCTGATACATAAAGCAGAATGGCAATTTATTCATGATGAGAACCATAACTGTTGGTTGGACTGGATATTTACTTTAGCTGACCAGTATATTCCCTCTTAGGCAATCTATGAAGAAAGTGAATTTACCAGAAGGTTGCATTGTGAGTGCAGTGTTGCTCAAATAGAGCACAGTGTTACCAAATTCAGACTTAACTTCTGTTGGGACTAAAAAAAATTCTTTTCTAGGGCCAGTTTATTCTCTACCCAGGATGGTGCTAGAGGGACACAGCTATTATTTACTCCTCTGGTTCTCCCTTTCCTGTGTTGCAATGGCAAACATAACCACTTGTCTGATCAGCACATTCTTTTGCAATCTTTAATAAGATTACTATCCACTGTGACAGACCTGTGAACCTTTGGTCTTTCTTTATGTTGAATTTGCATTTCTTTGCTCTGATCAGTTGAGTACTTTTTTTTGAAAACATAACTGTCAGAGAGCAGTCTTATTTCCTACTTTCCCATGTTCTCAGAATTCATCTTACTGTTCCCTCATGCACCTTCTGCAAGTGGTAATTGTCCTTGTCTTATATAGAGAAAACGCACTGCACATGAACGTGCCAAGGAACTTTACAGCTCAGGGGAGTTTTCCAGTGGAAGAAGGTGGGGAGATGATGCTCCCAAGGAAGAAATAGATACAGGAGCTGTGAACTTGATTGAGTCAGGAGCTTGTGGAGCCTTTGTTCATGGATTAGAAGATGAGATGTATGGTAAGTATGACTGCATCATAACAGTGCCCATTTACTGAATGCCTGTGATATATCAGGCATTGTACTGGTTAATATACATGTAGTGTCTCATTTAGTCTTCACAGTCACTCCATGAAGTAGCTACTGTTACTTATTTTTAAAAACAGAAGATTGAGGCCTAAGTGGTATAATACAGTGGTTAAGAGCATGGATTTTTCAGTCAATCTAGGTTCCAGCATTTCTATAAAACAAGGTTAACAATAAGTGTTCTGAATTGTGAGAATTAAACTAGATTATATGTACACAAAATACTTGGCATAATACATGACCTATTTATAGTAAGCACTTAATAATTGGTAGTAAAAATTGATATTATACCGATAACAATAACTTGTTATTGGTCACCCAGCTAGTAAGAGACAGAAACAAGATTATGTCTGACTTCAAAGCCTTTATTATTATGACTGATGAAGATTTTCTTTCACCTTCACTTTTGTAAAAAATTTTATTTATTTATTTTAGAGAGAAAGTGTGCGAGCAGGGAAAGGGACAGAGAGGGAGGGATAGGGAAAGGGGGAGAATCTCAAGCAGACTCTGTGCTGAACATGGAGTCCAATGCGGGGCTCAGTTTCAAAGCCCTGAGAGCATGACCTGAGATAAGTCAGGAGTCTGATGCTCAACTGACTGAGCCACCCAGGCGCCCCACACCTTCATTTTTGAAAGATATTTTCACTGGAAATTCTAGTTTAATAGGGTGGGTTTTTGTTATTTTTTTTTTCAGTGTTCCACAGTTTTTCTGTTTGTATTGTTTCTGTTGAGAAGTCTGCCGTTTTTTATATTTGTTCTTCTTTATATGATGTGTCTTTCTCTAGTTGCCTTTTTTTATTTAAATTCAAGTTAGTTAACATATAGTATATTATTAGTTTCAGTTTAGTGATTCATCAGTTGTATGTAACACCCAGTGCTCATCACAGCATGTGCCCTCCTTAATGTCCATCACCCAGTTACCTCATCCCCCCACCTCCACTCCAGCAACCCTCAGTGTGTTCCCTGTAGTCAAGAGTTTCTTATAGTTTGCCTCCCTCTCTGTTTTTATCTTACTTTATTTTTCCTTCCTTTCCCCTGTGTTCATCAGTTTTGTTTCTTAAAGTCCCCATATGAGTGAAATCATATGATATTTGTCTTTCTCTGACTGACTTATTTTGCTTAGCATAATACCCTCTAGTTCCATCCATGATGTTGCAAATAGCAGGATTTCATTCTTATGGATGGCTAATATTCCATTGTATGCGTATACCACATCTTCTTTATCCATCTCTGTTTGCTTTTAGGATTTTTCTCTTTGTCACCAGTTTTAAGCAGTTTAATTATAGTGTGTCTTGGTTTCATTTCTTCATGTTTCTTATGCTTGAAGTTTGTTGCTTCTTAGATCTGTGGGTTTATAGTTTTCATCAAATTGGAAAATCTTTGGCTGTTATTTCTTCATAATCTCTCTGGTCCCATGTTCCTTTGGTGACTCCAAACGCACATATATTAGACTATTGACGTTGTCCTGTAGCTCACTGGTGCTCCACCCCCCCTCCCTTTTTTTAAGAGAAGGAGTGGGGGGAGGAGCAAAGAGAATCTTTTTGTTTTTTTTTTCCAAGATTTTATTTATTTATTTGACAGACACAGCGAGAGAAGGAACACAAGCAGGGGGAGTGGGAGAGGGAGAAGCAGGCTTCCTGCCGAGCGGGGAGCCTGGTGCTGGGCTCCATCCCAGGACCCTGGGATCATGACCTGAGCAGAAGGCAGATGCTTAACAACTGCGCCACCGAGGTGCCCCCCTCCTTTTTTTTTTAAGATTTTATTTATTTATTTGACAGAGAGCACAAGCAGGGGGAATGGCAGGCAGAGAGAGAGGGAGAAGCAGGCTTCCCACTGAGCAGGGAGCCTGATGCGGGGCTCGATCCCAGGACCCTGGGATCGTGACCTGAGCCGAAGGCAGAAACTTAACAACTGAGCCACCCAGGTGCCCTGAGAGAGAGTCTTAAGCAGGCTCCATGCCCAGCGTGGAGCCCAGTGTGGGGCTTGATCCCACAACCCTGAGATCATGACCTGAGCTGAAATCAAGAGTCAGATACTTAACCGACTGAGCTATCCAGCTCCCGCTCCATCCTGATTTTTTTCTAGTTTTTTTCCTTGTTTCATTTTGGAATATTTATTGCTTTGTCTTGGAGTTCACTAATCTTTTCCTCTGCCGTGTGTATTCTGATTTTAATCCCATCCAGTGTATTTTTCGTCTCAGACATAATAGTTTTCATTCATACAAATTCAATTAGACTTTGGGTTTGTTTAGTATCTCCCATGTATCTGCTTAATCTGCTTCATCTTTAACTTTATCAACAGAGAATACATGTACAATAACTATACTAATGTTTTTGTCTATTAAGTCTCTTGTTTGTGTGATTTCTGTGTTGGTTTTGAATTTTTTTTTTTTAAGATTTTATTTATTTGAGAGAGAGAGAATGAGAGATAGAGAGCACAAGAGGGAAGAGGGTCAGAGGGAGAAGCAGACTCCATGCTGAGCAAGGAGCCCGATGTGGGACTCAATCCCGGGACTCCAGGATCATGACCTGAGCCGAAGGCAGTCGCTTAACCAACTGAGCCACCCAGGCGCCCCACTGTTGGTTTTGATTGATTGATTTTTCTCATTATTGGTATTTTCCTACTTCTCTGCATGCCTAGCAATTTTCAGTTGGATGCCAGCCATTGTGAATTTTACTTTGTTGGGTAATGAACATTGTTATATTCCTGTATTTTTGAGCTTTGTTCTGGGCTGCTTTTATTTTAGGTCTTATTTTTAAGCTTTGTTAAGGGGAACTGAAGCAGCATTTAGTCTGGGGCTTATTTTACTCCCAACTCAAACTCTTCTGAAGAAACAGTTGTAGACCATTTATGAGATTTGGAGATTGTTCCCTCAAGCCCTGCTTAGTGGTTCTTTCTCAGACCTTAATTTCTTTACAGATCAGAACTCAGCTGATGACTTGAGGAGGACCCTCTGCAGTTATCCAAAATGCTTTCTGTGTAGTACTCTCCTTTTTGGTACTTTGCCTTATGAACTCTATTCATATTGGCCTTTCCAGACTCCCAGCTCTTTCTTCTCAACTCAGGGAGACCTGGAACTTGAAAACGCTTTCCAGATAGTAAACTGGTATAATTCTAGAGCCTACCTCATTTATTTCCTGCCTCTCAGGGATCATTACCCTTTATTGTCTGATGTCCAGTGTGTTGAATACTGTTGTTTCTGTTTTTTATTTCTGTTTTTAGTTGTTTCAGATAGAAAGATAAATCTTGCAGAAAGAAGTTCTCCAAAGCTCTTTTAATTTCCATAATATGATGCTATCTATCTCACATAAAGAATGTCATTGTTTTGAGATGATTGACTACAACTTTCTCATTTTCAGTAATTGTAACAGAGCAGGAGAGATAGTGTTGATTGTCCAAATTTTATAGTAAATTTATATCAGAGGATTAGAACTCAGGTCTTCTAAATGCCTGTAAAAAAAAAAATTACCTCAAATAGAACTTCTTAGAAGGGTAAGAATTACTTTTGAAAGACAGTTTTCTGTTAGAAGATAAAAGAATTGGGTTACCTTATCTAGTTTGCTATAAGGCTTTCAGTGTCTAGGTATCTTCCCCATTTTCTTAAAGTTCACTTCATGCCACTTTAGTTTTATGAAAGACCTATTTTTGTTAACCAAAAGAAATCCAAAGAGGAGTTTCATTTTTATGAAAAAAGTAATTAGCATACTCATGTCAGTCTTTTCTAAAAGTGAGGTGACAGAAGTGAACGTTTGGAAAGTGGGGGATACTCTGCTTTACATCGTTTATACTCTGCTTTACATTGTTTCAGCTTATGAAAGGTTTCATTGTTTAACTCTACTTTTGGATAATGGGGGAAACTTGTATAAAGAAATTAGTTAAAGCGACCTCTGCCTTTTTGTTCTCTGTGAACTTGATACATGAATTATACTTTAAATGGTATTTTGTAATAAGGAAGTCCAGTTATTACTACCCATTTTATCCTAAGACAAGTAACTGGAACCTATTTTATTTAGTTTCTACTAGCATTTTTGCTTTATTTAGTTTTACAATTGAATTTTATCACAATTAATGTTTATGTGATTGCATAAGTTTGTCACTAAGGGTTTTTTTTTAAGATTTTATTTATTTATTTTAGAGAGCAAGAGAGCACGTGCATGCATGGGGGGAGGGGCAGAGGAGAAGGGAGAGGAAGAGAATCTCAAGCAGACACTGCACTGAGCATGGAGCCCAATGTGGGGCTTGATCTCACGACCCTGAGATCATGACATGAGCCAAAACCAAGTCAGACACTTAACTGTTTGTCACTAAGGTTTAATTGAAGGAGCTTAACTTTGGAAAGCAAATAGATCATAACCAGTATCATGTATGACAGCTTTCTAATTTTATCATATTTCTAAAATTCTGGGTGATTTAGGGACACATTGCTGGGAATGAAACAGCACCTTATTTCATTAGCTGTGGACTCTAGTATCACACATACTTTTAGTCCTCTAGTTATTCCATGTTCTCCCTCTGTTTTGGACCTTTGTATATGTGGTTCCCCTGCTTAGAAAGGCCTTTTTCCTTTCTTTTGGCTTAGCAGCTCCCTTAGGTATTGTTTTAGAGGTCATTTGTTCCAGAAAGCTGCCTCTGATCCTACTTAGTGGGCTACATACCTCTTCTGCATTTTCTTACACTCCCTGTGATTTTTACTGTTCCACTCATCACTTTGTAATGCAATTAACTATTCTTGTCTGTAGGCGCTGGGAGGTTATCTCTTTCTTGTTCATCTTTGTGTCTTCAGTACTAAGCACAAAGCTAATAAGTAGCAAAGCCAGGATCTGATTGCACATGTTAAGGCACCAGAGGATCTTTATTATTTTCTTTGGCATAGCTGATTCCTTTTCTCTGCCCTGGACCCTTAAAGAGACTGTAATACATTTTCAACTTTCCAAGAATCCAGTAGAAATTGTTAATTTACCAGACTACACATACAAAGAGAAACACCAAGGTTTTTTTGCTTCTGCTTAGAGTTGCATCAGCTCAGGTCCATATTGATTATCTCATGCTGATCAGAAGTATCTCTGTGATTCACTTTGTGGACTTGCAAGAGTTACACATGACTTAGTGTGGTGTGATGGGTAAAGCCCTAGGCAGAAGAGCCAGCATTTAACACATTTTGGTCCTTCTATGGCTTTCTTTGTAATTATTAGCAATTTCATGTTTAAATTACATTATCGTGAACTATAGCAAATCCTTCCCTTCTGATGAAAGGAAGCATTCATCATTACCAAGAAAAAGCTGAGTCATCTCCCTTTACTGTAGTAACTCTGCTTTTAAAGTGTCTATAAAAGCTTTCTTATACAAAAAAAACCAGATTATATTTGTGAGTTTTAACCACAACTTGAGTGGGGTTTTTTCTTTCTCTTTTGAAACTATACATTTTGTTGCAGAACCATGTGGGAACCACTGGAACAAAACAAGCATGTATGGAAGTCTTGTGAGCGTGGTGTGTACTTACTCACCTCTCATCTTTGTATCAAGCACAGGGCCTGGTGTGTAGTACACATTCAGGAAGCATTGCTAGTGAGCGAATGAAGGGCTCCCTGGAATCAGTGGCTTTACTGTTATAGGTTCAGTCCGTACAGGGAGGTAGAGGAGGACATGCCTCTGTTTTCAAGGTGTTTGTAAGATCCATACCTGTGATGTAGCTAACATCTCCTGAGCTTTCAGCACATGCCACGCACTGTGCCGTATGCTGTACCTGTATTATGTCATTTAGTCCTCCTAACTACTCCGTAAGAAAATGAGTATTATCTCTGTTTAAGGTGAAAAAATTGAGGTGCTAGGAAGTTGAGTTACTTATTCAGGATCACCCTTCAAGTCAGTGGAGGAATTGCTCTTCACAATTTACTCTGAGACCTTTATCATTCCAAAGCATGTGTCCTTAACCCCTACATGATGCTAGTCTAGAATCAGCAGACCTGGGCACTAGTCTTATCTTCACTCTTACTCACTTCAAGGCAAGTTAATTCACTTTGCTGAATCTTATCTCTAAGATGAGAAAATGATATCTAGTCTGTTTTAATCTTAATTATTTAAAATCTGCTTTTTAAAAAAAGTACTGAGTGGTGAGCTGGGGTTTGAGTACTGAGATAAATAAGAACTTAATTTTCAAGAAGTGTAGTTAATAGAGACATACGTGTGACTTGATCACATGTCTGCGAGTCAGGATCTAAACATTAGTCTTTGTGATGCCAAAGTCCTTGTTCTGAGGTCAGTGTGAAGGTGGTAGCTGAATCTGTGGGCAGGGAGGAGATCTCCCAGAGAGAGTTTGTTAACGGAGAGGAGTAGAGAGCAAAAGACAAACCTTTGAGAAGGAATCCTTGGATTTGTCCCATGGCTCTTAACCTAATGTGCAGTTTTATTTGTCCCCTTTTGTCTAGAGGTCCGCATTGCTGCTGTGGAGGCTCTCTGCATGCTGGCCCAGTCTTCACCCTCTTTTGCGGAGAAGTGCCTTGATTTCCTGGTTGACATGTTCAACGATGAAATTGAGGAAGTACGTCTGCAGTCCATACACACCATGAGAAAAATCTCTAACAATATCACTCTCCGAGAGGATCAGCTTGACACTGTCCTGGCTGTGTTAGAGGTGAGTCTTCACAGTTTGTTACTCATTTCTTCATCGGTACCCACTGAGACCCACTTTATTTTTAAACCGGGCATTATGGGGCGCCTGAGTGGCGCAGTCAGTTGGATGTCTGACTCTTGGTTTCGGCTTAGGCCGTGATCTCAGGGTTGTGGGATTGAGCCTCGTGTTGGGCTCTGCACTCAGTGCTGAGTCTGCTTGAGACTCTTTCTCTCCCTCTGCCCCTCCCCGCCAGCATGCTCTCTCTCTCTCTCTGTCTCTCTCTTAAATAAATAAGTCTTTAAACCAGGCACTGTGCTAGGCACTGGTGATGCAGGAGTGTTTGGACAGCACAGTTCTGCCTTATCATACAGCTGCACCGAGGTGGAGGAGACTCGCTGTTCAACAGGAAACTCAAAAAAAAAGCTTAGCATTGCTGTGATCAGGAAAGGACGGGGTTCCCTGGGGTAAGGTTGGGAGATGGGGAAGCAGGAGGGAATGCTATAGTGGACACTTGGAGGAGGAGTAGGACTTGGTGAGGCCCTTTCTTAGGAAGGAACGGTGCTGATGGTAGGGTGGAAGGGCACCAGAGGGAGCAGTGTCTATGGATCCAGAGGTAAGAGTGAGTGTGATGCATTTAAGGAGTTAAAAGGCATTCACTGTAATAGCAGTGTAGAGCTGAAGTGATGGACGAGAAGTGGTTACAGATAAGGCAGGGGCTAAAGAAGAATTCTTTTCAGCTTTTGATTTGATTTAATGCTTCTAGTGAATCATAGGCTGTTATAGCCGGAACAGATCTTAGGGAATCAACTCATTCAACCTTGGAGTTTTACAGAGAAGAAAGTAATTTGTTTGAGGTCACATTGCTGGTAAGTGGCTCTGCCAGGATGTGAACACAGATTTGCCTCCCAGGCTGTACAACTCGATGTGGTTCTTGAATTATTTTTCTAAAGTGTCTGGATTTTATTTGTGAGTCCCGACATTTTTCAGAATATTAATAAATGAGATTTGGCCTCTGGTTTCTTTCTTGTTTCGGTTTGGTTTTGGTTTTTCAGATATTGTGAAAGGGATAGCTGTTGGGTGTTTCAGTCATTAGCACTTGTTACAGATTTCTGCTCCATACTTCAGAAAACAGATTGAGTGCTTTGACTTTGAAGTTCCCTATCAATTTTCTCAGCTGCTCAGCACTTCTGGTAAGATTTTTCCTGAATTATAAGTCTGTATTTATAATTTTTCATTTATTTTTTCCTTAGAAGATAAGTTTGCATTCTGTGCATTGTTCTCCGTGGGTGGGCTCTCTACCCTAGCCCTGCCTTTCCTTTTTCACATTCTTTCCCACCATTCCTCATCTTGAACTTGATACTGGCGTCACTCCCCTAATCATCATGCTTTTCCTCACCATTTTTCTTTCACTCTCTTTTTCCCCTCTGCCTCCAAAAACTGCCACCTTTCACCTCCTTGATTTCTGCTTATGCTCAGATCTGTATTAGGCAGCATACTCCCTAAGTAACTCCACCCCAAGTGGATTAAGTAGCACTCCTCTGTCTTCCTGTGTCACCCTGCGTCTAGCATATATCAGGATGTTTTTTGATTATTTAATTCTTTATTTCACAAGACTGAGAGCTTTGCAGAGTCCTGGCTTCTTTCTTCTTTCTTTTTTTTATTTCTAGTGCCTTGTAGTGTCTGAAACAGGTAGATGCTCAGGAAATGTTTGCTAAATATCTGAACTCTGTTCCAAGCTATGTTTTGATGTATAGAATTGTTCACAGGGCCACAAGCATGCTTATGTATCTCTTAACTGTAGTTTCACATTTTATTGTTAATGGCAGGTTTTGTCTCAGCTCCCTCTCCCTGATGTGAATATGAGCTACCTAAGGAGAGTGACCATGTTGTACCCTTTACCGTATTGGTTTTCTCATGTATAAAGTGAGGATGATTCCACATAGTCATATGTTTCTTATAAGAATTGAGAGAGAATTCATGTAAAATGCTTAGCATGGTAGTGGTTCATAATATTGATAAAGTCATTCAAGAAACAGTTACCCATTTTTTTTTTTTTTTTTTTTTTGCAGAGCCAGGTTCTGTGCTAGGTTCTAAGAATGTGAAAGTAGACAGTACTAGTTGTTACCTCTGAGTTGTGCACAGTTTCATAGAGAAGGCAGAAGTATAAGCCAGGAATTATAAGGTAGTGTGTAAGTTAAGTGACGGAATGACATTCTAGCCAGAGTGCTGGCGTGTGGCCACAGATGAAGCCTGGGAGGGCGGAAGTGGCATAGTGTGCACAGGGATGTTGAGTTCGCATGGCTCTGAGGGAGAAATGAGTGGAGAACGGATTGTGAAGGACCTTGCATGCCATGCTGGGGAGCCTGAGCTTTGTCCAAGAGGTGTGGGTAAGCCAAACAAGTTCCTAAACAGAACAACAATATGGTCAGACGTGGGCGCCGGTAACTATAGAGAGTGAAGAATTGAGAGACCTGCAGTCTGAAAGAGGGTTCCCAGAAAATCAGGCATGTCTCCAATCTAGCTTTGGAGAAGAGGCTCTGATTCTTAGATTTTGCTGTGTGGATGCAGATGCATCCTTTAAAATTTTTAGTTGGATTTCTTTCATGTATTAAGTAAAACTAAATACTATAAAACTTTTGGGAGAAAGTATTTGTGACCTTGGATTAGACCAAAGTTTCTTAGATCCGCCACCAAAAACTTAATCCATAAGAGAAATAACTAGATAAATTGGACTTTATCAAAATTTAAAAGCTCTTCAAAAAGATACTTTTAAGTAATTATAAAGACAGCACAACAGTGTAAGTGTATTTAATGCCATAGAACTGTACACTTAAAATGTACATTGACTGAAGATGGTAAATCTTATCTGTGTGTATTTTACCACAATAAAGAAAAATAATAGGATCAAATCAAACATATATAATGCCTTTAATGTATAAACTATACAAAAAAGGGGGGGATGGACTTGGATACAGAAACACGCATAGAAGAAAGGTGATGTGAAGACACAGAGAGAATGCCATCTACAAGCCAAGGAATGCCAGGGCTACCAGAAGCTGGGAGAGGCCTGGCATCAATTCTCCACAGCCTCAGAAGGAACCAGCCCTGCTCATACCTTGATTCTGGACTCAGGCCTCCAGAACGGAGACAATAAATTTCTGTTTTTCTTTCTTCTTTAGATTTTATTTATTTGAGAGAGAGAGAGCATGAATGGTGCAGAGGGGCAGAGGGAGAAGGAGAAGTAGACTCCCCAGTGAGTGGGGAGCCTGACCTGGGGCTCGATCCCACTGAGATATGACCTGAGCTGAAGGCAGACGCTTAACCACCTGAGCCACCCAGGAGCCCCAAATTTCTGTTTTTCTAAGCCAAAGGAAAAAACATGTTTTGAAAGGACATATCACAGACTGGGAGAAAATATTTGCAAAACATATATCTGATGATAAAGAATATATAAAGAATTCTCAAAATTCAGTAATAAGAAAACAAATCACCCGATAACAATCAGCAAAAGATTTAAACGGTACTTAAGGAAAGAAAATAAAAGTGGCAAATAATAAGCATGTGAAGCATGCTTAACATCATTAGTCATTAGGGAAATGCCGATTAAAACTACAGCAAGGTATTACAACACCACACCTGTTAGAATGGCTAACCAAAACCCAAAAGAAATGCTGACAATATCAAGTTCTGTGAGGACAGGGAGCATCTGGCAAACTCAGCCACTGCTGATGGGAATGCAAAATGATACAGTCACTTTGAACGTTTTTATAAAGTTAAACATAAATTTACCATTTTATACTGCATTCCCACTCTGAAGCATTTCCTAAAGAGAATTGAAAATTTTTGTTCACACAAAAGTCTATATGCAGATATTTATTGTGGCTTTACTTACAGTATTTCCAAACTAAAACAACACAAATCCTTGAGTTGGTGAGTGTGTAAGTAAACTGAGTATATCTATACAATGCAGTAGTACTCAGTAATAAAAAGGAACGAGTTGCTGATACATGTAACAACATGGGTGAATCTCACACACATTAGGCTAGGTGAAAGTAGCCAGCCTCAATCATAGAGCATACTCTATGATTCCATTTATATGACCTTTTGGGAAAGACGAAACTGTAGCAGAAAATACATCAGTGGTTGCCAGAGACTGTGGGTGAGGGCTAGACTACAAGGGGACCCTAGGGAAGAGTTTGGTGATGGGCGTGTTTTATATCTTGATCAAGATGGTGGTTATGTAACTATACAGATTTGTTAAAGTCGGGGAAGTGTTCAAGGAGAAGGATGAATTTTACAGAATGAAAACTGTGTCAGTAAACTTGACTTAAAACAATGCTTTGGAGATCTCATTTCCACTAAAAGGTACCGAAATTCCTAAGAGAAATGGCTGATTCCAGGTCTAGTGTGGGAAATGTAACAGGATGAGCTTATAACCACCTTGTCATACAGAAAGCAATTATTAGCTCTGAAAGACCTCTAGGATCAAATCAGAAAGACCCAGGAGACACATCATTAAGGGGCATAACACATCATTATAGATATATTATTAAGGACTATAACTGCAAATATGTTTAAATTCATGATTTTATAATGATACTTAAAACACTGCATTAGTCATCTTTGGAAGATGCTTAGTAATCAGCTTCTTATTTTGGAAACTGGTAAATTAAGGAATCAAGCATTAAACCTTCTTTTTCCTATACAAACTGAACTTCATGATAACCAGCTAGTTGATAAGGGGAAGTTTCTTTTTATAGGAATATTCCAGTTAATAAATTAAAGAAGAATGATAGGATTTATACATCACTGTTTTACAACTTTAGTGAGTTGGTAGATCTAGGCAGTGATCACCAGTGGTTACTAACCTCACAAAAGAGAAACAGACATCATATAGTTCCCGAGGGAAGTACACCGTACCACCTGTGGAGTGGTCTTACAAAAAAAAAAAAAAATTGAACGTGACTCTAATCAAGCCTCTAAATCTAACAACCATCACAGGATACACAGGGAAGAAATTACAGGGGGAGAAATGTGAGATATACAGTGATTTTCACATATTAAAAGATGCTTAAGGAGCATACTGCTGAATTGCAATGTGTGGACCTTAGTTGGATCCTGACTAGAACAAACAAACTTTCTGAGTCAGTTGGAGAAGTTTGAGTACTGACTGGATATTTGATATTAAGCAGTTACTACATTTTTAGGCGTGATACTGGTTTTGTGGTTTTTTTTAAAATAAGGAATCATCTTAAAAAATATGTTTATGGAAATATTTACCAATGAAATGCTGTGATTTCTCTGACTGGCTTCAAGGTAATCTAATTGGGAGGGGTGGGTAGAGGTATAGATGAAACGTGATTGGCTATCAGTTAATTGTTGAAACTGAGGGATTTATTATCTCTTCTTTTATATATGTTTCAAAATGTCTGTATTAAAAAGTTCTGAAGAACTGAGAACAAATGCTATAAAGATAGCCAAGAAGAATAGAACTGATACGCATCCATGTCTTTTAGCATTAAGAAGTTGTTGTGACCTTTTCCAATCGTTTTGGTGAAGTAGAGCAGGTGTCAGGAAGGGAAGGGGCCATTTCTCCAACATCATCTTGTAACACTGTCTTTTTATTTACTCTGCGCTAGCCATATGGGCTTCCTTGCTGTTTTTTAAACATGCTTCCTCTTCATGGCCTTTATTTTTGCTGCTCCCTTTCCTTAGCCTGTGCAAAATATCCTACGTGTCCCAGTAGTCTTAGCTCTACCTGCTTTATAGTGTCTGCATCGCACTCACCAGTATCTGACCTCTATAAATACATACTTTTGTCTTTTCACTAGAATGAAGCTCCTGAAAGCTGAGATTTGATTTTAATTGATGCTATGTCCCTAGCATTTGGTACATAGTAGGTGCTTGGTAAATGTTTGACTGTTTAATAAGTGTTCAGTAAATGTTGAGTTTATATGAATGAATGAGCCAATGAATGAAGTCTTCAAATCTGAGTTCATGCGTTACCTCTTGTGTGAGGTCTTTTTAACTCCTAGCCTCTCCCCTCCGAGAAAATTCAGAGGCTTTTTACCCTATAGTCCCATTGTAACTTGTATACTCTCCCGTAATAGCTGATTCACAGTGACTGCTTTTGTTGTTGTTGTTATTATTATTATTACCTTTTTTTAAAGGATTCATCCAGAGATATTCGAGAGGCTCTCCACGAACTTTTATGCTGTACTAACGTTTCAACCAAAGAAGGGATTCATCTTGCCCTGGTGGAGCTGCTGAAAAATTTAACCAAGTACCCTACTGATAGGGACTCCATATGGAAGTAAGGACTTTTTTGCTCATTTGCTCACTGAGTCCAATAATGTGGTAAATGTATATTGAATTATTCAGTGGATCCTCATAGATTGATGGTATGGCCCTCAATTTTGCCTTCAATTTAGAAACCTGATTCAACTTAACACTCAGGAGTCTGATTCCTAAATTGAATACCACATTTTAGATTACTTATTTATTTGTCCATCCATCCTCCTGGCAGATAGAATGTGCTTGCTACTGTACACTCACTATGTGCCAAACCCTGTGGTAAGTGCTGCAGGTACGGAGATGAGTTGATTAGATTCTTTTGCTCCTTTATACTGTTAATCACTTCTTTGTTTTGCATTGTATACAGGATCACAGCTATCATTGTACAGATTAGAGGCAGGACTGGCACTTTGTCTACAGATGGAAAATCACTATCATTTTTTTCCCTGTTTACTGCTCCCTTTACTGACTAGAGTCAAACTTAACATTGTTCATGAATTCCCATTTGAGGGACTACTTGCATACCTTTATTATAAAATGTTTGTAATCGTGCTCCACATATTTAAGTGAGCTTATGTGATGAGATCATTCCAATGGTATAGTTGATTGGATTTTCGGAAAAATTTGTTACTAAAAGTAGAAAAACTGTGGGTCAGATCAGGTACTTGCAAGATCTATTAAAAACTGAAAATACCAGGGGAGTCTTCAAGGAGCACTCAGTCCTTTGGGGTGTGGGGGCTGTAGTGGGGAGAAGCACCTGTATTGGTATCTGTAGTTCTGGGGTGACACAGAAGGAATGATTAATTCTGCTTGATGGAAGGGGTTGTGTTTCACAGAACATTCTTCTCGCTTTAAAGTAAGATATGTGGTTATTTGGTTCACCCAGAATATTTATTTAAGACTGTCTTTACTGGGTGATTGTAGACAGAAAGCTCCTTCATCTTATAGTGCTCCAAAAGATTTTGAAATTACCTATTCTAATTATCATTTGATTTTTCATCTCTTTCCATGAAGGGTGGCTTTACTTAGGAATACCAAAAAGGATGTGATAAAAGAGTGAAGGAATAGTCACAGTGGCATGTTTTTAAGGCATTTTTAAAGATACATACATGAAAGCTTTGAAGGAGGTAGTTTGTTCTGTTTACATAGCTTTCATTCAACAAATGCTTATGGAGCACTTGGCTGTATAACCCAATCGCTGTGTTAGGTGTTGTGGAGAGTTAAAAATGGATTCAATTCAGAGGCCTAGCCTTCAAATAGCAGGGAGGGAGAGAAGTAGGAAATACACGGGTCGGGAGGTAGATGAGTAGAAAAGATATTACAAGTCAGAATTGAAGTCCAGTTTCAGAGAGGCCCAGATGCTCGGGCAACCCGAATAGAATAGGAGATAAAATAAAGGAATGGTACCTGGAGGCCAAACAACAAGATTTACAATGTCCCCTGAAACACAGTGAATAAAAGGTCTGAGAGACTTCAGAAAATTAGTGCATTAAGTTCTTTCACACAGAAGGAGAAGCAGAACTGGGGAAGAATATACTTTCCTAACAATATCAGGTGTTTTTTGGTTTTTCTTTTTTAAAGATTTGTTTATTTGACAGAGACACAGCGAAAGAGCAGGGGGAATGGGAGAGGGAGAAGCAGGCTTCCCGCCGAGCAGGGAGCCCGATGCGGGGCTCGATCCCAGGACCCTGGGACCATGACCTGAGCCGAAGGCAGACGCTTAACGACTGAGCCACCCAGGCGCCCCAATATCAAGTGTTTTAAATGGGATACCTATCATACTGCGTATAGCCATCAGTTTGTTCATGGTGCTTGTTTTTGCTCTCTTTCCAGTCTGTTTGTTCTCCAGTCCCTGGGGAAGTCCCATCTCCTTTTTGAAACCTCTGATCATGGTCATCTCCTCTACCTTTGACAGGTGGAAAGCAGAGTATCATTCATTTGACAGTTCATTAACTTGTAGTGTTCGTCATTTTTGCCCCAGCTGGATTATAAATTCCGGAAGAATAGAAATAAGGATTTATATTTCTTTCCAATTCAGCACACCTTCTAAACCAGAACTTAACAAAAGATAATAAAAATCATAGTTACCAGTGCGTGTATAGTTCTTTATAGCTTATAAAGGGGTTTTTTTTTTGTCGTCATAATAGCTACTTAATAATACCTAATTGAGTTCTTAACTATGTGACAGACTCTTTGCTGAGTACTTTTTATTCATTATCTCATTTAATCCTTATAGCAACTGTATGAGATAATGATTTTTAATCCCATTCTGTAGGTGAGAAGCATATCCGCCCAAGGCTACACAGTTACTGATTTTCATGTTTCAGGTCAGGTCACTTCTGATTTCAGAACTTCACCCAGGATATCAGTTATAATGCTTTTGCCTACAAGTAATAGAAAATCTGATTAGAAGTGGTTTAAACAATAAGGTCTAATTTTTTGGCATAACAAGTCAGAAAGTCGGTTTTAGGATTGGTCATTCAACAGCTTAACAGGGTTAGCACTGTGGTTTCTTTGCAATTCCCTTAGCTTTTTTTCTCATAGTTGCAGGATGGCTGCCTCATAAGACAGTATCTTAAGGCAGGAAGGAAAGAGCATTCCCTCTCACACATTTCTCTTTTTCGCCAGGAGAACATTCCTGAGTAGCTCCCCACCAAACTTTCTTTTTTGCTCCTTTGACCAGAAATGGGTCACTGTACTACCTGCAAAGGAGTCGCTTTGGGAGAAATGGGAAAATGGGAGTGGGATTGCCATAATGGGTTTAGACCAA
Organism: Eumetopias jubatus; assembly: GCF_037043125.1. Classification (NCBI taxonomy): domain Eukaryota; kingdom Metazoa; phylum Chordata; class Mammalia; order Carnivora; family Otariidae; genus Eumetopias; species Eumetopias jubatus. The sequence continues at coordinate 58,956,647 of NW_028274819.1, read as the reverse complement.
TTGTGGTTGAACCCTTGGGCTGAGCCTACCTTCTTTGAGCACCTACCCAATACCTGAGTAAAATCAGGGTTCTTTTGGCAAGGAAGTTGGAGAAAATGGCTGTTGGTTAAATAACCAGCAGTAACTTATGCCATACCAGCTCTTTAATTTTCATAATAGCAATTTTTTTAGATGAACTGAGTTCCAGAATAGTTGAATGACTTACTTGAGGTCATAGAGGTAGCAAAAATGGGTGGTTGGGAATTTGCATTTCTGAATCAGGTTTTCTGATTCCAATCCCCAGTACTTTTTAAAGCGTTTATTAAGTTACTAAGGTGGGCTCTCATTTTGTTTGTTTCAGATGCTTGAAGTTTCTGGGAAGTCGGCATCCAACCCTGGTGCTTCCCTTGGTGCCAGAGCTCCTGAGCACCCATCCGTTTTTTGACACAGCTGAACCAGACATGGATGATCCAGCTTGTATCCTCTGTGCTTAGGACAGACTGGACTGATTTGGTGGGGTGTTTTGGCATCTTTTTCTGCAGTGTAACTTGGAGGGGGAGGTCCTGAGTTTAATTTTTTTCATTTCTTTTACTTAAGGGTATATCCTGAGGGAGCCTAATAGTTATTATTCTTAACTCTCATTCTTGTTTTCACAGTAATTCACATTTGCTATTTAATACTAACGTTATTAGTAGTAGTTTTTTTTTTGCCCTTTCTTGAGCACTTATTATATTCCACACTGTTTCATGCTTTATACATTTACCACTATCTTCCAAACACCCCTGGAAGGAGGTATTATTCCTAGTTTACAGATGAGGAGACTGAGGCTTAGAGAGGCTAAGTAACTCTCCAAGCAGTACGTGTGGGATTCAAAGCCAGACATCGTTGTTTTTTTGTTGTTGTTTTTGTTTTTGTTTCTGTTTTTTTTTGTAAGATTTTATTTATTTATTTGTCAGAGAGAGGGAGAGCACAAGCAGGCTCCCCGCTGATCAGGGAGCCCAATGCGGGGCTCAATCCCAGGACCCCGGGATCATGACCTGAGCCGAAGGCAGACGCTTAATGACTGAGCCACCCAGGCGCCCCCATCCTTGATTTCAAAGCCTATGAACGACCGACCTACCTTCCTTCCTTCCTCTCTCTCTCTTTCTTTTTTTAAAGATTTATTTATTTGAGAGAGAGAGAGACCACATGCATGGGAGCAAGCAGGGGGAGGGGTAGAGGGAAAGAATCTCAAACGAACTCTGGGCTGAGCCTGGAACCTGACGTGGGGCTCGATCTCACGACCCTGAGATCATGACCTGAGCCAAAACCAAGAGGTGGACGCTTAACTGACTGAGCCACCAAGGGGCCCCAACTTAAGACCTTTCTTAATCTGCAGCCTGAAGAGGGGATGGGTTGAGCTTGGCTGCAGGATTACTTTGCCTCTGATACAAGTTCAGTGAGTTTGTGGTAGCCACAGGCAGCATGCCTTGCAATTGGATTGTTTTCCAGTAATGGAAGGTGAGGTTTAAGGGATATTTATTGAGATGCAGAGATCAGCCAAATAACTGGCTGTCATAGGATGACCATTGTATTCTTGCTTCATTCTGTTTATTTCCACACTGTGTTTGGAGAAATTTTTAACAGTTTGTTTAATTGATGCACTAATCAATGTCTAACTTCGTGTTTACCTTTGAGAAAGGTATATCCCAGACCTTACCTCTAAAGGTTCAGTACTTATAGCTGCTTGAAATTCAGTTCATCAGAGAGGGGCTTAGGGGCTAGATGTTATTACAAACCTCACACGATGTATTGAAGTGCTCAGAAATCTGAGGGTCCTTTTTACATTAAAAAAACATTAAACACTGGGCACCTGGGTGGCTCAGTCGGTCAAGTGACTGCCTCCGGCTCAGGTCATGATCCCAGGGTCCTGGGATCGAGCCCCACATCGGGCTGCCTGCTCAGCGGGGAGCCTGCTTCTCCCTCTCCCTCTGCCTGCCACTCCCCCTGCTTGTGCTCTCTCTCTCTCTCTCTCTCTGACAAATAAATAAATAAAATCTTAAAAAAAACATTAAACACTTTTGGAAGCCTGTTATATTAAGATACTTTTCTGGGCAGTTGGAAGGTGATGTTATTTGGGAAATATTTTTGGCTGTAAGTAAAACAGATTGCCCCCAAATGTATCTTAAACAAATTAAGATTTTTTACTTTTCTCCAAGGTAAAAGAAATCTGGAGGTACACAGTCTGCTGCTGGTATAGCAGCTCTACATTATTCTTGGTGATCCAAGCTCCTGTCTTCCTGTTCCTGCCATTTTCACTTGTCCAGCATTGCTGCCGGAGCTCTGATCATCAGGCCCAGGTTCTCAGCAGAAAGTTAGAGGATATTTGTAGTCAAATCAGTATTCTGTTAGCAAGGAAAAAAGGAAGAATGGATATTGGGTAGGCAACTAGCAGTCTCTTCTTTAGGGATCCATACAGAAGATTGGAAACTATGTTTATCTTTTAATTTCTGATTTTCCCTCTGTTATAGAATACATGGAAAGTCCAAAAAATTGAAAGAAGAAACTTTGTACTTAATGTCCAAAGTCCTACTAGTCAGAATAATGGACCACTAGTATTTCAGTGTATGTCCTTTTTTAAGGCCTGGAGTCGGGATTTTGCTGTTTTGTTTTTTTTTTTTAACATCGTTGATCTCATCATCAAATACGTGATAATAGATTGCTGCTATTGTACCCTCTGTATATGTTAGAGCCTGCGTTTTCACTTAAGACACGATGCTTATAATACAGTATTATAAAGTCTTCCTACGTAGCAGTTTTAATGATTGCATAATACTCCATCAAGTAGATGAAACAAAAGGTGTATGGTCAGTCTCCTGGTTTGAGACATTTAGGTTGTTTTTGATTATTTGCTATTATAAATGATTCTGTACTCTATGATTACTTACCTAGAGTAAAATCTGAGATGTAGAATTACTCACCATTCAAAAGACTTTTACTGTCTAGTGCCAAATTGTCCAAAGATCCTGTGCCCGAATGTACTTTAGTCAGCCATGTACCAGAAGTTTCTGTGTGTTACTGTTCTCTGCATGATTGGGCATTATTTTAAAAAAACCTTCAGTGAGTGGGGTAATGTATCTCTTTGTTTGAATTTGCATTTATTTGTTAGAAGATTGTCATTTAATAAGACTTTTGAGGGTGGGAATTGGCATCAGATTCTGGCCAAGCTCAACCTTTTAAACCTCCAGGTTTACTTAACCCACTCATCCCTCAGACATTGCAGTTTTGGTTCTTATTTTTAATGCTGCAAAAACCTGTCCAACAATGCCAGCACTGTTCTCAGATCATACCTTCAGGCACTATGCCTACCTCCGAGACAGTCTTTCTCATCTTGTTCCTGCCTTAAGGGTATGTTGAAAACAATTTTTGTCATTATTTTTGGTGTTTTGATTTTGGGTTCTTTGTGGTTGTTAAATAGCAGAAAGCACACTATATTTTCTCTGAAAACACATTCATTCATTCTCTTTCTCTCTTGGGCTCTCTCCCACTGTTTTGTACTTTTGCTTCTGTATCCATTACTTTTTAAGAAGATTCATATTCTAAATGTCCCTGAGTTATTGATTATGTTATGTTAGGCAAGAAAAAGGAATCTGGAACAATATGTTCTAGACCAAGGATTAGATTGTGCAACATTTTAACAATTACATAAAGCCAAAATTCTCAACAAGTTCATTTTTTAATAGTAAAAACTTTGTTACTTTTAAAAACCTTAGCGATACAGAAAGAACTTTTTAATGAACTGCGAGAATAATGGCAAACACTGAAAGCTAACTGTGTGCAGGCACTTTTCTAAGCTCTTCATTTGCGTTAACTCATCCCTGTTTAGGTGACTCTCAGTGACTTTATTTAACATAATATATGTACATGGTTAGAAAATCTAAACTGTCTAAGCTACAAAATTAAAAGTGCAATCCTCTTTGCTCTCGTCCATCCCTTTCTTGAAAGGTAACCACTTTTAGCAATAAGAACAAGAATTATAATTATCATCCTATAAAATGTTTTTATAGCATGCTATGTAAATTTGGGAATAAGCCATCATTTCCCTATGAAGTGAAAGATCAAATAAAGTTTAAAATAAATGTGACAACAGATTGATTTTTAGTCCCATTTCTGTGGTTAGCTCATTTACTTCAGTTAGCAATAGAATATAATATTATTCCATTCTCTTTTCTTTTTCTCCTTGCAGCTTGGGGTTATGTTGTGTAGACCATATCGACTCTCTCTCTCTCTCTCTCTCTCTCTCTCTTTCCCTTTCTCCCACTGAAGCTGGGGAGCAAGAGGAAGGTTATTTATGGAATCACTTCACCTGTGTTTCCCTTTCCTGTGTGTTTGACTCACATTTTTTTTTCCTGGTTTCTTCGTGTTACCAGAAGCCGAGCCACAGAAGTTGACGGTGCTGTAACCCTACTATGTTTGCTTAGTTACCAGGGAGAAAACTAGTGTCATCGGCTGTTTCCCCCAGTATCATGCCTCATGAGGACCCTTCCCATCAGTTCCTGCAGCAGAGCCTTGAAAGAGTGTACAGTCTTCAGCACCTGGACCCTCAGGGAACCCAGGAGCTGCTGGAGCTCACCATCAGGTAAGGTGACCGTCCGTTTGCTTTGACAGAGTTATGGACACTTGTTATGCTCAGCTGAGCTGTTTTGATTTGTAGTGTTGGCTACAGGCTAGTTTTTCTGAGTCTGTTGGCCTGCACTCACACAGTTTTATGACCTGTTTATATTTGCATTAGATTGGAGTTTGAGCATATTACAAAAAAAAGCTCTTTGTGTTCATGACTGCTTTGATGATGAGTGGAAAACTGAAGAGTTACAAAAAAAGCTATTTTTAATTTTTCTTTCCTTGTGTATAATTAGGATGGGTGATAGAAAATGTAAAGGAACAGTGGCTTATCTGGGAGGAAAGGTTAATTCTTTCTTGCAGGGAGGGCAGAGCTAAGATGGTTATCAAGGCCCTATGCCCATTCTTTCTCCATCTTCTGCATCAAGTGGTTTCTGCCTAAATATCCAAACTCTAACTATCCCCTCTGTTTTCCAGACCGCAGGAAAAAGCAAGAGCAGGGGAAGGGCATCATTTCTACCCTCACCCCCTTTTATTTTTATTAATTTTATTTTATTATGTTATGTTAGTCACCATACATCACCAGTTCTCGATGCAGTGATCCACGATTCATTGTTTTAATACAACACCCAGTGCTCCATGCAGTACGTGCCCTCTTTAATACCCATCACCGGGCTAACCCATCCCCCCAACCCCTTCCCCTCTAGAACCCTCAGTTTGTTTCTCAGAGTCCATAGTCTCTCATGGTTCATCTCTCCTTCCGAATCCCCCCCTTCATTTTTCCTTCCTTCTCCTAAAGTCCTCCATGCTGTTCCTTATGTTCCACAAATAAGTGAAACCATATGATAATTGACTTTCTCTGCTGGACTTATTTCACTTAGCATAATCTCCTCCAGTCCCATCCATCTTGATGTAAAAGTTGGGTATTCATCCTTTCTGATGGCTGAGTAATATTCCATTGTATATATGAACCACATCTTCTTTATCCATTCGTCTGTTGAAGGGCATCTCGGCTCTTTCCACAGTTTGGCTATTGTGGACATTGCTGCTATGGACATTGGGGGCTCACCCCCTTTTAAAGACACTTCCCCAAAGTTGCATGTTCTAATTTTCCTTGCATCCCATTGACTAGGACTTAAGTCAGATGGCCATATCTAGCTGCTAGGAGGTAGGAATGCAGTCTTTATTCTGGGTGACCAGTGCTTAGTTAATACTTGGTGGCTCTGATAGGAAGAAGGGGGGGGATATTGGGGAACAACCAGCGGACTCTTCCAGACCTTATTAGGATGTCCTGAATGATAGGAAATGAATTGAAATCTATTTGCCTTTAACAAAAGCAGTATCTGTCTGCTTTTGTGAATAAGGTTTGTGGCAGAGTTAAGTAGCTCCATGGACACTGTATGGCTACAAAGCCTAAAATATTTACTATCTGACCCTTTACAGAAGAAGTGTGCTGACCCTGAAGTGATGCCTCAATCACATTTTTTTCTTCCGCTACCTTAACAAAGCAATTAGTTTTAGAGGCCAGTGTCTGAAGTTGTTGGCCCCAAGCCCAGGAAAATAAGCTCCACTTTCTGACTCATCCCCACCTAAATAAACATTTAGGTTTTGTTCTTGACAGTTGTTATCCTGTTGGCACTAAAGCAAGTACAAAATGCACAAAAGCAAGCCAGTTTGGTTTAGCCACAGTGCTGGCTCTTAGTGGGTGCTCAGTAAACACCTGTTGGTCTGACTTGCCTGCATGTTCTGGGGATAGTCCTGCTGGGCTTCAGGCTGGTGAGACCACTGGTTCTAGTGCTGTGGTCAGTCCTGGGTACTGTTTCTAACTTGAGTGCATTCTGACGAGGGTGGCCAGGGTGGTGAAAGCCAGAAAGGAAAGCAGATGGTGGAGTAGTTATTGATGACCTACTCTGTTTTACAAACATTATTGCAGTTAGAAGTTGTTACCATTTCACAGAGAAGAAATGACAGTTTGGGGAGGTGAAGCAATTTGCTAAAAAAGTAGCAAAATCAGGCTTTGAATCTGGTTTTGTTTGACTCTAAATTTGAGGCTTTGTGACATGTTGCGGTGAAGGGGATTTCTGTTAGATCAGGAGACCCCTGGGGTTCTACATGTGGAAAAGTGAAATATTAGAATTTCATTCAGAAGTTTCTCTGATTAGGACTCTGATCACTTACTTGTTGGTACTAGTTTAAAACAAACTTCACCGTCCTACGCAAGCCATCCCCTTTGCTGTAATCCTAGCAGTTATTTAATCTAATGGGATCTCACCTATAGGAAAGTGTGCTTTGGTTAGGGCTCCAGGAGATGATTTGTTTGTTTCTAGAATTTGACATAACTCTTTGTCTTCACCATTGTACCTTGGGTACCATATAGGAGCTCATTAAATATTTGTTGAAAACTGTCGTTGTGATGGCTTAACCAGGAATGAAGACTTTTAAGATTTTTTATAGATAACATTTTCTTCTGGCCATATCACACCTCCAGATGCATGTAGATTTGATGTTTGTAAGGCTCTGCTGTCCTTGATCATAATAAGAGCTGCTGTCTGTTCAAAGTGCTTATACGTACCCACTCTTCTAAGTGCTTTATGAGTTGAATTTGGAAACAATTTTATGAAAAGTACCCCATTTTTAAAATGAGTCAGAGAGCTGGGGGTCATTCATTTGTTATATGGTTTTTGAAAATCCATCATATGCTAAGCAGAAGGGGCATGGTAGTAAACAAAATAGTCTTTGCTGCAAGGGATCACACAAGCTGGTTGGGGAAGTAGCTAATAAGTAAACAAGAAATGTAATATTGTGCTTTTCATGCTGCAGTATGGGAAGTTCAGGGTTCTCTAGGAAAACAGAAAGGGGGCACCTTAGCCCCTCCTTAGATGGCTAAGCAGTTACCAGAAGAATGAATAGAAGTTCATCAAGTGAAGAAGGGAGAAGACTGTCGAGGACAAAAAATAGCAAGGTCCTGGACTAGAACATAGGTTTAACTAGCCCTTCCGTCTGGTCACACTGCTCTGTTTCTGGTTAACAGTTTGTATGACACAAAGCGTCTAGTATAATGAGATTTAAAATCCAAAGGAATTGGTTCAAGCCTTAGTTTTTATCATTTCCTAGGTACATGATCTTGGGCCTCAACTCCCTCATCTGTAATTTGAGGGTACTATGAAGCTGGTCATAGGACTATTGTGAAGATCATTATCATGACATGTGGAAAGTATTTTGAGAATAGCAGTTACGTAGATAATAGTCATTTATGAAATTTTTGTTTTAAATTTAAATTGTGAAAAAATTAAAAGTAATAAAATTTAAATTGTGGCTCATTTGACACGGTACACATGCTCTCAATATTTTGTAAGTAAACCTCTCCAAACTTTATAAATGCTTATTGCCATCATGTGGATGAAGGATTGCTGAAGTGTGTGTTCCTGGGAGGGGCACTTTTGCCCCCCCAAATCGCATTTGTAGAAATGTGGCTTAATATGCATCTGGTTTTAAATCGGTTTTGGTGTCATCTGTATTTGCTGTAGTTCATAAATAAATGAAAAGAGTTTAATACCAAATAAATAAATGAAATATAATATGATAGTCTTTTGGTTTTTTTTAAAAACTTTTGGAGTTCAGCCAGACCTGAGTTCAAGGCCTGTTTTTGCCACTTATTAATCCTGTGACGTTGGGCAAACCACTTAAACTCTGATCTGCCCTTTCATTCTCAGTGAAATAGAATTAATTGCAATTCACATTGTCAGGATTAAATGGGCTCAAGTAAGGAAACACCTAGCACACCTAGCATAGTGCACACAGAAGGTGATCTTTGTACCTTTCTCATTTAAGAGTTCATGGTTTCTGGAGGGATGTTTAAATTTAGGCTTCCTGAGGATTGTGGGCATAAAGAGGTACAGAGAGGAAACAGTAGGATAACAGCATTTTGTCCAGGACTAGCAAGTTTCTTTTTTTGCTCATACAGTAGTTCAGATTTCCCATGGCTGGTTGGCTTACATCTTGTTCTGTGCAGTTGAGAACAGTTGCTTCAGTGCAGGGGCTGTAGGATAGATTACTACCTGGTGGCTGCCAGCTAATGTATAGTCAGCTGGTCAGTGTTGTCTGTCATTGAAACAGAAGGCAGAATCTTCCTAGAGAGGAAACAGTTCAGAAATAGAGTGATTCGGGCTATCTTTGCAAGGGAGACATCAGAGATGTGAAAGAGAGAGACCAGCTGGCTACCTGTGCAGTGTTTCACAGGTGTGGTTCACTAGGACATGGTCTTGCCTTTCATTATGCTGGATTCCAACACATGAGTAGGCTCTCCAGGAACCTTTCAAGCCACCAGAACTCACAAGAGATGATACATAAGCTGCAGGCCCCAATTTCTTCAGTCACTTTGGGAATAATTCATTTTGTGTCCCTTCATCTCCTTCCTGACGCTAAGGTCTGTAGGACGCAGCGTTAGCTATTAGAAATTTTTTTTTGGATTAAATTAGTTCTTTATGTTTACAATTCATAACACGGAAAGCCTACTGAGTAAAATTTCATGAAGGCATTGAGGACACAGAGCGTGAGATTAGAAGGAGGCGCTTAGTCAAATGGACAGTTTTGTATACAAAACTATTGTGAAAACTTTATGTTACGCTATTTTGAAGCTTTTTATGTTATGCCAACCCTGCAGCTCTGCTTCCCTTGTGACCCAAATCATCAGATTTTCCACAGCTATCATTTCCATATGAAAATTTGATGTTGCCATTAAAAAACAAGATAGCTTTCCATGAATGCTTTCTGAGATGGATTACTAGGACACACACACACACACACACACACACACACACACACACACCCCTACCACACACACACACACACACACACACACACCCCTACCTCTCCCCAAAAAAGAAGAAAGAAAAACAATGGAGTTTTTTTTTGTAGATGTGTTGTGTATACACACACACACACACACACACACACACACACACACACACACACACACACACACACACACACACACACACACCCCTACCTCTCCCCAAAAAAGAAGAAAGAAAAACAACGGAGTTTTTTTTGTAGATGTGTTGTGTATCCCCAGAAGAAAGAAAGATAAGAAACTGGTAATGGTGGTTGCCTCTGGGAAGGGTGTACTGGTTTGTGGCACCCTGGGATAGGAAAGTGAACTAATTTAGTTGCATATCCTGTAGTATCTTTTGAATTCTGTTACCTTATTGGTTTAATTCTATGCCTACGTATATATTATCTATTCAAAAAATTAAAAATTTTAAATCAGTAATTCCAACCCCCACACAACTGTTTGATTTGTGTGTGCCACTTTCTATTTTCTTGCCTCCAGGCAGCTGGGTTTTATGTTTTTGCAATCACTTTGTCTATACCAGTATCCAGCTAGGATGCTTTTGGCTTCAGGTATCTGGGAAGCCTCATCTCAGACTAGCTTACAGTGGCTTTTTATTTTCTCATATGAATAGAAATCTGAGGCAGTTCTAAGTATGGTATGGTCAAGTAGTTCATTTATATGATTAAAGACCCAATTCTCTGTCTCTTTGGATTTTTCTTTTCCTCAGCATTTGCTTTATCCCAAGGCTTTTTTCTTTTAGAGTTATAGTACGGCTGCCCGTGGCAATCAGGACCGTAAGTGCTCTTGTTCAGTCTAGGGCGTGACAGAGATGGAGACAGACCACTATCAGACCTGCTCCAAGCATGGAATACAAGTCCTTGAATTAGGCCTGAGAAGGCCAACTTATTAGGTCACATAACCAAGGAGATGACATATACTAATTGGCTTAGTTCAGTCAGACTCTACCTGGGAATGGGTTTGAGGATACCTTCCCTTGAACAAAATCAGGGTTCAGTTAGTGAGGAAGACATAAAGCATGGCTAACTGGGTAGGGAGCCAACAAAGCCTACTACAGTATCTTAAAAAAAATTTTTCCTGATGATACAAAAGATACTCATCTGTTATGTTAAAACACTTGGAAAATAAAGCACAGTTGGGAGAAGGCACTAAAAAGCACCCTCATACCTCTATCCAGAAAACCACTTTGCTGTATTTTTCTCCTACATATAGTTTCTCTGTAGTTAAGGTCATATACCTTATTACTGTTTCATATTTTAACATCTGTAGAATATTCCACTATAATTGAGGAATATTGTGGAGCATAAAGCATTTCATTTTTGTTGGATATTTCTTTTAGAATTCCTTCTCAGCATAAAGCTACTTATCAAAATATTTGACCATATGTATGACTTTTAAAACAGTACAGTTTTACTTAATTTTATCAGCTTAACTGCTATCGAAGCATGAGTGAACCAGTTTCATTATAACCACTCTAGCATTGGGTGCTGTCATTTAAAAATTTATGACCGATTTACTAGTTATAAAATGGTAAAATGCTTTTTTAAAAAGATTTTATTTATTTATTTGAGATAGCACAAACAGGGAGAGGGACACGGGGCTTGATCCCAAGACCCTGGGATCATGACCTGAGCCACGCAGGTGCCCCTAAAATGGTAAAATGCTTTTGACATGATCTTTATATGGCTGTTACTATCCCTGTCCATTGTTGGCCTTGGGGTTTTCTTTACTGCAGGGATCTGCAAAGACTTGGAGAACTTCAGTCTGAACTAGCAGGAGTCGCTGACTTCTCTGCTACCTATCTTCGGTGTCAACTTCTTCTCATCAAGGTTGGTTTGGATCCGTTATGTTTGTGATTGTGATTATTATGTGCATAAAGTGCATATGAAAACACTTTAATGGACTCAGCAGTTCTTGAGGCCAGAAGTGGAAAAATGTAGTCTTATACAGCTGCTTAGCAGTGAAGAAATTATGTACTCTGCAGTGTAATTATATTAGTCTCTAATTAAAGAATTGTTAACTCATGTGGGAATTTAAATTTTTTTAATTTGGGAGAATTCTTTTATCCTTGTATAATTAGAGCAGATTGGATAATCATTTTCATTAGAATCCTAAGGATTTTTCATTTTTTTAATAATTTGATTAGCATATGCAACTTTTATATTATTTTCTTAAAATGCCAATTTCACTTTGCCCACGTCTTACAAGGCAAAGGTTGATTTCACTGCTCTTAAAATGGCCACCTTGCTGACATTTTGTATTAGGTAGTCAGGTTGTATATATACACACACAAAATTGGTAGCCAAGAAGCTGTTTTAGTTTGCTGAGTTGAAAACGTGTTAAATTAGTTCAGTAGCTTTCAGCTTCTGCAGCAGAGTTCTGCTCTAAATTTAGGCTTAGGTTTTGGAGACCCCTTCTCATTTGATAAGTCTTTACCCTGGCTTTAGTTCCAGGTGTTGTTAGTAATTATGATATTTGACCAAAGTCAGAATAAATGGAGTCATTAGAAATTATTTCTCACTGTAAGATGTGTAAGCTTAGGGCTTTGCAGATATGTGTATATACGTGGAAGTGGGTGTGTACACTGAAATGGGTTGGGATTTAAACAGCTCTTGTTGGCTAGATAGATTTTTTTCAAATGTATACACCTGTGTAACCAACACCATAGTCAAGGTATAGAACATTTTCATTATCCCACAAAGCTCCTCCGTGCCCCTTTGCAGAGTTGTTTGGCCTTTCCAAGCTTCTATGAAACAGGGCTGATAATAATTCTACGTAGGTAAGGGTTGGTAACAAGCAAGGTATGTGAGAGCCCTTTGCCTAGTGTCTGATACATAGTGCGTGCCATGTCAGTGTTGGTCTTTCTGAATTTCTTTCTTTTCTTTCTTTCTTTCTTTCTTTCTTTCTTTCTTTCTTTCTTTCTTTCTTTCTTTCTTTCTTTCTTTCTTTTCTTTCTTTTCTTTCTTTTCTTTCTTTTCTTTCTTTTCTTTCTTTCTTTCTTTCTTTCTTTCTTTCTTTCTTTCTTTCTTTCAGATTTTATTTATTTATTTGACGGGGGGTGCGTGGTGGAGCGGAGCACAAGCAGGGGGAGAACGGGAGGGAGAGGGAGAAGAAGGCTCCCTGCTGATCAGGGAGCCTGATGTGGGGTTCGATCCCAGAACCCTGGGATCATGACCTGAGCCGAAGGCAGATGCTTAACCAACTGAACCACCCAAGTGCCCCCAGTGTAATGTTATGTACAAAAAAAAGCATACACAATTCTGCTTTTAGACTACAACTATATAAAAAGCATATATATGAGAAATGATTGGAAGTGAGTTTTCAAAAACAATAACTCTGTTAAGGGTAGAATGATTTGTGTGCTTTAAAAATTTCTATATTTATAGTTTAGATCTGCTACTATCTAACTGGATAGTCACCCAGGCATATGTGACTACTGAGTACTTGAAATGTTAGTTCAAATTGAGATGTGCTATAAATGCAAAATACACAGTGATTTTTGGGACTTAGTATGAAAAAACAATGTTAACTATTAACTTTTAGAATACTGATTTTATAGTGAAACTGTATCTTAAATATACTGGGTTAAGTAAACTATATTGTCAAAATTAATTTCACCTGTTTCTTTTTACTTTTAAAAATGTGTCTACTAGATTTGTAAAATTATATATATGGTGTGTGTTACATTTCTATTGGACATTGTTAGTCTATGTTTTCTGTAAAACTGTTAGGTTATATCTATAATTAAGAAGGACTGTGAAAATAAGGGACTATGGCAGAGGTTTAGAGAGAAATGAGAGATGGGGCCATATGGCTGAGAGGAGAGAGATGGGAGGTAAAATTGTGGCTCCTCGTGATACTTTTGAACATAGAGAGATTGAGGGAGAGGGAGGAATCTAGGAAAGCTTCTTGATTTCTAGTGTGGGTATGTCAGTAAGGTGATGGGGTTCTTCAAAGGATAGTGAACAGAGTAAAGAACCACAGTCACGGAGGAAGGGTCTAGGCGGCCAGAGTAGTGTAGTGGCGCTGGGAACAAAAAGTGCCGAGAGCGGTGGAGGCTGGCTTGCTTGCACATTATAGTGAGACCTGCGTGGCTCCTGCCCTCTGCTTGCAAGCACTGGTCTGATCTGGATATAAGTCCTTTGGACCAGGAATTGGATTGAATAAGGAGGAGTTCAAGCCTTTGGTTTCCTCTTTCTCTGTAATAGGCAGGGCTTATTAGCTTAAAAGAATAAGATTGAGAGGAAGTCCTGATCCAGGAGATTTCCAAAGCAAAACAAACACAGAAGCTTCAAATGATATACCAGTCTTGGTGACCTCTGTGTTCTGTTCTCTCCTGATATGTCTGTGTAGGCCTTGCAAGAAAAACTATGGAATGTGGCTGCCCCTTTGTATTTGAAGCAGAGTGATTTGGCCTCCGCAGCAGCAAAACAGGTAAGCATATTGGGACCTTCTTCTCAGATGGATCTCTGTCCAGGAATTGTCTTGTCTAAGTTGGAGCCAGAGACTTCCAGATGGCTCCACGCCTCTGTTGTGCCCTCCTCAGTACCAACCTGTGACAGATGTTAGTGATGTGAGAAGCAGCATAATTAGGGGACACAGCACTGGCTTTGGAGTCAGAGGACCTGGGTTCTAGTCCCGGGTCGGCCTCTAATTTGTTGGGTGATATCAAGGTTGTTTAACCTCCCTGGATTTTTCCTTCTCTCTAAAATACGGCAGTTTAACTGGATGATTTCTAAGGTGCTTTAGTGTTGTAAATTCTTACAGTTTGTATTTCAGATATATTATAATCCAGTAAATACTGTCATGAATCTTCATCTGAAAATGTAGCTGAACTCATTTTGAAGTTGTGTATATTTTTAGCCTGTACCATCTTTTGAATGTTGAAAGGTCCTTATGTACTCCTCAGTTCATTAAGTAGCATTTAATTATATTTGCCTTGAGTTTCTTTCTAGCTTTGAGCAGTTACCCTTCATTCTTAGGTATTGGGATTTGGTGAACTCTTCTGGTCCTGTCTTCCAGGTAGTGGGTCTATATATGACCCAGTGATTATGACCCAATAGCAAGCTAATGATTGTTACATTACAGTTCACTAAATGATTTCAAGTCTGTTTTTAATTAACACTCACAGTAATCCCATTAGGTAAGAATAAACATTAAGTCCACTTTATAGATGAAGTAGTTGAGGCTCAGCAAAGTTAAATTTATAGAGCTATAGGTAGTAGAGTTAGAGAATTGAGCCCAGATCCTCTGGTACACACTGTGTTTTCTTCCCACTACTCTGCTTGATCTCTCCTCTGATCTAGACTTCCTCTCAGACCTGCTGTGTGGCTTTTTGTAGGGGAGTAGAACCTGATGACTAGAGCCCCAGAATGGGAGAGATGGGACCAGGGAGCAGTAGTCTGGAGGAGAAAGGGGAAAGGAGTTACCATTGCTGGGTGCCGGATACTGTGCTAAGTGCTTTCCATGCTCCATTTTAGCCTTTAAGTTTTATGACTTTGGGGCTACTTCTTCCCTATTTCCAGATAGGGAAACTGAGGCACTATATAATTAGGTAACTTGTCTTTCTGGCAGTTGTGGGAGAGCCTGGAGTCCTTTCTCTGACCCCAAAGCCCTCAAAGGAAGGGAAACACAGAATGGGGAAAGAAGCGTCATTTGGATGGGAGTAGCTCATTTGGATAGAATAGAGCAAGAGCTTAATGCACTGGGCTCGAGCTGAGGTCATAGACATTGTTTTCTGCACTTGTTCTCCTCTCCAAATTCCCATCAACAGACCGAGCCCATGGAACAGTCTGTCTGGATGAGTAACACATGGCTAATGGTTCCTGATGCTAAATTTTTGAGGACTTTTCCTAGGATTGGGTCTCCTACACAGTGTTTATTCATTTGTTCCCACAGCACAGTAGTTTTGGTGTAGGGCAGTAAGCAGTGCTTTAGGTTTTATCAGTGTTTGAACTATTCAGATCTTCACATCATCAACTAAGATGACTTTATTACTGGATGAAAGTCTTTTTTTTTTTAACTGACAAAAAACTTATTCTCTTTTCGTAAGACATACTATATTAATTTCTCTCAACACATATTAATTTCTCTCAAATTATCCTAATTTCTCTCACCGTAGGTACTTAAATAATCTCAGTTCAGTGTTAAAGCACGGGCATTAAAAAAACTCAGGTCAGAATTTCACCTAGAATTTTGTGCTGCTATCAAGACCATTATGATATTTTTACTGATCGTTAATTACCTTTCCTTATAGATCATGGAAGAGACCTACAAAATGGAGTTCATGTACAGTGGTGTGGAGAATAAGCAGGTGGTGATTATACATCACATGAGGCTGCAGGCCAAAGCCTTGCAACTTATAGTAACAGCACGGACCACTCGAGGGTAAGATGTGTGGCTGGCCAAAAGGGGTGGCACAGTCCTTTCAAGGACTCTTCCAGATATATTCAGAGATCTCACCAAGTTTAATGGGAAGTGAAAAGATACTTAGGAAAAATTTGCTAAACAGTATAAAAACTCTTCATTTTTTCAGATATTCCAGGTTCTATCTTTGGGTCAGACTGGATCTCTGGAAAGATCCAGTGGCTCTCCATTACCTACAGCACAACGTAGGTCAATAGGCAACAAGGATATTCTTTATGGTCCTTGATAGATTTCTTTAAGAATTTAGTGCCAAGAACCATATTTTCTCTTCTGAAGGGACTTGTAAGCTCTCCCAGGCAGTTAGACAAAAGAAGAGAATGTACTGTGCAGTGAGCCTACCTTGTTCAAACCCGGACCTCTCCACTTACTAGTTGTTTGATTATGGATGCTGTTTTTTTAGCCTCTCTGTGCCTTGTTTCCTTGTCTGTAAAAAGAGGATGATGACAGCATCTGTCTCATGGGGTTTTCATGAAGAATAAATGGGATGATACATGTAGAAGCACTTAACATGGTACATAGTAAGAGCTCACTATCAGACTTTCTAATAGAATTTCCATATTTAATTGATTCTAAAATGCACATTTAAAATTTTAACTTCTCTGAAATTAGGTATTTTGATGGTGTGCCATACTTTGAAAGTGGGTTTTTTTGTTTCTTGGTGTTTCATAAAATAAAGGTGCATCTTAAGAATGATGGTATCGTAGATTTGATACAATGTAATAGCTCATTCCCAGGTGGAAGACGCAGCTGATGCTCAGTCTAGCGGTTGTGTTGGTCTAAAAGTGTCATAGAGAAAGAAATACGAGTGTTTATGGGCTGAAAAATACCAGGTCAGAAAGGACATTCTGAATGTTATTTTATTTCTTTACTT
This sequence comes from Eumetopias jubatus, assembly GCF_037043125.1. NCBI lineage: Eukaryota > Metazoa > Chordata > Mammalia > Carnivora > Otariidae > Eumetopias > Eumetopias jubatus. The sequence continues at coordinate 58,939,920 of NW_028274819.1, read as the reverse complement.
ATCTTGATAGTGACCTGATAAAATCAGGTGGTGATTTAATCTTAGAGATAGCATCTCGTCATTCATTTAACAAATGTTTAATCCCTCTGTTTGCCAGTCACAGCTCACAGCTGAGCAAAGAAAGGTGCTTGTGTTGGAATCTAGTTTTTTTTTTTTTTAAAGATTTTATTTATTTGACAGAGAGAGACACAGCGAGAGAGGGAACACAAGCAGGGGGAGTGGGAGAGGGAGAAGCAGGCTTCCCGCTGAGCAGGGAGTTCGATGTGGGGCTTGATCCCAGGACCCTGGGATCATGACCTGAGCCGAAGGCAGTCGCTTAACCAACTGAGCCACCCAGGCGCCCCTAGTTTTTTTTGTTTTGTTTTGTTTTTTTAAGATTTTATTTATTTGAGACAGAGAGAGAGAGAGGACACAAGCTGGGAGGGGAGGGTCAGAGGGAGAGGGAGAAGTAGGCTCCCCGCTGAGCAGGGAGCCAGATATGGGGCTCGATCCCAGGACCCTGGGATCATGACCCGAGCTGAAAGCAGACACTTAACCGACTGAGCCACCCAGGCGTCCTTTTTGCATCTATACTTTTTTTGACTTTTTTATTAAAAAAAAAATATATATATGTATATATATATACACACACATATATATCTCTTCTTCAGTTTATGTATGATTATTGTAAAAAATTTAAATATTGCAGATTAAGTGAAGGTTCCCTGACAATCTACCCCTTCTGAAACAACTGTCAATAGACTCTTCCCAAGGCAGATAAATATAGATTATAAATGTGTGTATTAATATAAATGGAATCATAATATACTTTATGTTCTGCCTCTTTTCATTTCATCCAGTGATATTCCATTTTTCCACGTCATTATACAAAGACTAATATATTTGTTCTTTACTCATGCTGTAGTAGTTTATACTTCCCATTTGTATGCGTTCCTGCCTTTTTTTTCCTTTCTTTCTTGACTTTTGCTAGATTGGTTGTATTCTTTGTTTTTTCCAAGGGTTTGAAAGTTCTGACCCGACGTCTAACCTTTTCAAGTGAGAGGCAGAACATAGCAGTTAAGAGGGCTATGGTTCCTTGTTGCTTAGACTCAGATCTTGACTCCCACCATTTGCAAACTTAGTGACCTTGGACAAGTTACTTAAGACTTACTATGCCTCAGTTTGTTCCCGCTAAGTTAAACTGGGATAATAATAGTATCTGCTTCACCCTCACAGGGTTATTGTAATGTTTATCAAATTATTAAACATAAAGCTCTTAAAATACTGCCTGACTCATTCAGAGTAAACACTTGATAAATGTTAGCTCACATTAGTTTATGTATAAATAGTATTTTTACTTATATTTTTAATAAACGTATTCCACTTATATTTATCAGCATAAAAAGTTAAATAGACTTTATGATTACCTCTATCAAGTTCACCTCAAATCAAGGTGAAAGTTTTAGTGTGTTTTTATTTGATTGTCTCATAGCTGTTAAATAATTTGGAATTTAGTTTCAGCTTATTATTATTATTATTTTTATTTTTTTTAATTTATTTGACAGAGAGAGAGAGAGAGAGAGAGACAGCAAGAGAGGGAACACAAGCAGGGGGAGTGGGGGGGGAGAAGCAGGCCTCCCGCCAAGCAGGGAGCCCGATGCAGGGCTCGATCCCACAACCTCAGGATCATGACCTGAGCCGAAGACAGACGCTTAACGACTGAGCCACCCAGGCACCCCTTACTATTATTATTATTTTTAAAGATTTTATTTATTTGACAGAGAGACACAGCAAGAGAGGGAACATAAGCAGGGGAGTGGGAGAGGGAGAAGCAGGCTTCCCACTGAGCAGGGAGCACAATGAGGGGCTCGATCCCAGGACCCTGGGATCATGACCTGAGCTGAAGGCAGACGATTAACGACTCAGCCACCCAGGCGCCCATCAGCTTATTATTTTTTTTTAATGTATCTCTTATTTTAAGAATCTGTTCTTAAAGTATGCATTAATCTTTATAAGTATTTTTTCAAAATTAGTTCCAAATTGCTCACCACTTTTTTTTTTTTTGGTACTGCAGTTGCTTTTTGACATTCCTTGTTCTACACTTGATCTTAGCCAAAAGGCCGAGAAGCGATTGACATTCCTTGTTCTAATTTACTATTTGACTGGAACACATTCTAGCATTCTAGTGATTGTTTTTCTGAATAAGTATGTAAGAGACCCTGCATGTCTGAAACTGCCTTTCTTTCGCTCTTCTACATAACTGGAATTCTTTCAGAATTCTGTCAATATTGCTGTGTTGCTGCTTAGTATTTAGTGTTATATTTAGGCTGGCTGATGTCTGTCTGGTTCTCTTTCCTTTGTAGGGAGCTTATTTTTCTTGGTTCAGAGCTGTAAATTTTTTTTTTCTTTTTAGAATTCAGAAACTCTACCAGGACATGTGTAGGTATGTGGGGGTTTTTGTTGTTGTCTTTTCCAGTGTTCTCACTGACCTTCAGGGGGACGCTGAAGTACACGCTTTGCTTTTGGCTAGGGTATTTTTCTCCTCACCACTCCTTCCATCCCCTCCAGTCTCTCATACTGGACATTGTGTCCTCTGGATCTGTTTGCCCTGTCTCTCATCTTTTTTCTCATAATTTCAGTTTCTTAGTTTTTCTACTCTGTATTTTGCGTAAATTCCTCAATATGCTCTTTTAAGGTCTACTTCAGTTTTCATTACTTTTCAATGTAGTATTCCTTTACTGTTGAGTTGATTTCATTATTCCTGTTTATTTCCGAGTGTGCTTTCTTCCATGTGCCCCTTTAATAACAGTTTCTTGCTTTATCAGTGTAGTGTCCTTTCAGATCTCCTCTTTAATCTCACTGACATTAGTTATTAGAATTTTTAATAAGTTTTCTGTGCTTTCATGCCTTGACTTTATCTCACTGAGGTCTGCTTGGTTTCCTTTATAGCCCTGATTATCTTTTTAACATCTAAAAATTTCCCATTGTCTTTGCATACTTATAAACAAAAGTCGACTATAGGTCAGTGTTTGATTCCCCAGTGGACTTCAGTTTTCCCCTGCTTTCTTTCCTCACACCAAGAAAAAAGTGGGCATTCTTAGTGGTAAAGCCTACTTCACCTAGCATGCAGGTGAGTGAGGCTTCCTGCTCTGTTTTAGGGTTTAGGGAGGGTTCCCCAATCTGTATTTTACTGTCTGGAAGCTCTCCAAGATAACTCTTGATAAGGAGGCCCTACAATGACACTGCTTGGCTGAATTACCTTCCTTTCAGCCCCTGCTTCACTGGAGGTCTCCAGCCCTCTCACTCCTGGAGATCTTCGGTGGGTGGACCTCACTATCAAATTTCAGTTCCATTTCTGGTTGTTTATCAGAGTTAAGGAAGTTTCAAGTGCTACTTGCTTTTTAGGAAAATAATTCAAATGCATGTTGCTTGTAGAGTAAGTTTCCATTTGTCATTTCTCATGTACTTGTTCATTCAACAGATTTTTTTTTTTTTAAGATTATTTATTTGAGAGAGACAGCGAGAGAGGGAACACAAGCAGGGGGAGTGGGAGAGGGAGAAGCAGGCTTCCCGTGGAGCCGGGAGCCCAATGTGGGGCTTGATCCCGGGATCTTGGGTTCATGACCTGAGCAGAAGGCAGATGCTTAACAACTGAGCCACCCAGGGGCCCCAACAGATATTTATTTTAATAGCTCCTTGTGTCAGGAAGTATATCATGTATCAGAATGATTAATACAAAATCCCTATTTTCATGGAGCTTACATTTTAGTAGAAACACTGAACTAGGTTATTAAGAACCTTAACACCAGTGGGGCCCCAGGGTGGCTCAGTTGGTTAAGCAGCCGACTCTTGGTTTTGGCTCAGGTTATGATCTCATGGGTCATGGGATAGAGCCCTGTGTTGGCTCTGCACTCAGTGGGGAGTCTGTGTCAGGATTCTCTCTTCCTATGCCCCTCCCCCTGCTTCCCTGTTCATGTGCACACGCTCTCTCTCAAATGAATAAATCTTTTTAAAAAAAGAAACTTAACACCATTTTCTTCCATGTTTTTATATAAGGAAAGAGTATTTGTCTGTTTTTCTTTACTGGCACTTTTCTCCTCTAATGAATAATATATTAATGAAAATAAATGGGAAGTTTCATTCAGAAATTACAGGAAACAAAAAGAGCCAATTAGTGAAGAAAGAACATAGTCTGTGTCTGTGGGCAAAGTAGTAACAAAACCTTTTCCCTTTCGTCATGAGAATCTGACCTTCAGTTAACTTTCTGGGTGTATTCCCTAGAGACCTGGTAGCATCAGCTGTATTACTAGGTAACACTGCCATAGTAGAAATGATCACTGAGAAAATTGCCTATAGACCAGAAGGAACCATCAGTGAACTGTGATTGCCTGATGCAGACACCATAGCTTTGGGCTCCATCGAGTGCAGTGATTCTTATAACTAGGCATATCCCTTGTGGGGACCCTGGAAGGTATCCCTATGGATTTGTTTCAAGAGTTGTTAGCCCCTGTGCAGCATGAGGCTTCTAAGCCAGGATAGTCTCCAGACTCACCTGATGTAGATGTCCTATCCTTGCCCCCGAGCTGTCCATCCTGGGCAAGATCAGAGCTCCCAGATGGCTCTATGGACTACTGAGTGGAGGGCTGGGAAGACTCCCGCAGAGGAGTAGCATCAGGCTGCACTGCCCGCAAGCAGTGCTTCTGTCCTTTATCCTCGGTCAGTCTGATGCCAGGTGTGGCCTAGGATAGCCCTTGACTTTGAGCTTTCGTTGAGCCCAACAGTCACTGCAGGGTCTGAATCAGGCCTTGGGATCCTGGCAGATATTTTTCCCTGGGTCCATTAGGAGTCTGCTCTTTCTCTTAGAGATAATTTTGATAGTGTACTATACTCATTCTCCTTTCATGTAGACTCAGGTTTCTGGGAATTTGGTCCTCATTCCTCAGTTGGAAGAATACATAAGCATAATATGTGTATTATTTGTTTTTCTCTTTTTCTACAGAGTTGACCCCTTATTTGGGATGTGTGAAAAGTTTTTACAGGAAGTGGACTTTTTTCAGAGGTAATTGTTTCATCACCTTCTAGCTTGTTAAACCTTGGTTGTGCAGACAGCACATACAGGGCAACAAGAGCAGTCACAGGCCAGAACCCAGTGCAGCCAGCCTGTTTTCTGTGGCACTGTGCCCTAATTGTGTATTTTTTTTAGTGCTATATAAGCTTCTTTAAACTCAGCTAAACGTACAGTGGTATAATGAAAACATCAGGAATCATTTCGATTCAGCATTCAGTTGGGCCACTAAAAAGACAAGAACTACGTGGTAAAACAAACTTTTTTGTTGAAAAATTGTAACTTGTTTTCTTTTCTTTTCACCACTGTTCTTAAATTTCCATATTTTTCTATAATCTACAAAAAATTGTGCCATAATTCTGTAAATAATTTTTATTCTGCAGTACAGCTGTTTTCTCAGAATTCTGTGTGGAATAAATTGGTTAAAACAGATGCAGTAGATGAGTGGAAGCCTTGGCAAAGAAGTGGTAGTTGAGTTAGTGACCAGACACATGCTGTGCTGGCAATATAATACTAGGAGGAAGGCATTTATAAGATTTTATAGTCTTAACATTTATTTTTTTTTAAGATTTTATTTATTTGTCAGAAAGAGAGAGCACAAGCAGGGGGAGCGGCAGACAGAGGGAGAAGTAGGCTCCCCGCTGAGCAGGGAGCCCAGTGCGGGGCTTGATCCCAGGACCCTGAGACCATGACCTGACCTGAAGGCCGATGCTTAACAGACTGAGCCACTCAGGCCCCCCTAGTCTAACATATATTAAGTCTGATATTTCATTCTTCCACCCCTCATCTTCGCCCTCATGAACTTCACCAAACCTGAAGTTTATATGACTCTATACATATAGTCAACCTTCATGTAGGTGGGTGATAGAGCTTCCTGTAGGGCTGAGTTGCAATACCACACTTCACCAATAGGCGTTGCTCTCTAGCAAATGATACACTCTGCTCAGCCCTTTAAGATCCTGGATTCAAATCTCAACTAAGGGGCGCCTGGGTGGCTCAGTCGTTAAGCCTCTGCCTTTGGCTCAGGTCATGATCCCAGGGTCCTGGGATCGAGCCCCGCATCGGGCTCCCTGCTCCGTGGGAAGCCTGCTTCTCCCTCTCCCACTCCCCCGCTTGTGTTTCCTCTCTCTCTGTGTCTCTCTCTGTCAAATAAATAAATAAAATCTTAAAAAAAAAAAATCTCAACTAAGTTCATGCCTTACTTTTGGTTTTAGGTTCTTTAAGGTGGAAAGTGTTTTTGCACAGTTGGGTTGAGGAGACTTTTGGGAAGGTGATAACTCTGGTATGCCAAAATTCCTCATCTGTCGTTTAGAGCTAGTCATTTAGAGTTCCTCATCTGTTGTTTAGAGTTGGACTTCATTCAGCCCCTGAATCCCTGCACTATCACCTCCTCAGTGAAATATTTTTTGACTGTCTCCTTTTACAAAGCAGAATTACTATGGAATCAGCACGGGGGATGAGTTACTTAACTTTTTAAAGCTTCAGTGCAACATCATTTTTTCTGAATCTCAGTGTTCCTATCAACAAATATAAGCCTCATTAAGATAAGCATTTTCTTCTCTTTTGCTCACTGTTATGTCCCTGGTGCCTGTGATAGTACTTGGCACTTACTAAGTCTTAAAGACGTATTTTTAAATTACTTAATGAATCTATAATATGAAAATAATAATTCCAACAATGCACAGGATTGCTGGGAGGACTAAATAAGATGAAGTAAAACACAGAGTATGCCTGGCACATACGAGTATTCAGTAAACAGGGCTCTTAGGATGATCATATCACCAGGGCATAATTATCTGGGTGCCTGGCTTTCTCATTCGGGAACCGTGAGCTCCTTCAGTTCATCACATCTCCCTCAGGGTTTGGCATGTTTGGGGTTCAGCCAGTGTAAATGAATGCCTAGTCAGTTGCCTCTGTTTGTTCCTCCAGGTGTTTTATCACTGATTTGCCCCACCTACAGGACAGCTTTGTGGACAAACTTCTCGACCTTATGCCCCGACTCATGACGTCCAAACCTGTAGAAGTGGTCAAAATTCTACAGACCATGCTGCGACAGAGTACCTTCTTGCACCTTCCCCTTCCAGAGCAGGTCAGGCCAAGTCTGTTCAGACAGTCAGAATTGTTCACCTTGGTGGATCTTCTTTGACGAGTTGAGCATCTGGGCGAGGGCCTTTCCGCTGATTGGCTCCCCTATGTCCCCCTGCTAATCCAGAGACAGAAGGGTGCATGGATCATACTTTGTTGCCCAGGGATGACCTGGCTTTAGAATCACTGTGTTTTCTTCTTGCTTACAGATCCACAAAGCTTCGGCCACCATCATTGAGCCAGCAGGCGAGTCAGACAACCCTTTGCGGTTTACGTCTGGGTTGGTTGTGGCCCTGGATGTTGATGCAACCCTGGAACACGTGCAGGACCCTCAGAGCACTGTGAAGGTCCAGGTCTGTCAGGGTTTGTCCCCATGGGTCTTCCACACTGACTGTAACTTCAGCAGCCCTGTGATTTCTACTTGAGGGACAGAGAGTGGGGGGAGGAGGGGGAGATGAGTCTTTATGAGAGAGTCTGAGTGTGAATTCCATCTCTTCTGCTGATTGTGGTTTGGAGCAAGGTACTTTAAACTCTGAAGCTCAGGTTCTACAACTAACAAATAGGAACAACTGACGTTGAAAGGAGATGAAGTATATAAAGCCCCTGATACCCAGTAAGTGTTTACTGAATGACAGGGGCCTTTCTAGTTTTGTAACGTGAGGTGAAGACTTGGTATTTTCAGGGCTACAAGCAGACTATAATAAACGAGTCCTTTCCGGGCTGTGGGTGGGGCAGCTTGGTGAACAAAATTTAAGGGTTGAAAAAAGCAAGCGCTAGGGAGTATTTTTTCCTAAATTAGATATATTAGAGACACATGCCAAATGCAGTAGAGACACTAATCAATTTAGACAGTCTGCAAAAAGACTACTGCTCACTCCTCCATCCACCCACTTATCCATCCATCCACTTAGCAATGCTTACCCTGTTGCACATGATAAGCACTAGGGTTGCAGAGGTGTCAGAATTCCTGCCCTCAGGACACACAGTGTCAGTGAAAGACAAATGGACATGCAGTTATAAAACCAAAGTTCAGTCATCATTCAAATGTGCACAGGATCAGAATACCGTGGTTTCTTACTAAATACCTGATTGCTCACGTACTATAGGCCTAATTTTGGGAACTCATGTGCAACACTGCCTTCTGAAATAAGACCCAGCTCTTGAAATGGAGCGGACTTATTCTCAAGAACAAGACACTGACTGGTTCAGTGAAGTAATGGAGCTGTGTACTGACTCAGCTTCCAGAGTGTGAAACCACTTGGAAGTTTCAAAGGCAGGAATGAAGGGGAGCACAGTATGCCACCCCAGATATGGCTCTTTGGCATAAAGATTATTTGGGGATAATTATTTTTGAGAGGCTGAAGACACAGGAGAATCTTGGAAAACAGAGAAGCTGCCCTTTTATGAGGTAAATTTACATTTATAAGTGAGATCACCATTTGTAAAGGTATCTCCCTCTGTACCAGGAAGAGAAGGATGACTAAATCTCTAGAAACTCTTAACAGTGGGGCGGGCACCAACTTAAATTTGCATAACAGGGGCTTCTGGCCGGTTCAGTTGGTGGAGCGTGCAACATGTTGAGTGTAGAGATTACTTTAAAAAAAAAAAATTTTTGTTTTTTATAACAACCTTACCTTTCTTTATTGTGCTTGTTCATTGAACCAAAACTGGTTCCCTCCCACCGCAACGCCTTTCTTTTGTCTTTAATGGAAGATGGTATTTAAGGTGATGACTTGAGCCATTTCAGGGAGTTAATCAGTTTTCCTGGGTCTTTCCCATGTATACAGAATGTATACTTATTAAACTTGTGTTTGTTTTTTTCCTATTTATCTGTCTTATTATAGGAGTGATCTTAGCCAGAGGGAAAATTAATTTTCCTCCCCTACAGGTTTATTTCCAGTTTTGAGCTACCATAAAAAATTCTGTAATATACTTAAAATATACATACACACGATGGAGAGAATTAGGAGAGTGTGGTTGGAGGCTGAGGAAAAGAAGGGCTTTGTGGAGACACCGGTACATGGGGAGGTATGTGTGAAAGGATCAGTAAGAACAAAGGCTAAAGGCTAGCGGAGGTATTTAGGCAGAAGGGCTATGAATAGAAGTAGGGATGCAGGCATTGACAGTAAGTCTGAAGACAGATAGCCAGGAACAGGCAGGGAAGGCTTCCTGGAAGAGAAAAAGAATGAGTCGGGCCCTGAAGATTTGCCAATGGTGACAGTAGAGGGAAAAAAACCTCTGGCTTCCCAGTAGGAATTCCTTTTTTTTTTCTTTTTTAAAGGAATTCTTTATTATAAATCATAAGACCTACAAAGAACTAATTCTGAGTTGGCTGTGAAGTTGTACTACAGGTTTTTTTTCCCCCCACCTTAGTGGTTATCTACCCTACCTGCACTTTAGAATTAAGTCAGGAAGCATTAAAAAGTAATGATGCACAGGCCTCAGCTTACACCAGTTAAATCAGAATCCTGAGAGTAGGGCCCATGAGTACCAGTATTTTTTTTTTCCTTAAGAACTGTTAAGTGATTCTAATGTGCAGCTAGAGTTGAGAACTACTGTTTCACATTTATGCCTGAGAAAAAGTTCAGTGACCAACTGAGCATAAATGAAATTGCAGGCAGATTATTTAAGGGTCACAAGCTAGACTCTACTGAAAAGTCTCCAAGGCCACTGTACCACATGCATGGCCAGACTGTTCTGCCGCCTCTACAGGTGGGGAGGTGGGGGACTCACTGCCCCTTGCGGGGCAGCTCTGATGGTAGGAAGGTGCTGTCCAGACCAGCACTTCTGTTCTGGGCAGGTGGAAGGTGATTAGTGTAGCCATGGTACCGGGGTGCAAGGGCGCCTGGCCACTTGTCGTTGACCAAATCCGAAGACAGAGAAAGGAGTGGTGGTGAAACAAGACAAGAATTCCTTTCAGTGAGGCCAACCCGGGAGGACAGCGGACTAGTGTCTCCAAGACGGTCTCCCAAGTGCTGACAAGATTGAGAGAGGTTTCTGTGAGGAAAATGTGGGACAGAGGTCAGTGGGTACTTGCAGGTGGGCAGTGAAGTTCAAGTCGCTCATTGTCTTGGAGTTAACCACGGGGGATCTTGCTGGCTCAGGGCAGTTGTTATTACTTGAGGGGTAGTTTTGGTTACCATCAGAGGATGTTTTGCCTTCTGGGTCTTTTGCCTGAATTAAGAAATAAACTGGAAAGAAGAACTTAAACAATTAGAAAGTTTGAGATCAACATGGAGGAAGTTGAAATCTTCTTATGGGGCACGTGGGCTGAGACAGGCCTCTCCAGAGTTTCAAAGATGAAAGGCCTGTGCGGTTCCCTACTTTGTCCTTCTCAGTAGATTTCCATATCCCGGGCCCTTGGGTTCTCTGGTAAGCTGCATTTGTTGATTTAGTTCCTTTGTATACTGTGGAGTGCAAGAGGCTGTCCACACAGATAGCGGTGAGGCTCTCCTGAGGTGTGAGGAAGGTATTCTGGCCGTGTGTGACATTTGAGAACTGGCCAGCTATTAAAAAAAAAAACAACAAAACAAGTCCAAATTGGAGTCATTTGCCCCCCACGACAGGAAACCAAGACTTAATTACTGTTTCAACCTATTCCAGGAATGTGTCCTTCCCATTTTGTACAGCTCTTCAGAACATCTCTCTACTTGCTAGACTCTTAATAAAGCCAATTAGATCTTCAAATTTACTTGGTTGAGTTTTGTTTTTTAACAGAGCAGACCCTTCATTGACAGAGCAGTAGAATGTGCATCTTAGCATCTTATAATCTAGCGGAGAGAATGCAGTTACAAAATTATTCTTAAAACTTGGTGGTTGGTGTTGGATGCTGGCCCATGATATGATTGAGAGCCAAGGAGAGAGAAAGTCATCCTGATGGGGGTGCCTGGGAAGGCTTTTCACATCAAGATTAGTATTTTTACCTATTCTTGTACTTAGTAGAGGCACTTTATTCCTATCACTTCTTCACCATGAATTCAGGGAACATTTCCCAAACACTGCTTTGTGCTGGGGCAGGGAATACAGAGATGGCAACAGTGTTGCCCCCCCCCCCCCCCCGACCCAGACACAGTTTTTAATGAAGGCTAGTGTCTTTTTTTCCTCCTCTTTTGAGGTTCAAAAAAGACAGCACAGTTCTGTTGAAACTCATAGCTCTTCTGTCCCTTTTTCTCATTTCTCTCACCTCTTAGGTCTCATATCCAGATGGCCAGGCTCAGATGATTCATCCTAAGCCAGCCGACTTCCGGAATCCTGGCCCAGGCCGCCACCGGCTTATCACTCAGGTGTACCTCTCCCACACTGCCTGGACAGGTAAGGGGTCAGTGGACCAGGGTGGACAGGAAAATATGTTCCTGGGGATCACACTTACCTGTAGGCATTCGATTTTTTGCACTTTTCAAAATACACAGTTCTGTCAGGCCTGCTGAGGACTATACTTGATTTCTTAAGGAGTTTAAAAACCCATACTGGCTGCATTTAGACTCATTTGCTGCATTGCTTTGATTGCTTGAGGCACAAGATTTTGTCAGAAGATATACAGGAGATTATAACAGAATGGAATCTCATGAAAGGAGCCCTTGGCTGGATGCCAGCACACTATTTTCTTGTCCTAACTCTGCCACTGACTTCCTGCATAGCCTTGGACAAGCTACTCTCCCTTCTGAAACTGTTTCCTCACCTTCGAAATGAAGATGATAGTACTCCACCTAGGAGTTAGTTCTGAGGCTTGCTCTGTCTGGAAATTAAGCAGTTTTAGTTTTTTACCCCCCAAATTAAAATTGTTCTGTTTTTGTATATGAACCATTCAGTTCATTCCCTTAAAACAAGTAAAATGACAACTATTACTGCCCTGCCTTCCCACATGGGCTGGTTTAACGTGATACTTTAATAATTTGTGAAAAGATAGGGAAGTTACCTAAGTATTTTTAAAAATTCTTAAGAATAAAATGGGACAATACAAGTGCGTGAGACATGACATTTCAAGCATGTAAGGCTGCTTTAGAAACTTGAAAAAGAGACTCAGTCTACAGAACCTAAAATGTGGGGGAGAATTGGCCTCACTGGTATTTCCTCAGTCACTAAAGATGATTCAGAAGCATGATTGCCACAAAATGTGGTTTATTTTAGAAATAGGTGGATGCCTTCTAGAATTTTCTTTCACTGAATTATTAAATACATGAGTAACTAATGCCATTATTAATGGTTTCCCTCTATCAGGGGTGTTAGGTGGGTATTAATGACATAATAAGGTTCTCACAAAGAGGAAGTAGGCTGTTAAATATCAGGACAGCCCCTTTGGGCATCTAATCAGTGACCCTGGGCCTGGCACAATTGAGGGAGCATCCAGCAATGCTTTTACCCAGGATCTTCCTCCCTGAGCATCCCTCGTTTCATATCCTTGCTGCCCGGAATGTTCTGCACTACCACAGGAAGGTAGAATTTTTTTTTTTTTTTTAAGATTTTATTTATTTGACAGAGACACAGTGAGAGAGGGAACACAAGCAGGGGGAGTGGGAGAGGGAGAAGCAGGCTTCCCGCCGACCAGGGAGCCCAATCTGGGGCTCGATCCCAGGGCCCTGGGATCATGACCTGAGCTGAAGGCAGACGCTTAATGACTGAGCCACCCAGGTGCCCCTAGAATTTCTTATTCTAATCTGTTCTGATAAAAGGGATCCTAGACATGGATATGATATGCTAGAAAGATATGCCGTGGGACAGCATTGTTGTGGGAGGCCAAGACTCAGAGAGGCACATCATAGCATGTTAGATCTCAGAAGAGCCTCAAAAGTCTTGGAAGGGCCTACTGACTTACCATGGTCATACAGCAAGTCCTTGCCTGGGCCAGGGCTACTATCTAGGCTGTCATGAGCCTGAAGAATTCTAATTCATTCAGGATTACCTCCTCTGAGAGATTGCTGTTACAAATCTCTCTGTTAATTCTCAGCATAGCACTTTATTAGTGTCAGAAGTTTTCTCATGTAATTGTTTACTGACTTTCCCATTAGAATGGAGGCTCCACAAGAGCAGGGTACTTGTTCATCATCTTTACCTCTGTATCTCCAGTGCCTCTGTATCATGTGTCCTTAGAGCCTGAAATGTAGTAAGCGCTCAACAAATAATGAAAATTGAATACAGGATTTTAAATGTGCAATTAAAATTCATTTAATCCTCAGACCAAGTTGGAGGTAGGAATTAGTATTCTGCTCCCCATTTTATAGATACATAAATGGAGGCCCACATAGCTGATCATGAAGGCCTTGAGGCTGGCACTCAGATTTCTTAACTCCCATATCCCTTGCATTTTCATTATAGTACGTTCCCTTCTGACCTGGGACACTAAAGTGAAATGTGTTCTCATTCTGAATGCCCTGTGCTGCCTTTGTCCTAATCCAGGAGATGGGGCCTCGTGGTGAGGGGTGTTTCCTCCATGTAGTCCTTCAGCAGCTCCCTACCAGGGGCCTCTCCTCTGAGAGGCAGGGGACTGCCAGGTCAGAAGCTTTGAGTCACAATGACCCCATTCCAGATTCTGCCTCCCATGCTGTGTCATCCTGAGAAAGTGATTTTACCTCTCTGTCTCATTTTCTTTATCTGTAAGATGCAAGCAAGAATATATACCTCCTAAGAGAGCTGTTCTTCCAGGCATGATGATTTGTCTCACATATAGTCTTTTATCTTTTTCTCCCACTGTCTCTCCTCGTTTTCTCTTCCCTTTCCTTTCCTCTGAGGGCAGTGGTTTGAATTGCCATTCTTCCTACATGCAGAGAGGGCATAATGAACAGTTGGGGTTGAGTCCTCTGACCTTGCCAGGATTCGGCTGAAAGTGCTGAGAGAGTTGAGGCTGGGTTGTGGTTGGGGTTGGCAACAGCCATCTGGGACAAAAGAAAGGAGCATAGTGGGAAAGCTGTTACTGGAGTCTGATGAGAGCAACACTGATTTCATTACAAATATACCCCATATTACATGGCTGTGTTCGTACCCCGTGGCTGGTAAATGGTGGAGCTGAGGCTGCTCTTGGGCTGGCTAAGTTGCTCTGGCTTCGTGGGAGCTTTTCCCTCCCTGGAGGACAGCAGTGCAATCTCTGCCCTGCTCCCTAGAGAGAAGTCTGGAAGTGACTAGGAAGAGGTCTGGGGAGGTCTTGAGAAGTCCTGGGACCTCTGCCCTTGTTCATTTAGATCCATCCAGCTCTCATTCTTGTCCTCTGTACTTCTTAGCATTGGGCTAATCTTTGACACTTGCACATTTTGCTCCAGTCACATGAAATTTAAGAGGATATCCGAAGCTTACTGTGTTCCTGGTCCTTTGCACTTGCCCTTAGGCTCTTCTGAAATTCTCTCCCCCTCCTTTGTAGAAGCCACGTGGTTAACAGAAAGATTAATTGCTTCAGTTTATAAAGTGGGTTTACATTCTGTCACTGGTGTGGATTTCCACAGTCACTTAGAACCTCTCAGAGCCTTGGGACTTTTGGGCAGTTGTGACAGTCTTTCATGGTGTGGCAGGGTAAGAACTCGGGGCTGCATGCTTGGCACAGAGCAGGTATTCTATTCTATAGCCTTCCTGGGCTCCCTCCTCATGCTTCTTAGAGCACTGTGCCCCATTTGTAACTGTCTCTGTCCCCAACAAATGGTCAGCAACCTGAGGGCTAACTTGCTCACTAGGACCTGCCACGTGCTGAAAGAAAGAAAGGTTTAGTGACATGATTTTAGGTCCCTGAAATGGGTTCCTGTTCACTGGTGAGAATGTTTGGTTAGAACTGTTTCCTAATCAGGGCTGCTTGTCCACTAAGTTGGTAGTGTCTGTGGTATGCGCAGCCCCGATGCCCAAGCCCAGCCACACAGGAAGAGCATGGTTATCTGGCCACTAGCAGTAGCCCTGTGCAGGCCCCCATGGCCCTCTCTTGAGACCAGAAGGCCTCTGAGGCAGAGTTTTTAGCTCGTCTCTGATCAGCCACGGATCTGAGCTGCAGGGAGCCCACGGGGACGGGAGGAGGAGGTGGTGGGGAAGCAGCACATCTGCAGGCCCAGACCTCACAGGATTCA
Organism: Eumetopias jubatus; assembly: GCF_037043125.1. Lineage (NCBI taxonomy): Eukaryota > Metazoa > Chordata > Mammalia > Carnivora > Otariidae > Eumetopias > Eumetopias jubatus. The sequence continues at coordinate 58,924,755 of NW_028274819.1, read as the reverse complement.
GGCTGGGGCCGTGCCTTTGTTTGGTGAGGGGGAAGGGATGAAGACAGATGTACGTCGTGTGCTTTAGAGCTCCCCACCCTGCAGCCTTAGCCTGAAACCGTGGGTGGGAACAGGGCTCCCACTCCCACTGCGAGCTCAGACTCAGGACAGAGCAGCCCTGCTCCTCGCCAGTGAGCCAAGGGGTTGTTGAAACAGAAGGGTCAACGCTGGACAAGATGCAGGCTGGTGGGAGCAGGCAGGGCTGAAGGGACCAGGGGTGAGGCGCGAAGTTGGGGTAGCAGGGGTGTATGGACAGGGCAAAGCTGGGCTGGGGGTGGCAGGAGCCGGGCTGAGCATCTCATCAAACACCATTCTGCAGCAGAAAGTTTGTAAACCCTCCTGCTTCCATCTTTGATGTTGCTTTGACTTGACATTTCATTCCAATTCCTTGCAGTGGCCCGGTCACAGAGGATTTCTTTTGTCTTTTTTTTCCCAGAACCATGCCAGGTAGAAGTCAGGCTGCTGCTGGCCTACAACTCCAATTCCCGCATTCCAAAATCCCCGTGGATCGAGGGTGGCGAGGTGTCACCCCAGTTGGAAACCAGCATCGAGGGCACCATCCCCTTCAGCAAGTCTGTGAAAGTTTACATAATGCCCAAACCCGCAAGGCGCTGAGTCACCAGCAGTCTGGAGAGCCGAGGCCTGGAAGGCCCTTCCTAGGTAGCAGAATGAGCCAGAAGCTAGAGCACCTCACCTGGAGATGGCGTGTAGGCATGAGCACCGTGACCCGTATAGTCTCATCTGGTGTCAAGCACAAAATAAATTATTTTGCATTAAAAAACCAAAAACCTTCAAGTCTACACCTCCTCCTTCCCTGACACCCCCCCCCCCGCCCCCAATAAAGTTGAGAAAACACCTAGCTGTTCCAGTTCCTGGTCCTTAAAAAAATTATGTGGCTATAGGTTCAACATTTATATCACATGGTTACATTCCTCCAGTGTGAAACAAAGATCCAGTTTTGTAGCCACCTCTAAAGAATGGCTTACTGGAGCGTAATCTTGTTTTTTAAGTCAACATTCTGTTTGCCAGGGCCCACTCCTTTCACAGCTGTGCTTTCTCACCACCGATAGTTCCTGAACGGCCTTAGACTTCGCTGTCGTGCTGAGAAGCGCTTTCCCTAACTCAGGCAGTAGCTGGGCGAAGGACTGGATGAATAGCTGGAGAATGAATCATTTTCATCCCTGAGGGAAATTCTTGATCTTGCCTGTCATTACCCTTAGAACCAAAATAATACATTAGGGCCATATTTTAGGAGAAACAGGGATTATGGAAAAGAGTGATCCAATGTAAGAAATAAAGGCATTTCCCACTACATCTTTGATGACTCCAATGCTGGAACAGTAAATGCTCCAGAGACGTTAACTGTGTGAGGGCCCATGCTACTTTACCTGCCGTTTAATCCTTGCTACAGCCAACTGAGTCTTTCCAGAGACTTCAGAGTGAGAAGTCTGGGAAGAAGCCTGTACAGTAAGTAGTAAAACCTGTCTTCATTCAAATCTAAGATGGTTCCTGAAGCCTGGGCTCTACCACCTCTGGGGAAGTATATGGAAAAAGCCTTCAGATCTAAAGCTCTCTATTGCCTGGGTTTCCTCTTAGCTATAAAATAGAGATAATTATACCTTAAGTGTTGTTGAATGGGTTTAATCAAATAATGCTTGGTAGAATCTGAATCTGCAGGCAGTCTCGATCCTATGTGCTACCTGCAAAGCTTATAAAAATAATAGCAAGATTATGAATTACTCAGGTGGTGCTGGAGTTTGAATTCAAGCATATTTGGCTTTTGGTTTAATGCCCTTGATTTGTGCCCGGCAGTGATGTAAGCCTTTTCCATGAAATTAACTCATTCAATCCTCACAGCTACCCTATGAAGTAGGTACTGTTATCTTTGTGTGACAAGCAAGGCAGTTAGAGTTAGAGAATTAAATAATTTTGCCTCAGTCACACAACTAGTAAACGACAGAGCTTGGGTGTCAACCCAGGCAGTCTGGCTCCAGAACGTCATCCCTGCTAGAAAGATCTTCAAGGAGCTAGCTTACTTTTCTAGTGTGCTTGCTTGTTTTGTATATCTCAGGAATGTAACATCAGTGGGCTCTTGTGTATCAACAAGATACCCTGACAAATTAAGACAAATTAATACCCTGACAAAAGTGCCTGCCCTGGTGATAAAATGAAGCTGGGGGCTAGGCTGAATCCTACCACCGTTCTTACCCAAGCACCGTTTGATGATGGCTGGGTCGGAGCGTGAAGACATCGAGACCCATGGCTGCCCGCCAAGCCCCTTGTGCACTAGCTACCGAGAGTCTTCTAGGTGAAGGCTATGCTGCATCCTTTTCAGATATGGTACGCCTGCTATAAAAATCCTTCTAGGTTATCCCCCATTTCATCGGTGGGGAAACAGGTTTTGAGGTAATGTTTTTCTCCTAAGGGGCAACGCCAGGACTTTATCCTAGGTCTTAACACCCAAAATAGAGTATTTTTTTTCCACCAAAGGTAGAGACACAGTAAGGGGCAGATTTTGGCTTAGTATCAAGATAAGTTTTTTGAGCTGCATTAGGAGATAAATTGTCCATGTTGGATGTGTTTAAGCAGAGGTTCAACAAGCTCCCTGGCAAGTTTCTTGCAAAGGAATTCAAGTATCCTCTAAGAGATTGGACTCAACCTTTTAAATTCCTTTGACCCTGAATGATCAGATTATAGGAAATATGGGACTGAATTCATGGTAAAGCCAAGGCTGGAACCCAGGCCTCCTGATTCTTAGTCCAACACGTTTTCCATAATGGATCTGTTGTTCTGTGTAAGTGGTCTCCCATGTGCCCAGCAGTCAAAGCCAGAAACCTGTGTGTCACACTGGACTCCTTCTGCACCCCTCCGATAAACATAGCCATCAGGTCCTTTAGATTCTGCTTCCTTAAATGTTTCTTGACTCATCCTCTTCTCATACTCGGTTTCTATCCCAGTGCAGACTACCATCATCCCTCCTAAAATGTGGCATTAGCCTCCCAAAGATCTTGCCTCAGATCTTGCTACCTTCAGTCCATTCTTCACACAGCTAGCAGAGTGATCTTTCTAAAACCCAGATCTCCTCCTGCCATTCCCCTGCTGAAGTCCCTTTGACGTGGCCCATTGCTGGTTCCAGGATAGTCTAAAGTACTATTCTTGAAGGCTCTTCGTGCCTCTGTCATCTCCAGCCTCATTCTGCGTGTGCCACACGTTCTGTGTACTTCTCTGGCAAGAGAAAATCCTGTAGTTGTGCCCAACGCTCACCATGCTGTCTTGTCTCAGACCTTTGGACCTGCTGAGCCCTGGAATATGTTCCTCAGAGTGTCTCCTATGGCTCTTCATTCTCCAGGACTGAGCCTCATTCTGGAACGTATCTTGTGTCTCTGGTGGGCTTGGCTCATTGCCTCCGTGTTCTGACAGCCTCCTATATGTTCTTGAGGCATATTTAAGTATTTGTTGCAGGTTCACAAATGGAAACCTTTTTTAAAGAAAGGCAGGAAAAAGAGGTGGACTGCAGGAAGGTAAGAGAGACTTTCATTCTCAGTCAGGGTCAGAAGGTATCTGCTATTCAGCTCTGCTCAGTGGTTTCTAAGTGTGGGCCTGGTGGTATCGGATCTTCTGGTTCTTCCAGAAGAGCCAGAAATCTGCATTTTCATGTAAAAAAATACCCAATTAAAAAATGAGAAATAAATGTTAAAATTATTCTGAGACAGACAAAACAGCTCTCTAGGTAGATTCGTGGCAGGTTGCAATGTCAGTACTATCACTGTATGTTTACGTCTGTCTCTTCCAACTAATCTGAGTCCCTGCACAGTAAGAAACGTGTGTGGTATCCCCAGCACATACCAAGCAGGGAAAGAGTGAATGAGTCTATGAATCCAGAGCAAACTTAGCAGTACCGTGGCATGCCTGCAAAAGCCAGCCCTGGGATTCAGGTTTCCAAAAGGACTTTATATTTGGCTTTGACATGATTGACTTCTGCAAACAGAATTATAGGGTGCACAGAAAGCACTTGGTAGAATTCTTGTCTTAGAACCACTCAAGCTAGAAGAAATTAAGTGTGGGCAGAGTGAGGGCTGTGCTACTTACAAATCAAATCAAAGGGCTTAGTGATTAAGACATAGGACTAAGTGTAGTGTCATGTGGAAAAACAGCTTCTCTCCAGGTTCTGTACATTTCCAGCAATGACCATGTAGAACAGATTCAGAAATAGGAGCTATTTATTAGCAGGTTCTATACAAAGTTTAATGATCTCATTGCCAGATACTTCTGTCTCTAAGAAGTTCATACTAAGTTCTCTCTAATGTGGAGACAACTCACTTAGGCTAGGAACACTGATTACACCCACACCCAGTTCAACACCCACTGGAAATGTCTCACTTTACATTTCACTTAAAAAAAAAAAAAGTTGATTGCATCAATAGAGAAACAGTCTAAATTTCATCAAATACTCTCCTAGCTACATAGGTGCCTCAGCTTTCTGAGCTGAGATCTAGAAAGATCCTGTACCTATCAAATGGCTGGTTGCAAAAAGGGCACTAAGCAGGACTTCCCCAGACCTCCACGCTGGGAGTCAGGTCTGTGAGGATCTTACTCCCACAAACCCCTCCCTTTTTTTCCTTAAACTCAACTCTACGCCCAATGTGGAGCTTGAACTCACAACCCTGGGATCAAGAGTCATATGCTCTACTGACTGAGCCAGTGAGGTGCCCCACTCCGATAGGCCTTTTAAGGAGGTGTATAGTAGGACATCAAGACACAGCATCAGGTTCTAACCTTGGCTCTGCCACTTCCTTGGCAGAACTTGGAAAGATCCCTTCACTTTCCATTCCAATGGTCTTAGCTCACCTTTTCTTGCCAAGCCACATCTTAAGTTGCTGTTCAGTCTGTGGATTGGCTGCCTTGTCAGATACCCATCTGAGCCAAGGAGGTAACAGGATCTCATGGAGCAAAAACCAGCTTTCTGGGGCTGTGGCTTCAACAAGGGCTGGGGTATTGATTATGGCTGCGATAAATACTTAGTAAATGTTTAAAAGTTGCCAAATGTTTGGTGAATAAACAAACACCTTATTCTTCAGACTCAGCTTGTGTCATGGTCTTCGTGATGTCTTCCTTACTTTCCCTTCCATCCTGGTAGGATTAGGCCATCCTTTAGGCCATCATTGGACCTTGTAACTATTATAATGTTAACACACTGTATCATTGTCTGTTTTCTCTCTCACGTAACTCCTGAGGGCAGGAATTATAACTTACTCATTCCCATACTCCCAGGGCCCAGCAATAACTAGTCACAAAAAATTAGCAGACTCAGTAAATGGGCATTAAAGAGAAATGAGAGAATAGAGTCCGTAATTCCTTTGAGCTCCAGCATTCTACAAATCTGTGAAATAGGCTGCGAACCATATGTTACGAACCATAACATGAAACTAGTTGACACACAGCAGACCCGTTAATCAAAATGCAATGACAACAATGGCTTCAACTTAGTCCTTACTACATGTCAAGCAGTGTGCTAAGACATTGTATGAATCACCCCATTTAATACCTACAAAATAACTCCAGGTACTGTTATCCCTATCTGACAGATGAGAATACTGCAACTCTAAGAGATTAAATAAATGCCCAACCATCGAGTAGCAGAAAGCCACAGTTCAAAGTCAAGGCTATTTGACACCAAAGCCCATACTCTTCTTTAAAGAGGGGGAGGGATGAAAACTAAGGTGATGCTTATAATTTATTAGAGTTCTGTCTATTCTTAAGGCTTCACAAAAGATAGCTGATATTTAACAGAACAAAGACTATCCATGGTGGTTACAGAGCATCTAGTCTAGCCCCATCATTTTAGAGCAAGAGAATCTGCGGCTCGGGGAGAACTGTCCAGCTAGGCTCAGGTTTAGCTAGTAGAACAGCTTGCCTAGAACCCAGGGTATCAGGGCCGAGCTCCTTCTGTTGCTGTTACTGGAGTGCTCCGTCATTTCACTCAGGGTTCCGCTCACTGGCCATCTGCACAGAGACTTTTCCTGACCACATACCTGAAACAGCCTTCTTTACTCTTTGTCTTCTTATTCTGCTTTATTTTTCTTCATAACAGGTTCTACTTACATTATGGATTTATTGTTTCTTTTCTCCACTAGAATATAAGCTTTGTGGGGCTCCTGGGTGGCTCAGTCATTAAGCATCTGCCTTCGGCTCAGGTCATGGTCCCAGGGTCCTGGGATCAAGCCCCGCATCAGGCTCCCTGCTCAGCCAGGAGCCAGCTTCTCCCTCTCCCACTCCCCCTGCTTGTGTTCCTGCTCTCACTGTGTCTCTCTGTCAAATAAATAAAATTTTAGGAAAAAAAAAGAATATAAGCTTTGTGAGGATAAGACTTTTGTTGCTGTTTCTCTGGAGTCTATGGCAGTGTCTGACATATAAGGTACTCAATAAAACTTGGTTGAATTAATGGGTAAACATTCCAAAGCTTCAATTGCAATATAATTTTAATGCTCTGAAACCTTTCCTTGGCTTTCAAAGCAGAAGGCTTTATTTTTGCCTCTATTTCCTCATATTTCTGGCCTAACATTTAGTGTATTATATACATCTGTCTTCTCCCCTGATTTTCAGTTCCCCTCAGGGACCTGGCCTTAGTTATCATGCATCCCAAAGCCTAGCACAGGATCTGGCGTGAACAGCTGTTGAAAAGGGGAGGCCGGTGTGGAGATGCTAAGAGTGATGATCACAGGCATTGTTGCTTAGTGATTTATTCTCCTTAAGGCTCCATCAGCATGTGGAATGGAAGACCCCTCCCACTCTGATGCCTTGGGCAGCCAAGGCGTTATACTCCTTCACTGCCTGCTCTGTCTGGAGGACGCGCACATCAATGCCTTGTTTCTCGAGGTACTCCACAGTGGATGGAGGCACCTGGGAAGAGGGAAAAAGATAAGTCAGGGGAAAGGCCCTCCTGGGTTTCCTTTCCTGCCATGAGGCAAGGGTTCTCTACAAAATTAGACAATGATAACGGTCACTACTCGATCACCCAGCGTGTCACCAGTCCAAAACTTGACAGGGAGCCCCCAAGGAGTCAGAAAGGCTTCTAAGAAGTTGACAGAAGCATCATGCATGCACAAAGCTCAGGTGAAATGGACATGGGAAGAGGATTTAAATCTTAGCAGTGTGACCGTGGGTAAGTGAATTCAATTCTCTGACCCTTTGTTTCCATGGCTGTAAATAGGAATAATGATACCTAGCTCACAGGGCTAGTATGAAAACTAATTCAGCTAAGGTACAGAAAATGTCTAGCATGTAAACGTGAACGTCTGAGTCAGTCCAACCTGAGTCTAAAGTCTAACTCTGCCATGTAGGCCAGCTATCTAAAGTTTCTCAACCCCAGTTTCCTTCTCTATAAAATGGGGATAAAAATACACACAGGGTGGGGTGAGGATGAAGTTAACTAATGTATGGATACCGCAGCTCAAACGTCTCCTTAGGCCTTTCCTGACTGCTCCATTTAGAGCAGCCCCTCATAGGTCTGTCTTCACAGCATTTGTTGCAATCTGAAATTGTCTATTATTTAATTTTCCAAGAGGGTCATGACCCTTGTTTGTCTTGTCTCAGTGCCTAGAAGAGTGTCTGACCCATAGAAAGCACTGAATGAATGTTTGTAAATTAATTTATATAAAAGATTCTCAATAGTGGCAGCTATTATTGGATATTTTTTTAACTCTGGTTTATGCTGAATATTATTTTAAATTGACTTTAATTAGATTCTGCCTCCTCAGAAGGAGCTCTGAAATATTTTTTAAATGCCCTATATTTTTCTATGTTTGAACAATTTTATAATAACAATAGCCTTATAGAAAGGAATTATTTTAATGGGAAAAAATAGGTTAAACAAAAAATAAAGCGCACCTTTATTGGTAGGGAAGTAGATTTTAGGACATCTATATAAAGGAGAGAATGAGGTAGATCTCTCTGTACTTACGTGAAGGACTGTTCACAATGTAATAACGTGAGTAAAAAGTTACAGAAAATACGTACGATGTGATCCTATTTATGTAAAAATGATTCTAAGTGTATACATGTATGTCTGTATGCCTAAGAGTATATATTTGCAGCTGCATGGAGCAGTAAACATCCAATGTGGAGATGGGGATGGGGATCTTCCACTTTTCTACTTCAACATTTCTGCATCAACGATTTTGCAATAAGCATGTATTATTTCTGTAAGTGCAATAAAAATATTTTTTTCGAAAGGGGAAAAACATAACTTGATTGTGTTCAAGGAAAGAATAAAAAGTACTATAAAAATGTGAAGTACTAAAAAAAAACGTGAAGTACTGTGAAAATCTAAAGAACCAAATATTGATAGTTATAGAGCTTGAGAATTCCAGGAGTGAAGAATTTCTGAAATATAGTTGAAACAACACAGGCCTAGGGTAAGGCAGAGACTGGACAGTCCAACCCCAATGAGGAAGAGTACTAACATCCCTTATTTTATCCTGGGCCATCCACTGGCTCGGCAAAATGAGGGTGCATGATATACTGAAATGAGCTCCCAAGAAGGACATATTTCTAAGGTAAAGGTCCAAGAGGTTACCAACTGTCCTCAGGAATGCTGTGCTCACCAGTACCTACCTTCAAGGCCTCACTCATCCCTCGGCCAATCACAAGGGTCTGTACACCCTTCTTGACAACTTCCTCCACATCTGCAGGCTGCACACCAGGAGAATGCTGGATGTGGAAAGAGAAAGTATACCAGCTACCTGTTCTTTTAGCCTTTCTTTGCAGTTGGCATTCTTGTGGGATTCGGTCATTCACCCATTAATTCACTGAGAAAATGTTTACTGAGGTTTATTTTGTGCCAAGCATCATTCAGGACCCTGGGAATAATAGAAGATTCGATGCCTTAAGGAATGCTAAGTCTAGTGAAAAATATAAGAGACTAAAAAGAAATGTCAATAGTTTTACAAGTGCTACAAGGACATTAGTTCAGGGCGTTGTGTCAACATAGAGAAAAAGCACCTAATTCAGACCTGTAGGATCGGGGCAAATGGTCAGGGAAGGCATCCCACAGGAGGTAAGCCAAGGTGTAAGCTGAGATCTAAAGGACAAACAGGAATTAGCCAGGTTAAAGGAAATCAGTGGAACAAAGCATTCCGAGTACAGGGAATAGCAGGAACAAAGTCTCAGAGGAAAGAAAAACCTGGAGTACTAAAGGTAGTTCAGTATGACTAGAGTTTAACAAGTGAGAGAGTGGAAAGAGGGTGGGAGAAGAAAGCACTTGCATACCAAGGCAAAATTTGGACTGTGGTGAGATTCATAAGAATCTACCTTTTTCTGAGCTCCTTTCCCACTTAACTCAAAAGAACTTCTGTTGATGCTTTAAAACCTGTCACTCCATAGGCTTTTTTTTTTTTAAAGATTTTATTTATTTATTTGACAGAGAGAGATAGTGAGAGCAGGAACACAAGCAGGGGGAGTGGGAGAGGGAGAAGCAGGCTTCCCGTGGAGCAGGGAGCCCGATGCGGGGCTCGATCCCAGGACACTGGGATCATAACCTGAGCCGAAGGCAGACGCTTAACGACTGAGCCACCCCGGCGCCCCTCTCCATAAAGTCTTGTCAGATTCTCCCAGGGATATTAAAGATAAGGTGTTTAATGACATTAATCCAACATTAAAGGACGGTGGCTTCTGAATTGCTTCCACTGCAGCAAATGGGAAAGTGGGAGTTTGGTAAATACCAGCCCAACTACTGGGCTTCACCTATTACGTATCTGTAAAAGGATGACACTCTCAGCACTGAAGCTCGGAGACAAAAGCTCTCCTTCCCTGATTTGTCTATCTCTATCCTTTCATTCAGTCAAGAGGTATTTACTGAACTTACTCTGTACCAGGCTCTATACTCAACACTGGAAATGCTGAGATGAACCAAACAGTCCCTGGAGTTTTAGTCAGGTAAGGTTAGTGACTGTGTGGAAATAGTTACAATAGGATGAGATAAAATAGAGTCGAGGGTCTCAGAAGAGCAAGTGAATAAATCTGAGTGGGAAGTTGTCATGAATAACATGCTATTTTAATTGGGTCTTGAAGTCTGAGCAGAAAGAACTATGCCTTGATGCAGTGGTTGTGGAAGGGGTACATTCTGATCACAGAGCTGGTAAAGGAAAGAACTGAAAACACCATGAAGACAACAAATGTACCAAAGAAAGAAGTTCCTCAGTTTTGAAAGATGATAGAGGAGATAGGAATGAAATTTATATATTTATAAAGGTATAAGGAAAGTAAATGAGTCTTTTCATTAAATCCTGAAATATCTTGGGGCGCCTGGGTGGCTCAGCCGTTAAGCGTCTGCCTTCGCTCAGGTCATGATCCCAGGGTCCTGGGATTGAGCCCCGCGTTGAGCTCCCTGCTCTGCAGGAAGCCTGCTTCTCCCTCTCCCACTCCCCCTGCTTGTGTTCCCTCTTTCGCTGTGTCTCTCTCTGTCAAATAAATAAATAAAATCTTAAAAGAAAATCCTGAAAAATCTTAACATGTTTATAGTTACAGTTTTCATAATACGTCTATAGAAATTACTGCATGTGATATCTATAGTGATCCTATAAAGTAGCACTAAAACATCCATTCTTGTTTTATAGATGAGGAAACCAAAGCTCACAAAATATATACACATTGGCCAAGATGACACAACTTTTAAGTGGTGGAGCTGGGATTTGAACTGAAACATGTTTAACTTTCAGTTTAATGAACTTCATTAGAATACTATAACCCAGGGAGCAACTTTTTTGAAACTTGAAAGAAATAAATCTACTGACCACATAGAGTTGTGCCTGGCCCACTGCAGGTAGAATAATTGTTAGTTCAAGTGTGAACCTGAATCTTCCCTAGAACAATCTCTCTCTTTCTGTTTCTGTCTCTCACACATAAGCTAAAAAAACCATAGAGGATACAGAATGGAATATTTGAAAAATAGTTGATTAACCCCACAAAAAGGAATGAAAAAAATGAGGTCAAACAGAAAGCAAATAGCAAGATGAAACTCTTAAATATAGCTATATCAATAATAATATTGGACTAAAGAGTTTTATTTATTTATTTATTTAAGATTTTATTTATTTATTTGACAGAGACACAGCGAGAGAGGGAACACAAGCAGGGGGAGTGGGAGAGGGAGAAGCAGGCTTCCCGTGGAGCAGAGCTCGATGTGGGGCTCAATCCCAGGACCCTGGGACCATGACCTGAGTGGAAGGCAGACGCTTAACGACTGAGCCACCCAGGTGCCCCTAAAGAGTTTAAGGCAAAGATTGTCTAGATTAAAAAGCAAGATCCAACTAAACACTACTTACAAGGTAGGCACTTTAAATACAAAGACACAGGTTGAAAGTTAAAGGATAGAAAAAGACATAAAACACAAACACTAATAAGAAAGATGGTGTGGGGACATATATATATATATATATTTTTTTTTTTTTTAAGAGAGAGGGGTGGGTGGGGCAGAGGCAGAGGGAGAATCTTTAGCAAGCTCCACACCTAGTGCAAAGCCCCATGTGGGCTCAATCTCATGGCCGCAAGATCATGACCTGAGCCAAAATCAAGAGTTGGATGCCCACCTAACTAGACCACCCAGGAGCCCCTGGTATAGTTATATTAATATCAGACTTATCTGATATTAATCAGATAATATCAGATTAAGTAGACCTTAAGACAAAAAGTATTACTACAGATAGAGTGTTGTATCATGATGCTTAAAGGGCCAATTCATCAACAAAAATATAACAACTCCAAATCTGTATACTGTTAGTAAAAGAGCTACAAAATATAAAGACAAAAGTAACAGAACTAAGGGGAGAAATAGACAACACCACCCATAGCTGGAAATCTTAACAACTCTCTCTCAGTAATTGATAGAACAAATAGACAAAGAGTCCTTAAGGAAATGGAAGATTTGAGCAATGCTATCAATTTGTCCTAATAGGACATTCCTGGGTTATTACCCCCAACAACTGCAGAACACATATATTTTCACGAGTACATGGAACATTCACTATGACAGAGTAAAATTTAGGCCATAATTTAAATGTCAGTAAATTTAAAAGAAATGAAATAATACAGAATATTTTACCTGACAAGAGATTTAATTGTTTACAATAAGATATTTAGAAAAGCCACAAAGAAATTGGAAACTGAACAAAGTATTTTTAACCAAAGGACAAAGGAAAAAAATATATTAAAATTTGTGAAATACAGCTAAATATACTTAGAGGGAAATTTATCACTTTAAATACTTATAGAAAAAAAATGGTCTAAAAGCAATGGTCTAAGCTCTCACTTTCAAAAGCTAGAAAAAGAAAAGCAAATGATATCCAAAGTAAGTAGAAGACAGAAAATAATGAATATATGTGTATAGATTAATGAAATGGGAAACAATTCAGAAAATCAACAAGGTCAAAACTTGATTCTTTAAAAAGATGAATTGATAAAACCTTTGAAAGACTGATCAGGAAAAAAAGAAGACATAAATCATAAATATCAAGAATTAAGGGGACATCACTACAGATCCTACAGATATTAGAATAAGAAAAAAATACTGGGAACAGCTTTACACTAATAAGCATGGCAGATGAAATGGACAAATTCCTTGAGCAACACAATTTATTAAAAATAACATAAGAAATAGAAAATCTATAGTCCTATAGCTGTTAAGAGATTGGATTTAAAATTTATTTATTTATTTATTAAAGATTTTATTTATTTATTTGAGAGAGCAAATGAGATAGCATGAGAGGGGGGTGGGTCAGAGGGAGAAGCAGACTGCCCGCTGAGCAGGGAGCCCGATGTGGGACTCGATCCCGGGACTCCAGGATCATGACCTGAGCCGAAGGCAGTTGCTTAACCAACTGAGCCACCCAGGTGCCCTATAATTTATTTTTTAAAAAAGACTTATTTAGGGGTTCCTGGGGGGCTCAGCCATTAAGCTTCTGCCTTCAGCTCCGGTCATATTCCCAGGGTCCTGGGATCAAGCCCCACATTGGGCTCCCTGCTCCGTGGGAAGCCTGCTTCTCCCTCTTCCACTCCCCCTGCTTGTGTCTCCCTCTCTCTCTGTGTCTCTGCCAAATAAATAAATAAAATCTTAAAAAATAATAAAAAAATAAAAAAGACTTAGAGAGAGCGTGTATATGAGCAGGGGGAGGGGTGAGAGGAGGGGTAGAGAGAATCCTCAAGCGGACTCCCTGCTGAGCAGGGAGCTGGATGTGGGGCTTAATCCCAGGACCTTGGGATCATGACCAGAGTAGAAATCACGAGCCAGCCACTTAACTGACCGAGCCACCCAGGCACCCCTCAACTTATAATAAAACCTTTCTAGGTCTTAAAGAAAAAATTCTAGGCACATATGACTTCTTTGGTGAATTTTCTTTTAAATATTTAATGAAAATCCTCAAGAAAACATTAACAAATCCAAGATTGGTTCAACATTGAAAAATCAATGTAGTTCACCATAAAGAAGAAAAAAGCATGTAAATTATCTCAATTGATGCATAAAAAGTATTTAACCAAGTTAATGTATTTATGATTAAAAAAAAAATAACTCAGCGGGGGCACCTGGATGGCTCAGTCAGGTAAGTGTCTGTCTTCGGCTCAGGTTAGGATCCCAGGGTCCTGGGGGAGCCTGCTTCTTCCTCTCCCTCTGCTGCTCCTCCTGCTTGTGCTCTCTCACTCTCTGTCTCTCTTTCAAATAAATAAAATCTTAAAAAAAAAAAAACACAAAATCTCAGCAAGTGAAACTAGAAGGGAATCTTCTTTAGATAAAAGACATCTAAGAAAAATCTACAGTTAAACATCAAATATAATTTCCCCCAAAGACTGGATATAATGGGCATTAGCTAGACATTTATTTCCTTATTTTCTCTTGGATCTGACCATTCCTCTCCATCTCCACTGCCACTACCCTGGTTTGTGATGCCATTACTTCTTGTTTGGACTATTGCAGTAACTTTCTAATTGGTCCCCATAAAACCACTGTAGCTTTCCAATTATCCATTCTTCAAACTGTGACCAGAGGAATCTTTTTAAAACACAAACCCATTTATGTCACCCCCTCCACTTAAGAGCATTCGGTGACTTCTCAATGCCTTTAACAAGTCAAACTCCTTAACATGGTCTATAAGTTCCCAGCTTCCTCTCCAGTCTCACTGCACACCGCTTTCTTCATGTTCTATATCATGCATAGCCGTCTATCAGTTCTTCAACCACAGCATGTTTTCTCTGACCACTGTTAAGATAAAACAAAAATCTACAGATTGGGAGAAGATATTTGCACATCACATATCCAACAAAGGACTTTATCCAGAATATATAAAGAACTCTGAAAACACAATACGAAAACAATCCAGTTTTTATAAAAAGAGGTAAAGTATTTGAACACACACTTTACCAAAGAAGATACATGGATGGCTATTGAAGAACACGAAAAGGCACTCAGTTACCATGAATCACCATGGAAACACATGTTAAAACCATATGAGGTATCAATGCGGGAGAGGATACGAATCGGATCCACTGTATACAGCTAATGGAAGTGGAAAGCTGACGCTGGAAAACAGCTGGGCATTTTCTCAGTTAAACATACATTTATTACAAAAAAAATCCCCAAAAACCCTACATTTATCACACGACTCAGCACATTTACACAAAAATATGTATACAAATGTGTACAGCAGCTTTTTTGGGTGAAAGGAGAGGTTAAATTTTTTATTTCCTAGGCTTTGAAGTAGTCTATCCCACTGTATATTTTCCCCCAGTTTGATTGAGATACAAATGATGTAAAGCATCATATAAGGTTAAGGTACGCAGCATAATGATCTAACCTAACATACTACTACAATACGTTTCCTTAACATCCATCATCTCATACAGATACCAAAAAAAAAAAAAAACCCCACATTTTTCCTTGTGATGAAACTCTTGGGACTGACTCTCCCGACAACTTTCATATAGATCATACAGCAGTGTTAACTACAACCATTCAAAGAAGTCTCATGGAAACAACCCAAATGTTCACCAACTGGTGAATGGATAAACGGATTGTGTTATAATCCAACACTGGAATACCACTCAGCAATAAAAAAGGACCAAATTATTGATACAACAACATGAGAGAATCTAAAATGTATCATACTATGTGAAAAAACTAAGTCTCAAAAGACTACATACTGTATGATCTCATTCATATGACAAATAAATGGAACATGTGTATTATCAGGTCAATCGGCAAAATATTAATAGCATCTGTATATTAAATTGTACCAACGCTTATTTCCTGATTTTGATCACTGTATTGTGATTATGTAGAAGAATGTCCTTGTTTTTTGAGAACTACATACAGGTATATAGGAGTAAAGGGGTATAAGACCTACAACAGTTCAGAAAAAATATCTATTGATGGATAGTATAATAAAGAAAATATGATAAAATGTTAACATTTGGATCTGGGTAAAAATGAGAACTCTTTTCACTCTTCTTATAACTTTTCAGTAAGTCTGAAATTATTTCAAAATAAATAATTTTTTTTAAAGCATATAGTATAGGCAGGTTATAGATTAGCAGGAAGAGACCACATACAGGCACAAACACATACTCCCTGCTTCCTCACTTAGTTGGCCAAGGAAACAACACTTCAGAGAAGCCAGGTGGCTACCCCAAGCAGGGGCAGAGGCAGCATCTCTTTGCTGGTTTTCTCTATGGCTCTCGATTCCTTATGGAGTGTGCAAGTGCTGCTGCCATTCTTCACCCAGT
The DNA here is from genome assembly GCF_037043125.1 of Eumetopias jubatus. Lineage (NCBI taxonomy): Eukaryota > Metazoa > Chordata > Mammalia > Carnivora > Otariidae > Eumetopias > Eumetopias jubatus. Next base: position 58,908,948 of record NW_028274819.1, on the reverse strand, counting down.
CAGTGAATGTTCCAGAGCTGAGAACAAAGCCAGTCTCTCTCACTAATACACTTTTATATTCAGACTTACGTCATTAGCATCTTCCTAAGGAACTGACACTTAAGACTGTATGAGCCTACGTTTAAGGGACTATCAAAGAGTGTTCTAAGTTGGAACACCTGCCTGTCAACGAGTGACCAAACCGATCAGCAGTAACAGTATAGTCCTCCTTTTGGGAGAAGATGCACAGCGGGTGCCCTGGTGGCTCTGAACAGTACCTCTGCCTCCAGCTTTACTGTTCTCCACGAAGACCAGAGGAGCCTGGGGGAGGATAGATTCTTTTTCTGTAACGTTATTTCGATTCATAAATGTTTAAAAGGCAAAATAAAAAAGGGGCTATTTTTTCACGTGATTACAATAATTGGTTCTTTTTTTTTTAAAGATTTTATTTTTATTTATTCAAGAGAGAGAGAGAATGAAAGATAGAGAGTATGAGAGGGAAGAGGGTCAGAGGGAGAAGCAGACACCCTGCTGAGCAGGGAGCCCGATGTGGGCCTCGATCCCAGGACTCCAGGATCATGACCTGAGCCGAAGGCAGTCGCTTAACCAACTGAGCCACCCAGGCGCCCACAATGATTGGTTCTTAAAGAAATGTAAGAGGATTAGATTAGATGCCTTTTTAGTTCAATGGGTCTGTGATCAATCCTAGAAGCACCCTGAGCTGCAGTTATGCTATACGGAACTTAAAATATTTTTCTGGGGCTATGACCAAGGTAAATATTTAGTAGAATTACAAATCAGGATTGGAGAGCTTCACCTTCCTTAAGTAAATGCACTTAACTGAAATATCGAAAGATTGCTTCATCAAACAAAGAATTGCATCTACTTTGAGGAGCATCATGATTCCCAGACTCCAAGAGCTCACAGTCTAGTATAAGGAAACAAGACCACTGCTCAAAATCAAGTGAAAGGTCAGTGAGAGTGCAAAACCATAATCCTTGGGAGAGTCAGAGACTGAAGACAGTCGCAGCCCATCAGAGTCGCCAGATCAATGGAACTCAAGTGACAAATTTGGCTGCTGTGTGCTATATTGCAGGCCCAGGGTGTCAGAGAGAGCAGTGAAAGATAACTCGGCAACAGCCTGTGGATCCAGGCATTGGGGGGTGATTACTCACAGCCTTGTGCAGAGGCCTGTGATTGGAGCATCGGCCTGTTACTGAGGTGTCCTCAACCTGTCACCAGCCCCTCCTCTGCTTCTTCCAATCCCTAGGGGCACACCACTAAGGCTCTCTTCCCTGCCTGAGTGTCTGAGTCTGTTCTTCTTCTTTAAGAGGCTTTCTGTCACACCATGTGAGGTTGTAAAAGCTTATTGTTTTTTCTTGGGGGAAGACTATTAATTGTGGGAAAATGTCCAGCTAATAATAACGTCCATTATAGCAGCTAAACAACAGAGTGGCATCTTAGATGGCTGGGAACATCTCCTCCTATTTTATGTTAAATACAAAGAGAAAACATTCCTGAATTACACTTTCAAGGAAGCATTTCCTTCTGCTGAAATAAATGGTTAGTGGTAATGCTGTTATCTGGCTGTGTTGCTGATAAAAGCAGATTCTGTGAGTGAAGGTTAAAGGATCTCTGGTATCTGTCCCCTGTGGACACTGCCTGAGTCGCATTCTCATTATCGTTTGCCTGAATTAAGAGCCTCTTAAATGATCTTCCTGTCTCTGCCAGGGCAGAGGCCTATTCGTGTTTTGTTTTTGTTTTTGGTGACACAGGCTACATTGGCAATCTGGCAAAGCCTACGGCCCCCTTCTCAAAATAAAATTTTAAAATGCACAATATAAAATACACAGAACTGCAAGGACAACAGATTTTGTTGTCCTTAAAATGATCGAAATATGAAAAACAGATACGTGATCTTGTAACATGCTTCTCTACTAGTTTAGAAGAGTGGAAATATCTTCCAAAAGCTCATTGACAGACTTGCCCTCACATCTCACAGTGGCAAGTGACAGACTGCCAATCCATTCTGCCTCACTCTGGGTCACATGGCCGCCCGGCTAGAGACTCCATTTTCTGGTCTCTCTTGCAACTAGCTATGGCAGTGTGATATGCTATCACCAATATAAACTTCGGTGCAACATGAACAGAAGAAAAGGATCCATCTAGGTGTGGGCCTTAAAACACTGGGTGTGAGCTTTTCTTCTCCTTGACCTTCCTTTTGAGTTAGAATTCCAGCATGGCTACAACTAGTTGCCACCATTCAAATGCTCTACAAGATGGCGGAGCAACACAGAGGAAAAAAAAAACATGGGCCCCTGGCAGTACCCCCAGAGCTGTCCTCCCTGCCCCCAGCTTAGGCGGGTCACACTAATGTGAGAGAGAGAAATATATTTCTATCTTCTTTAAGCCATTAGATTTTGGGATTTCTATTACAGCTGCTTAGCCTTTAACCTAACTGATCCACAGACCCATGCCCGAACTAAACCATGACTGATTAGATGAATCATTTGGGGTAGAATAGATGTTAGGGAGTTAACTACGCTAGACTACACTAGACCCCAAGGGACTATGTCTTATATGCAGAATATACACCAGGGAGCCATAGAGATAGTCACCTTATGGGAATTCAACTATATGTTTTTAGAAAAAGAGAGCAGGAACTATTTAAATAGTAAGGGTAATTCAGCCATTCTACTCAAAGAGCATATGCCATGGATTGAACATGAGATAGCTGCCATGCATCTGTTATTCCTTCTACCTCAATTTCCTAGTTGCTGCCTCCAGTGTGAACCTTTTGTCGCACCAAGTGTGTTTCTAGTGTTTAAACCTACAATGTTCATTTTTCATATAACATGGACCCTAAATGCAAGGGAACTACTTTATCTGGTCCTGAATAGAAGATGACATGTATGTTCTAAAATTAAGGGAATCTTCTGGAAGGATTTGACTATAAGCAATTTTCATCGTAAGTGCTAACTTTAAAATTTAATCCCTGAATAAGATTCAAGTCTACCATATTAGTCTCAAAGTGATAGGATCTAAGGCTTGGAGGGGCTTTATATGTCCATCTAGCCCCAAACACCTATATGATAGAACCTCCTGTGAAAATAAATGTTGGTAGATATTGGTGACCAGTTGAGGTGCTCTTCCCATGATTCTATTCTAGCATTTCCCCCCACAATTCTATGTCTATGTACATATTTTCCCTGCTCATTCCCTTGTTTACCCGGGAAACATCCCCTTCAAGAATCAGGTCAAAGATCACATCTTCTATGAATACCCCCCTAAATCACTCAGGCAGTCCTAGGTGCTCCTTCCTTTCTGTTCCCATTGTAACTCTTTTGGTTCATATACTATATAGCACTACAATGTTCTCTTTGCTTAATTCCCCCATACAGCTCCTTGAAGGCAGAGACAGGTGATTTATCTGTAAATCAGGCTTTGAGACAATGCTTGGCACCCCATAAGCAATTCCTATATATTTTAAAATTTGAATTATGACAGTACATGCTAAATTCATTTTTGGATGCTGGATTAATTTGTTTGAGCTCCAAAAGAGGATTCTGAAAGACTGAAAAATCACCAGAGTCCGTCCTTTCATTCTCAGTAGCTTCCATCTTTTATTGTTTTTCAACTTTGACTAGAATAAAGAAAGCAATAGGAAATGCGTTCATTTTTACTAACAATTTTAATCAATTCCACATTTCAAAATTGGCCTTCTCATAAATTGTCGGTAACACCAATACATAACACAAATTCTATAAAGGGGAATTTGGCAATATCTAATCAGTCTACGTTTACGTTGATACTTTAACCAGCAATCCTAGTTCTAAGAATTTACCCTGAAGATACACGTCCAACAAAACAAAAAACCATATACATATACAAGGTTATTCATTGTAGCACTATATAGAATAGCAAAATATTGAAAGCAATCTAAGTGCCCATCCATAGGATAAACTGGATAAACAATATCACATTCACATAGTGGATTACTCTGCAGCTGTATAAAAGAAAAAAATATCTCTATGAACTGATACCCTGATTTTCATTATATATTGTTAAGTGACAGAAAAAAAAAGAGCAAGGTATGCTACCTCTTGTGTAAGAAGTGAGTTATAAGAAAAAAATGTATGTATGTATGTGGGTGTGTATTTGTGTGTATTTGCTTATTTTTTCAAAAGAAATACAGAAAAGATAAACCATAAACTAATAAAAATCATTACTGACCTATTGGAGTGAAGGAGGTATGGGATGGAAGAGATAGGGAAAGGAGTAATACTTCTCTAAGTGTACCTTGTTAAACTGTTTTGACTTTTGAACCATGTAAATGTTTTATATATTCAAAAAACTTAACCAAAAAAGACAGGATGTAGGGGGACACTTAAAACAGTATGTCAAAGAAACAAATGAACTCAATTGTATCAAATTCATGATACAACAAGAAGAAAAGACAAATGAAGTTAACTTTTTAAGTGTTCTGACTGTAGGCCTAAATGGGATGTGTTTCAGGTACAAAAATACCTATAAAGATCTTGAATTTTATTTTGTGATCTTGGTATTGGTGTAGTGGTTTCAGAACTGTTTTGTGTGTATAGTAGAGCACAGCAAATAAGTAATTATATTGATGGGTTTTGGAATTAGGGTTCTGTGTGTGAGAAGAAAGGCGCAGATATGGAATGGGGGGATAAAAGTATCTTGAGGTGCTGGATGAAACTGGAGGTATCATGAACTCATTTTACACACACACACACACACACACACACATTATGGCTCTGTATACTGAAAGGGAATATGGAATGACATCTCAGTGACAAGGAGCACACCTAATATCCAGCTCTTGATTTCTAGATACCATTCTTCACTAAAAGGAAGGAGGGCTCCTTGAAGAAATGGCTGATATATATATATCTTGCTGTGCCAAAAAACAAAGGCAGTGGTAAAAAACTGATGGGAACATGTCAAAAGAACACTGGCCAAATTTGGGACAATTTAAACCTCAAAAATATTACTAATGGCAGTGGATTAAAACAGTATCTTATTCTGTTTAAGCAGCTGTAACAAAAGGCCACCAACTGGGTAGCTTATAAACAACAGGAATTTATTTCTCACAGTTCTGGAGGCTAGAAATCCATGATCATGGACTGAGTTTTGGTGAAGTCCTTCCTGGTTCAGAGCCGGTGCCTTCTCTATTCTCATGTGGTGGAAGGGATATTTCTGCAGGCTCTTTTCTAAGGCACTAATCCCATTCATGAGGGCTACACCCTCATGACTTAAGCACCCAAAGACGCCACCTCCTGATACCATCCTCTTTAGGTGTTAGGATTTCAACATCTGAATTTGGGGGAGACACACACATTCTGAACATAGCATACATTAAATTAAAAAAGATAATATGAGCCCGCAGTGATACTAAAAATGGTGGGAGTGGCCAAAGGAAAGCTTGTCTTTATAGAAGAATCCAGCTAATGAATGTAGAAGGAATGACAGAAGGATCATCATTTTGCAACCACTGACTTTAGTAAAGTCAGGCAAGGATCAGTGGTCAATGCTAAAACCACTGGCTGAAAAGGTTGCTGGGGAACAAGATGTTATAAAGTTTCAAATTATTACTCTACAGATTACTTACTGGTTACAAATGGAAAAATGTACCTTTACTACCACCTTACCCACAGGATCCAACATAACCTCGCCAGCACCTGGGCAAACTGACTTTACATTGCCTCCAGGTATGACACACTGAAGATAAAACCACCTGTGAAACATTCATGCCAAAAATTATTAACTTGCATCTAATCATGATAGAAAAAAATCGGATAAATCTAAATTGTAGACTGTTCTACAAAACACTGGCCTGGACACTTCAAAAATACCCATGTCATAAAAGAGAAAAAAATGGGAAGCAACTGGTTTTTGATTAACAGACTAAAGAAACATGATAACAGCAACAACAACAAAAAAGTAACATCACAACAAAATGCAAAGCACGACGCTTGATTGGATCTTGGATTGACAAGGAAAGTCATAAAACATATTATTTTATTGGAACAATTATTATAATTTGACTATGGAGTTGATGTTACTTAATATTATATCAATGCTGAGTTTCTTGAATATAATTTCATGATAATGTCTGGTAGAATGGCTTTGTTTTAGTAGATACATGCTGCAGTATTTAGGGTTCATATGAAGTATCAAGTGCCACAATGTCAGTAACTTTCAAATGATTCAGCAAAAATAATTATCGAAAAAGGGAGAAGGAGAGGGGTAGTGTGTAGGCCAGAGGAAGACAAATAAAGTAAATGTGGCAGAATGTTAACAACTGGTGAGTGTAGATTGATGGTATAGAAGTGCTTATTCTTTTTTTTTTTCTAATTTGTTATGTAGGTTTGAAAATTTTCAAAATTTAAAAAAAGGAGAAGAGGTTCAACACAGAAGAAGCTCAGCATAGGCCTTCTGTTGTCAACCAGGTTTACAAGGTGAATGGGAAAACAAAAGCAAAAGCAAACAAATGCAAGAGCTGAAAGCGTTAGGAATAGCTCAGCACATCTATCTTTCCTTAAGTAGCACACTACTCTGAGCACCAGACCCTCTGGTCTGGTCAATTCTACAACTTTCTGAGAACTATGTCAACTCTATACCTATTGCCTGTATTATATATAAAAATAAAACCACAAAACCAACAAAAGTTATAGTGAACATTTTTGGGACTTCAGGGGAAGTTTGAAGATAGACTATATATTAGATAATATTATTTTACCAACGATAATCTTATTTATGATAATGATATTGTAGCTATGTAGGAGAATGTTCATGTTCTTAGGAAAGAAATGGAGGCACATGGGTGGCTCAGTCATTAAGCGTCTGCCTTCAGCTCAAGTCATGATCCCAGGGTCCTGGGATCGAGCCCCGCATAGGGCTCCCTGCTCAGCGGGAAGCCTGCTTCTCCCTCTCCCACTCCCCCTGCTTGTGTTCCCTCTCTCGCTGTGTCTCTCTCTGTCAAATAAATAAATGTTAAAGAAAAAAGGGAAAGAAATGCTGAAATATGATATCTGACATTTACTCTCAAATGATTCGGGGGTGGGGAGGAAGTGTGTGTGTGTGTATGTGTGTGTTTAGAGAAAAAAATATGGTGATTGTTATACTTGAGAGTATTAGATTAAGGGTATAGGGGAGGGATGCCTGGGTGGCTCAGTTGGTTAAGCGTCTGCCTTCAGCTGGGGTCGTGATCCTGGGGTCCTGGGATTGAGTCCTGTGTTGGGCTCCCTGCTTGGCGGGGAGCCTGCTTCTCCCTCTGCCCCTCCCTTTTCTTGTGCTTGCTCTTTATTTCTCTCTCTCTCTGACAAATAAATAAATAAAATCTTTTTTTTTTTAAAAAGGTGTAGGGGAATTTATTGTGCTATTCATATAGGTGTTGTGTGGGTTAAACAGTTTTCAAAATTAAAAGCTGGAGTAAAGTTTCCACATTTCCTTTAGTTGTCCTTGGGTAATTGGTTTGGTTTTTTTTATTTTTTAAGATTTTATTACTGTGTTTATTTATTTGAGAGAAGGGGGAGGGAGAGAGACAAGCAGACTCCATACTGAATGCGGAGCCTGACGTAAGGCTCAGTCTCACAACCCTGAGATCCTGACCTGAGCGGAAATGAAGAGTGGGATGCTTAACCAACTGAGCCACCCAGGCGCACCAGTTTGGCTTTCTTTTAATTTTAAACTTGTGTTATATCTTCCTTCCTGACTCCTTTCACCCTAATAAAAGAATATATAAATTAATGACCCATGTATGTTTCCACATAGAAAAGTCTTCTCCCATAAGACAATTATTGCTTTAGGATAGAAATGAACAAGGACAGTATGAGACAGTAGAAAAGTATGGGCTTTAGAGTAGGACTCAGGTTCAAATCTTAGTTCCAAATGATTAGTTGTGTGATCCTGGAAAAGCTGTATATGACCACACACATAGTAGTTGTTTAATGGTTGGTAGCGATTTGGGAGGAGGTAGTAGTATTTAGTATTATTTAACAATAGTATTTAGTATTGTTATTTTAAGAACAGCAGTTGAAGACAATAGATTTTCTTGATATTTCCATTATGTAATCACAACAAAATCTGCCTCTTATTTATTTATTTAGATTTATTTATTTAAAGAGAGAGAGAGCACAATCGGGAAGGGCAGGGAGAGGGAGGAAGAATCCCAAGCAGACTGCACCAAGCCTGGAGCCCAAAGTAGGGCTCGATTCCACAACCCCAAGATCACAACCTAAGCCAAAACCGAGAGTCAAACATTCAACGAACTGCACCATCTAGGCATCCCCAAATCTTCCCATTTTAAACTAATTAAAAAGGAATCACAACATGGGGCACCTGGGTGGCTCATTCGGTTAAGCATCTGACTCTTGGTTTCGGCTCAGGTGGTGATCTCAGGGCTGTGGGATCGAGCCCCACTTGGGGCTCCTCGTGGAGTCTGCTTGTCCCTCTCCCTCCCACTCTCTGCTTCCTGCCCCCGTCCCTTTCCCTCCCTCTGCTAGTGCTCTCTCTCTCTCTCAAATAAATAAATAAAATCTTAAATAAAAAAAGGAATCACAATGTCATTCCTCAGAGGGAAATGTCACGAAGAATAAAAAAGGAATGTTTAATGATATCTATAACGACAAATTAAATGCAGCAAACATCTATTGAGATCCCACTTTACAGGCACTGTGCTAAAATGCATAGCTCTTGCCATTAGGGAGTTTACCACTTAATGAGGAAAACAGATAAATACACACTCATTATAATACAGGTGGACTGCACAAAGTACTATAATAGAGGCACAAAGTATTACAGAAATACTGAGAAGAGAGTTAGCAGCTCATTCTCACAAGGATTGTCAGGAAGTGCTTCAGAGAGGAGATAATACAAAGGCTAAGAATTGAAGGATATATAAGATTTCATCAGGTATAAAGGGAAGCAGGTAATTCCAAGTAAAGGAAAATGGTTTTAGTACAAAGGAATGAAAGATCATGGTAAATTTGTAAGGGAATAAGTATTTGGTATGGAATAACTAGGTCTTCAGGTGTGTTTTAAATATAGGAGATGTGATTGAAAGGAAATTTTGGAACTGTATCACTAAAAATTCAAGTATCTACTGTGTAAAAGGCACTGTGGTAGAAGCTTTACAAAGATGAACATATTTAGTATTCACAGCAACCCCATGAAGTACATTATTTTCCAGGTCCCACCCCCAAGAGATTCTGATTGAGTAGGTGGGGAGAATGAGGGAGATAAAGAACATGCATTTTAAACAAGCACTCTAGGTGACTGTGATGCAAGAGATTCATGAATGACACTGAGAAATACTGACTGAGAGAAAAGAATGAATTTGCATGAAGGCAAGTTGCATACATTTAAAAAATGTATTCTTCCCAACTCATGCCATACTCACATCAACCTATGACAAACAGACATTATTATTCTCCTTTTACGGATGATTAAAATGAGGCACAGAAAGGCTTAATAACTTGTTTAAGATTACCCAGCTAAAATGTGACAGTGCCTGGACTTATGAATCTAAATGTCTACTACATATCTCTATCCAGAAGCCCTAATATAAATTCAGGTTCAACATACTCCATTTTCTCAACTCATTCTTTGCCCCAAGCACAAACACATTAATTCCTGCTCTGATATACCCAATCTCAATGAACAGCCCACCATGTACACATTTATCCATGCTAGAATTCTCCCTCACCTGCTAAATCTAGTAAATCACCTTATTCTGTCAATTTCACCTTCTAAAGAGTTTTCAACAGTCTCATTTCCACCCACACTACTACTGACTTAACAATAACAGGTTCATTTATTGAGTACCTACATCACATCTAGCAGTGTACATTAATCCTTAGATCAACTCTTCGAAGTAGGCAATGTTATTGTCTCCATTATATCAATGAGGACTCCATGGCTTTGATTCCATGTCCTTTGCCTCTATACAGTTGAGCTCCAGATCAACACCTCCATCTTTGCCAGCTCTTATCCCTCCAACTAGAACATTTAGTCTTCTAGAATACCTCCTCTTGCTTATTCTACTGACAAATAAAACTTTAAGGATAAAAACTAAACTTACAGCAACCCTTTCCCATTTTCCTATTATCATCAATGGTACCTCCTCAGTTTTATAGGGTTTTTTTATTTTCAGTTTTGTAGTTTTTAATCTTAAAGTTTGTAAGAGGAATCATGATGTAGTAGGAAGAAGGAATGGGAAATAAAGTTAGAATATGACCTGGGTTTACTATTTGATTTCACATTTTTTGTTTTTAGCTCTGTGTCTATGCAAGTTATATAACTTCTCTGTCCTTAATTTTCCTTAAATAAAGGATAAGGTTAATAGGAGTATTAATTCATAGAGTCCTATGTGGGAAAAGTACACTATATAGTGTTAAATCCATTTTTGAGGAGGAAGAAAATCTCTTCAATGTGGCACACACATATATCTTATGGCCATAATCTGGATAATCTTTGTCAGACACATCAGTCTCCTGCATAAATATCTCAAGTGGCTATGCCTTGTCCATTGAATAAGATGTAAACTCAACTCTGCAGACATTCTGTCAACCATACTACCTATTCTTACACCTCTCTCGCTTCACTCTATGAAATAATCCAATGGAGTCATTTGGTTAACAAGCATTATGTCTTCTTATTCCTCAGCCTTCTCTCATTCTCCCCCTTCTATATCTCAATGCCTTCCCATTCCTTTAACCAATCCAGGTATATTCCTTTTTTTAAGATCAAGGTTGGTAGCTAACAAGCAACTAGATGTCTGGACCAAAACAATGAGTACATGTGGTTCAAAACCAAGGCATGAACAGAGAGCATGTGCTGGAATTGTCTTTTTCTGTGGAGCCCAATTACATAGGTATGACTGTTTACTATGCAGATTATGTAGGTGTAATTGTTTATAATGTGATAAACTATAAAATTTCAGAAAAGTTTCCTTAAACAAAATGTCTACAAATGCTGGACAAAAATAAACATCCCTTGAAATGCTTAGCTGAGCTCACAAAGGAAAGGGAAATTCCCAGAGGCCAAAAGTGAAGAGGTAGTTGAAGAGGTAGTTGAAAATGGTCAACTGATACTGAAGTAACACTGGGGCATTTGTTATTCTTATAGTCTTTTTTTTTTTTTAATTTTAATTTTTAATGAGAAATTTTATCTTTGGATGTATATGTCACATAGAACATGATACTCTAGAAAAAAGAGAAGTATGAAATAATTTTATTTACAAATTACACACATTTGGAGTTATACTAATCTATTCATATGCTAAGATTTTCAATATTCAACTATTTTTTCATTTATGTAATTCATATAATTTCTTTTTAAAAAATTAACATATAATGTACTATTTGTTTCAGGGGTACAGGTCTGTGATTCATCAGTCTGACACAATACCCAACACTCATCACAACACATACCCTCCCCAGTGTCCATCACCCAGCTCCCCCAATCCCCTTAAGCAACCCTCAGTTTGTCTTCAAAGATTAAGAGTCTCTTATGGTTTGTCTCCCTCTCTGGTTTCATCTTGTTTCATTTTTTCCTCTCTTCCCCTAGGATCCTCTGCCTTGTTTCTCAAATTCCTCATATGAGTGAGATCATATGATAATTGTCTTTCTCTGATTGACTTATTTCACTTAGCCTAATACACTCTAGTTCCATCCACATCATTGCAAATGGCAAGATTTCATTTTTTTGATGGCTGTAATATTCCATTGTGTATATATATACCACATCTTCTTTACTCATTCATGTGTTGATGGACATCTGGATTCTTTCCATAGTTTGGCTATTGCGGACATTGCTGCTATAAACATGGGGGTGCAGGTGCCCCTTAGGATCACTACATTTGTATCTTTGGGGTAAATACCCAGTAGTGCAAGTGCTAGGTCGTAGGGTAGCTCTATTTTCAACTTTTTGAGGAACCTCCATACTGTTTTCCAGAGTGGTTGCACCAGCTTGCATTCCCACCAACAGTGTAGGAGGGTCCCCCTTTCTCCACATCCCCGCCAACATCTGTCGTTTCCTGACTTGTTAATTTAAGAGACACTCTGAGACTAGGAGATAAGATTTGAATGAGGTGGGACAATGGAACTGTGACACCCCTCCCAAATGTGCAGAGTGCCCTTCTTAAACCCATCTTCAATAAAAGAATTGACCAAAAAAATCCAGGAAAAGAACAAGGAAACCTGTCTGCCTCAGCCAGCTGGGACTCTGTGTGGGGGAAAATGTGTCCCTTGAGAATTTATAATCACAAACTTGCCTACACATCACTTTGGGGTTCAAATGTACACTATCAGCCTGATCTGGGAAGACCCCAGTCAGGAAATTAACTAAAAGTTGTCCCATATTGAGAGTAATGTAGGATGCCGAGAAGAAACAAATATAAGTCTTTGACAGGTCAAAGAGGACAGAGTCAGAATATTCAGGATTCCCACAGATAAAAAATTACTGTCAACCTAGAACACCCAGAAAAATTAGAATTAATAAATGAGAACCTGTTCAGACAAGCAAAAACGGAGTTTATCAACAGACCCTCACTAAAGGAATTTGCAAGGAAATCAACTAAAAAAAAAAAAAGAAAGAAAGAAAAGAAAGAAATTGATTCACAATTGATCCAAATTGCAAGAAGGAGTGATAAGCAAGGAAAGTGGTATACATGTGGGTAAATAAAAGCAAACACTGATTGTAATGATTAAAAAACAAAGTATCTTAATTAAGAAAGTAAGAAAATATCTACTTTTAAAGGAACTAAATTATTGGATAACAATAACGTGTAAGATGGAAGGGAAGTGATGAGAGGAAAGTGTACGGAGGTAAAGATAAAAATTAATTTTAGACTTTAAGATTTTATTAGGATGAACTACATGAAATTCCTAAATTCAACTCTTTATCTATAAAATATTGTCAATCTCATGTGGTTCAACCTAATATATCACAATTTTAAAGATAACCACTAAGTGAATAGAAATAAAATGCACAGCTTCCAGAAGAAGAGACAAAAGTGGAATAAAACCTCAATACAAAAAAAAGTGGACAATAGATGATACCATTAATATAAAAATTTGAATACAAAGAACAATACAAAATATGGGTTGTGGATACAGATAGATATTTGAAAAGTATAAAGGAAATTCAGGATACTGCTAAGGGTGGAGAGAAAGAGATCAAACTTCTAAGATTTTATTTTTAAAACTGGAATATGAGTACACAGGTCTACTATTCTTTACAATTTGCAATGAATTAAACTTATGTTTAATAATAAAATTTTTAAAGCCATAAAATTTTTTTAAAGCCATAAAGTTACAAAGACAAAAAACAAAACAAAACAAAAAAACCCAATATGTAGTGTTTTCCAATTTCTGTGGTGTAAAACACTCCCACCATGTTTAAGATACCAATGTGACATCACTGAATGCAGAGTTAATAAGAGATGTACAGGGGCGCCTGGGTGGCTCAGTCGTTAAGCGTCTACCTTCAGCTCAGGTCATGATTCCGGGGTCCTGGGATCGAGCCCTGCATCAGGCTCCCTGCTTTGTGGGAAGCCTGCTTCTCCCCTCCCACTCCCCCTGCTTGGGTTCCCCCTCTCGCTGTGTCTCTCTCTGTCAAATAAATAAATAAAATCTTAAAAAAAAAAAAGAGAGAGATGTACAGTAGCACATATATAGTATTTTCACCATACAGATAACAATGGATGTAAATAATTTCAAAAGCATAGAATGTAGTAAAATAATTAGGAATAATGAATTTTAAATATATTACCTATGTCTTAAATGACTTATTTAAGTAAATTTATATAATTTAAAATGTGTGTCTAAAAACTGGCTTACAAAATTCCTGAAAATTTAACAATCAATTCTCACAAGCCAGTGAAAGCCATGTCTAGCATACCACTGTATAAGTATGAATCTGAAACAGTTCTTTTTTTTTTTTAAGGTTTTATTTATTTATTTGTCAGAGAGAGAGAGAGGGAGAGCACACAAGCAGGGGGAGCAGCAGGCAGAGGGAGAAGCAGACTCCCCACTGAGCAGGGAGCCCCGTGTGGGGCTCGATTCCAGGATGCTGGGATCATGACCTGAGCCAAAGGTAGACGCTTAACCAACTGAGCCACTCAGGTGCCCTCAAAACAGTTATTTCTGAGTGATATCAGAGAAATTGTTGTGAAGAACCTCTGAAAATCCTCTTTGTCATAAAAGCAATGAGAATAATGGAAGAAGTGTAAAAATAAATTTACTCTGTTCTCTGGAAGTTAACAAAGGTTTCCAGTAATTCAGGGTGTGTTGATTACACTTGATCTTAGCCAAAAGGCCGAGAAGCGATGGGGGTGTGTTGATTATCAAAAAAAAAAAAAAAAAAAGATCGCTAAAAAGTGAGCTTTGTGCAATTTTAACTTCCCCTATTCTAATCTACTCCATCTCCAGTTCTGTCATAGCCTTGAAAAGCAACAATCACAGTGAAAACTACCAGTCTGGAAGTCACACAAAATGGAATAATGGATCAAAACTCCCTCAAACCTCCACTCCCAGAAAACTGTCATTATTTGACCTGTCTGATGGTTCTCTGGACAACCCAACTCATAGGCTGTCTTTATTTTATCTGACTTGGAGTTTGCCAGTGTAAATCTCTTCCCCCAACACCACCCCCAAAGAAGTTTGTCCAAAACTATGAGACAAATGTTTAACAAGTGGTTGCCTGATGCATTGGACAATAGGGCAAACAAGAGGTCAACCAAAAAACTCAAAAGGGAAAACTGGGAAATAAGATATCCACAGAGGGCTTTGAAAAGCTCTCATGTGAACCTTGGTATTGAAATGGCAATACACTTCCAGGATCGTGCACATACTCAGGAATGACATGAGAAAGTCCTAAGTTCACCACTCTGGCTGACCTTGAGACTCTACATAAGTAAGAAATAGGCAGAATTTTAAACAGCCTGCCTGAGTGTTGACTACATACCCCAAATTGCATAGAGCCCCTCGGCAAACACTGGAACACCTACTGGTTGCAGGCATATAAAGACACCTGTGTAATCATTATTTCAGGAAACCATATTCAAAGAACTAAAGGAAAGTATGAGGATAATACCTTAAAAAATAGAGAATATCAATAAAGAGATAGAAATTATTTTTTAAACAACAAAATAGAAATGCTGGAGTTGAAAAAGACAACAACCAAGTGAAAATTTCACTAACAGGCTCAATCACAGATAAGAATCAGCAAAACTGAAAAATACATCAATTGAGATTATCCAATTTGAGAAAAAGGGAAAAAGAATGAAGAAAATGAACAAAGCCTCAGACACCTGAGGGACTACCATTTAACATTACAATATACTCATAATGGGTATCACAGGAGAGGAGAGAGAAGGGACAGAAAGGATATTTGAAGAATGGCTGAAAATTCCCCAAATTTGACAAAAAACAACACTGTACACATCCACAAAGTTCAATATATTCCAAGTAGGATAAATTCAAAATGATTCACGTGTAGACACATCACAGTGAAACTGTCAAAAGCAAAAGACAAAGAATTTTGAAAGTAGCAAGAGAGAAACGACTTGTCAAGTCCAAGGAACATTTAATAGTTGGTTTCTCATTAGTAACTGATGAAGCCAAAAAAGTGGGATAACATATTCAAAGTGCTAAAAGAAAAAGACTTTTTATTTTATTTTATTTTATTTATTTATTTGTCAGAGAGAGAGAGAGAGCACAAGCACGGGGAGCAGCAGGCAGAGGGAGAAGCAGACTCCCCACTGAGCAGGAAGCCCAATGCGGGACTTGATCCCAGGACCCTGGGATC
This sequence comes from Eumetopias jubatus, assembly GCF_037043125.1. Lineage (NCBI taxonomy): Eukaryota > Metazoa > Chordata > Mammalia > Carnivora > Otariidae > Eumetopias > Eumetopias jubatus. Next base: position 58,893,135 of record NW_028274819.1, on the reverse strand, counting down.
ATTACCTGAGCCAAAGGCAGACGTTTAACCAACTGAGCCACCCAGGCACCTCAGAAAAAGACTTTTAACCAAGAATTATGTATCAAGCAAAATTATCTTTCAAAACTGAAGGATCCACTTCCATCATTACAGCATGAAGAGCCCTATGATCTGTTCCAAAATGAAAATTATTATTATTATTTTTAAAGATTTTATATATTTATTTGACAGAGAGACAGGGAGAGAGGGAACACAAGCAGGGGGAGTGGGAGAGGGAGAAGCAGGCCTCCCGTGGAGCAGGGAGCCCAATGCGGGGCTCGATCCCACTGGGATAGTGACCTGAGCCAAAGGCAGCTGCTTAATGACTGAGCCACCCAGGCGCCCCCCAAAATGAAAATTATTAAAGGAAACAAAGAAAAATAACTCCCCCCCACACACAAAAACAAATTTTACACCCACCCCAATAAAAAAAATTGGAAAAAAAGAAACCACTCAAAGCCTTTGGAAATTATCCTAAGAACAAACAGCAAATGGAAAAACATCTCTTCAGGAAAATCTATAAATATTTGGTAGGAAAGGTGAGTATCTGTGGTTTTTCAGGAAGACTGCTGCCTGACCCCCACCCTGGCCCCCCAGCTTAGTGAGGTGGAGACTCCAGTCCAGACTGCTGCAGCAATGAACACAGAATTGTTTCCTGTTTTAGCTACCAGCTGGAAGCCTTTGTTCCTGGGAGAAACAGGACTTAAATGTTTCTCATCCTGCCCCCAGCTGTCTGTTGCTGAGACTAAGTCCTAAGTGAACGTGGTCAAGAGGCAGGCGCTCTCTTCTTTCACCCAACCTCTACCTTGGCCATGGCACAGTAAGAATACTGGAGGAAGTATAATAAAAGGGAAATGCAAGTTCAAAACACAATGAGATAACATTTCACATCCACCAAGATGATATATAATAAAAACAAAATAAAACAAACAATACTAAGTGTCAGTGAGGAGAGATTTAGAAAAATTGGAACCTTCATAATTCATAAACTCTAAAATGTAAAATAGTGCATTTGCTTTGGAAAACAATTTGGCAGTTCCTCAAAAGATGAAATCTAGAGTTGTCTATGATGAGCATTTCCAATCCTAGGTATATACCTAAGAGAACTGAATGATTCTATTCATAAGAAAAGTCTAGAATAAGCATATCTATAGCAACAGAAGTAGATTAGGGGCGCCTGGCTGGCTCAGTTGGAAGAGCATGCAACTCTTGATCTCAAGGGTTTTTTTGTTTTTGTTTTTGTTTTAAGATTTTATTTATTTATTTGAGAGAGAGAGAAGGAGAGACAGTGAGAGAGTACAAGCGGGGAGGAGAGGGAGAAGCTAGCTCCCTGCAGAGCAAGGAGCCCGATGCGGGGCTCGATCCCAGGACCCTGGGATCATGACCTGAGCCGAAGGCAGACACTTAACGACTGAGCCACCCAGGTGCCCCTTGATCTCAGGTTTTTAGTTTGAGCCCCACACTGGGTGTAAAGATTACTTAAAAAAATAAAATCTTTAAAAAAGAAAAGTAGATTAGTAGTTGCAGGAGTTGAGGGGAGAGAAGAAAGGGAAGAAAGGGGAGTGAATGCTAATGGTTATGAGGTTTCCTTTTGAGGTGGTAAGTATATTCTGGAATTAGCACTGGTAAATATTGCACAAGTTTATGCCAATAAAAAGTCCACTGAATTGTATACTTTAAAAGGGTGAGTGAGGGGGCACATGAGTGGCTCAGTCAGTTAAGCTTCTGCCTTCGGCTCAGGTCATGATCCTGGAGTCCCAGGAGGGAGCTTGCATGGGGCTCCCTGCTCAATGAGGAGTCTGCTTCTCCCTCTCCCTCCGCCCCTCCCCTTGCTCCTGCTTGCTCTCTCTCTGGCTCACTCTCTCAAATAAATAAATAAAATCTTTGAAAAAAAAGAGTGAGTTAGTGGTATGTGCATTATATTGAGTGAGAGAGAGAGAGGAATAAGAGGAATAGTTACTTTCACTTGGTCATTATGGCCTAGGAGGTCAGAAATCACTTAGTCAGCCTTATGCAATGTCAACCAAACACCAATAGCTTACCTCAGTTCCTGTTTCTCTCCAATCCCAAGCCCGACTTCCCCCTGGCCACACTTTGCAGTCCTTATAGGTTTTAGTAGAGCCTTGTACTTTCATTTGCCCCCATGATAGGGAAGCAATTTCAGGGGAGGACATAAGGAACTTAACTAAATCTGAAATTAAAAGAAAAATATGTTAAATAAGTTATGAAGTAAGGTTGAAACAACTCCAAAATACAGGAGCTATACTATATACAAATATGTATTTTAAAATATAATACTATATACAAAATGCAGTAAACCCTAGTCCCCTATGAGTTAAGAAGCATCTTTGTCATTTATATGGTTGTGACTTCTTCTCTAGAGATCTAAAAAGTAAAATGCTGGGCGCCTGGGTGGCTCAGTCGGTTAAGCATCTGCCTTTGGCTCAGGTCATGATCCCAGGCTCCTGGGATAGAGCCCTGCATCAGGCTCCCTGCTCCGCGGGAAGCCTGCTTCTCCCTCTCCCAATCCTTCTTGTGTTCCCTCTCTCGCTGTGTCTCTCTCTGTCAAATAAATAAATAAAATCTTAAAAAATAAATAAAAAGTAAAATGCTAACTCTTGGGATCCTGAATCATTTAACCATGGAAACCAGATACTACATTACTTCTCAAACTGGATGGAATTCTTGAATTTTTTGAGAGATAAAATTAATGGAGTGAGGAGGTTGACACATCCTTTCTCTAAAAAGCAAGTATAAAGCGAGATAAACCTTTCAAAATAATACTTTGATACTCTAGAAATAATAAAGGCATACTATAAGCTGAGAAGCACTTATTTATGAAAACCACTGAATTTCGGAGGACAGTAACATGGCTTGTTGTTCCTGCCTGGGATTACTGTCATGCCCTCAATCAGTTCAGTTGGCACAGAGATTCAACTTGGTTGAGGCAGGATATGAAAATCAACAACAGTCTTGTTGCTTTGGCCAGAGGAGGCTTGATTAATTTAGAGCATTATATATTAAATTGGTGATCTCAGTGGCAAGCAAATATGGATGGCAGGTGGCTCTGCTTCCTTGCTATCGTGGGCTTGTTTGGGGCAAGCAATGGATTTGCAGAGTAGGCAGGGATTAACAGGAATTTCTCAGAGCTGACATAGCCATAGGGGCCTTGATGAGCTCTCCACATAGCCGGAGTGGACCAAATGCTGTGAGTGTATGTATCAAAGACAAAAACCGAGGAGGCCTAAATCATGCAAACATTTTGGGCTCGTGGAGCTGACAGCACATGCAAATTGAGAAGCAAGATGGCTCAAGAGGACTTAGAACAATGTAAAAGCCAGGCAAGAAATGAAAACAGTCTGAACTTCGAACTCAGTGCACACATTGAACACTGAACACTGAACTCAGTGCACACATTGACCCACAAGTACAGAGTAAAAATCTTATTGGCGTGAGGTATTTGAGCACAATCTTTCTTTGACTGAACATGAAGCTATACAGACACAGAGGAGAACCCTAGGAAGTCAAGCTTAAAGAAAAAAAACAAGAATAAAAATTAAAGGGGTGCTTGGCTGGCTCAGTTGGAAGAGCATGTGACTCTTGATTTTGGGGTCATGGTCCAAGACCCATGTTAGGTGTAGAGATTATAAATAAATAAATAAATAAATAAATAAATAAATAAATAAAATAATAAACTTTAAAAAAATGAATAAAAGTTAAAAACGGATCCTAGTGGCCACACATTGCATGGGAGATAGAATTCACAGATTTAGTCTAGGCAAGTGATTAAGTACCAAGATTAACATGCAGGAGGTGAAATCAGAATCCAGACTTTAATATACTATTTAAAATATTCAGTTTTGACCAAAAAGTTGTAAGACATGCAAAGAAACAGGGGCACCTGGCTGGCTCAGTCAGTTAAGTGTCTGCCTTCAGCTCAGGTCATGATCCCAGGGTCGTGGGATCGAGCCCCAAGTCAGGCTCCCTGCGCCCCTCTCCCTGCTCGTGCTCTCTCTCTCTCAAATTAATAAAACCTTTAAACAAAAAGACTTGCAAAGAAACAAAAAATATGAACCATACTCATCAACTGAAACTGTATCTGAGTGTTCCCATATGTTTGCTTTAGCAAAGATTTCAAAGAAATTATTATAAATATATTCAGGGAACTAAAGAAACCATATATAAAGAATTAAACAAATTATGATGACAATAACTTAACTCAATACAGAATTGCAATAAAGAGAAAGACTTTTCAAAAAAAGAATCATAGAAATTCTAGTATTTATAAGTAAAATAACTAAAAGGTTAATTTTAATAGTCAAGGTTCTACAGAGAAACAGAACCAGTAGATCATGCATATTATGAGATTTATTTCAAGGAAGTGTCTCATGCACTTCTGGAGAGCGGCCAGTCCAAAATGTCTAGGCAGGTTGGCAGGCTGCTAACTCTTGGGCAGAAGTTGTCATTGTAGTAACAATGTATTATTTCTTCTTCCTGAAGGAAACCTCAGTTTTGCTTTTAAGGTCTTTCAACTGATTGGTTGAGACATACCAAGAATATCGAGGACAATCTCCTTTATTTGAAAGTCAACTGATTGTAGATGTGAACATCTACAAAACACCATCAAGTAACACTTAGATTAGCACTTGATTGAATAACTGGGTACTGTAGCCTAGCTAAATTGACATTTAAAACTAACCATCACAGTTCACCCCTTGTCAATCTGGCACCTATATATATGTCCTTAAACCATATTTAATCTCCAAATAAACATATTAGCAAAGTGATACTTCTGTCTAACATTAATAACTAATCCATTTTTCCAGCTTCAAATACTGAATACCCATTTTTAAAATACATAGCAAAGTACATAAACACATTGTTTTAGGTGCTATGGGAGGAAGATACAAATTTATATGACATGATTCCTGTTCTTAGGAACTAATATTACCCTAGAGGAGAGAAGACATATACAAATAACTATAATTTTTAAGGGAATTTTTTTTTAATATGAAGTAACTTTTGAAAAGTGGTGTAAGGGAAGTATAATGAGTTGTTAATGAGTGTTGAGAAAGACTTCTGTTGGTCTTCTAAAGCTTCCATAACAAAATATGGCAGACTGAGTGGCTTAAAAAACAGAAATTGATTTTCTCACAGTCTGGAGGCTGGAAGTCCAAGATCAAGGTGCCAGCAGGATGTCTGGTGAGACCTCTCTTCCTGCTTGCAGATGGATTCCTCCTTGCTTTTTTTTTTCTTTTTTTGTCCCTACATGGCCTTTTCTCTGTGCATTAGCACTCTTGGTGTCTTTCTTGGTCTTTTGTGGGTGGGGCGAGGGGGGGTTTCAAATTCCTAATTCAATCTTTTTACTAGTTATAATTCCACTCAGATTTTCTTGAGTTTCAATAGTTTCTGTTGTAGGAATTTGTTCACTTCCTTTAGATTATCTGATTTGTAGGCATACAGTTATTTATAATGTTCCTTTATAATCCTTTTTAAAATCACTATAGATAGTGATGTCCTCTTGTTCATTTCAGATTTTAGTTACTTGACTTTTCTATTTTCATCTTGGCCAGTCTAGCTAAAGATGTGTGAATTTTGTGGTTATTTTCAAAGAATCAATTTTTGGATTTGTTGCTTTTCTCTATTTTTCTATTCTCTATTTCATTAATATCTATGCTTATCTTTATTATTTCCTTCCTTCTATTTATTTTGTGTTTAGTTTGTTTTTCCAGTTTTTTAAAAAAAGATTTTATTTATTTGAGAGAGAGAAATAGCAAGAGAGAGAGCATGAGCAGGGAGGAGAGGGAGAAGCAGGCTCCCTGCTCAGCAGGCAGCCCGATGTGGGGCTCAATCACAGGACCCTGAGATTATGACCTGAGCTGAAGGCAGATGCTTAACTGACTGAGCCACCGAGGTGTACCACTTTTTTTCAGTTTTTTAAAGATGGAAAGTTAGACTATCTTTTTTAATACAAGTCATCTTTTTTAATACAAGTATTTATATACAGCTGCATATTTCTCTTTAAGGAGTTCTTTAGGTGCATCCCCTAAGTTTTGATATTTTATGTTTTCATTTTTATCTGTCTAAAAGTATTTTCTAATTTTCCTTGAGATTTCTTCTTTGAACCATTGATTATTTTAGAGTGTGTCACTTAATATCCAAATATAAATGAGTTTTCCAAATTTTCTTCTGTTTCTGATTCTGGTCTAACTCCATGTTTGCAGAACATATTTGGCATAATTTCAACACTTTTAAATCTGTTGAGACTTCTTTTTTATGCTTTAGCACATGGTTTACCTTGGAGAATTTTCCATGTGTATTTGAGAAAAATGTGTATTCACTATGGTTGTGCAGTGTCCATAGGTGTCTGTTAGGTCTAGCTGTTTTTTTTTTTTAAGATTTTATTTATTTATTTGACAGAAAGAGACACAGCGAGAGAGGGAACACAAGCAGGGGGAGTGGGAGAGGGAGAATCTGGCTTCCTGCGGAGCAGGGAGCCCGATGCGGGGCTCAATCCCAGGACCCTAGGACCATGACCTGAGCCGAAGGCAGACACTTAACCAACTGAGCCACCCAGGCGCCCCTAGGTCTAGCTATTTTATAGTATTTTCAAGCCTATTTTTTTGTTGACATTCTTCCTAGTTTTCCTAGATGACCATTATTGAAAGTGGAGTATTGAAGTCTCCAAGCAGTATTGTTGAATTCTCTATTTCTCCTTTCAATTCTGTCAGTTTTTTCTTCATGTATATTAGGGTTCTTGAGGCATTGACTCCTTGTGTGTATTTTTTTTTTTAAGAGTTTATTTATTCATTTGAGAGAGAGAGAGATAGTGAGAGAGAGCACAAGCAGGGAGGAGAGGGAGAAGCAGGCTCCCCATGTGGGCCTCGATCCCAGGACCCTGACGTCATGACGGAGCCAATCCGAAGGCAGCCACTTAACCAACTGAGCCACCCAGGCACCCCTTCCTTGTGGTTTTCATAAACCTTTAGCTTTAAGAATGAAGCACTGACCTTTGTATCTCTAGCTGTAGGAGTGAAGCACTGACCTAGGCTAATGCATTGAGTACATCAATTACTTTCACTTTCTACACTGGTTGAATGGTTGAATATGTGAGCTGAGATGTGCCAATCAGTGTCAGTTTGGGGACTTTTGGGGGGAAATTCTGAGATACTGAGGCTGGGATGAATAGAACATAGAAGGGTACCTTAAAACTGCCAGTACTAAAAGGGAAATCAGTCTGAAAATTCAGCCCATGCAGAGGAAGGCAACACAGAGAGACATACTAAGAGAATTACCATCTGATCAGACCATACCTCAAGCATGAGCTACCACTGGTCTTTTCAACTATTTAAGGTAATAAATTTCCTTTATTGTTTAATCCTATTTGTCTTTTACTTGCAACTTAAAGGCTTTGACACAACTTATCTTAATGATTCACCAGATATCCAAATGTCATTTTTTTTAAAAAAGGTTTTATTTATTTATTTGAGAGAGAGAGAGACAGAGTGCGAGAGAGTGAGCACAAGGGGAGGGGAGGGGAAGGGCAGAAGGAGAGGGAGAAGCAGCCCCCCCCCCCCCCCGCCGGAAGGGAGCCTAATGCAGGGCTGGATCCCAGGACTCCAAGATCATGAACTGAGCCAAAGGCAGACACTTAACTGAGTCACCCAGGCGCTCCCCAAATGTCATCTTAATAGTATTGAAGAAATACTTTTGCAATCTAGTTCTGCTCGGCACTAGGAGAACTGATGGGTCTGACATACCATAAAATATTACTGAATGAAAAACATACAATAACTATTGTAGTCATGCTTAGATCTCATCTAGGAGTATGGAGTTAAAACAGAAATTTTACCCAATAATATCTGTTTCCTTCATCATAATTAAGTGATAAAGATCTGATTTGTTCATTCATCCAGACATTCATTCATTCATTTTCCTCCACATGTAAAGCTAAGGGAATGTGTTTCAAACTCTTTGTCTAAACCACGGCAACAAATACATGTTTATTATAACACACACACCTGTAAACATACATATTTCGTATCTATTTCTTGCAATATACTTATCATACTTATCCTTATTTTATGTGATACACTATTTTCTGTTCTATTTTTTTAGCACCCCCTTTTTTCAGTACTGTTCTATTTTTACTTTTTCATTTTTAATATAATTTTGGTCTTGATCTAACAAATTCATTTTAAAACCAACTAATGGGTCATAACCCATAGTTTAAAAAACATTACTGTAGGCTAAGGCTATATTCAAAATAAATAATGAGGGAAGCATGTGCACTGGCTACATTGAAATGGGAGTGGGATGCTGGAATAGGGTCTGCAGTGTCTGTATTGAATGTTCAGTTGCTGGGAGTTGTTAGAAAGTAAGTGGGGTAGCCAGTGTGCCAGGGATTACTTAGGAGGCTCACTCAGGGCAGGGGTTCTTCTGCAATTAGCATGTAAGTACAGTATCTTAATATCTTAACAGCCGGTATAACCTTTCTCGTCCACATTAGTGAATATTAGTCTTTGCTGCACAAGATACCAAATTGCATAATGTGATCCCTGCCCTCAGTTTATCTAATAGTAAAGTTAAAACAGGTAGACACATAGCAACAATATGAGGTATAATACCTTTTAATATCAGTGGTTGCTACATAAATTTATTTTTAGTAAAAATCTTTATTCCACCACAGAAATTAGTCTCAGCCATTCTTTTAAAAGAAAAGAATAGACTAATGCATAACTCTTTAAACAAGATGGTAAGACACTTCTAAAAGTGCTTTCTTCAATGAGTAGAACTCTGCTGCAACACAGAATTTGATTATCCTTAGGAAAAGAAAAAAAAAGGCTGGTTTAAATCTTGTTTATATTACAACTTCTCTTTCTTTTTGTATATTTTCTTATTAAACTATCTTGAAGGACACAGATTCCTATTTCTGACACTTAACAGCTTTTTCTCTACATCTAACATACATACACACACACACACACACACACGCACACACATCTAGATGTATTAACTCTTTAAAAAGTGAACTCTAGGGGTGCCTGCGTGGCTCAGTTGGCTGAGTGTCTTGACTTTGGATTTCTGCTCAGGTCAATATCTGAGGGTCCTGAGATGGAGCCCCAAGTTGTTGGGCTCCCTGCTCAGCGGGGAGTCTGCTTCTCTCCTTCTCTCTCCCTCTGCCCCTCTCCCTGTGCACACATGTGCTCTTTCTCTCTCAAATAATAAATCTGAAAAAAAAAAAGTGAACTTTAAACAAACCGGTGTAAATTTACTCATGACTGGTAATTCCCCAAATTGGCTCCACAACTAAATTCAATTCACCTCAATATACATTTACCAGGTTTACAGTGTCTGTTAAAAAATATGTGTAACAAATGCAAAGATAGTATCTTGTGGAGACAGAAATATGTATTAGTTATTCTGTTGTAAGGCAGACTTACCAATGCAATTTGGGATAATTGAAGGATAAGCCATTAAGTTTTAAAATCAAAGCACAGTTACATTCTGCTAATTGCACAGATATTGTTTAGAATTTAAGGAGTTTTGATAAATGGGGGCGCATGGGTGGGTCAGTCGGTTAAGTGTCTGCCTTCAGCTCAGGTGGTTATCCCAGGGTCCTGGGATCGAGCCCCATAGCAGGCTCCCTGCTGAGCAGGGAGCCTGCTTCTCCCTCTCCCTCTGCCTGACCCTCCCCCTGCTTGCTTGTTCTCTCTCTCTAATAAACAAATCTTAAAAAAAAAAAGACTTGACAAATGTATAAACTTGCCAATCAAGATACAAAAAATATCCAGAAAGTTGCCTTGTGTACCTTTCTAGTCACTCTTTCAAAGCTCAGATGAAACTGCTAATTTGATTTCTCTTCCCCTAGATTAGTTAGACCATCATATTGCTGGAATTGAATAGTACCTGTTTTTTGTGTCTGTCTTCTTTCATTCAACAGGCTTTGAGATTCACTCACGTTGTAGTATCAAGTGTATATTAGTATGAATACTAGTCTGTTGCAAGAATCAATCACAATTTATTCATCCATTCTTCTGTTGATGAACATTTGGGTTGTTTTAGACTTTTTGGTATTTTGAATAAACTAGCCATTAATTTTGAATGAACAAGTTTTCTTTTTTCCCTAATAGGATGTGAAATATGAACCATCTTAAGAAATCTCTTATTCATAAACAAAGTTAGACTGAGTGTAGATAATTTAGTGCTTGTTTGAAGGCATCTTCATGGTAGTAGCAATAAATTAATTACAGATTTTTTTTAAGGCTACTCTATCTTTATATTCTAGTCTGATGTATATAACTCATTCACTTAACTACATCAACTGGGATTAGACTCTTGTAACCCACAACTTCTCTGGGTCCAGAAAGGCAAAAAGAGATGGTGTTATTATGGGTGTGTGTTTATTTTCTTTTCAAGAACAGACTTAGTGAAGATATGATCTTAATCTTTTATTTATTTGTTTGTTTGACAGAGAGAGACACAGCAAGAGAGGGAGAACAAGCAGGTGGAGGGGCAGAGGGAGAAGCAGGCTTCCAGCTGAGCAGGGAGCCTGATTCAGGGCTTGATCCCAGGACTCTGGGATCACGACCTGTGCCGAAAGCAGATGCTTAACGACTGAGCCACCCAGGCGCCCTGAAGGTATGATCTAAATCTTGTAGTAAAACATTTCTTTTTTTTTTTTTAAAGATTTTATTTATTTATGTGTGAGAGAGAGAATGAGAGACAGAGAACATTTCTTATCTTTTGGGTGGATATAACTTTCTGATACCCAAGGACTTTGTTCCCATGCCAATCTGGATTAGAAAAGGGAGAAACTCTAACCTTATTTATGTCTCTCTTTGAATAACAGTGTGAGGATTGAGAAAAGTATAGTATAAGGCTTTCTTTTAGTGTTATTTTACAACCCTTGGAAGAGTAGGAGGTGAGGAACTGGAATAGCTGAAAGTGAAGACCTAGAAAGGAAGGGCACCTGGGTGACTCAGTTGGTTAAGGGACTGCCTTCGGTTCAGGTCATGATCCCCAGGTCTTGGGATAGAGTCCTGCATCGGGCGCCCTCTGCTGTGCAGGGAGCCTGCTTCTCCCTCTCCCTCTGCTGCTCCCCTGCTTGTACTCTCTCTCTCTCTCTCAGTCAAATAAATAAATAAAATCTTAACCACCCCCCCCAAAAAAAACCCTAGAAGGGAAGGGCTGGAGGTAAGGGTTACAAAATGATATAATTAAAACTTCATTAGGTTGGAAGTTCTTTCTATCAAAGTTCCTTCACAAGTTCCTTTCTCTGCTTCACAAAGATGTAATTTTATTTAATGTTGTGTATCTGCCCTTTATTTAAGGTCAGTTAAATAACGATCTTAAGTTTTTTTGTATCTTTCTGTAAAACTGTTGTTAAGAATGTGTTCTAGGTCAGATTTTTCTTAAACTGGGGTCTTCAGGTCCCCAGGTGTAGAGCTACATACTTGGCAGTTTGAGAGTTCTATGATGTTTTAATTTAGACTTGTGTTTAAGCAGTGTTGCTTAAAACAGTATTTTACTACACATTAAATGAAAACTTCTCTTTTGTTATGATAACTCACAACCATAGACATTTTCCCAAAGTAAGACTATACTTTCTTTTTTGTTTTTTTTACTTTTTTTGTTGTGGGAAAATATATATAAAATAAAATTTACCCTTTTTCTTCAGATATTTTATTTATTTGTGTGAGAGACAGAGAGAGCACAAACAGGGGGAGCGGCAGGTAGAGGAAGAAGTAGGCTCCCCACTGAGCAAGGAGCCAGATGCAGAACTCGATCCCAAGACCCCACGATCACAAACTGAGCTGAAGGCAGACACTTAACCGACTGAAGCCACCCAGGCATCCCTAAAATTTACTCTTTTAACCATTTTTAAGTGTATAGTTCAGTGCCATGAAGTACATTCACATTGTTATGCTGACTTTAATTTCTCATAGTAGTATTTCTTTAAAGTGGAATTTTCAAGAGTATTTAAGAAATTAAAAAAAAACACATTTTTTTCCTTTAAAAAGAGTTTGTGGGGTGCCTGAGTGGCTCAGTCAGTTAAGTGCCTGCCTTTGGCTCAGGTCATGATCTCTGGGTCCTGGGATTGAGCCCCTTGTCTGGCTCCCTGCTCAGCAGGGAATCTGCTTCTCCCTCTCCTTCTGCCACTCCCCCTGCTTGTGCTGTCTCTCTGTCAGATAAATAAAATCTTTAAAAAAAAATAAAGAGTTTGTACATTACTCAAGATTAGGATTCAGTATTCTAGGTTATAAATTCCACTTATAATATAGATCTTTGTCTCTCTTTTTTTTTTTTATTTCTATTTTTGAGAGAGAGAGAGAGAGAGAGGGCATGCCTGTGTGGGAAGGGGCAGAGGGAGAAGGAGCAAGAGAATCTTAAGCAGGCTCCAGGCTCAGTGCAGAGCCCAAAGTGGGGCTCAGTTCCAACGACCCTGAAATCAAGAGTTGGAGGCTTAACTGACTGAGCCACCCAGGCACCCCTAGTTGTTTTTCTCTCTTGATAAAAATGAATATTTTTTCTTTAGCTAGTGAGAATGATATAGACCATTATGTTTTTTTTCTAGAAATACAAAACAAAATTCAGTAATTGTAAGCATTTTCTCTGATCCCAATATAATTATTTGCCTATACTGTATATTTTACCTTCCTTTAACCATGCATTTTCTTTTCTTTCTTTTCTTTTTCTTTTAAGATTTTATTCATTTATTTGACAGAGAGACACAGCGAGAGAAGGAACACAAGCAGGGGTGTGGGAGAGGGAGAAGCAGGCTCCCTGCCGAGCAGGGAGCCCAGTGCAATGCAGGGCTCGATCCCAGGGCCCCGGGATCATGACCCGACCCGAAGGCAAATGCTTAACAATTGAGCCACCCAGTGCCCCATAACTATAAATTTTCTGATTTTACATGGTTTATATTATACCTTGTTTCAAATTCTTTTTAAGTAGCTGCTATGTAAGTTTTAACGTTGTTTAAAAGATTTAATTTATTTATTTGACAGAGAGACAGAGGGGGAGAGAGAGAGAGCACAGAAGGGGGAGGAGCAGAAGGAAGCGGACTCCCCTTAAGCAGGGAGCCAGAGAAGGGGGCTCGATTCCAGGACCCCGATATCATGACCGGAGCAGAAGGCAGGCACTTAACCAACTGAAACACCAAGGTGCCCCTTAACATTTTTTTACTTTTTTTTTTTTTTTGAAGTAGGCTTCAAGCCCAGCATGGAGCCCAATGCCAGGCTTGAACTCAGGACCCTGAGATCAAGACTTGAGCTGATTATCAAGAGTCGGATGCTTAATTGACTGAACCACCCAGGCACCCCGGTACTATGTAAGTTTAAAATGCATGCTGAAAATTCTAGCTCAAAGTAGTAGACTATATAAATTATAGGTGAATTCAATCAAATATTAGAAATTCCTTTATTCAGTAATAGCAACTAACGTTTTAAAAATAGTTACAATGAATGTGCCTGGACATTGTGCTAATCAATTTACCGTGAATAGCTAGTAAAACCCTATGATGTAAGTACTGTTATCACCCCCACTTCACAGAGGTTCAAAGAAATGAAGACTCTTCTGCAATGACCTGAAGCACTTTTATTAGGACCCAAGTATGGCTGACTTCCAAAGCTCAGGCTTCTAACCATAATGCACCTTGCATCCCAAGTTGCACTTTCTACTTTGCATGATTGATGGTTTCTTTGTGGGAGAATGCTCACTGCTGCCCCCAACGAAGCCGAACCCTGCTTTCTAACAATTGTTTTGCACCCAGTCGCTTATCCTGTTCGTCCTCTTAGTGGGGTCCTGGCCCACCCTCGGACCCTGGTCTCCCTATAAAGTCTCGTCCCATCAGATCCTCGTGCCTCAAGAGTCCCTTCCCCTCACAGCCTGGCAACCACAGCAGGGCCCTGTCCCCTCATACCTTGGTCTGCCTGAAGAGCTGGTCCTTTCAGACCGTGACCCCCTACCAGGTCCCCAACTCCTCAGACAGATGATACTAGCAGAGCCGTTCCCTCGGGCTCTCGCCCCCCAAAGCCCTCAGATCCTGTTTTCCAGCACCGCTGAGATGCTTGTACCCCAGGAGACAGCAATAGCCCTCAGTAAAGCTTCGCAAGCAATTCTCCTTACAAAGGTCCCATTCCAACCCCAAATTAAGGGCATCTCTCTACCTTTCCCCTTTCCAAACTTCTCCCAGAATCGTGTTTTTTTTTCATATTCTCACCTTTTTCTGCTTCTCATTCACGCTCCCCAACTTCCCCCACCATCTGGTAGCCCGGTTTCAGCTCCTGGAGCCCCCCCCAAAACTCACCCAACGTCCGTCCTCTCTTCAGGAGAGCAGCATTCCCAAACGGCTCCGCGCTTTACCTCTCACCTCGGTTCGTTATGGCCCTCTCTGCTGGGCGCTCCCCCCCACTCGCCCCGCCCTGAAAGCGCCTTTCAGCCAGTCGTCGCCCGAAGTCCCGCCCCCTCCAAGCCTATTGGCCACCTCTCCTAAAAAGTCCCGCCTCCTCAGCTTCCAGTCCTCCTCCCTGCCCCGCTTCCCTTGTTTTCATTCCCCCTGTCACACGAGGCAGTGGCGAACCCAAGGTGGGAGGGGCGAAATAGAGTGAGGGAAGGGGGGCGGAAAGAGGGCGGAAAGTGAAAGGCATAGAGCGCCTCTCTTTCCCCCGTCTGACTCGATTCTCGACTGCTCCGAGCAGCCGTTGTATTGTGGGATCGCGGCGCCGTGCCTGAGACGCTAGGATTCACAGGGGAGCCCACTCACTAGCGCCTCCTGTTGTCCGCAAGGCTGCCCTGCCATTCCTCGGCCCCCAACTCCCTCCACTCCCCCCCCCATCGCCTCCTCCTCCATCCTCCAGTTCAAAATGGCGGCGGCGGCAGCAGCGGCGGCCGCGATGGCTCCTCCGGGCTGCCCGGGTTCGTGCCCCAACTTCGCCGTAGTCTGCTCCTTCTTGGAGCGCTACGGGCCGCTGCTCGACCTGCCTGAGTTGCCGTTTCCCGAGCTGGAGCGGGTGCTGCAGGCGCCGCCGCCGGACGTCGGCAGTGGAGAAGGTAAGCGAGGGGCCCGAACGCCCGGCGGGAAGCGGCCCTGGCACGCTCCTTCTCTCCGCTCTTCACGGACACCCCGGGCCTCTGCGGCTCTGTCCTTCCCCTGGGGCGCAGCTCCGCCCGGCTCGGCTTCTCCGCCCAGCCCCCAGGGTCTTGGGCAGTGGGGAGGCGGGGCAGAGACCCCCTAGGGCCACTGGGCCTGGCGCCGAGAGGAGGTGGGGGCGTCGCGGGCTAGGTGTGGGCTGGGGGCGTGGAGTGGTCATTGTGTTGGTCTGCGGCCCCTGGGACTGTTCCCCCGGCGGCAGGGGCCGGTCCTCCACCCCTTCTCCCCCTGGGTGGCGGGGGAAGGGGAGCGCAGGTTCCGGCCAGCTTTGCGCTTTTCTCCTCCTCCCCTCCCTTGCTCCCTCCCTTCCTCCCACCATCCTCCCCACCATCTCGGGGGAGGCTGGGCTCATCTTCTCGGGGCGCCCCTTTCTCTCCCTCCACCTGGGTGGGCGGGGGCCAGCGGACACTTCAGCTCTCCCTCCCTCTAGTGGGAACTCCCCCGAGAGAGTCGCTCGCGTCTCTCTTCCCTTCCCCTCGAGGGCTGGTTTAACCCCCAAAACTCCTTCCTCAGAGTAGGGAGGTTTGCTCCTCCCCCATGGGAGGGGGTCCTCCTCCATTCTCGCTTTGGGGGTCGAAGTCGGTTCACCTCCTCCACTTTGGAGGGTAGAGGGTTAATTTTTCCTCCCCCATAGTTTTCCTCCTCCCTCTCCCCACCTCCCCCCAAATAATAGAAAAGCATCTCCCCACTTTTCTAATCCCTTCCCCCTTCATCTTGGCAGCAGGGCTTAGGGGAAGAAGTCGCCCTCCCATTTGCAGGGTGGGGTGGGGTGGTTAGTATGTAGGCTGGAGGAGGGGCTCAGACGGAGGGGGAAACAGTTGAAGAAGGTGCTTGTTGCTCATGTTTCTCTCTCTGGTGCTGCTGGTCTATTATTGGTGTTCGCAAGTGGTGCTCCTTCCACATAAGGCCACCGCGCGGGTGCAGGGCGCATGCTCTGCCCGGCCCCATTGAAACTTCCTGCTGCTGCTGCTGCTGCTGCTGCTGCTGCTGCTGCTGCTGCTGCTGCTGCTGCTGCTGCTGCTGCTGCTGGTTCTTTCGCTGGAGCATCTCAGCGCTGTGCCTGCTGCCTTCAGCCCTTACACTGAACGCGTGCACTCACCCTTATTTATTCCCGATCCATGCCTCTCCTTTCCTGGCATATTTCTTCCCTCAGAGGAGGGTTTTTTTTTTTTTTTTCCCCCTGTGTTCTGAGCATTGCCTTTATCTGTGAACAGTCCTTGGCTGGAGAAGAGACGTTTTCCAAATAGATTTTTTTGGGGGGGGGGAGTCCGTATTAGGTTGCTAAAGTGGACTGGGTATTGTATAAGACAGATAGCTGTTACCTTTCTAAGAAAACAAGGTTGCTCTTCAATTCTCCTTGGAAGTGAAGAAGTTTGTTAACAGAATGCGTTCACATTGCTAGGAAGGGTCCAGGTGTGAAGTTTTTCAAAATATTAGCTATAGGGAAAATGTTGTGGCTACCAAAGACTCAGATTAAAGTAGCAGTTATGGTACAGGCCTAGATCTCTTCTTATCAATAGCCCAAATCTCCACCCTTAACAAACTGTGGCATATAATCGGGTAGTTTTTTAAAAATTTTATTTATTAGAGCGCGAGAGCACACAAGGAGGAATGGTAGAGGGAGAGGGAGAAGCAGGCTCCCTGATGAGCAGGAAGCCTGACAAGGGACTGGATCCCAGGACCTGGAATCATGACCTGAGCCAAAGGCAGACCCTTAACCGACTGAGCCAACCAGGTGCCCCAAAAGGGTAGTTTTTTAATGTAGTATAAAATAGGGGTGATAAGTTACATTATATAAAGACTTCCTGCAGAATTTCTTTAAAAGTTAAGCTTCCCAATAGTTATTTTATTATCATTGCATTTACAGGGGAGTTTTCGAGAAGTAGTCACTATGAAGTAGAATGCCTTAGTAACTTGGTTTCAGGATACTTTTGGAAGTGTTAGTAGTATATGTATCTGAGAGAAATTTGGGGATTTGGGGAAAAGGATTGCTGGCAAATTGTTTTTGGAATTTGCTTGGACCAAGTTGAAAGGCAGGCATAGACCTGTGATGGTATTGTATTCTGGGTGGTGTACAAGTTTTCTTGCCTTCCATTCCTTTTAAGTATTTTGGCCACCGCATTTGGCTTGTTTTATAGAAGAAAAAATATTAGGGTCAGTTTATAGTTCATGTTACCTTTTCATCTAGAGTTGAACAGTTGGCCACCAGCTAAGTGAAAAATGAGATAAATTCTGGGCTGAGAGATTATACCAGTGGGCTCAGCCACTGTATTACCATTGGTATGGTTGCATCTGTAATAGTAGATCTTGCAATAATGTGACCTAAGAATAATCATTAATTAATGTTATACAGTTCAGGATACTTGGCAAATGAAGAGTCTGCAGGTAAAATGCCATTACTGTGTAGGGAAAAGATTATCAGTCCTTTGATGATGGTTAACCTACTTGTAACAGTTGGATTAAACATTACTGGACCAACTAACAAGATGTACTGAGTCTTTTTTGGAAAGGAGTTGTGTACTAGAAAGAATTAAAAGACACTGGTTTTAGCACGGAACAGTAATATATAAGTTGCAGGGCAAATTACTTAATTTCTATAGACCTCGTCTCCTGAGTGAATAGAGATAATATCTGAGGATCAAATGAAATATTTCAAAAATCCTTTCATAAACCAAACACTTGCAGTGTTCTTGTATTACAAATTTTATTAAAGATGTTTGTGAGATATAAGATACACAAGTTCATTTGGAATTAAACTGTTAAATTTTTAGCATGTTGTGAGACTAGGGGTATGAGCAAAGGTATCATATTGAGCTATTATGCTCTTTGGGAAAACTCTTTGTTATAATCAGCTGAGTTTTGCTGTATGTAAACTTGTATGTTTAAAAGGCAGTTCTTAGTGTTGCTTAAAGAATCCTAGTTTATAAAACTTTTGGTTTTTCCTAGTGTGATTGTCCCTTAAAAGGTGTTTTTGAAAGTATGTTCTTCTGAGTTACCAGTTTAAAACATTTTACCTAGTCAGTTTTTGTCATAGGTATGTCATTATGGCATCCTTTGGAGGAGACTGTAATTCTCTATATTGTCATTGTTTAAGCACTTTATGATCATTTCCCTAAAAATTTGCTTATAAGTTTTTATTTGACATGTGGCTTTAGCTTAGACTGCTTATTTGGTTTAAGTGTGAATGATATAATAACTAGCATTTATTATGTACAAACATCATCTCATTCCTCGTAACTGTTCTTTGAGGTTGGTACTATTACTCTTATTTAGCAGGCATAGAAACTAAGGTTTAAGAAGTTGATTCAGCTGCCCAGTGCCCAAGATTATATAGTTATTAGTAGAGTCTGATTTTTTAAAAGATTATTTATTTTAGAGGGGAGAGTGGAGAGGGTGCGTGTGCTTGCTTGTGTGGGGAGGAGGAGGGAGAGAGAGAACCTCAAGCCAACTTCCTGGTGAGCTTAGAGACTAACTCAAGTCCCCATCCCAGGACCCTGAAATCATGACCTGAGCCGAAATCAAGAGTCAGATGCTTAACCAGCTGAGCCAACCAGCACCCCTAGAATATGATTTCTAATCTAGGTCTATCTGAGTCCAAAGCCACAAAATTATATAATACCTTTCTAGGGGCCATGTTTCCTACACGTATTGTCACCAACCTGCAGAGGCGCTGTGTGGTTGTTTAAATATTCAAGGAACATATAGCAGTATTTGACATCTTTTGGTTGCCAGGTAAACTTACTAGTTTCATATAGTTCCTGATTTGAACATTAGATCGTGCTACATTCCTTTGGATGATGTGTCTTTGTGAAGTTGGGTTTTTGGGGGTTGCTGTGACAAATGCAAATACTGCATGAAAATCAGTGAGAAATAGGAAATAAGAATAGCAGTGTCCAATTTGATTCCAAGTTTGAGAAGTTGTGCATTGCCTCACTGTAATATGCATTCTGTAAGTAAGTGTGATTATTTAAGAATGAAGTGAAAACATTATTTTTTTTTCAGCTAAGGTAGATTAGTTTTTCAAATCTCTACTAACAGCTTGATAAGTGGAACTGTTAGTATTTCTTGGCCTAGTGCTGTTGTGAAAAAATTACTGAAATGCTGAGGGTGTTAGGAACTTAGAAAGCTTGGGAACTTGTGCTTTGAGATTATCATTGGTTTTTGTTGCCGGAAAGAAAGGAGTACTGTGTCCGTTTTGACTGTATTTTGCAGGGAGGAAAACCAAGGTGCAGAGATTGATTTCAAGTGTATGTAGCTAACCATTGGTGCTATTCAGACCATTCTTTTCAGAGTCCACCTGTGTGCTGAAACTGTCAGGAAAAAAAATTTAGATTTCTTGTTGCTATGAGTTAGAATTGGAAAAGGGTGTGCCAACTGAAGTTGCTTTCTTTTTTTTTTTTAAGATTTTATTTATTTATTTGTCAGAGAGAGAGAGAGAGAGAGCATGAGCAGGGGGCAGGGGCAGAGGGAGAAGCAGGCTCCCTGCTGAGCAAGGAGCCTGATTCGGGACTTGATCCCAGGACTCTAGGATCCTACTGAGGATGGACTGAGCCACCCAGGCGTCCCTGAAGGTGTTGTTGTTTTTGTTTGTTTGTTTGTTTGTTTGTTTTTAAGTAATCTCTACACCCAAGGTGGGGCCGGAACTTAAAACTCCAAGACTAAGAGTTGCATGCTCTACTAACTGAGCCAACCGAGTGCCCCTGAAGGTGTTGTTTGAGCCCCATTCCCTCATGGTCAACTTTTGCCCTCCTAATTCTGTGCTCTGTATGGACTTCTCCAGCTTCCTTCTGACTAAAAGTGGATGATTGGGAGGTACGGATGCAAGTAAAAATGAGCATTGACTTTGTGGGATTACTAACATCCAGGGCTCCCAAGTGTCTTTGCTGTACTTCAGAGGACATTCTTTTTCAAGAGGCAAATGCACTTTTTCATTCTTTAAAGGTAGTCTTTGTATAGGTATTGGTTGAAAAGTTAACATATCTACTTTTTTCTTTTACTTATATCTATTAATGTATGTGTGGATAATGTGTTATGATTCCCCTGGTTGGTACTATGGTTGACTGAGTTATTTGTATGGTATTAAATAAGTTGAATCATTCATTTTTGGTTTGATTTTTTTAAAAGTTTTTATTTTACTAGTGCACTTTTAGTTTCAGTCTGTTTTTTGCATTTTTAAATGATTGAACATACAGCTCTTACAGTCAAATGTCATTACAAAAGAATGTACCTTTTACGTATAACTGGAATTATGACTGGGACTTCTACTGGTGCTAATTGAATCGTGTGACAATTGTTTTTAGGTGAATTCTGCAAGGTAGAAAGATGACTTTACTGTAACTGGAGTCACTATCTGTTGCTTTAAGCAAAAGATCTCACCAGATGCACATGCTGAGAGTTGCATGGATCTACAGTGGTAGACCATTAATGGTAGCATTGTTGGAACCAGAGCCTGTTTTGGTTGAAAATGTCCAGTTTTTGTTCTTCCACTTTTGAATAAAGAAATATTCTTTAGACATTTATTAGAAGGAAAGAGAGATGTGTTTCTTCTCCATCATTTTTGGTATATCAGAGTTGAGGTATCCAAAAGTTGTGGAGGTTTGGAGGGAGATTGCTGGCACTGTCGCAGGACAGAGGATTTTTCTGGCTAAATTGGGCTTGTTAGTCCAAAGTGATTTACTTATTTTTTAATTTTCCCTTGAAATTTATCTGTGTTTTAAAATCTCTACTTGAAAGGTAAACGTTTATTAGCTACTTCATTTACTTAATATGTGTATTGAGTATCTGGTATATGCTAAGTACAGTAAACATTGTGGGGATTATTTTTTAAAAACACATTAAACGTGGGCTTTCTTTTAAGGATTTTCTAATCTAGTAAGAAGTAGCTAAGTTGAGCTTAACTTAAAATCACCATTCAAAGGCTAATTTTTCATCTGAGATTTTATCAAGTGCAGTAGTAGCCTATGAATTCTAGTCTGTAAATTAAGAGACTAAAAATATCTCTGACAATTTTATGGTGAGATGTACAAGCACATGCAGTATGGAAAAGTAAGAACAGTTCAGACCCAAAGTACATTTTAACCTGACTCATATATTCAAGGAAGATATTTATGTGTGTTCCTGGATTTAAGAAAACTTCTTTGGCTCTCTTCCTGATGAATATAATCTTAACATATTATGCCTTGGTGTTTTTTTGTTTTGTTTTGTCTTTCTTTATGGTAATCCCGTTATAAAAGTTATCAGTGTTTTCTAGGTGTGTGTAAGAATTTTTATAGTATCAAATATTGCTTGAGAAAGTAATCTGGGGCTTCATTTAAAATTTATTAGTTCTTTCAACAAATGGTAATTGATTACCTACTATGTGCCAGGCACACTTATACTCTAGCTGGGGATACATGAATGAAAAAGATAAGGTCTTTCAAACTTGCCATAGTTTACTAGGAAAGATAGACAATGAAGCAATAAGTTGGGTTTTTTAAAAAATGTGGACAAGTAATATTTGCACTTTGTAATGATATATATTTTAGTGAACTTTGTTTTATAATTTGTTTAGCTTTGTGTTTATTTTTATCTATGCCCTTTCCCCTGTGTTTGTACATGTTTATCTTAATCATATTCTGAATGATAGGTTTTTCTTTTTCACGTTTCATTTCTTGTACTAATCATGTACTTCTCTGGTAATAACTGAAATATATATATATTTAAAAGTAGTCTTTTATCAAAAAGTGAAATGGCTGAAGGTGGTCAGAGGTACAAATTTCCAGTTGTAATATAAATAAGTCATGGAGATATAATGTACAGTATGATGACTACATTTAATAATACTGTTTTGTATATTGGAATGTTGCTAAGAGAGTTGATCATTAAAGTTCTTATCAAAAGAAAAAAATTTGTAACTGGTGGTGAATGTTAACTAGGCTTGTTGTAATGATCATTTTGCAGTATATACAAATATTGAATCATGTTGTACACCTGAAACTAATATATTTTATGTCAACTATATCTTTTCTAAAATGTTCAAAAGAAATCTCCAAGGCTTTTTATAAAAGGACAATTGAGTTGCTTCTTTTATTTACTTTTAATTCTGAATTACCTCTCACAGTGACTGTTACCATCATCCACTCAAGTCACCTGGATCAGAAACTGAGGAACCATTTTACACTTTAACCTCTGGCATACTTTCTACTTTTTCCAAGTTTTGAATCTATTTCTTCTTTTTCTTTCTTTCCTTTCTCCTTCCTTCCTTCCTTTCTTTTTTTTTTTTAATTTATCTGACAGAGACAGTGTGCACACACAAGCAGGGGGAGCCTCAGAGGGAGAGGGAGAAGCAGGCTCTCCACTGAGCAGGGAGCCCGATGCAGGGCTTGATCCCAAGACCCTGGGATCATGACCTGAGCTGAAGGCAGACACTTAACCGACAGCCACCCAGGTGCCCCTTGAGTGTATTTCTTTATCCTCTCTTATATTCAGCCTCAGTTTTCTATCATTGTTGCTGTTGTTTTAGTCATGCTGAACTGGTTGCAGATCTCTGAAGGTATGAAAGATTTCGTACTTTATGCCTTTTCCTCATCCTCCTACTTGAGTTGAATATTGTCTCCCCATCTTCCCTTGCCCGCTCACTGTACTCCTACCCATCATTAATCTGCTCTTTAAGCTTTAGTTGCTCTGTGAAATTTTTCCTGCTTCCTTTCTAAGTTAAATTAACCACTTTGCCTCCTTACCCCACAGGAGCTCTGTAGATTTTATAGAACAGTACTTATAACACTTTTTGTGCTTATAGTCTAGCCTTGCCTACAAGACTGTAAGCTCCTTTTTTTTTTTTTTTTTAGGAGGAAGGGGGAAGGGGGAGGGGCAGAGAGAGGGAGAGAGAGAATCTTAAGCAGGCTGCATGCCCAGCACAGAGCCCACATGGGGCTTGATCTCAGGACCCTGAGATCGAGTCAGAGGCTTAACCGACTGAGCCACCCAGGTGCCCCAAGACAGTAAACTCCTTGAGGGCAGGAAAATGTTTATGAAATGAATAGTTATTTCCCTGTTCATTATAGGTCTGTTCTATTCTAAACTTTTTTTTTAGAATTAAATCTTATATAAACTCTTAAGTAAACATTTGCCGAATATAAGAGAATGAGATTCTTTCTGTTGCTAGCTGGAAGTAATTGACATATTGGTTAGTGCTAGCACTTGAAGTGACCAGATTTCATGTCCCATTTCATTAGTTGTAATATTGTGTTTAAAATGAATGCATGAGGGCACCTGGGTGGCTCAATCAGTTAAGCGTCCACCTTTAGCTCAGGTCATGATCCCAGAGTCCTGGGATTGAGCCCTGCTTTGGGCTCCCAGCTCAGCTGGGAGTCTGCTTCTCCCTCTACCCCCTGCTCCTACTCTCTTGCTATCTCTCTCTCTCAAGTAAATAAAATGTTTTTTAAAAAATACAATAAAATGAATGCATGTAGGGGTGCCTGGGTGGCTCAGTCAGATAAGCAATGGACTCTTGATTTCGGCTCAGGTCCTGGTCTCAGAGTCATGAGATCGAACACTGTTTAGGGTTCTGTGCTCAGCTGGGAGTCGGCTTCTCTCCCTCTGCCCTTCCCCCCACGAGCACACTCTTGCATGGGTGTGCGTGTATGTCCTCTCTCTCTCTCTCTCTCTCAAATAAATAAATCTTTAAAGAAAATAAAATGAATGCATGTCATTGGAAGTTAAAACCTAGTCTGTGATAGTCTAATGCAGGGGTGGGCATACTGTACCTTGTAGGCCAGATCTGGCCCATTGATTATTTTTGTAAATAAGGTTTTATTGGTGCACAGCCATACTAATTTGTTTACATATTGTCTATGGCTGCTTTCACACGGAAGTGGCAGAGGCAAGTGATTGTGACAGAGAACATATAGCCTGTATGACCTACAGTATTATCTGGCCCTTCACGGAAGATTGCTGATCCCTGTTCTAGTGAAGGGATCGGATCATTGTCTCTGGGTTTGAGAACTGTTTTAGAACCAGAATAATACAGATTTAGTGCCTAGAGTGTCTTGTGAATAAAAATAATAGAGCAGTAGTTTCCTCAGTATTTATCTAATTTGATGCACAACTCTTTTACTATTACTCTCCTTAGGTTAGGTGAATCTAAAACCTTTTCTGTTAACAGGGTGGTAACATTACATTGAACTAATTTCTTTCAAGGATAGCCATGACTTCCTCTGCCTAATTGTTACACAGCAAGGATGGGATGGGGATGAAGTAATATAGTAATTGGCAGTAATGGTAAGAAAAGTGTAATATTGCTGTTATACTGGCCTCAAAATCTCATCCAGGTGGGCTGGTTTTAAGATCTCATTTGGAGGTAGAGCCCCCAGGTCTTGGTCAGGATAGGGTTGGGTAAATGGTGATGCCATCAACTTAGGTGGGAAAGGATATATTTATTGAAGATATTCAAATGAATAAATAAAAAAAATCCTTAAAAAAAAAGAACTTAAAATAGTTATTTAAGTTACTCGGGGACAGAGGGTTGGGAGAACATACTAGAGAATACCCTGCTTACTAGTGGGTAGAATGTGTCTTGAGCATTAGTCAGTTTCACAGGGAAAGTGCAGAGTATTGGTTTATAAAGCTTTGGCACTTAAATGCTAGGTATGTCAGGGAATTTTATTTATTAAGATTTTATTTTTTTATTTGAAAGAGAGAGAGCATGAGAGTGAGAGGGAGAAGCAGAATCCCCTCTGAGCAGGGAGCCTGATATGGGGCTTGATCCCAGGACCCCGGGACTATGACCCAAGCCAAAGGCAGACGCCTAACCGACTGAGCCACCCAGGCACCCCACTTACTTATTTAAATTAGTAGGCTCCACGACCAACATGGGGCTTGAACTCAGGACCCTGAGATCAAGAGTCACATGCTCTACTGATGATAGCCAGCTAGGCACCCCTCAGGGAGTTTATTTTGATATTTCTATTCCTTTTCTCCTGAGCATCCTCACAGTTGACTCTGCAAATAAATATAATTGCCATTTCCTCAATGTTTAAATGTTAAAAATCTTTTAGGGAAAAAAATTAGAATGAGTTATTCCAAATTGTAGCTCGCTTTTGGTGTTTGGAATTTGGGGATATAACAAGATTGTAACACATTGGAGAACTTTGTCTAATAAGAAATACAACTGAGTTTAATTTATTTTCCCATTAAAGCCCTGCCAAGCTTTTCTTTATCAGAACCATGAAAGAAGCCATCTCCAGTAGTGTTAACTTGGGCCAGCATCTAAACCCAAACATTTCATAACATTCCTTATTTTGGAGACTTTTTTTTTGTCCTATAAATTTTGATTGTGAACTATTGGTTTATCCTTGTCTTTTCGTTTTCATGGCCTTATTATTTTATAGCCCTTTATCTTCTATGCTTATCTGGTTTGATCATGATAACTATGTGTTACCCTTTTTCCTTCCTATTTTCCCATATTTTGGACTTCACTTTTCAAACTTAATTATCTTCTCCATTTCCATCTTTTTTAGAAACAAAAATAAATGATATAAGTGCAAACATGAGGGGCTTTGGAGTGCACGGGCTCTAACATAATTTTCTAGGTTAAATAAGTGCCTTTAGTAATAATTTTACAGTTATTAGAGCTTACTCTTGAGCCAGGCTCTATAGTAAAGTCTTCTACCAAGATTACTTTAATTAATCCTCAGAACTGCTCTGTTGTACAGTTAGTATTTTCTCTTTACAGATAAAGCAACTTAGTCTTAGAGAAGTAAAGTAACTTGCCTGAAGTCACACAGCATTAAAGTGTTGGAGGAACATTTGATACAAAGATAGATCATAGTGTTTAGGAATTTAAAACTGGGTAAATCTGTCTTCAGAGCCCTAGTTCTTAACCACTCACTGTCTCCTCAGTTATGATCTTAGTATTGTAATGTGATCCTCCGTACCATGGTCTTGGTCTGAACACTGAGCAATGATTTGGACAATTAGGCTTCTGAGGCAGATTATAGCATGCTTTTCTACTCCTTTATGCTTTTTTACTTTTAAAAGTACCAATTTTATTATCATAAGCATTATTATAAAAGGTGTATTATTTTAATGGAATACTGAAATATATTAAAAGTAAAGAAATACAAATTCATAGATAGTTGAATGCCTTGAAGACAATTCTTTATCTGTTTGTTATTGCTTAGGACAACCCCAGTCTTTCTCAGACTTGGAAATAATTCTCTTCTTGAATCTGTTGAATTAAGACT
The DNA here is from genome assembly GCF_037043125.1 of Eumetopias jubatus. Lineage (NCBI taxonomy): Eukaryota > Metazoa > Chordata > Mammalia > Carnivora > Otariidae > Eumetopias > Eumetopias jubatus. The sequence goes on along the minus strand of NW_028274819.1, from coordinate 58,866,741 downwards.
CCATCTTCTGTAGCTGTAAAGTTTTGTGCAGTGTGTCATCAAAATGCTCCAGGGTTCATTCCCCTACTGTTAGGACTTCCATTTACTGTAATTGAAGAAGTGGTCTTATTTTTTTCCTTCTAGCTCAGTTGTTTTCAACCTTTATTATAATCAGGTGATTAATTAACTATTTCTGGCTGCACATTAGAATCACCTGGGGAATCCTTTTGAAAAATACTGATGTCTGGGCCCTAACCACACTCCAATAAATTTAGAGTCCTTGGGGATAGGGGCCTTGGCATCAGTGATTCTAATTTGTAGCCAGGAATGTCTGTTTTAATTTATTTGTCCTGTTACTTTTCTTCAAATTCTGTCTTTAAGTCTGTTTTGCCTAATATTAGTATAGCCACTCCAGCTGTCTTTTGGTTACTGCTTTGCCTGATAGATCTTTTTCATCTTTTTAACCTCATTGTCTCTTTGATTATAAAGAATGTGTCTTGTAAACAGCATATGTTTGTATCATGTTTGTATGAATCTAATTATGCAAGCAATTATATAGAAGTATAACTGCTGTAATAGAGGAGATACTTTGGGAGTATAAAAGAGCAAGTACCTACCTTTGCCCAGGTGATATCATAGTATCATTGTAATCATTATGGAAATTTGAACGATTGAATAGGCGATGGATAGGTGTTCCAGGTAGGGAAGAGCATGAGAAAAGCCATAGAATTGTGAAATAATATAGTGTGTACAGGAAGTTGCACCCTAACTTTAGGCATTATGTTTCTAAAAGATGTGTGGTTGACAAATTTCAGACCATGTGAGAAAATCCGATTATGACACATGAATTGTAAATGCCTTAGCAGTATTTTTCTTTAGTTTAAAGGAAAAAACACATTAAATGAAGGGAACATGTCAGTGACTTGACTCTAAATTCTATAAAGAATTCATTTTGCCTTATTCCGTTTGTTTCTATCAGAACTTAACATATAATAGATGCTCAGCTGTTAGTTGAATGAATAAATGTCACATATTTTAAATTAGAAATAATGGGTATTTTGAGGTAGTTTTTAATATTTTTTCTTATCCTTTGCTTGCTAGAGATTTGTCAGGGTGCAACTCCCATTTCCTTTTGGGTACTGCTTATAAATACTACTGAATCCCCCTCCCTCCATTCTTCTTCCTTGCTTTTTTCCTTCCTTCCTTGCCTCCGTTCCTTCCTCTGCTGTTTCCGCCTATGTCCTCATCATCTTGGTTTATAATAGTACCTGAAGTGGAAAATCTTTGTGTCATCACTCAATTTCTTTCTTGGATCATATGGTTATACCATGTCTTCACTGCATGCCAAAACGTATGTGTTAACCTCTGTCTTCTAAACTTACTACTTTTTGTAGGAATCTCAGAATATAATTTTGAAATCCAGTTTTTCTTTTATCTTTTCCAAGATAGCTCAGGGAAAAGTCATTTACTTTTATGCTATTTACCTTTTTTATTTTTTTTAAGATTTTATTTATTTGACAGAGACACAGTGAGAGAGGGAACACAAGCAGGGGGAGTGGGAGAGGGAGAAGCAGGCTTCCCGCCGAGCAGGGAGCCTGATGCGGGGCTTGATCCCAGGACCCTGGGATCATGACATGAGCGGAAGGCAGACGCTTAATGACTGAGCCACCCAGACGCCCTGCTATTTACCTTTTTTAATTAAAAAAAAAAAAAATTCCCAGCTCACTTTTTCTGAATTATTTCATATCTTCTTCACCAGGAGTGACCTGAAATTTTTCTTTCTTTTTTTTTTTAAGATTTTATTTATTTGTCAGAGAAATAGAGGGTGAGCACAAGCATGGGGGCTAGCATGCAAAGGGAGAAGCAGGCTCCCCGCTGAGCAAGGAGCCAGATGCTGGACTCCATCCTAGGAGCCTGGGATCATAACCTGAGCCAAAGGCAGACACTTAACAGACTGAGCCACCCAGGCATCCCTGAAATTCTTATGTCTAAAAGTAAAATTTTTTGAGTTGTTGGAAAGGCTTGAGGGTGGGGAATTCAGCCCAGGTCAATTGGTGAATTGGGGCAGTGGCTGTGGCCAGCTAGAGAAGTTCCCAGGTTTCTAAGCCTAGAGAGTAGGTAGTTAATAGTTCCATTTATTGAAGAAGAAATAGCCAGACAGGCCGAGGGTTTATGGGGGAAAGGTGTGATTCCCTGTTGTAAAAAAATTCAGAATTCTAATAACACATATGAGCACTATTTGAAAAACTAGCCATGTTTATTTTATAGCTTACTAAAAGCTTACTCTGAATAAACAGATTATGGCAGTCCATCTTATTTTACGGTTTTTTTGGTTTTGTGAATTATTTCAGTTGCTGTACATGTATATATTATACATATGTTAAGTATACATTTGTTTAGAGTGCCTTATTTATGTACTTAAGATAATTAAAATTAACTTTATTAAACTATCTTGCCATTGGTGTCCACTTGTATTCTCTTATAGGTAAAGCTTTCTATAACTGAGTAACTGTCATTTTCATTTCCAAAAAAACCTACAGAAGTATTTGTTATAATTGTAGAGATTGCTATGTTTTGCTGGATAAAGGTTTGGTAGTTGTTGAACATCTTCTCTATTCCCCCTTACCTATGAAGAATCAAATAGAAGTTCATATAAATTGAAATCCCACTCTAAATAGAGAAAAAAGAATGTCAGATAGTGTGGATTGAATCTGTTATATAGATGAGAAATACATAAGTAAACGTGTGTCATTTATGTGGGTTGATAGTTGAGTAATTCTTCATTAATCTTGAAAGATTGTCTAGCAGAAATGTTTGAGCTGTATTCTGTTTTCGGAGTGACTCTTTTCCCACCGTTACACATGCTATTAGACACCGTGTGGTAACTCAAACTTATAATAATGTTTTTTTTTTAAAGATTAAAAAAATTTATTTATTTTGAGAGAGAGAGATCATGAGCAGAGGGGAAGGGCAGAGGGAGAAGCAGGCTCCCCACTGAGCCGGGAGCCTGATGTGGGACTCAATCCCAGGACCCTGAGATCATAACCTGAGCCGAAGGCAGACGCTTAACCGACTGAGCCACCCAGGCACCCAAACTTATGTTTCTTGAGTTATAATTAAACTCTGGTCTTACGCCATTTAATTAGTGAGAGAGATCTCCACCATCTTGAAAGACGAAATATTATCACTTAAAGAAATTACATGTACTTTGTAAGCTAAAATTATCAATAATGTAAACAGTCCATAAAGAAGTTAGTACTGGGAGATTTTCTCCCATTTCCTCTAAGGTTGATATTAGAGCACAGTAAGTTGCTTTAATTATTATAGTATTGTCAAGCAATGTAATAATCTTAACAGGCTCCCTCCCTGACCCTATCTCTCAGTCGCACACCCAACCTGGCCATGTTTTAATTACGTGGATTTTAGTTCCATATTGTCAATTGTTTATTTTTATGTTTCTCAGCAATGATTTATATCAAACTATATGTTTTTGTAATTTATGTGCTCACCACTTTTTTTGGTTCTCCCTTTTTTCTTTTAGATTCATTCTTTTTCTGTAGTACATTATTTTTCAGTGTTTCTGAGTGGTGAACTTTGAGTTCTTGCATGTCCAAAAATATACTTATTTTGCACTCTGATCTGACTCCCCATTTAAAGTGCAGTATTCCAGTGTTCAAATAATTTCCCCCTCCAGAACTTTGACAATATTGCTCTTTTATCTTCTAGCACCCACTGTTGCTGGTGAGAAATGTCAGTCTGATTCTTGTTCCTTTGTAAATGAGCTTCTTTTCCTTCCTGAAAGATTTTATAATTTTATTTTACATACTGGGAGTTCTGACATTTTCTAGGATGTGCCTTTTTCATTCAGTTGCTTTGCTTTTGCTTTTATTTTTACTTTTTAAGACATTAAAATTACAGATTTATTTGAAGCCCTCTGTGTATTATGCCTGTTCTGATTCTCTTTCCTCCATTCCCACAGGCAACCACTGTCCTGAAGTTTGGACTTTATTATTCCCATGAAAATTTTTATACTAAGAGTGTGTATTTATGTATTCATAAACAATACATGGTATGGATTTACATGCTTTGAAACTTTACATGTGAACAGTATAATACTCTACGCATTCCTCTGCAATTTCCTTTATTCCCCCAACACTGTTTTTTAAATATATCCATGTTGATGCATGTTGTTTTTATTTACTTTAACTGTAGTATAGTATCCTATTACATAAAAGTACTGCAATTTTTTAAAATTGGTGGATATTAGGTTTGTTTTATACTGCTAAAAGTAATGCTGTAATGAATATTCTAGCGGCTTTGCCTAGAAGTTGGAATTGCTGGACTAAGGGTATATAAATTTTTGTTTTAGTTTTGGTGTAGCCTGGTTGTTTTCCAAAGTGGCTTTATCAATTTATATACTGCCATCGGTGTATGCGGATTCCCATTCATCCAGATACTGAGTTGGTATTGTCAAACTTTTATGGTTTTGATAATGTAATTGTGAATTAGTTTCTTATTGTTATTATAAGGTTGAGCATTTTTCATGTTTTTTGGCCGTTTGATTTTCCCTTCTGTGAATTGCCCTTTTATTCCCTTCTGTGAATTTCCCCAGTTTTCTTTGTGATTGTCTGTTTTTATTGATTTGTAACAATTCTTAATATATTTCAGCTGTCAGTCCTTTGTCATTTTTATTTGCAATGTAAACAATACTGCTTATCTTTTATACTATTTTTATACTATCTCGTTAATCTAAACTTTTAAGTTTCAGTGTAGTATAATTATAAATATTTTTTTTAAAGTTTACACTTTTTATATCTTGTTTAAGAAACCTTCCTCTTTATGATCCTGAGGTCATAAGATACTCATCTGTGTTTCCTTTTAAAAGTTTTGGTTTTCAGATTGTAATCTTAAACCTCTTGGAATTTATTTTTGTGTAATGTGTGAGGGTCCCCCCTCCCGCACTAATTTGTGATGCCACTTTCACATACTAATTTACACATAAATTACAAATAAATCTAATTCTAGGCTCTCTGTTACATTAGTGCATTCTTCAGCACTTGGTTTTACTTACTATAGCTTTAAAGTAAGTCCTTCTATTTGCTAAGGCAAGGTCTCCTACCATGTTCTTTTTGAAATGCACTTGGTTATTTTCAGTCCTTTATAGTCTCCTCTGACTTTTAGAATGGAATGTCAAATTTCACAAAAATTCTTGGTTGGATTTTATCCTGATGTACTGCAGTACAATGCAATTCTTACTCCAGTCACCTGGAGGTAGTGACAGCTTCCACAGGCTTAAGGGCATGGTCACCAACAAGACTGCCTCCATTGCAGATGCCGGCCACAAGTTCCTGCAGTCTGCTTCAGGTTTGATAATTTGCTGGAACGACTCACAGAACACAGAAAAGTGCTATACTTAACGATTATGGTTTTATTTTAAAAGATAAAATTTAGAACCAACCAGATGAAGAGATACATAAGGCAAGGTCTGGGAGGGTCCCAACAGAGAGCTTCCATGCTCTCTCCCTGTGGAATCAGGGCATATCAGTCTCCCGGTGTATCAATGTATTCACCAGTCAGGAAGCTCTTTTGAACTTCAGTGTTTATCAGTTGTTGTTGATGTTTTTGCCCCATGATTGAACTTAATATTCAGTCCCTCTCCCCTCTTATGGAGGTGGGGCTGATATCACTAATTTCTTTAGTATGCTGCTGGATTCAGTTTACTTGTATTTCGTTGGAAGATTTGTGTCCATATTCACAAAGGTTACTCTTCTGTAGTTTCCTTGTGCTTTCTTTGTCAGGTTTTGGTATCAGAGTGATACTGGCCTCATAGAATGAGTTGGAAAGTGGTCCTTCTTTCCTGTGTTTTGGAGGAGTTTGAGAAGGATTGGTGTTAATTTTTTGGTAAATGTTTGCAGAATTCACCAGTGAAGTCATCTAACCCTGGGTTTTCTTGGGGGAAGTTTTTTGGTTAAATAATCTCTTTACTTTAATACCCTGTGTGTATTCAGATTTTCTATTCTTGGGTAAGTTTTGGTAGTTCATTCCTAGGAATTTGTCCATTTCATTTAGGTTTTTTAATATGTTGGCATTCAGTTGCTCATTGTGTTCTTTTAACAATCTTTCTATTTCTCTAAGGTCATTAGTAATATCCTGCCTTCATTTCTGACTTTAGTAATTTGAATCTTATATTTTTCTTCATCAGTCACGCTGAAAGTTTGTCCATTTTGTTCATCTTTTCAAACAATGAACTTTTGATTTCTTTGAATATGATTCCATTTCTATTAAATTTCCAAATTAGGCAAATCCATAGAGACAGAAAATAAATTAGTAGTTGGTGGGAGTTGAAGTAGGGGGTATTGAAAGAGATGAGGTTCCTTTCAGGGTTGATGGAAATATTCTGTTAATTAGGTAGTGGTGGTGGTCGTACAATATTGTGAATATACTAAAAAGCATGGAATTATACACTTTAAAATGGCTAAAATGGTGGATTTTATGTTACGTAAATTTTATTTAAACAAAAATTTTTTTTCAAGAGTTAATTGATTACATATGTATGGGTCTATTTCTGCACCCTGTGTTCTGTTTCAGTGATCTATTTGTCTATCTTTGAGGCTAGTATCACTCTGCCTGGACTCAGCTCTAGCTTTGTAGTAAGTCTTGAAGTCAGGTAATTTAAGCCCTCCAACTTTATTCTTCATTTTTAAAGGTGTTTTAGCTATTTTAGGTCCTTTCCATATGAATTTTAGAATAAGATTATCAATTTCTATAAAATATTTCCTGAAATTTTTATTGGGATTATGTTGAATCTACAGGTGAATTTGGGCAAAATGACACCTTAAAACATTGAGTCTTCTTATGCATGAACTCCACTTTTTTAGGTTTTATTTAATTTTTCTTAACAGTATGTTGTCTTCTACAGCTCTTGTCACATTTGTCCCTAAATATTTTGTGTTTTTTTTATGATAAACTAAATGTATTGATGATATATAAAAACATAATTGGTTTTTCATATATCGATCTTATATTCTGCAATCTAACTAAACCCATTTTATTTATTTATTTATTTATTTTTAAAGATTTTATTTATTTGACAGAGAGAGACACAGCGAGAGAGGGAACACAAGCAGGGGGAGTGGGAGAGGGAGAAGCAGGCTTCCCATGGAGCAGGGAGCCTGATGTGGGGCTCGATCCCAGGACTCTGGGATCATGACCTGAGCTGAAGGCAGACGCTTAACAACTGAGCCACCCAGGCGCCCCCCAAACATTTTAAATAGCTTTAAAAAAGCGACTCTTCATAGATGATCATGTCATCTATAAATAAAGACAGTTTTACTTCTTTTTTTTTTCTTTTACTTGCCAGAACTACACATAGAATAGTGAATGTAAGTGGTGATCATGGACATTTTTGCCTTTGTTCTGCTCTTAGGGGGAGAGCATTCTATCTTTCACCACTAAGTCTGATGATAACAAGATTTTCCCTATGCCCTTCCTCAGGTTGAGAGAGTTCCCTTCTATTCCTAGTTCGCTGAGAAATTTTATCAGGATTGCATATTGGATTTTGTCAAAATTTTGGGGATATATTGAGATGATTATGATTTTTCATTTTAAGTTTGTTAATGTGAATTACATTGTTGGATTTTTTTATTTTAAGATTTTATTTATTTTTTTGACAGAGATACAGCAAGAGAGGGAACACAAGCAGGGGGAGTGGGAGAGGGAGAAGCAGACTTCCCGCTGAGCAGGGAGCCCGATGCGGGGCTCGATCCCAGGACCCCGTGATCATGACCTGAGCCAAAGGCAGACGCTTAACGAGTGAGCCACCCAGGCACCCCCACATTGATGGATTTTTAAAAACCAACCTTACATTTCTGGTGGGGGGATGGATAAACACCACTTAAGTCATTGCTGTGGAATGAATTATATCTCCTCCAGATTTATATTTTGAAGCCCTAACCCCAATGTGACTCTGTCTGGAGGTAGGGTCTTAAGAGGTAATCAAGGTTAAATGAAGTCTTAAGAGTAGGGCCCTAACATGATAGGGCTGTGATCTCTTATAATAAGAGAAGAGATCTCTCACTCTCTGTCATGTGAGAACACAGTGAGAAGGTGCTTGTCTGTAAGCCAGAAGAGAACTCTCACCAGAATTTGACCATGCTGGTACCCTCATCTTGGACTTACAGCCTCAAGAACTGTGAGAAAATAATTTCTGTGGTTTAAGCCACCCAGTCTGTGGTATTTTGTTATGGCAGCCTGAGCAGACAAAGACAGTCATTACGAATTACCCTTTTTATGTATTTGCTAAAATTGTGTTAGGAAATTTTGCATCTGTTTTCACAAGGGATATTGCTCTGTAGTTCTCTTTTGATGTGTTTATCTGATTTTGTTATCGGGGTATAATATTGGCCACATGGAAGGAACTGTGAAGCATTTCCTCCTTTTCAGTTTTCTGGAACAGTTTGTGTAGAATTGGTATTCTTTAAGTCTTTGGTTTAATTCACCAATGAAGCCACTTGGGCCTGAAGTTTTCCTCATGGGGAAGTATTAAATTACAGATTTAATTTCTTTAATAGGTATAGGACTATTTATTTTGTCTGTTTCTTTTAGGATGAGCTTTGGTAATTTGTTTCTTTCAAAGAATTCTCATTTCATTGAAGTTACAGAATTTATCAGCATATATTGCTGATAGTGTTCCAATTATCATTTCCATGTCTATAGTATCTGTAATCTGTTGTATTTCTGACATTGTTAATTTGTGTCTCCTTTTTTCCCCCTCTGTTTAGTCTGTATAGTGATAGTAGCTTATCAATATACAGATATTTTTAATTTTTTTCAAAGAACTGGCTTTTGGTTTCATTGATTTCTACTACTTGTTTTTTCCTTTCTTCTGTTTACACTGTGTTTCATTTGCTCTTAGTTTATTAAGGTAAAAGCTTTGGTCATTGATCTGTGAACTTTTCAAATGTAGATTGTTCTATAAATTTCTCTATATACTTCTTTAGCCGCATGCCACAAAATTTATTATATTGTATTTTTATCATGTTTGATACGTTTTTCACTGTCATTTCTTTAAATAATTTTACCCCTCCTTTTTTTTAAAAAAAAAAAGATTTTATTTATTTGACAGAGAGAGACAGCGACATAGGGAACACAAGCAGGGGGAGTGAGGGAGGGAGAAGCAGGCTTCCTGCAGAGCAGGGAGCCCGATGTGGGGCTTGATCCCAGGATCCTGGGACCATGACCTGAGCCACCCAGGCGTCCTTACCCCTCCTTTTTTAAAGAAGGTTTTATTTATTTGAGAGGGAGAGAGCATGAAGGGGGCAGCAGCAGGCAGAGGGAGAAGCAGACTCCCCACTGAGCAGGGAGCCAGATGGGGGGTTCGATCCCAGGACCCTGAGATCATTATCTGAGCTGAAGGCAAACACTAAACCAATTGAGCCACCCAGGCATCCCTCCTTTTTTTTTTCTTTTAAAATTCCAAATTAGGTGTATATTTGACCACTTAAAGTTGTCCCACAGTTTATTTATCTGTGCATTTATTTTTGGTCTTTTTTTCCCTATTGTTTTTTTATTTAGTTATTTTTTAAAGATTTTATTTATTTATTTATTTATTTGACAGAGAGAGAGAGAGAGAGACAGCGAGAAAGGAAACAAAAGCAGGGGGAGTGGGAGAGGGAGAAGCAGGCTTCCTGCAGCAGGGAGCCTGATGCAGGACTCAATCCCAGGGCCCTAGGATCATGACCCGAGCCAAAGGCAGACACCCAACAACTGAGCCACCCAGGCGCTCCTAGTTTTTAGTTTTTTATTGCTGTGTTTTTAAGTTCACTAATTTTGACCATACTTAATCTAGTATATCCTATTCAGGGTTTTTTAATCAGAAACTGGTTTTCCTTTCCAGAATTTTTATTTAGGTCTTTTTTGGTTTTATTCTTTAGTTTCAGAGGTACAATTTAGTGATTCATCAGTTGCATATAACACCCAGAGCTCATTACATCAAGTGCCCTCTTTAATGTCCATCACCCAATTATCCCTCCCCCCCGACCTCCCCTCCAGCAACCCTCAGTTTGTTTCCTAGAGTTCAGTGTCTCTTATGGTTTGCATCCCTCTCAATTTTCATCTTATTTTATTTTTCCTTCCCTTCCCCTATGTTCATCTGTTTTGTTTCTGAAATACCATTTATGAGTGAAATCATATGATATTTGTCTTTTTCTGACTGATTTACTTCACTTAGCATAATACCCTCTAGTTCCATCCATGTTGTTACAAATGGCAGTAGGTCTTTATTATATCATCCATGTCTTTATTCCACATGTTCATTCTTTCCTCTAGTTTCTTGAACATACAGGTTATAGTCATTTATAGCCCTATAATCCCATATCCCTTTATTAGTTCTATTATTTGAGTCACGTAGTGGATTGTTGTTTTTTTTTTTTTTCTTCTCACTGTGGGTTGAATTCTTTGCTTCCTTTGCTTGTCTGGTAATTTTTTTTTTTTTTAAGATTTTATTCATTAGAGAGATCACAAGCAGGAGAGAAGGGTAGAGGGAGAAGCAGACTTCCTGCTGAGCAGGGAGCCCGATGAGAGGCTCAATCCCAGGACCCTGGGATCATGACTCGAGCTGAAGGCAGACGCTTAACCCACTGAGCCACCCAGGTGCCCCGCTTGTCTGGTAATTTTTTATTAGATAGTAGACATTGTAAATTTTACTATACTAGAAGCTGGATTTTTGTTTTTACTTGTTGTTTTGTTTTTACTTTTTTTATTTTTTAAAAATATTTATTAGAGAGAGTGTGTGTGAGCCAAGGGAGGGGCAGGGGGAGAGGGAGAGAATTTTAAGTAGTCGCAGTGCTGAGTGGGGAGTCCAACTTGGGGCTTGATCTCATGAAGCTGAGATCATGACCTGAGCTGAAACCAAGAGTCGGACATTTTAACCGACTGAGCCACCTAGGTGCCCCTTGTTTTTGTTTTTAAAAAATTAAGTATACTTGCCATACAATGTTATATTAGTTTCAGGTGTACAACATCATGATTCAATGATTCTGTAGGTTACTCAGTGCTCACCAAGGTAAGTGTAGTCACCATACATTATTGCAATGTTATGGACTGTATTTCCTGTGCTGTACTTTTATCTCCATGACTTACTTTTTTATAACTGGAAGTTTGTACTACTTAATCCCCTTCACCTATTTGGCTCATTCCTGACCCACCTTCCGTTTAACAACCACCAGTTTGTTCTCTTTGTTTTTTGCTTGTTCATTTGTTTTTTTAGATTCCACAAATAAGGGAAATCATGTGGTTTTCTCTATCTGACTTTCTCTATATGACTTACTTCACTTAGCATAATAACCTCTAGGTCCAACCATGTGTCACAAATGGCAAAATTTCATTCTTTCTATGGCTGGTAATATTCCATTGTGTGTATGTACCACATCTTCTTTATCTATTCATCAATGGATGGACACTGGGTTGCTTCCATATCTTTGCTATTGTAAATAATGCCACAGTACATGCTAGATAATTGCGTACACTTATATTCTCTGGGACATATTTATGTGGAAACTTTTAAGGGGGAGGGGGCAGAGGGAGGGGGACAGAGAGAATCATTTTTTATTTTTTTTATTTTTTTTATTTATTTGACAGAGAGAGACACAGCAAGAGAAGGAACACAAGCAGGGGGAGTGGGAGAGGGAGAAGCAGGCTTCCCGTAGAGCAGGGAGCCCGATGCGGGGCTCAATCCCAGGACCCTGGGATCGTGACCTGAGCCGAAGGCAGATGCTTAATGACTGAGCCACCCATGCGCCCCAAGAATCTTTTTTATTAATTTAAATTCAATTAACATATAATGTATTATTGGTTTCAGAGGTAGAGGTCAGTGATTCATCAGTCTTATATAACACCCAGTGCTCATTACATCATGTGCCCTCCTTAATGCCCATCACTCAGTTATCCTATCCCCCACCCTCTTCTGCTCCAGCAATCCGCAGTTTTTTTTCTTGTGATTAAGAGTCTCTTATGGTTTGTCTCCCAGGACAGAGAATCCTAAGCAGTCTCCATACTCCGCAGAGCCCAACATGCGGCTCGATCTCACAACCCTAAGATCATGACCTGAGCCGAAATCAAGAGTCGGTCGCTTAACCAGCTGAACCACCCAGGGGCCCCAGAAACTAATTATTTAGTATCTTGCTCTTAAGCTTTGTTAGGTGTGAGGCTGGATATGTGTTTGTCCTAGGGCTAGTGTTTTTCCTACTGAAACAAGATTCATTTTTCTGTAAAGAGTCAGCTACTAAATATTTTAGGCCTTATAGGCTAGAGAATCTCTGTCCCAACTACCTATCCTTTCTGTGGTGGTATGGAAACAACCATAGATAGTATTTAAATGAATGAGCATGGTTGTGAACTTTATTCTTGGATACTGTAATTTTAATTTCATAAGTTTTCAGTTGTCATGAAATATTACCTTTTGATTTGGGGGGGCTATCTCATAATGCAGAAACCATTCTTAGTTCTTGGGCTATACAGAAATAGGAGGTGGATCAGATTGACCTCTGGGATGTAATTTGTTGGCCCCTGCTCTAATCAGTGCTATTTGATATATGAATATTTCTGTTCTGGCTCTTAGAGACAGGACTTTCTCAGTCTCTTAGACCTCTGTGGGCATTGGGCATTGTTCCTTCTGTTCCTTTTGAGTGATTCTTTCTGTGACCTTGGGTAGTTTACTCACATACTTGCACTGATCAGTACTTTGATATGAAGACTCAGAACCATTTTCAGATTTCCAGAGTGCCCTCTACAGCTTTCTGTTCTCTGTCACTGTACTCCATGATCTCTAGTTCATGTCTCTAGTTTGCCTTCTTGACTTCCAGCTTCATCTCTTTAATACAGGAAAATGACCAGGTTTTGACTGGGTCCTCCCTTTTTGCCTTTTACCCAGGTAGTACACTGGGGTGATTTTAGGGCTTCTCTCCTTTGTTTCTCATCTGTAATATTCATTTTCTTTTGTTGCTTCCTGTTTAATGTCTTGAGTGTCATTGTTTCATAGATTTTGTTGCATTGCTTAGTTGTTTCAGGCAGTAAGATCAATATAGTTCTTGTTACTCCATATTTATCACAAAGACAAGCGCATTACTTTTTTTTTTCCTTTTTCTTTTTTTAACTGTCATTTAAAGGGATTTGGGCAAGAGGGGTCAGCCCACCATCTTGATGTAATGTAACCATTACTGTATTTCTAGAAAATTAAAATTAAGGGAATCTTTTATTCCCTAAACGTGTATTGAGTACTTTTTGTATGCTAAACCCTTCTCTAGGTATTGTGAATAAAACTTCAGTGCAACTTCCATTTTAGTGGCCTCCAACTTTAGATGGTGAACATAATGTCTACTTACATGAAATAGGAAATATATATGTTCCTTAGGGACTTACTGGCTTGTGTGTATCATAACCAGGGTCCATGAGTCATTTAAAACATTTTAAGATGCCAATTTTAAATTTAAATAAATACACGTTTATTTGTTAAAATGTCACATAGGCTAACAGTGACATTGTATCATTGAATTTATATGAAATACTCTTAACCCACCATGGTAATTTCTTTTCCCCTTGCTGGTCAGATATTTTTATTGATAGTTGATGATAACCTTGCTAAGTAAAACACAGGAGATCTGAATAAATTCAGTTTGGTAAACAAGTATTTTAAAATATAGTATCTGTGGTGAGAAATAGTCTCAAACAAGGTTGTATAGAGTAAAAAACATGGCCTTCATTATTAACTGGGTTAGAATCTCAGTTTTGCAACTTGATATTGGTATGACCTGGGCAAGTTAATAATTTCTGAGCCTCTTCATAATGGAGACAATAATACCTCTGAAGTTGTTTCAAGGATCTAATATTAGTTCCTTTTACTTATGATATACTGTTGTTTCATTTAGTTAGTTCATGTATAAAAAATAGATTTATTTATAATGCATTCTTTAAATTCACATGATCTACTCAAGTCCTTTTTTTTCAAATTTTTATTTAAATTCTAGTTAGTTAACATATAGTATAACACTGGTTTCGGGAGTAGAATTTAGTGATTCATCACTTGTATATTACACCCAGAACTCATCATAACAAGTGCCCTCCTTAATACCTCCCTTCATCAACCCTCAGTTTTCTATCATTAAGAGTCTCTTATTATTTGCTTCCCTCTCTCTCTTTCTTTCCTTCCCATATGTTCATCTGTTTTGTTTCTTAAATTCCACATGAGTGAAATCATATGGTATTTGTGTTTCTCTGACTGATTTTGCTTAGCATAATGCACTCTAGCTTCATCTATGTTGTTGCAAACACAAGATTTCATTCTTTTTGGTGGCTGAGTAATATTCCGTTATATAGATATACATACACACACATGCACACACACACAGATATATATGCCACATCGTCTTCAGTTGATGGACATTTGGTCTCTTTCCATAGTGTGGCTTTTGTTGATAATGCTGCTATAAACATCTTTTTTAGTTAGGCAGAGGAGGTTAGGCCTACCACTACTACGGCTTCCTGCCCCGAAGCAACTTTGGAGACACAGAAATAGGAAGAGGGAGTCTAATGAGAACCTGGAAGCCTCACTGAGTTGTGGAGGCAAAGATTGGAAGTTGTAGATGCTTAGGCAAATAGAAGTTGCATAGCCAGGTTTTGAAAAGAAAGGAGCTATGCAGAGAAAAGGACTCCAGAAATCTGTGTAGGAGCCACCTTGAGTCTGCTGCTGAATACTAGGATCATAAATGTATAAAGTGAAACTGTTAAGAGTTTCCAGGGGCTTATTAGCAGAATATCCAGGGGCTTATTAGCAGAACATTTACTGAGTTTACACAAGAGACGTTTAACTCTGACCAGACATAGTGGATGAACCTTTGGAGTACTCAAGGCATTCAGTGGAGAACCAAGTGGGTTTGTTATATAGTAAAAACAGAAGAGTCCTCAGAGGGCTCAAATGGATCTATACATAACTGACTGCCAAAACAAAGCCTAACTCTCTTTACAGAATGATCACAAATACTCAACAACCAGAGTGTAACATTGGTATTTTCCAGCATCCAAGCATAAATTGTTAGATATGCCAAGAAGCAGGTCCCTTGTAACCCATGGCCAAGAGAAAAATCAGCCCAAAGAAACAGATTAGGAATGACAGAAGTGATGGAACTAGCAGACAAGGATGTTAAAATAGCTGTTATAACTGATAAATATATTTAAAGAAAAATATGAACAATAACAGAGAAATGGAAGATATAAAACCATATGGAATGTGTAGATATGAAAAATAATACTATCTGAAATAAAAAATTAACAGCAGATTGGACAATGCAGAACAGACTAGTGAACTTGGAGATCTAGCTTAGACTATCTTAAGGTGGAAGCAGAGAAAAGAGGACTGAGAACAGTCAAATAACTCTTTTGTGTGTGGGACAATACCAAACAGAACACAACAAAATGTATTTGACATCCTAGAGGGAGGATGAAGTCCAAAATATTGTAAGAAATAATGGCTCGAAATTTTCCAAATTTGTTGAGAATTATGAAGTCACAAATCCAATAGTCTTAACAAACTGAATGGCCAAACACACACAAAAATACCAAGCCATAACAAATTCCTAAAAACCAGTGATAACGAATTTTGAAGGTAGCCAAAGAAGACATATGCAGAGAAACAATGAAGCCTTTTTATTATTAAAAACTATGCAAACTAGGAGATACTGAAATGTTTTTAAAGTACTAATTGAAAAAAAAACTATCAACATTTACTTATATAGCCAGGAAAATATCCTTGGAAAATGGGAGTATAATTATAAAAAACCTTTTCAGACAAAGAGAGTATGTAAGCTGCCTGACATGCATTTCAGAAGTATCTTCAGATGGCAAGAAAATGGATCAGATGAGAGCTTGAACCTAGATAAAGAGATGATAAGTGAAAGAAATGATAAATATGGGAGTAAATATAAAATACATTTTCCCTAGTTTTGAGTCTTTAAAAAAGACAATTGACTGCTTAAACAAAAATCATAATGTAAGTTTTATATGTTTAGAAGGAAAATGTATGGCAACTGTAGTATTAAGGATGATAGCAGGGAAATGGAAATACAGTGTTGCAAGGGTAAAAAGCGTTCACATTTTACATGAAGTGGGACAGCATCATTTGATGTTACACTGTTGAGTTAAAGATGCATATTGTAAAACCTGGAGCAAACACCAAATATTAAAATAAAAAAGTATGCCTAATTAGCCAATAGTGGATAGTAAATAAAATGCTAAGGTATGTTCACTTTATTTTATTTCATTTTTTAAAAAGTATGTTCATTCTATGCAAAACACAGTAAAAGACAGAAGGAACAAAGAAATGTTGGAATATGTAGTAAACAAATGGCAAGATTGTAGAATTAAATCCAGTTTTATCAACAATTTATAAATGGTTTTAATTGGGGTGTGGCAAACTTTTTCTGTAGAGCCAGATTAAAGAATATTTTAGGCTTTGTGGTCAATATAGTATCTAGTGAAACTGTTCAGTTCTGCCAGTATAGCATAAAAGCAACCTAGACAGTGTATAAATGAATAAGTATGGCTGTATTCCAATAAAACAATAGACACTGAAATTTGAATTTCATGTAATTGTCACATGTTACAAAATACTATTTTTAAAAGATTTATTTATTTGAGAGAAAGCGAGCAAGCATGTAGGGGGAGGGGCAGAGGGAGATGGGAGAGAGAATCCCAAGCAGACTCCACGCTGAGCACGGAGCCCGATGTGGGACTCGATCCCATCACCCTGAGATCATGACTGGAGCTGAAACCAAGAGTTGGACTCTCAACCAACTGTGTCACTCAGGTGCTGCCAAAATATTTTTTAAAGATTTTTGTTTTTAAGTAATCTCTACACGCAGCATGGGAGTTGAACTCACAACCCTGAGATCAAGGGTCACATGCTCTACCAACTGAGCCAGCTAGGCTCCCCACAAAATACTATTTTTTTTTCTTTTTTCCCCACCAACCCTTTAAAAAGGTAAAGTCATTCTTAGTTTGTGGGCTATACAAAAACAGATGACAGGGTGCATTTGCTTTGTGAGCCTTAGTTTGCTAGCCCTTGGCCTAAAACTTTTGTCTCTGATTTCGTTACCACTAGCCACCTGTGGATTTAAGTTAAAAATAATTCTAACGAAAAGATATTGTCAGAATGTATAAAAAAAAAAGCCCAACTATATGCTACAAAAATCCACTTTAAATATAAAGATACAGTTTAAGATGAAAGGTTAGAAAATATATACTGTGCAAAGCTAATCATTAGAAAAATGGAATAACTATAGTGGTATCAGAAAATGGAGATGTCAGAACAAGAAACGTGAGGAGATACAGAAAGGGATATTTTGTAATGCTAAAAGGGTTAATTTATCAGGAAGTTATAAAAATTGCAGCGGTGTTTTCACCCAGTAACAGAACTGAAAAATAAGTATATAATCTAAAGGTGTAATTGGAGATTTCAGCATCTCTCTCAGTAATTGATGGTGCAGCT
Organism: Eumetopias jubatus; assembly: GCF_037043125.1. NCBI lineage: Eukaryota > Metazoa > Chordata > Mammalia > Carnivora > Otariidae > Eumetopias > Eumetopias jubatus. Next base: position 58,849,226 of record NW_028274819.1, on the reverse strand, counting down.
AGACAAAATAACTCCGAATATAGAAGACATGAGTGATGTTATCACAAACTGGATGTTAATAGACATTTCTAGAACGTTGTACCCAACAAAGTAGAAAACACAGTCTGTTAAAATGACTGATGATGCCTCAGATGTTGGTGAGGATGTGAATCAACTGGAACTCTTACACAGTAATTGTGAAAAGATTAAATAGTGCCAACTACTTTAGCAAAACGTTTGGGAGTTTCTTATTAAGTTAAGGCTGTATCTACCATACAACCCATCAGTTTCCATTACTATCTGCCCAAGAGAAATAAAAATGTATGTCCACACAAAGACTTGTACAAATGTTCATGGCAGCTTTACTTATAGCTATGAACTGGAAATAACCAGAACATTCATCAGATGATTGGATTAACAAATATATTCATACAGTGGGATACTACTCGCATTAAAAAGGAGTGGCCTGCTAAGCAATGTCCACAATAGCCAAACTATGGAAAGAGTGTAGATGTCCATCGACAGATGAATAAATAAAGAAGATGTGGTATACATACATATACAAGGTACTATTACACAGCCATCAAAAAAAGAAATCTTGGGGTGCCTGGGTGGCTCAGTTGTTAAAAGCATCTGCCGTCGGCTCAGGTCATGGTCCCAGGGTCCTGGGCTCGAGCCCTCCATTGGGCTCCCTGCTCAGCGGGAAGCCTGCTTCTCCCTCTCTCACTCCCCTTGCTTGTGTTTCCTCTCTCACTATGTCTCTGTCAAATAAATAAATAAAATCTTAAAAAAAAAAGAAATCTTGCCATTTGCAGCGATGTGGATGGAACTAGTGGGTATTATCCTAGGCAATCAGACAGTTACCATATGATCTCACTGATATGTGGATTTTAAGAAATAAGGCAGAAGATCATAGGGGAAGAGAGGAAAAAATGAAACAAGATGAAACCAGAGAGGGAGACAAACCATAAGAGACTCTTAATCATAGGAAACAAACTGAGGGTTGCCGGAGGGAAGGGGTGGGGAGGGATGGGGCAACTGGGTGATGGACATATGGGAGGGTATATGTTGTAATGAGCACTGGGTGTTATATAAGACTGAATGAGTCACAGACATGTACCCCTGAAACAAATAATACATTATATGTTAATTGAATTTAAATTTTTTAAAAATTAAAAAAGTAGTGGACTGCCAATACATGGAAGACATGGCTGCATCTCAAAAACCTGCTGAGCAAAAAAAGCCAAACAAAATAAGTGCGTACAATATAATTCCATTTATATAAAACTCGAGAAGAGACAAAGCAATAGTGACAGAAGGCAGACCAGTGGTTGCCTGTGTCTGGGAGTGGGGTGACTGGAATGGGGTTCCAAGGGGACTGTTTAGTCATTCTCTTCTGTTTTGTGTTTTACTTATCTTAGTCTGTTCTCTTGTTATGTTGGAAGCTTACTCATTCATGAAAGCCAGTTCATGGTTGGCCACTTGTAAACTGGTAGTGTGGGTAAAGTTGATAGGGTGGCATAAATGCACATTGCCAAAATGTATATTCTGTTGTACATGTTTCCTTTAGAGGTTTTAGTTCATTGTTTTATATCTGGTTCATTAAGTATGAGCAAGAAACATGTATTTTTATTTATTCATTTGCTAGTCAGTCAGGTGCTAGAGTTAGGAGAGGTTCATGTTTATGAAAAAGTGTTTTTTTTTTTTCTTTTTAAGTCCAAATCATCCATTCATTTAACAAATCTTTATCGAATGTGTGGTATGTGCTAGGCACTGTCCTAGGTGCTGAAGAGTCAGGCTTGTTTTATGTTGGATAGAGTTGATCAAATAGGCATTTATGATACAGTGTGATGCATAAGTGAAATCATTTTGGGATACCCATCAGGGGCACTTAATCCTGATAAGATAAAAGCATGGATAAAAGAATGATTTCCCAAGGGAGCAACAACCAAATAACTCTGGGATGAATAGAGGTGGTTTGAAGATAGAGGGAACTGTACAGTTCTAGACTGGAGTCTAGAAACAGTATAGAATGTTTGGGAATTCCAAGAGGTTCAGGTGTTGAGCCATTAAACCAAAACTAACAACTCATTACTCTGGACTTTTTGTTACATGAGAAAAAGTAACCCCCTGAAGACACAATGGTAAGGTTTTTTTGTTACTTGAACATATCCTAACTAGCACAGTGAGACAGCATATTTAAACTGAAACAAGGGGACTGATGAGATGCCTTAGGGACAAAAGATATGAAGTTCTAAAACAGAATTAATTTTCAACTAGAGGGCAGAAGTGTAGGGTCTGCGAAGAAATTTAAAAGGGCCCGAAGAAGTAAGAGGAGAAATCAGAAAAGTGGTGTCACAGGATGGCCAGGTTTCAAGAAGGAGGATGGGGTCACCAGTGTCACATGTTGCCAAATTAAGAAAACCAAAGCATCTATTTAGTTTAAATAATAGAAGTCAGATTATACTGGGTTTGGAGCAAATGGGACAGGTAAGAAAATGGGAGACTGAGTTCATAGGATATTTTTTTTCAGAATGATAGGAGGGCAGTGTGTGTTAGCTGGACGGGACTTTTTCAGAAAAAATCTACACAAATTTCTTAACTCTTACCTGTTGTTTGAGGCCAGCAATAGTTAAAAAAAAAATCCATCGAAAGTCATATGTACATGAAAATATGTGTAAATTTAAAATTTTGTGGCTTTTCTGGAGACCCAGTCTTTAGTAAAGCACTCCTATGAACTTTTTTTTTTTTTGCCAACAATTGTCTTATTTTTACTTAGATTAGATTTTCTATATATAAGAACTAAGTATTGAGATAATGATGCTTCTTTGCCAACAGTGAAGAATAAGGGGTGGGGATGTTACTTTTCAACATAACTAAACAATCTCGATAGAACGTTTGCAAAAACGAAATTAAGATCTCAGCTATCCTGAACCAGTAGGAGGAAGAGTTGTTTATGTATTTAAAGATTTTATTTATTTGAGAGAGCGAGCACACAAGCGGAGGAAGAGGGAGAAGCAGACCCCCCTGCTGAGCAGGGAGCCTGACTCAGGGCTCGATCCCAGGACGCTGGGATCATGACTTGGCCTAAGACAGACGTTTAACCAGCTGAGCCACCCAGGCGCCCCGAGGAAGGGTTTTTTGAACTGGGATATGTCTTTGTCTTTTGTGTTGTCTGTAAACTTGTTAAACATATTTGCAGAGATTTTTATGTTTACATTTTTCTTAGGATGTCCATAGCTTTCATTCAAAACTAAGAGATCTTATGTTGGATTCCCCAACAAGCAGACCCTGAGACAAAAATATGAGTGCATGTAGTTTATTTGGAAAGCAATGCCAGGAATTACTGATAAGGAAAGAAAGTGAGACTGGGAAGGGGAAAAATAAATGCAGGGTGTGTTACCAAGCAAGTTAACATTATAGGCAATAGGAGCTGAATCTTCCTGTTGAGTTCTGAGAAAGTGTAGATCCTATCTCAGATTTATCCCAGCCAAGGGGTAGTGGAGCTTCAGTTACTGGTTCAGGTTGCTCTCAGGAAGAATTAACTCCCCTGCCCTGTAGTCAGAAAAAATTTGCACGTGGTTGCAGGTTGGCCTGCACTGGAATCTGGCAGTGAGGATAGAGGTAAGGTGCTGCCCGTGTCTATTTGCTACAGAGGTAACAGTAACACTACAATGTAATTTCATTTCTTAGCTAATTTAAAATATTTAAAAATTGTTTGATGGAAATTCTAGGACATTAAGGAACTGCTAATTTTTAGGTAGTAGTAATAGTATTATGGTTATTTTTAAGAAGTTTTTATCCCTTAGAGATACACAATGAAGTATTTATGGATGAAATGATACCTGGAGTTTGGTTTAAAATAGCGTATTGGTGTGGGAAAAGTTTCTTGGGCATATGTTGATCATTGCTGAGGTGGGGTGATGAGTTCATGGGTTTTATTATACTAGTCTATACTTGGGGATTTGTTTTAACATTTCATAATACAGTTTTTTTGTTTTTGTATTTTTTTCCTTTTGTTAAATTTGAGTATAATTAGCATACGGTATTATATTGGTTTCAGGTATACAATATAGTGATTCAAAAATTGTGTACATGACTTGGTGCTCATCACAATAAACATACTCCTGGGGTGCCTGGGTGGCTCAGTCGTTAAGTATCTGCCTTCGGCTCAGGTCATGATCTCAAGATCCTGGGATCTAGCCCCGCATCTGGCTCCCTGCTCAGCGGGAGGCCTGCTTCTCCCTCTCCCACTCCCCCTGCTTGTGTTCCCTCTCTTGCTGTCTCTCTCTGTCAAATAAATAAATAAAATCTTAAAAAATACTCTTGGATGCCTGGGTGGCTCAGTCATTTAAGCATCTGCCTTCAGCTCAGGTCATGATCCCAGGGTCCTGGGATCCAGTCCCGCATTGGGCTCCTTGCCCAGTGGGGAGTCTCCTTCTCCCTCTGTCTGCTGCTCCCCCCGCTTGTGCTCTCTCACACTCTCTCTCTGACCAAAAAAAAAAAAAAAGTAAAACAAACAAAAAAAAACACACACTTGATCCCCTTCACCTGTTTCACCCATCCCCCCACCTCCCTTCACAACCCGTTCTCTATATTTAAGAATCTGTTCTTTGTCTCTTTTTGTCTGTTTTGTTTCTTAAATTCCACATACGAATGAAATCATATGGTATTTGTCTTTGATGGACTTATTTTACTTGGCATAATACTCTGTAGGCCCATCCATGTTGTTGCAAATGGCAAGATTTGATTCTTTTTTGTGGCTGAGTAATACTCCATTGTATATGTACCACATCTTTATCCATTCATCTTTGGATGGACACTTGGGTTGCTTCCATTTCTGGATATTGTAAATAAGACTGCAATAAACATAAACATAAGGGTACATAAATCTTTTCAAATTAGTGGTTTTGTTTTCTTTGGGTAGATACCCAGCAGTGGAATTACTGGATCATATAGTAATGCTATTTTTACCATCCTGTTTTCCACAGTGGCTGCACCAGTTTGCATTTCTTTTTTTTTTTTTTAAGATTTTATTTATTTGACAGAGAGAGAGAGCACAAGCAGGCAGAGAGGCAGGCAGAGGGAGAGGGAGAAGCAGGCTTCCCGCCGAGCAGGGAGCCCGATGCAGGGCTTGATCCCAGGGTCCTGGGATCATGACCTGAGCCGAAGGCAGCCGCTTAACCAACTGAGCCACCCAGGCGCCCCACCAGTTTGCATTTCTACCAACAGTGCACGGAGGTTCCTTTTTCTCCACATCCTCATCAACACTTGTTATTTTTTATGTTTTTGATTTTGGCCACTCTTACAGGTATAAGGTGATACCTCTTTGTGGTTTTGATTTGCATTTCCCTGATGATTAGTGATGTTCAGCATCTTGGTTTGATTTTGTTTTCTTCTAAAATGTCTAGTGGTACCATTTTGCTGAGTAGAAAGATCTCTGTCTAAAGTTAAAAAAGTTCAGGGTCATATGAATGGTTAAATAACTAATATAAGACTGCAAAAAACACATGCACTATTTTTTCCTTAAATTGTAGTTATCAAATGTTCCACTTGAAAGAATGACCCAGGCGCCCCCAGAACCTATTTTTTATTGCTCTTGTTTTGCTGATGCTTCAATTGAATTTACTTAAAAATCACCAACATTTTGGGGCACCTGGGTGGCTCTGTCGGTTAAGCTTCCCCAGGGTCCTGGGATCGAGCCCCACGTTGGGCTCCCTGCTCAGCGGGGAGTCTGCTTCTCCCTCTCCCTCTGCCTGCCTCTCCCACTGCTTGTGCTTGCTCTCTCTCTCTGTCAAATAAATAAATAAATCTTAAAAAAATATCACCAACATTTTATTCGGATTCTCTGGTTTACTTATTGATCATTTTTAGCAGTCAGCTGGCTGGCCCCCAAATAAGGTGTCAGCATTTTGCTTTTAATAAGACATGATCACCATCTGGTGGTGAATAACAGTAACTTGGTTTGTATTGCTTTACAGTTTATAATAGTGTTTTCATGTACATTTTCTCATTTATTGAAATAACTGTAGAAATTACAATGAACCCATTTCTGCTAAGATTTCAAGAAACTCTGAGATGACATGTTACTCATCTATTTCTCTCTGCTTGTTAAATGAATGTTGATTGAAGGAAAAGTGTGAACTGGTCACTTGTTAGCAAGGAATAAAGACAATATACATTTCACAAAGAAATGGAGGTTTTTTGTTTGTTTGTTTGTTTTTTGTTTTTTTAAGTAAGTTCTCTGCCCAGTGTTGGGCTTGAACTCACAATTGTGGTATCAAGAGTTGCATGCTCTACTGACTGAGCCAGGCAAATGTCCCCGAAATGGAATTCTTTTTAAGTTCATAGTTCTGCAGAATTGTCTTTAAAAGAAATACCAAGCTGATTTCATAACACCTAAAATCATGGCATTGGATCATGAAGGCATCTTGTAGTGCGCTGCTCAAGGTTTTAGATATAGTATGGCGTGTACAAGCCTGGCATTTTATAGATATCTGATATTAGGAAATCACGTACATGTAGGTATTTTGTTTTTAAGGTTTATTTATTTATTAGAGAGTAGGAGAGGGAAGGGGAAGAGGGAGAGAGAAACTTAAGCACACTTCGCATGCTGAGCAAAGAGTCCGATACAGGGCTGGATCTCAATACCCTGAGATCATGACCTGAGCCAAAACCAAGAATCGGATGTTTAACCCACTGTGCCACCTAGGCTTTCCCCTTCCGCCCCACTTTTAAGTAATCTGTAACCCAATGTGGTGCTCAAACTCATGACCCCAGGGATCAAGAGTCAGATGGATGGCCTACTGACTAAGCCAGCCAGGCGCCCGCACATAGGTATTTTTTTTTTTTTAAGATTTTATGTATTTGTTTGAGAGGGAGAGAAAGAGAGTGAGTGAGAGCCCAAGAGCAGGGGGAGGGAGAAGCAGACTCCCCGCTGAGGAGGGAGCCCAACCCTGGGCTCCATCCCAGGACTCTGGGATCATGATCTGAGCTGAAGGCAGTAGCTTAACCGACTGAGCCACCCAGGTGCCCCAGTATTTCTTTAAACATAACAGACTTCATTATTTGCTCCTGGATACACATTTCAATGGGTACATTCACCTCTTCCATTTCTTCCCTCAAAAGGGAGAGAAAGGGAAAAAAATAAACTGCAAATAAGTTGTCTTGAGTTAGTGATATCACCTGATGACTCACACAGCAAACTGAAGCCCAAAGCCACTTTTGCCATCATTTTCGTCTCTTTCTCAGAACTCTCCTGCATACTGTTAGTTTACATAATTTCTTTCTCTCTCTTTTTTTTTTTAGAGAGGGAGAGAGAGATAGAGACAGAGAGCGGGAAAGGAAGGGGAGGGGCAGAGAGAGAGGGAGAGAGAGAATCTTCAGCAGGCTCCATGCTTAGCGAGGAGCCAACGCAGGGCTTGATCTCTCAGGACCCTGAGATCATGACCTGAGCCAAAATCAAGAGTCCGACACTTAACCGCCTGAACCACCCAGGTGCCCCTCTCTTTGACCCCCGTAGCAGGTCTCTTTTTTTCCAGAAGCTGCAGAACTGTTTTACTTTCCACCCTCTCTCTCTGTTGCTTTCCTTCTCTATTTTCTTGTCTATTCCAGTTCGTCAAATCGTTGAGTCAATCAGGAACTGTGCTTGGTACTGAGAGTACAGTTATGAAAAAGGCAGTTTGTTCTGGCCTCTGTCTTCATGGAGCTTAAATCTAAGGATGGGAGTGAGGAAGAAGAGGAGATAGCTGGTAGATAATTACAACGTGAGACCTAAAGTTAATTAAGACTATATGATGTCAGTATTGCCCTCACTAAGAGTATATACTATTGTGGATTTTTTTTAAAGATTTTATTTATTTATTTGAGAGAGAGAATGAGATAGAGAGAGAGAGTATGAGAGGGGGGAGGGTCCGAGGGAGAAGCAGACTCACTGCTGAGCAGGGAGCCCGATGTGGGACTCAATCCCGGGACTCCAGGATCATGACCTGAACTGAAGGCAGTCGCTTAACCAACTGAACCACCCAGGCGCCCTATTGTGGATTTTTATAGTTACAAGTTTTCCAGAAAGCAATTTAGAAGTGGAGTGACTATTTTAAAATTTTAACTGTAAGGATAGATTGGAAAGTAATGGTGATGGTTGCACAATGTTGTGAATCTAATTAATGCCACTGAAATGTACACTTAAAAATGGGTAAAATGGCAAATTTTGTGTTATTTGTATTGTACCACAATTTAAAAAGTTAATCATGTAATCTAAGAAAACCCATTGATTTGTATACTTTATATGGATGGATTATATTTTATTTGTATATGTGTATATATATTTATGTGTATATATGAATTATATCCAGTAAAGTTGTTACAAAAAAAAGAATGGATTGGGAGGAGTAGAAATAGTCTCTCTGTTGCCACAGCATCTACTAGCTGAATTACAGTTTAGAAATAACTAATGTACATGGGCAGGAGCCACCCAAGATCAAAACCCAGAAACGGAGCTGTGCAGAAGGGTGGCTTGATTGATGTTAGGTCTTCTGAACTGCTTCTCTATTTGTTACTTTAAGAAACATTAGAAAGAGCCCTAGGCTTGGAAGGTTTGGGCTCTTGATTGGCTTCTGCTTGGTGGTGGACAATTCATATCACATCTTAGTTACTAAATTTTCTAGTCTGTCAGAGAGCGTGAATTAGATCATGCTTTCAGTTCAGAAGTTCTAAGATCCTATGATTATTGTGTTATTATTAGGCAAATACTTGCCTCAGTACCTAGCCATAGGAATTTAATATTAGAGCTGGAGGACTTTAGATCAACTCCCTTTATGGGCGAGAAAATTGACGTTTGTACCTCTTTCGCCTCACTTGGTCTAGTGCTTTTCATAATATACAAATAATATAGCTTTTAAGTATTAGTTGAAATACTAAGTTCAGACTTAAGTGAAATGTGAACATTTGAAATGATGAAGAGTATCAGAAATAAGACATGTTACAAATAGATTTATTTGACTTTATTAAATGTCTGTGTGTATATGTTTCTTTCCTAATTTAGGAGGAGTATAATTTAACAAAAAGTTGTGGTTTCTGCTTTTAAACATGAACAAATTAGTTGGGATCATATGGAAGACAAATATATTGTAGCTACTTCCTGAGATCAAGATTGGTGAAGGTGCTTGTTAAGAAGCTTTCTACATTTTGCACCTTGCCTTGAAGGCACTTCTCTTCATCTCTACTGCTGCAGCCTTAGTCCAGGCTATCATTACCTTTTGCCTGAAGTGTGGCTATAGCCTCCTAATTAGTCCTCTTTGCTTCCCTCTCATTCATTCATCATAGAGCAACCAAAGTGACCTCCACATATCCTTTACCTTTTTAAATTATGAAAAATGTGAAACATATAAAAGTAGAAGGTTGTATAATGAACTTCCATATATCCATCATCCCCTTCAGTACAATTTTATGATTTTGTTTCATCTGTAACTCCACCTACCCAGACACCACCCCTCAAGACCCCCCCTCCACTGCCTAGATTATTTTGAAGCAGATCCTAGACACAGAATGATCTTTTTAAAAACTTGGATCATGAAACTTTCCTAAATTCCTTCGAGTTCTCATTACACTAAGAATAAAATACAAACTCTTTACATGGCTCCCAAGGCTTTATAAGATTTGACCCTTGTTCACTTCTCCAGCCACACTGGTAGCTTTTGGCTGCCTCAGGACCTCTTTACAGGCTAGCATATTCTTCTTTTCCTTGGCTTGGTTGGCTGCTTCTTTAAGGTCTCATCTTTATTAGAGAGCCTTTCCCTGATGATTTTACCCTATGTAAAGTGTTTCCCTAGAATGTTAGCAACTGCTGCATCTAGGTGAAGGGCGTACTAGTGTTTCAACTTTTCACTGTGTTTGAATTTGTTGGAGGAAAAGTCCTCCTCTTAAATACTATCACATCACTGTTTCTTTCTTTTTTTTTTTAATATTTTTATTTATTTGAGAGAGTGAAAGAGAGCATGAGTTGGGGGGAGGAGCAGAGGGAGAGAGAGAAGTATACTCTCCGCTGGAGCAGGGAGCATCACATGGGGCTCCATCCTAGGACCCTGAGATCATGACCTGAGCTGAAGACAGATGCTTAACCGATTGAGCCACCCAGGTGCCCCTATTTCTTTCTTTTTAAATTTGTTTTGGGTCTTTCTCTCCCTTCTCCCCTCCATACCCCTTAAGTCCTTTATGGTTATTAAATTGAGGAGAGAGAAAAGAGAGAAGGGAAATAACATCTGATTAGAGTTGAAGGCAAATGGTCCTGGAAGCCATTGCCTCAAGTATCTCAGATTCCCTCTGCCAGGATGCTGTTCCTTAAGTAAAAGGAAAAGGAAACCCTTTAAAAACTGACTAATGTGAGTGTGGCTTACATCCTCTTACCCAGAGAAAGGCCTTTCCTCTCCATAAAGCAACATCTACCTTCTCCTTCAGGAAGGAGTGCAGAATTGCATGGTTATCCAACCATGCTGATATTTGCAGTACACTGATTACTTTCTTTGTAGCAGAGACATTTTCAGTTTTGGTTCTGAAATAATCTGAACCATGTTTGGTTTCTCCACCTATAAGGGAACAGCAGTGTGGTTCTAAATGAAACTCACAAACCTAAAGTAGAGTAGCAGATACCCCTTGGTTTGTCTGCCTGCGTAACAGCTCTTCTTGGATTTATTTTTTCCCATCATGGTAATAAGCTGAGTTTGACGATTTATATTATACTTACTTGGCATCTCTGAACTGTTGTTTTTCAGAGAGTGGCCTGAGTTACAGTTCATTGTCTCGAGCCGTTTGCTTTTCAGAAAATTTTAGAGTGATTGATTAAATGAATTATTTGAAGGTAAACTGTATAAAAACCTAACAGTTATTTCAAGGATCAAGTGGTCTGTGGGAATTGTCTCATAATTGCTAAAGCTGTGCTCCCTCAACAGAGTTTGTGAAGACTGGGCAGCAAGTATAAGTTTGTTATAAGGTTATCTTTTAATCATTGTATCTGAAACCAGTGTTCTTTGATCAGTGACCCAATATGAAATCAACCGTTTTTGTGACAAAGTATATCTTTGCTTACAAGCATGGAGGACGTTTAAGTAAAAGACTTTATTGAGAAATGAGAAGAATTCTAACATGTAGTTATTATGAGCTACTGTAAATTTCGAGCACTTAGAAAGCAGAATTATAAGTACTAAGACTAGAACTGTAAAAGCAGCATCATTCTTAAGACTTGGTGCTGAGAAGATGCTTTAGAAAAATGTCCAAATATAGAACATCTTTGGGTGATTGGATCAGAAACGCGGTCTGAGATTCTACCACTTTCTGCTGCTTCATGCCTACATCATCTTGGCAGGGCCTTCATGAATTCACAGGGCCCTGACCTCTTCTTCTGCTTCAGAATCTTTCACTTCCTGAGGCCTTGTGAAAGAAATAGGTCAGTTAAAGGTTATATATCAAACTATCATGTGAAAGGTAGAGATCTTAGTTCAGTTGTGACAAAACCTGTATTTATCAGAATGACACAAAGTTGGCTAACAGATATATCAAAAGAAAGAAGTTAATAATTACCTAATATTTGGGCAGTGAGATATTTAGAAAATGTTCCAGGTGATAAATAAGTGAATTTACAGATTGTCACTGTGTGTTTTAGAAAACGATCCTATGTTTTAAAAATATGATTGATGATTTATAGCTGCACTGTCCAAAGTCTTAGCCACTTGCCACGTGTGGATATTTAAATTTAATTTAAAAAATTTAAAGTGTAGGGGCATCAGGGTAGCTCAGTCAGTTGGGCATCTGCCTTCGGCTCAGGTCATGATCCCGGGGTCCTGCTCCACAGGGAGCCTGCTTCTCCCTCTCCCTCTGCCTGTTTCTCCCTCTCCCTTTGCCTGCCGTTGCCCCTGCTTGTGCTTGCTCACTCTCTGTCAAATAAGTAAAATCTTAAAAAAAAAAATTAAAAGTGTAGTGCTTCAGTTTTATTAGCCATGTATCAAGTGTGCTGTAAAATCACATGTAGACTATTTCCATCATCATAGAATGGTCTGTTGAATAGACAGAGTATGGGAATTTTAATATTTTGAATTTAACTATGATGGTTAATTTCTCTGTTGAAGTTTTTGCCTGTTTCTTACCAATTGACAAAATTTTAAGAGCTACTAATGTCCATAAAGGTCCTCAGCTTGTCGGTTCTATTTGTTTTTTTTTTTTTAATTTAAATTGAATTAGCCAACCTATAGTACATCACTAGTTTTAGATGTAGTGTTCAACAATCCATCAGTTGCGTATGACACCCAATGTGTCATTTCTATTTGTAACAAAAAATATAAGCAAATTGGATGTTAACTTAGACTTATTTGGTGATCGTTTTGCAGTATATACACATATTGAATTATGTTGCATATCTGAAACTAATATAATGTTATGTCAGTTATATCTCAAAAATGTAAGTAAATTATTAGCAAATTGTGGGTTATAAATTTTAGTTTTAAATACACCAGCTCTGTATGATCCACTACAGTAGCCACTAACCATAAGTGGCTCTTGAGCACTTGAATGTGGCTAGTGTGAAGTGAGGTGTGCTGCAAGTATAAAATACACAGTATGTTTTGAATACTTAGTACAAAAAAAAAAGACGTAAATTGAGTGAAGGGAGTCAAAAGGTACAGACTTCTAGCTATAAAATTAATAAGTCATGGGAATATAGTGTACATCATGGTGACTGCATTTAGTAATACTGTATTGCTTGTTAGAAAGTTGCTAAGAGAGTAAATCTTAAAAATTCTTACCACAAATTTTTTATAGGCATGTAAGGCAGTAGATGATAACTAGACTTATTGTGGTGATCATTTTACAATGTATACAAATATTGAATCACTGTGTTGCACAGTTGAAACTAATATAATGTTATATGTCATTTATGCCACAATTTAAAAAAGAAATTAAAATATCAAGTGAAGAAAATGTAAAATACCTGATATTTTAAATCCTCACTATATATTGAAATAACGTTGGGATATATAGTGTTAAATAAAATACATTATTAAAGTTAATTTTGGCCTCTTTATTTTTATGAATGAACTACTAGAAAATTTGAAATTATGTGGCTCATCTTATATTTCTGTTAGACAGTGCTGTGGAAGAGCCAGTGCTCTAATAAGCAAATCAAGTAATATATAATTTATTTCTACACACCTAAATCAACAGGGACTATATTTGTCAAGTGGGCTGAAAACCATTTTTTGGGCATATATTTATTTCTGCCCTGTTAGATTTTTAGAAATAGTACCAATTTTATAAAAATGTTTTTTGTGATTTTATATATCTGTATGATATGGAAGACGTACATAAAACACTGATGTAAAGCTTTAGCGAATTGCTAAGGGAGTGATACAGGCAGTATGAATACTTGGGCGTTCCAAGGACAAACATGTTGCCGGAATCATTGGAAGGCTATCACAGAGACTTTGGACCTTTTATTGATGAGACACTGAAAGAGAAATATGATTCAAGTGGGGAGAAAACAGTAAGCTGGAGGGCTTAAATAAAGCCCAGATAGGTAGTGGTCTGGGTATGTGAACAGGCCAGAATGATCTGAATCAAGGATTTCCGTGTAAAAGTGAGAGAGAAGGATTGGAGAGTTAGGTTTGAAATTTTAAGACTCTGAAGCTACGGTAAGGAATCTGGATGAGTTTAATATAGGAATTTAGGAGGCAGAAAAGGTGTCAGTGAATGAGAAGTGTTATGAAAATAGTATTTTTGGAAGGTTGGTTTGGTTATAAGGGATTATCATAGCTATTTTTCTGAAGTGAGACAGTACAGTGATATCCTGGAGAAATTGGGGAAAAGAGGGAGCAGAATTGAGATGTATGAAGGCAGAATCATCAAGACCGTTGTGTTTGGGGAAGGCAGAAAAGGAGAAATTGAAACAGGCTGTGGTTCCCCAAGTACCACAACAGAAGTAAAAATAAAGATGTTTTAGCTTTATGTAATGTTGGTTTTTGTACTTTGAAAACTGTAAGATAGCTAATGTAGCCCTTTACAGATGAGGAATTTGACATTTGGTGTTTAAAGAACTTGACCAGAAGAATCCTGGTCACCTTGTATTAAGTGGTAGAGCTGACACCTGAGCCCTGGTCTTTTTTTCCTGCTGTGTTGTCATTGGCATCTACTCAGTTGCCTAGCCAGTGCCTAAGGTTTTCTTGACTTTCTCTATAGCTTTGCACAGCCAGTCAGTCACTAAATTGTATTATTTGTTTCCTAAACTTTTCTCAGATCTGCCCACTTCTGTCTATACCACCTCTACCTAAGTTCAGGTTACTCCCATCTTTCTGGGTTGATATTTTCCAGAATTTACATTTAATCTCTGCCTTGCATCCCACCTCCTAAAACAAGCAAGCGAATAAAAGCAGTCTGTTTTCCTACAATTCAATTGCTTTCTAAAATGCAGAGAGCACTCTCTTGCCTAAACTTTTAAATAAACTGTAAACTTCTTTGCCTGGACATCATCTTTATGATCATGCCCTTTTTTTGTGCCCATGCCTCCACTTCCATGATCATTTTATTTTTCAGTCTTTTGTATTTGCTATTACTTCCGTAAGTAATGTCCTTTACCCTCTTTTCTCTCCTCCACCCTCAATCCCAAATTTAGGTTTAGACTTAGTATAATAGTCTGTCTACTTGTGTATAACCACTCCTCCTATGCTTCTCCCCATCTCCACCTCCAACCCCCCCACTGTCTAACCCCCTAAGACTCACTTAAGTAGGCTCATTAAGGGTAGAGACTTTTTCTTGTTTATTAGTAGTGGTCCCACAGAAATTTGTTGAATGGGTGAATTTTTTTAAATTTTTTTATTATGTTAATCACCATACATTACATCATTAGTTCTTGATGTAGTGTTCCATGATTCATTGTTTGTGCATAACACCCAGTGCTCCACGCAGAACATGCCCTCCTTAATACCCATCACCAGGCTAACCCATCCCCCCACCCCCCTCCCCTCTAAAACCCTCAGTTTGTTTTTCAGAGTCCATCATCTCTCATGGTTCGTCTCCCCCTCCGACTTACTCCCCTTCATTCTTCCCCTCCTGCTATCTTCTTCTTTTTCTTTTTTCTTAACATATCTTGCATTATTTGTTTCAGAAGTACAGATCTGTGATTCAAAAGTCTTGCACAATTCACAGCGCTCACCATAGCACATACCCTCCCCAATGTCTATCACCCAGCCACCCCATCCCTCCCACCCCCCACCACTCAGCAACACTCAGTTTGTTTCCTGAGATTAAGGGGTGAATGTTTTTATACTTCAAGGTCATTTCAAGTTAAAATTGGCTTTAGTGGAGAATGAAGAGTCTGAAAGAATCACTGAAAATTAGTCCATCATTTCCCAACCTGTCTTTAGAGCACTTGTGTCCTAAGATAAGGTAGTGTATGTTTCACACACACAAAAATTCCATGATAAGATATATTAGGGAATGTGCAGATTATATCCTTTTCTTGGATATTCACAGTACACATAAGATCAGTCAATAAAGACGTCAAGAAGTACTGCAGTAAAACCACAACAGCAACAACCAAACAACTGTTTTTTGGATTCAGTATTTTTCTATTGTACTTGATTATAAAACCTTTTTAGAAAGTATACCTCCAATTTCTCTTAGGTTACTAGTGGTATTTGGTATTTGGGAAATGCTAAATTTGATAGGCGTATATATGTGTCCTTTATTTCCCTCAAGTCTAACTCATGTAATTAAACAACATAATCAGATCATGCCCAAGGGATATATGGAACTCTGGTTGTGTACTGTTAGAAGAGAAAACCTGAGGGAAGATAAAACAATCTTCAAATACTTGAAGGTTCCAACAGAAGAGGAATTGAAAGTATTGTCTTTGAAGCTAGAGAATAAGAGTAAGAACCAGAGAAGGAAGGTATAGGAAGGCAGATTTTGACCACATCTAAGGCTAGCTTTCTAATAACTAGAACTTCAGAAGATAAGTCAGTCTTCTGTCCCTAAAGGTTGTCAGGTGACAATCCATAGGGATGCTATAAAGGACTTTAGCACTTAGAGAAGGTATAGATTGAAAGAGTAGTTTTGTGAAATAGTTTGAAAACCATTAGACTCTATTTCTGAGATATTTATCAACTTGGAATTTATATTCCTTGATTCTTTCCTAATTCAATAGATTGGATCTATGTCTTGGTTTGCAATAAGAGTAAATTATTCCAAATATGTGTTATGAGAAATAAACACTAGTAGAAATTTTACTTGTATGGTTAAAGGCTTTTACTTGATAGTATTTTTTTTTATGGGCTTTATTTTTTAGAGCAGTTTTAGATTCACAGAAATAAAGAGCACAAACTACAGAGAGTTCACATATACCCTCTTCCCCAACACATAGAACCTCCCCACTATCCACACCCTGGCACCACAGAAGTACATTTGTTACAATTGATGAACCTTCAATAACACATCATCATCACTCTAAAAATCCACAGATTACATTCAGGTTCATTCTTTTCTTTTTTTTTAAGATTTTTTATTTATTTGTTTGAGAGAGAGCGAGTGAGAGCACGAACAGGGTGGAGGGTCAAAGAGAGAGGGAGAAGCAGGCTTCCCACTGAGCAGAGAGCCCAATGTGGGGCTCGATCCCAGGACCCCAGGATCATGACCCGAGTCTAAGGCAGACACTTAACCAACTGAACCACCCAGGCGCCCCTCAGGTTCATTCTTACTTGATAATACTTTGAAAGAAAATGTGAATGAATATTCCTTCTCATCTTTAAGAGAGTGGTTTTCAGTTATTTCTTGCCCTAGTTTAGTCTTTTCTGATTCAGGGTTTAAGAGAGAGCTAACATCAGCATCATCTATTTTGAAAAAGTATTCAGGGTTGGGGAAAGGTCTTTTTTTTTTTTTTAAGATTTTATTTATTTGGCAGAGAGAGAGAGAGCACAAACAAGAGGAGTGGCAGGGAGAGGGAGAAGCAGGTACTCAATCCCCAGAATTCCTGGGATCATGACCTGAGCCGAAGGACGCTTAACTGACTGAACCACCCAGGTGCCCTGGGAAAGTTCTTTTTTTATCATCTTAAATGTTTGTAAACATTTTATTCTGCTGGTTAACAGTATTTTTTTCTTTTTTTAAGTACCAAAAGAATTGGTGGAGCTCCATTTGAAGTTGATGAGGAAGATTGGCAAATCTGTTACAGCAGACAGATGGGAAAAATATTTAATCAAGGTAAATATTAAAAATTAACCTCTGTTACTGAAATATTACTTTAGCATAAATTGATGTGTTTCATAATATGCTTAACTTTTAAAATGGTCTACTAAAAATTGCAAAATATGACTTAGAAATCCATATAATTATTATTAGTATGTGATTCTCTTCTGCAGCTACTAAGCCATAGTCTTGAGTCCTAAGGTTAGGTTTCAGAGGTGTTCTGTTTCTTTTGTACCTAACACTGTGTGCCCAGGACTTTTCATGTCTTCTCTCATTTAATCCTTAAAATCATCCTGATGGAATCAAGTAAGACATAGATAAGGCAAAGAAAGTTGTCATTTTTCCTTGAGATCACACAGTATGCATAGACAGAGCCAGAATTTGTCTGTTACTTAAAAGGTAAAATGTCCTAACACCTTTAAGTCAAATATAGGAGACTTCGAAGTTACCAATAAGGCCAAATCTATTCTCAGTGAGAACAACCTGGGAAATCAGAAAAGTGTTGCTTTATGATAAACCCTATTAAAGGCAAGACCATTTAGGAAAAATTGTCTGAAATTGCATCCAAACCTTGAAAACTACACAGGTTTTGGAAGCCTAAGCTGATGTATATACCTACCTCCATGATATCTTTGGGAGTATTTTGCATTCTATAACATACCAGAAGGTTAGGTGATATTTTCTGGTATTTTGAAAATGATGTAATTTTCTTATGTTTTGAAAAATGTATGTGTTTATATACCCATGTATTTTCATATCTGCTTTCTTTTGTGGGGAGTTGTGTATGTGACTTTAGAGCACTATGAAAAGAGGAACCATCAGGGAACAAGAGTTGGCTTGTTTTTACTATAAAAATCGCATGTACTTTTCCAGTTATCTTTGCTGTATTATACACCATTCCGAATTAAGTGACATGAAACAATAATCATTTTAATCAGCTCACTGATTCTCTGAGTCAGAAATTAAGAAAGAATCAGTGCTTTGTTCTTTTTTTTTTTTTTTTTTTTTAAGTAGGCTCTGCACCCAGCATGGAGCCCAATGTGGGGCTTGAACTCACAACTGAGATTGAGACCCGAGCTGAGGTCAAGAGTCAGTGCTTAACCGACTGAGCCACTCAGGCACCCCAGTACTTCGTTCTGTTTTATGCCTGAATAATGTTCCATCATATGCATATACCACTTTTTATTTATCGACTTACCAGTTTATGATATTTGGCTTGTTTACATCTTTTGGCTATTATGAAAAGCGTTGCTGTGAACACTTACATAGAGGTTTGGGTAGACATGTGATTTATTTCTTATATCTAGAGTGGAATTGCTGGGTCATATGGTAATTCTATGTTTAACTGTTTGAGGAACCGCCAGACTGTTTTCCAGAGCTGCACCATTTTACATTACCACTAAGGATTTATGAGGGTTCCAACTTTTCCACATCCTTCCTCACCAACACTTATGATTGATTGATTGATTTTAACCATCCTAGTGGGTGTAAAGTGTTCTCATTGTGGTTTTGATTTGCATTTTCCTTATGACTAAATGATGGTGAGCATTCTTTTCATATGCTTGTTGGCTGTTGTATATCTTTGGAAAAATGCCTACTCCTATCCTACATTGTTTAGTTGGTTGGTTGTCTTTTTGTTCTTGAGTTTAAAGAGCTCTTTATATATTGTGCATACTAGACCCTTACCAGGTATATGATTTTGCATACATTTTCTCCCATTTTGTGTGTTGTCTTTTTACTATCTATGTAATGTTCTTCATGCACAAAAGTTTTAATTTTGATGAAATCCAATATTTTTTTTTCTTTGTGGCTAGTGCTTTGGTGTCATAACTAAGAAACCATTGCCCAAGCCAAGATCATGAAGATATCCTGTAATCTATACTAACAGTTCTGTACGTTTGACTTTTATGTTTAGATCTATGGTCTCTTTTAGGTTAATTTTTGTATATTTTCAATATTGTTTTGGCTATTCTGTTTCCCATGCATTTTCTTAATGAGTTTAAGTATCAGCTTGTTTATTTCTGCAAAAATGCTAGCTATGATTTAGATAGGGTTAGGTATAATCTGTAGATAAATTTGGGGAGTATTAGCTTCTTAACAAAAATAAATCTGATCCATGAAAATAGGATGCCTTTCAAAATGTTTAGGTCTTTAATTCCTTTCAAAAACATTTTGTAGTTTACTGAGTCCAGTACTACACTTAATTTGTTCAATTCCTTAGTATTTTCTTGGTTTTGATGCTGTTATAAATGCAATTATTTTCTTAATTTCATTTTCAGATCATTCATTGCTAATGTTAGAAATACATTTAATTTTTGTATCTTGCAATTTTGCCAGGCTTGATTATTAGCTCAAATAGTTTTATTGTGGATTTTTAAGATCTTCTGTATATAAGATTATGTCATCTGCACATCTAGGTAGTTTTACTTTCTCCTTTGCAATCTGGAGACCCTTTATTTCTTTTTCCTGCATAATTGCATTCATTAGACCTTCTGGTACACTGTTGTATAGAAATGATGAGAG
This sequence comes from Eumetopias jubatus, assembly GCF_037043125.1. Lineage (NCBI taxonomy): Eukaryota > Metazoa > Chordata > Mammalia > Carnivora > Otariidae > Eumetopias > Eumetopias jubatus. The sequence continues at coordinate 58,829,501 of NW_028274819.1, read as the reverse complement.
CAGATGTCATGTTTCTGATCCTGGGGGAAGCTTTTCAATATTTTAAGATTTAGTATGATGTTAGATACATCATAGATGTTCTTTATCAGGTTGAGAAAAGTCTCTTCCTAGTATGTTGAGTATTTTTATCATGAAAGGTATTAGATTTTGTCAGATGTTTTTTCTGTATCTGTTGAGATAACCTTGTGGTTTTTTCCTTTATTAACATGATGTATTAATTTGATTAATTTTCATTGGTTGAAACAGTTGCAATCCTGTAATCAATCCCATTTGGTCATGGTTCATAAACCTTTTTATATGTTGCTAGATTTGGTTTGCTAATTTATTGTTGAGGATTTTTGTGTCTATATTCTTAAGGGATACTGATGTGTTGTTTTCTTGAGAGGTCTATGACCTCATAGAATTAGTTGCAAATTATTTCCTCCTTTTTTTTGGTAAGTGTTCATGAAGTATTAATGTTAATTCTTTAAACATTTGTTAGAATCTAGCAGTAAAACCATCTGGGTTTGGGCTTTTCTTTGTTGGAAGTTTTGTTTTTGTTTGTTTACTCAGTTTCTTCTGTAAGTTCAGATTTGTATTTCTTCTTGAATCAATTTCAATAACTTGTGTCTCTCTGGGAAATTGTTCATTTTATTTAGCTTATCTAGCTTATTGGCATTCGATTGTTCATAGTATTCATTTGTAATCTTATTTATGTATAGGTAAGTAGTAATATCCCCTCTTTCCTTAATTTACTAATTTTGCATGTTCTTTTTTTTCTTGGTCAGCATAGCTATAGGTTTATCAATTTTGTTGATCTTTTAAAAACCACTTAATGGTTTTATTGAATTTCCCTATTGTTTTTCTATTTTATTCTTTCCTTTCATTTCCATTGGGTTTAGTTTGTTCTTTTCTGGTATTAAGGTGGAAGTTTAGGTTATTGATTTGAGATCTTCCTCTTCTTTTTAACATAGACATTTTCAGCTGTTATATTCCATCTTTACTCCCTGCTTTAGCTTCATTCCATAAATTGGTATGTTACATTTAATTTTCTTTCATCTGAAACTATTTTCCCATTTCTCTAGTGATTTCTTCTTTGACCTATTATTTGGTTGTATGTTGTTTAATTTCCACATACATGGAAATTTTGCCAATTCCTTTTCCTGTTACTGGTTTCTAATTTCATTCCATTATGTAGAACATACTTTGTGTGATTTTTGATTGTTAATTTTGTTGACACTTGTTTTTATGGCCTCACTTAACGTGTGTGTGTGGATGTATACGTGTGTGTGTGGATGTAGAAAAGGTCCTTCAATATTAAAAAATAATTTTTCTACCTAGGTATTTAGTGAGGTTTGCTAATTTCATACTTATATCTACTGTCTTTTCTGATTTTCCTTTTTCTCTGATTTTTAAGACTTTTGCTGCCCTATAAATAGAGTTTATGTACATCACACACACCTAAGTACAGATAGATATTTTTCCCTTATCCTTTTTGAATGCTAAAGTCTCTATTATTTTATTAAAGAACAATAAACTCTTCCTTAATTTTTTATTTCCCTTTAGCTTTCACCCATCCTCCCTTTTCCATTCTGTATTAGTTATGTATTGCTTTCATGACAAATGGCTTCAGAACCTAGCTGGTGAAAACAACAAATATCAAGTCTGCCGTTCTCTGAGCTGTGCCTAATGCTTAGCACATTGCAAACTGTGTTCTCCCGGATGTCCGTTGGTTGAAGTTTTCTGGATGAAGTCTGAAACTGTCTCTGGTACAAAGAGGATAAAGAAACATGAAAGAAAGAAGCAGAGTACTCCAGATTGATACTGTGGCTGGTCACCAGTATGCAACAAGTTCTGTGATTGTTTGGACTTGTATGTCTGCTCTTTGAGGCCTTCCTTGGATCACTTTCCAAATAAACTGTTTGATCTCATCTCAAGTCCTGCTTTTGTTGGAAATCAAAATTTGATAAAGCACTTAACAAAATGGAATACCATAATATCCAGTTAACATATTTAAATATACTCAGCATTATTAATGATCAAAATGATACAAGTAAGTAAGCAACACACATAAGATACTCTCCTGAAGTGCCAGTTTCTGGTGAGTAGGGGACATTGCACTGCAGGGTGCTCCAGGACCTCGTCTTCGTAAAGTCACTATTTTCAAGAGCAGAAGACTTAGCTTACTTTCTTAACACTCAGAAACAGACACAGGCAGACAAAATGAGGATCCCAAATGAAAGGACAGGATAAGGCATGGCCAGAGATATAAGCAAAACAGATATAAGTAACATGCCTAATAGAGAATTTAAAGCAGTGATCACAGAGAGGCTCACTGGACTTGAGAAAAGAGTGGAAGATATGAGTGAGACCCTTAACATAGGGATAAGGAACAACATAGAAGAGGTAAAGGGCTTAAAAAATGAAATCAGAAACATGCTTGATGGAATGCATAGCAGGATGGAAGAGAAGAGGAAGAAATTAGCGACCTAGAAGACAAAGTAATGGAAAGTAATCAAACTGAACAAAAGAGAGGAAAAAAAGAGCTACATAAAACAAGAATAGAAACTCAGTGACTCATCAAATATAATAACGTTCATATTATAGTAGTCCCAGAAAAAGAAGAGAGAGAAAAGAGGGCAGAAAATTTATTTGAAGAAATGATAGCTGAAAACTTCCCTAATTTGGGGAAGGAAACAGACATCCAGATCCAGGAGTCACAGAGAATTCCATCAAAATCAACAAAAGCAGACCCAAACCAAGACATACGGTAATTAAATTTGCCAAGTATAGGGGCGCCTGAGTAGCTCAGTCGTTAAGTGTCAGCCTTTGGCTTGGGTCATGATCCCAGAGTCCTGGGATCAAGCCCCGCATCAGGCTCCCTGCTCAGCAGAGAGCCTGCTTCTCCTGCTCCCACTCCCCCTGCTTGTGTTCCCTCTCTTGCTCAAATAAATAAAATCTTTAAAAAATAAATAAATAAATTTGCCAAGTATAAAATCTTAAAAAAGCAGCAAGACAAAAGAATTCAGTAACTTACAAGGGAAAACTCATAAGGCTAGGAGGAGATGTTTCAGCAGAATCTTTGCAAGTCAGAAGGGAGTGGTATTATATATTCATTCAAAGTGTTGAATTAGAAAAATCTGCATCCAAAAATACTCTATCCAGCAAGGCTATCATTCAGAATAGAAGGAGAAATAAAGAGTTTCTCAGATAAATAAAAAATAAAGGAGTTCACAGGTGCCTGGGTGGCTCATTCAGTTAAGTGTATGCTTTTGGCTCTGGTCATGATCCCAGGGTCCTGGGATTGAGTCCCTCGTCAGGCTCCCTGCTCAGTGGAGAGTCTGCTTCTCCCTCTGTCCCTCCCCACCGCCCCCCCATACGTGCTTTCTCTCTCAAAGATAAAATCTTTAAAAAAAAAAAAAAAGTAAAGGAGTTCATGACCACCTAAACCAGCCCCGCGAGAAATGTTAAAGGGGACTCTTTGAATGGAAAGGGGATATAGTATAAACGTAGGAAACAGAAAAGCAGGGAAAATGAATATTTCTGTAAAAAAAATGAGTCAAGATATTCACAAAAAAATTATAAAATATAGTAACATCACCTACACATGAGTGGTATAAGTGCATCCTACTCTTGATCTCAACCCAGGTCTTAATCCTCAGGGTCATGAGTTCAAGGCCCACCTTGGGCTCCATGCTGGGCATGGAGCCTACTTAAAAAAAAAAAAAAAATTAGTAACATGCACCTAAAATCTAGGGAGGAGAGAAGAAAAAGTGGGTTCAAAATTAAATAACCATCAACTTAATGTAGGCTGCTATATGCACAAGAGGTTGTCGAGAAACCTAATGGTAACCATATATCGGAAAGCACTAATAAACCTACAAAGAATGAAGAAAAAGAAAACCAAGTATATCACTAAAGAAAATCAGCAAAGTGTGAAAGACAAGAAAGGATCAGAGAAAATTTTCAGAAACAACCACAAAAAAGGTAATAAAATGGCAATAAATACATATTTATCACTAATTGCTTCTAATGTAAATGAATTAAATAGTCCAGTGAAAAGACATAAGGTGACAGGATTAAAAAAACAAGACCCATCTATATGCTGCCTACAAGAGACTCATTTTACACCAAAATACACTTGCAGATTAAAAGTGAGGGAATGGAGAAACCTCTATCATGCAAATGGATGTCAAAAGAAAGCCTGAGTAGCAATATTCATATCAGACAAAACAAACTGTAAAACAAAGACTGTAATAAGACATAAAGAAGGACTTGTATAAATAAAGGGACAGTCCAACAAGAAGATATAATTGTAAATATTTATGTAAATATACCCCACATAGGAGCACCCAAATACATAAAAAGTTAACAGACCTAAGGAACTAATCAATAGTAATACAGTGAATACTAGGAGACTTTAATACCCTACTTATGTCAGTTGACAGGTCATCCAATCAGAACATCAACAGGGAAACAGTGGCTTTGAATGACACACTGGAGCAGATGGGTTTAACAGATACATTCAGAACATTTTATCCTAAAACAGCAGAATACACGTTCTTTTCAAGTGTGTGCAGAATGTTCTTCAGAATAGATACACATTAGCATCATAAAATCAGTCTCAACAAACTGAAGAAGATTGAAGTCATCCCATGCATCTTCTCTGTCCACAATGCTATGACACTGGAAATCAACCAGGAGAAAAAATCTAGAAAGATCACAAATACATGGAGGTTAAATAACATGCTACACAATGAATGGGTCAACCAGGAAATAAAAGAAGAAATAAAAAGTACATTGAAACAAATGAAAGTGGAAACACAATAGTCCAAAACCTGTAGGCTGCAGCAAAAGTGGTTCTAAGCAGAAAGTTTATAGTAGCAGTATATGTTAAGAAGCAACAAAAAACTTGGGGTGCCTGGGTGGCTCAGTCGGTTAAGCAGCTGCCTTTGGCTCAGGTCATGATCCCAGGGTCCTGGGATCGAGCCCCACATCGGGCTTCCTGCTCAGTGGGGAGCCTGCTTCTCCCTCTCCCACTCCCCCTGCTTGTGTTTCCTCTCTCGCTGTGTGTGTCTCTCTCTGTCAAATAAATAAACAAAATCTTTAAAAAAAAAAAAAGCAACAAAAAACTCAACCTAACCTTACACTTAAGAGAGCTATAAAAAAACAACAAATGAAACCTAAAACCAGTAGAAGGAAGGAAATAATAAAGATTAGAGCAGAAATAAATGATAAACTAAAACAAAAACAAAAGAACAGATTAGTAAAACCAGGAGATTGTTCTTTGAAAAAAATCAATGATTGATAAACTTCTAGCCAGACTTGTCAAGAAATAAAAAAGACTCAAAATCATAAAGGAGAGAGGAGAAATAAGTCAACACCGCAAATTTACAAACAATTATAAAAGAATATTATGAAAAAACTCTATGCCAACTTATTGAACAACCTAGGAGAAATGGCTAAGTTCCTAGAAACATATAAACTACCCAAACTGAAACAGGAAGAAAAAGAAGATTTGAACAGAACAGTTATCAGCAATGAAAAAAAGAAGAAGATAGCAGGAGGGGAAGAATGAAGGGGGGGGAATTGGAGGGGGAGACGAACCATGAGAGACTATGGACTCTGAAAAACAAATTGAGGGTTCTAGAGGGGAGGGAGGAGGGGGGTGGGGGGCTGGGTTAGCCTGGTGATGGGTATTAAAGAGGGCATGTTCTGCATGGAGCACTGGGTGTTATACGTAAACAATGAATCATGGAACACTACATCAAAAACTAATGATGTAATGTGTGGTGATTAACATAATTAAAAAAGAAAGAAAAAAAAAGAAATGGAATTAGTAATCCAAAACCTCCCAACAAACAAAAGTCCAGGACCAGATGGCTTCACAGGCGAATTCTACCAAACATTTCAGGAAGAGTTAATACCTGTTCTTAAACTATTCCAAAAAATAGAAAAGGAAGGAAAACTTCCAAATTCGTTCTATGAGGCCAGCATTATCCTGATACCAAAACCAGATAAAGACACCACTACAAAAGAGAACTACCGGCCAATATCCCTGATGAACATAGATGCAAAAATCCTCAATAAAATATTAGCAAACCGAATTCAACAATACATTAAAAAAACCATTCACCATGATCTAGTGGGATTTATTCCTGGGTTGCAAGGGTGGTTCAGTATTTGCAAATCAATCAACAGGATACATTACATCAATAAGAGAAAGGATAAAAACCATATTATCATTTCAATAGACAGAAAAAGCATTTGAGAAATACAGTATCTATTCATTATAAAAACCCTCAACAGAATTTTAGAGGGAACATACCTCAGCATGATAAAGGCCATATATTAAAAACTCACAGCTAACATCATCCTCAGTGGGGAAGAACTGAGAACTTTTCCCCTAAGGTCAGGAACAAGGAAAGGATTTCCCCTCTCACCACTTTTATTCAACATAGTACTGGAAGTCCTAGCCACACCATTCAGACAACAAAAAGAAATAAAAGGCATCCAGATTGGTTAAGGAAGAAGTCAAATTTTCATTATTTGCAGATGACATGATACTATACCTAGAAAACCTGAAAACCTACACCAAGAAACTGCTAGAACTGAGAAAAACAAATTCCATACATTTTCAGGATACAAAATCAATGTACAGAAAAATCTGCTGTGATTCTGTACACCAATAATGAAGCAGTAGAAAGAGAAATTAAAAAACAGTCCCATTTACAATTGCACCAAAAACAATAATACACCTAGGAATAATAAACCTAACCAAAGAGGTAAAAGACCTTTACTCTGAAAACTATAAAGCACTGGTGAAAGAAATTGAAGATGACAGAAAGAAATGGAAAGACATCCCATGCTCATGGATTAGAAGGACAGATATTGTTAAAATGTCTATAAACTACCCAAAGCAATCTACACCTTGAATGTAATCCATACCAAAATGCCAACAGCATTTTTCACAGAACTAGAATAAACAGGTCTGAAATGTGTATGAAACCACAAAAGATCCTGACTAACCAAAGCAATCTTGAAAAAGAAAAGAAAAGCAAAGCTGGAGGCATCTCAATTCCTGATTTCAAGTTATGTTACAAAGCTGTAGTAATCAAAACAGTATGGTACTAGCACTGAAATAAACACATAGATCAATGAAACAGAATAGAAAACCCAAAAATGAACCCATAACTGTATTGTCAATTAATCTTTGATAAAGTAGGAAAGAATGTCCAGTGGGAAAAAGACAGTCTCTTCAACAAATGGTGTTGGGAAAACTGGACAGAAATTGGATCACTCTCTTACACCAGACACAAAAATAAATTAAAAATGGATTAAATGACTAACTGTGAGACCTGAAACCATAGTAACCTCTTTGACATGGGCCATAGCAGCTTTTTTTCTAGATACGTCTCCTGAGGCAAGGGAAACAAGCAAAAATAAACTGTTGGGACTTAATAAAATAAAAGCTTCCAAACAGCGACGGACAGTGGATAAAACTGAAAGACAACCTGTGGAATGGGCAAATGACATATCTGATAAAGGGTTAGTATCCAAAATATATAAGGAACTTATAAAAACTGAACATGCAAAAATAAATAACCCAATTAAAAATGGGCAATAGACATGAACAGACATTTCTCCAAAGAAGAAATACAGATGACCAACAGACACTTTCTGAAAGGATGTTAATCATCACTTATTTTCAGGGAAATGCAAACCAAAATTTCAATGAAATAACACCTCACACTTGTCAGAATGGCTAAAATCAACAACAAAAGAAACACAGGCATTGGTGAGGATATGAAGAAAAAAGAACCCTCTTGCACTGTTGGTGGGAAGCAAACTGTACAGCCACTGTCAAAAATAGTATGTAGGTTCCTTACAAAGTTAAAAATAAAACTGTATGATCCAGCAACCGTTCTCCTGGGTATTTACCCAAAGAATCCAAAAACACTAATTAAAAGGGATATGTGCACCCCTGTGTTTATAGCAGCTTTATTTACAAGTCAAGGTACAGAAGCAGCCCAAGTGTCCATTGATAGATAAATGGATAAAAAGGTGGTGTGTGTGTGTGTGCACACACGCATGCACACAATGGAATATTATTTAGCCATAAAAAAGAATGAAATCTTGCCATTTGCAACAACATGGTTGGAGGTATAACTTATAATGCTAAGTGAAATAAGTCAGTCGGGTCATGATTGCAGGGTCCTGGGATTGAGCCCCACATGGGGCTCCTTGCTCAGTGGGGAGCCTGCTTCTCCCTTGCCTGCCGCTCCCCCTGCTTGTGCTCTGTCTCTCTCTCTCTGTCAAATCAATAAATAAAAAATCTTTAAAAAACAAAAATGTGGGACGCCTGGGTGGTTCAGTCAGTGAAGCATCTCCCTTCGGCTCAGGTCATGATTCCACGGTCCTGGGATCGAGTCCCGCATTGGGCTTCTTGCTCCGTGGGAAGCCTGCTGCTCCTCCTGGTTGTGTGCATTTGTGCGCGCGCTCTCTCTCTCTCTCTCTCTCTCTGATAAATAAATAAATAAATAAAATTTTAAAACAAGCAAACAAAACATGAACATCAGACATTTATTCTCTTGCAATTTTTGTGTGTTAGGAATTTGAGTGGGACCTACTGGGATACCTCTGGCTCAGAGTTTCTCATTAGGCTGCAGTCAAGCTGTTAGCCTGGCATGCAGTCTCATGTGAAGGCAGAACTGGAGGAGGATCCCTTCTGATTTCAATAACATGGCTATTGACAGTATTCAGTTTCTTGTCATGGTTTGTCTACAGTCTACCTCAGAGCATTGACAGTTACATAGGGCATTGCTTCTCCATGGGGCTGCTTACCACATTGCACCAGAGCCAGTGGATGAGAGAGAGGGCCCAAAGACAAAAGTCATGATCTTTTTGTAACCAAATCATAGCCACAACGTACTATCACTTTTGCCATATTCTCCTTGTTAGCATAAAGTAAAGTAGCATAAAGTAAAGCATAAAGTTACTGGATTTGGCTCATAACCAAAGCTGGGGGTGGAGGGCAGTGATGGGAAGTAAATCCATAAAAGGTGATACTTTTTATTCCACATCTTTTTAATTTCTCTGATCTTTCCTCATGACACTCTTATCTTTTAGCTGCTTTCCTACAGTAGTTTCCTGATTTTCCTTTTTACCCCAATTAGTCTCCTTTCCCAGATCTTTCTGTCTAAGCTCTTGAAAGTTTTTATACTATAGAGGTCTATTCTAGACCTTCCTCTAGTATCATTTTATATATTCTCATTGGGTATTCTTGTCTGTTCTCATGACTTTAAAACCCCATGTGTTAATGACTTATATTTTCATCCTGAATCTTAGTTCAAAGCCTGAATATACTCAACTACATATTGAACATCTGCTTTGAAAAAAATGCTAATGAATCAACATGAGGTAGAGATTAAACTGCTGTAAGAAAGAGACTCCAAAATATAATTGGTTAAATAGGCAATAAATTTATTTGTCTCTGTTAAACAATCTGACTTTACTACCCCTGGAACAACTGTGTTTAATGAGATTATTCAGAGATCCAGATTCTTCACATTTTATTGTTCCACCATAGGGTATTTTACTTTTCTTTGTTGTAGAATGTGCTTCAAGCTGCAGGGAAGGGGAAAGAAAGTATAGGGCAAACAATTTTCTTTTTTTTTTTTAAGATTTTATCTATTTATTTGACAGAGAGAGACACAGCGAGAGAGGGAACACAGGCAGGGGAAGTGGGAGAGGGAGAAGCAGACTCCCTCTGAGCAGGGAGCCCGATGTGGGGCTCGATCCCAGGACCCCGGGATCATGACCTGAGCCGAAGGCAGACGCTTAACAAGTGAGCCACCCAGGCGCCCCCAAGCAGTTTTCTTTTAAGAAGTGAGGCAGAATTTGCATACTTCACTTCTGTTGTTCTTTTAAGAAGAGCACAGTCACATAATCTTACCTATTTGTAAAGTAGGTTAGAGAATACCTACCCTTCCTTAGTGTTATAAACTCTGGAAACTGGGTCAGAGGGAGCAGATTTGTTTGGGGCAACTAAACAAGATTTGGTTTCCCTCCCTTTGGGAAGAGTATATATCCCCTTGCTAGTGAATTCAGGCATGGACATGTGACTTGTTTTTATTCCCATGAAATGCAAGGAAAAGTAATAGTTACACTTTTGAACAGAAGCTTCTTCACCCCAACCCCCCAGCAGAAGCTTTAAGAGCAGTAGGTATTCTCCATGTTCTCTATTCCCTTTGCTATGATGATTTGTATGCAGAATTTTTTTAAGTCATTGCTGCCCATTTTGGGGTGAAAATGATAGGTTACAAAGCCACTGCTAACCTGTCATCAACATATAGTGTAGGCCAGAAATAAACTTGTTGCTGTAACTGAGGGATCAGCACAGTATTTCTTAAAGGGTCAGATACTAGATATTTTAGACTTTTGTTCTTTATAGTCTCCATCAAAGCTACAGACAATTCCTAAATGAATGGATATGGCTGTATTCTAATAAAACTTCCTTTACAAAAACAAGCATTCAGTCTGTGGGCCATAGTTTGCCAACCACTGTTGTGAATGGTTGAGATTTATGGTTATTTTTACTGCAGGATAACCTAGACTACCCTGACTGATACCTTTGGTTAAATAGCACCAGCACCCCCATCTGCTTACCCAAACCAGAAATCTAAGTATCATCCTTGACTCCTCATTTTCCAAACTAAATCCTGACTTCGTACTTTCAGAGCTCTTGATTTAACAGATGAAGATATATTTTTTTCAAGGTTTAACTAGACTATATTGTTACAAGGGGGCCCTTACTGAGCAGGGCCAATATATTTGGTCCCAGGATGTCACAGAGGAGAAATGGAGAGGTCATGATTGCAGAAGAGGTCACGGTAATTGAAAGACATGATCCAGGAAGGCAGACATGATCAGGACAGGCCAGGGGTGGTCAGATCACAGGGTGAGGGACAGCACAGCCCCTTTCACTCCCGCTTCTTGTAGGTCTCCAGATGTGACAGGACCCAGCCTGATGACAAGAAGAAACACAGGAAGCAGGAGGTGAGCCCAGTGGTGACATCCGTGACCCCCAGCTGCTCCTGTGGCGGTTTGGAATCCATCTGGGCCCACAGCACCAGGAGCTGCCGGGTTAGGCCTGTCAGGCCTCTCAGCAGCAGGGACGTCAGCACAGACATGACTTCAGACAGTGGCCAGCAGGAGCCCAAGTCAGGAAGTCAGAGTGGCAACAGATGAAGATTTTAAGACCCAAAGAGAAATACTTATTCTTAGCAATGTATTCAAGTTAGTAATAGAGAACCAGAACTTGGGTAGATTTGGTGTTAAATTTGTAGGATAGTTGACCCTTAAAATATGGGCTTGTACACCTGTCCACTTACATGCAGAATTTTTAAAATAAATACAGTATAGTACTGTAAGTGTATCTTCACTTCCTTATGATTTTTGTAACATTTTCTTACCTCTATTTAAGAATACAGTTTGTAATATAAATATGTGTTAATCGACTTTTTATGTTTTAGGTAAAGCTTCTGGTCAGTAGTGGGCTATTAGTATTTAAGATTTGGGGGAGTCAAAAGTTATATGCAGATTTTTAAATGTGCACAGGATTGGAATGTCTAATGCCTGCATTGTTCGGGGGTCAACTGTAGTTTTTTGTAACCTAGGGTTTTATTGTTCCTTGGCTTGGTAGATGGTACCATTGTCTTTTCAGTCATTTAAACAAACCTGATGGTCATTCTGGGTGGTTTTTTTTTTTTTTTTTTGTCCTTCACATTTAGTATATTACCAAGTCCTGATTGATTTAGCCTTCTTTTAAGAAAAAAAATTTTTTTTAAAGATTTTATTTATTTATTTGACAGAGAGAGTGAGAGAGCACAAGCAGGGGGAGCAGTAGAGGGAGAGGGAGAAGCAGGCTTCCTGCTGAGCAGGGGGCCTGACGCGGGGCTCGATCTCAGGAACCTGAGATCATGACCTGAGCCGAAGGCAGGTGCTTAACCATCTGAGCCAACCAGGCGCCCCTGAGATTTTTTTTTTTTAAGATTTTATTTATTTATTTGAGAGAGAGAGAATGAGAGAGAGCACAAGAGGGAAGAGGGTCAGAGGGAGAAGCAGACTCCCCGTTGAGCAGGGAGCCTGATGCGGGACTTGATCCCAGGACTCCAGGATCATGACCTGAGCTGAAGGCAGTTGCTTAACCAACTAAGCCACCCAGGCGCCCTAAGATTTTTTTTTTTTAATTTAAATTTCAGTTAATTAGCATAATGTATTTGTTTCAGGGGTACAGGTCTGTGATTCATCAGTCTTATATAATACCCAGTGCTCATTACAACACATGTCCTCTGCAATGTCCGTCAGCTGGTTACTGCATCCTGATTTAGCCTTCTTGATCTCTTTCAGTTCAGTCTATGCAACTCTAGCTGTCTCTGCCCTAGTTGATGCCATTTTCTCTTACTTGGATTATTATAGGAAACTCCAGGCTGGTTTCCCTGTGTCTAGTCCACTTATCACAATTACAGTGATAAAGTGAAAATCAGAGTGATCTTTCTCCTTTGCTTTAATTCCTTAATGTAGGAGTCCTTGTTGTCTTCTGAACAGAAAATCATTTCTTAACATAGCAATAGAGTTCTTGATGTGATGGCCCCACTTTCTCCTCTGGGTTCTTTTCTTGCTATTCTCTATATTGGTCTCATCAGTATGTACTATATTCTGCCTTGCAGAACTATTTTTGGTTTCCAGAATGGTCATGCTGTTTCTGGCTCTTTGGTCCTTTGTATGACTAAAGTAGGCTTTGCCCTTGAGTGTTCTACCACTCTCTTAATATATCACCTTGCCTTATTTCCTTCATAGTAGTTAATTACTCTCTAAAATCATCAGTTTTACGTTTTTAAGTCTGTCTCCAGTAGAATTAAAGCTCTGTGATGGCAAGAATAATTTTATCATTTTCTATTACATTTTTAATATCTAAACTAGTACCTCGCACTTAACTGTTGCTCAGTAAGTATTTAAGTCAGTAAATGGATGAATGAGTGAAGATTTACCTTGCAGAAAGCCCTGTGTATGTATGAGTCTTACTCAGTGTTTCCTTAGTATTTTGTGGTTATCCTCCATAAGTCATTTCTTTGTGGGCCATATAGTACCTGGCTGGAGTATGTGAAATAGTATACACTGTTTGTTTTGTAATTGTCCATTTATCTTCTTGCATGTATCCCCCTTGCTTCCATTCCATTCACCCCTGCACTAAGATTCAAGTTCTGTGAGATTCAAGAGGTATGCATGTTTTTCAGTGTTTTGCCATCTAATACTAATGGTAGGTGTCAAACATGTTCAAAAATGCAGTTTTATCAGATACCAGTTTTCAGTGCCTATTATTTTAGATTCTTCTTAGAGTAATTTCATATATACTTTAAGTTTTCTTTGATGCCAGCAGACTTTAAAAATATTTATTCTGAAGAATCCCATTGATCCTAATTTAGGTGGCTCAAAGGTCTAGGTTAGAAAGGTTAAGGTTGACTGATACTACACTGCTTAAAATTATGTTTCATATGCCCCCTTGGACTGAATTATAGTTACTTGAGAATCAGACATGACTCTGGGATTTCCTCAATTTGGAGGACCTTGTGGTATTTCTAAGGAAATGAGGTTGGGAAAAAAGTTTCCCACAACCTCTTTTTATTTTTAACATTTAAAAAAATGTAAAGTGCATAGATAAAAAACAAGAACATTATAATGTCCATATTCGTACCACTCAGAATTAATGCTTTTGTGGTTCATTAGTTCCTTTCATATATTTGCTAACTTAGTTTGGGTAGAACTTTTCATGAAATTTAAAATCTGTCCCCATTTTATCATTATTTTCTGGCAAATCTGCCAGATTTCAATTATAATAGTGAACATATATATAGTCTTTTAATTTGTAAAACACTTTGGTACATGTTGCCTAAAACTAAAAGCCAATTAGTTTTACTTCATCACCCTATGCGATTAGCTTTTATAGACCGTATGACAAACATCAGTGTCTTACTGATTGTCAGTTACACTAATTTGTTTTAACCATTGATTTGTTGACTTGGATTTTTATCATAGTTGCTATGATTTAACATTTAAAGATTTTATTTATTCTAGAGAGAGAGCATGCACACGTGTACGAACGAGCTGAGGGGAGGAACAGGGCAGAGGGAGAGGAAGAAGGAGAGAATCTTCAGCAGACCACGCATAGAGCCCAATGCGGGCTCCATCCCATGACCCCGAGGTCATGACCTGAGCCGAATCCAAGAGTTGGCTGCTAAACTGACTGAGCCACCCAAGCACCCCATGATTTGACATTTAAAATTTAGTTTCAGTATATAAATAAGTCCTGCTTTGTGATTATGGAACAAATATACAGATGCTTTTAATCTTAGTTTGCTTTGAGAATTATGTGTTAAATACACATAAAACATTAATTAGATTGTGTTATTTTTGCAGTATAAGAAATTTCTTTAGCACAGCAGTTTTCAAATTGTTTTTCATGAAGCCCTAAGATTTCCCCAGAAATGCTTCTGAAACCCCACGTATTATTAGTCTGCTGGGACTACCATAACAAAATACCACAGCTTATGTGGCTTAAACAACAGAAATATATTTTCTCACAGTTCTTCAGGCTAGAATTCCAAATCAAGGTGTTGGCAAATTTGGTGAGTGCTCTCTTTCTACTTTTATGCTAGTCCTTGTCATCACTGTGCCCTCGCCTGGCATTTCCTCTGTGTGTTCACTGCAGGGAAGGGGCTTGGTGTCTCTGGTCTCAAAGACACCAGTCTTATAGAGCCCCACTCTTAAAACCTCGTTTAACGTTAATTATCTCCTTAAAGGCCTTATCTCCAAATACAGACACATTGGGAGTTAGGGCTTCACCATACGAATTTTGAAGGGACACAGTTCATTTTATAACATCTTATGAAATATCTTCTTGGAAGTGGTTGTGCTGCTCAATAAAAATGGAAGGGGAGTTGAAAATAACTGCTCTCATAAATTACATAGTTCCTTCAACATAAGAATTGATTAAAATTGCGTTCACATGTAACTTTCCAGGAGCACATTTATTTTGTGAAATGAGAATCATCCTTACAATCTATCTTTCCTGGGGTACTAGATCTTTCTTAATTTGTTAGTAATATTGTTTTGTAGAACCTTAAGTGATGTGAGCATGTTAGGTATTACCATTTGCATAAGGATTTGCTGGGGTCATTAAAGCTTTGATTATATTATAGTATGTTTTTGTAAATTATTGTGGACTGTAATTGTAGTAACTTCTTGATTGAGGGTAAAAAGTGTTGAATTAAGAATCAAGGGTTCTAGGAGCACCTAGGTGGCACTGTTGATTTGGCATCTGACTCTTGGTTTCAGCTCAGGTTATGATCTCGGGGTCCTGGGATCGAGCCTGGCATCGGGCACCATGCTCAGTGTGGAGTCTGCTTGGGCTTCTCTTCTCCTTCTACCCACCCCCTCGCCCCCATGCACACACACTCTCTCTCTCCCTCTTTAAAATAAATAGATAAATTTTTTTTTTTTTAATCAAGAGTTCTAGCTTTGCTGTTAAATTTTTGATCCAGGATAAATTAATTTAGTATTTCTGTGACTAATTACCAATTAGAACATAAAATAATATTGGGGTTGGGAGTTTGAGCACCATGTGGGGTGTCGATATTACTTAAATTAAAAAAAACAAACAAACAAATATGAAAGAATATTGAGAAAGAAGCAAGCCCCAAATCGCAATTTTGGGGATTATCAGGTAGTAGTGATAGTTGTGAAAGCACTTTGAAAAGCAAAATTTAGGGAAATGCAAATTGTCAGTTTCACCAGTAATTTGCTTGCATTTCTCAAGTAAATAAACAGTTTATT
Organism: Eumetopias jubatus; assembly: GCF_037043125.1. NCBI lineage: Eukaryota > Metazoa > Chordata > Mammalia > Carnivora > Otariidae > Eumetopias > Eumetopias jubatus. The sequence continues at coordinate 58,813,628 of NW_028274819.1, read as the reverse complement.
TTATTTTGGAATGTATGTTTAAACTCCCTTAGCAGGAAAAACAACCCTATTTACTCATGTTATTACCTAGGTTTTGTTATTTGGTTGGGTCCAAAATAAAAATGTTAGAAGGAAAGACTGTGCTGTAATTTCCCCCTTACTGTTCCAATTCAAGGGATAACTTAGATTTTAACGTAATGTGAAATTCTCCACCATCATGGTTTTTGTCATGATTCCAGCATCTACTTCCATACTGTTCTTCGAAATCCAAACTTAGAGAATATCCATTTGAAAACTTTTGACTAACATTTTATTTGAAAATAGTAATAGTGAACCAAAAATATAAGTTCATTTTATTATAGTCAAGCTTCTCCATAATTGCCCACATATGCCATATTCACTTTTTTACTTCCCACTCATTCTTCCACGGCGGGTTTCTGTGCTACCAAAAACACCTTGTCAAAAGAAGGCTTGCCATGTTGTAAAATCCAGTGGACATTCTTCAGTTCTTTTTTCCCAAACCTATTTTTATCATTCTTTCACAGAGTTGAATGTTTTTAAATCTCTCTCAGGTTTGCTTGGTTTCTTTCTGTCTCCAGTTGTGCTTTCTTACTTTCTTTTGCTGGCTCTCTTCTCTGACCGCTGAAACACTGCTCAGTAACAGATGGAGCAGAATAATCTAATAGAAAAGCTGGAAGATGCCTTAAAATAATTCATTTAAACACAATATAATCATAAATGTAGTTAGCTAAGAACCCACAGCTGCTAATGCCAGCCCATTTTCATCTGCCTATTCAGTAAAGATTTTTTGATGGCCTACTCTGTAAGGGACTTAGTAGGGCACAAAGGGGATGTATAAGACATGATGTTCTTGAGTCTGGAGTTCACTAAAGGCAGAAAAGCAAAGTGGGTACACAGAGAAATATAATGGCAGGCAGAATGTAAATGCTTTAAGTTCAGTGTGCTATCTAGAATAAAGTAGTTTAGGGGTATGCAAATATATTTAAAATTTTCTCATCTTTTCAGTATTTATGGTGGAGATTATGACTGATAACAAATAGAAAAGCACTGATTTCTTCCCTTCCTTCTGACCAGTAATGCTTAGGAAAATAATGTGAAAGATACAAGTAGCCAAAAGTCATAAGGCAGGAAATGTTCAGCATGAAAGCATACTTAGAGAAATAATCCACTCAGTAATTTTGATGGAAGGCAATTAGAACAGCAGATACAGGTTGTATAGTAGGCAAAAGTTTGACCCTTGTGCCTTTACTCTTGGTGTTACATTGAATATGAGTATGTTACATGGCAAGAGGAGCTTTATGGAAGTAATTAAATTTATTAATCAGTTGACCTTAAATTAGGGTGATTATCCTGGATTATCCAGATGGGCCCAGTGTAAATTATATGAGCCTTTAAGAGGAGAAGAGGCAGGCAGAAGGCAGAAATACTCAAAGCATGAGAAGGACTCAGCACATATACCCTTCTTGAAGAATGTAGAGGGTTGCATGGAAAGCATGAGAAAGAAATGAAATCTGCCAGTAATCTGAATGAGTTTGGAAAGCACAACTGGAGACAGAAAGAAACCAAGCATGGAAATGGGTTTTTGCTCAGAGCTACCAAAAAGGAGCTTGATATCAGTTTTATGAAACCATAAAGGGAAGATCCAGGTCAAACCAAGCTGTACAGGACTTCTGATGCACAGAAACTGGGAGATAATAAATGGGGCCTTTTTTTTTAAGATGCTAAATTTGTGTTTTATTATATAGCAGTAGAAAACCAATACAGATTGATTATATTAATGAGGGATTTATAATCTGATGAGAAAATTCAACAAGGATTAGAAGTTTCCAAAAATTGCTTACAGAAGTATTTTGCCTCTTTCAAATTTTTATAAAAAAATGTGCTCTTTTCTGTACAACCCATAAATAGAATCATGAAATTCTCATATTAGTACACTTATTTACTTTAAAACTAACTTGCTGCTAAACATTAAACAGATTTACTAAATTTGATACTAAATCAGAAAAGTTAGCTGGAAAGAGAATTTTGGTGTTAGAAAATCTGGGCTCCATTGTTTGTTAGTACTGTTGATCTCAGGAAACTATCTCACTTGTCTGAACCAAGATTGATTCATCTGTAAAACTGGTAAAATGCAATCTTATAGAACTGAGAAACTACCATTTATCTTGCAGAATTGTGAGAATTTAATGAAATTTTGTATGAAATGCACTCCTTATAGTGTGTGACATATTGGTTTCAAGAATAAAAGTATTATTGCAGATAAAGTATCTAAGATAATGGTGAAGCTTATATTTGTCACCTACTTTTTAAGGTCTATAAAAGATGCTGTTACGGTAATTTAGTTAATTGAAGCTACCATACCACAAAACCTGTAGAAGTATTTCCTGGGATGGTAGGTTATTAATTAAATTCTGAAGGTAAAAACAGATGACTTTATGTGAAACAGGAAGACAAATCAAGATGTGCTCAGCATGGAGCCATCTTTTCCCTAATGATTGTAGGGAATCAAAGCTGTGTTCTGTTGGTTGGCTACTTTACATTGTTATTCTCCTAATTACTTCCTTTATAAATAAGGAGAGGAGAAAGCACCTTTGTGTGTATGTGAATTCTCACTCAGCCCTTACAGAGTAGATCCATATATTGATATTCCCATTTTGCAGATGAGGAAGTTGTATTTGCCTCTATAAAAATTTCTTTCCCTCACCAGAATTCATGAGAACTAGACCCTACATGCCTTATACACTGTTATGTACATCAAAAAGTCCTCAAATTATGTCCTGCGGCCTATTTTTGCAATATCTATCTATCTGAGAGAGAAAGTGAGCAGGGAGAGGGACAGAGAGGGAGAGAATCTCAAGCAGACTCCATGGTGAGCCTGGAACACAGGCCTTGATCTCACAACCCTGAGACTGTGACCTGAGCTGAAACCAAGATTTGGATGCTCAACCAACTGAGCTACATAGGTACCCCTGCCTGTTTGTGTAAGACTCATGAGCCAATAATGCTTTTTCACAAAGAACATTTATAATCAGTTTATTGAAAGAGAATCTCACTTTGAATTTGTTTTTTTTTTTTTTTAAGATTTATTTATTTGAGAGAGAGAGAATGAGAGATAGAGAGCACTAGAGGGAAGAGGGTCAGAGGGAGAAGCAGACTCCCTGCCTAGCAGGGAGCCTGATGCGGGACTTGATCCCGGGACTCCAGGATCATGACCTGAGCCAAAGGCAGTCGCTTAACCAACTGAGCCACTCAGGCGCCTGAGAATCTCACTTTGAATTCCAGTTGAGCACAGTTATCCACCTCCCCTCAAATAATTCCATCCTTATTAATACATCTATATTACAAAAAAGTTGAACTCAATTATTATTATATATTACACATGGTATATAACATGAGATAATGACATAGTATATCATATTTAATATAATTGCTATTATATTTTAAATTTTATCAGGAAAAATTGTAGAAGTGCTTTCTCTATTAATACATAAGTACCTTTGTAAATATACTTGATTTACGCTCTTGGCCCACAAAGCCTAAATATTTTATCTGGCTATTTTCAGAAAAAGTTTGCTGACCCTTGATATACATCATGCCTACCACAGTGCTTAGCACATAGGGGTTTAATAATTATTTTTTGAAAGAATAAATGAATTGAGGTTAAATAACTTTGCAAAGGACACAAAGCCAAGTTACCCAACCTGGTCTTTCTGATTTTATATCCTAAAAAACAGTAAAGTTCCGTTTATGGCAATGAGAAATAAATCCTTAAGTTATTTTAGAAAGGAACATTATAATTATTTTCTTAGCTGAATCACCACGAGTGGACATTTTATATAATACCAGACATAGTATGGATGTTGGGTATAATTTGTAAATATTTGACAATAGCCTTATTTATATTTATTTATATAAAGTTATTAGTTGTAGTATAGCTTTTCTTTTAAAGAAAAAAGATTTTATTTATTTGAGAGAGACAGCACGCATGCGAGCTTGAGCACAGAGGGAGAGGGAAAAGCAGATTCCCCACTGAGCAGAGAGCCTGATGCGGGCTTGATCCCAGGCCCTTGAGGTCATGACCTGAGCCAAAGGCAAGACGCTTAACCCACTGAGCCACTCAGGTACCCCTAGTATAGCTTTTCTAACAATAGAATTTGAAGATCTAAGTACAAGTTTTACTGCGGCCAAAAGCTGTATTAGGATTTTCTTCTTAGGCATTCTTCTGTCTGCATTGTTAAGAGTACTGTTGATAATCCAGAGAAGTTGGCAAACTACAGCTCACTGCCTGTTTTTGTAAATAAAGTTGTATTGGAACACAGCCACATCTGTTTGTTTACATATGATCTATGACTGCTGTCATGCTACAGTGCCAAATTGAGTAGTTTATTTAATAGAGACTGTATGCAAAGCCTAAAATATTTACCATCAGCCCTTTGCAGAAAAAATTGAATATCTAATCTGGAAGGCACATCAACCATCTGTATCTCTATTTCTTTTAGATCTATCCTTTACGAAATTAAAATAGCAGAAAGTCACATGGTGGTTAGCAGTTGGGTAGATAAGAACAGCACGAATGAGCAAGAAACACATCTGTACCTGCTGCAGAACTACTTTGTTTTTTATGATCTCTTATATTAGTTGTTGGCTGGTTCATAAGCAGATAAGAACTCTGTGCACCTTTTTGACTGTCATTTACCTAGCTCCAAGCGTACTGAGTGACTGAACAAATATGTTTGTGTGATGTCTCATCAGTAAGTTTCCTTGACAGTTTATTACTAGAAAAAGTTTTATAAACTGACTTCCCTGAGTTGTAGCTCAGGCTTTATACAAAATTACAAACATCTCCATTTATATCCAGCTTACTGGCTGTTGAACTGGTGTCACCTAAACAAATCAAACTCAGCATATCAAAAGTCAGATTCATTCTCTTCCTCCTCACACCTCTTGTACATACTGGATCCATGATGTGTTCGTGTTACCAACATTCTGAGTCCAAGCCATGATTTGGGCATCGGCCCAAAGCCCTCCTTGTCCACCCACACCCATAAAATAGCCAGGTTCTGTTGGCTTTTCTTCCTGTTTATTTCTCAGATTTGTCTTCTGTTCATCCTTATTGCCATGGCCTAATTCAGGTAGGCCTTTATCATTTCTTGCCTGAAATGTCATCTTCTACTGATTAGCCTCCTGGCTTTTAGTCTTGTACCTTTTCACTGCCTTCTCCTCACTGCTACAAGAATGACCTTTTAAACACAAAGATTTAAAAGTGACTTATATCACTTTCTGAATGATTTAGTGGTTCCCATTCACTCAGAAATCTGAACTCTGTCATAGTATTCAGCGCTCATGATGGTTTAGCCACTTCTCTTCGGCCATATCTAATGTCATTCTCTCCTGTGCACCCTATTATTTGGCTCCTGTTCTACACCATTCACAGAACCTTCTGTCTTTTTCATTCCTCACAGTTTTTGCATATATCGTATCTTCTGCCTGGAATGCCTTCCTACTAACTTGTTTTCCAGGCAAACTTAATTTATCCTTTCTATCTCAGCTCAAGTACTACTTTCTCCTTAAGATCTTCTCCCGGAAAGATTTTCTTTCATAGATTTATATGTAACTCCATTATAGAAAATATCATATGGCCTTTTTTTTTAAGATTTTATTTTATTTATTATTATTTTTTTTAAGATCTTATTTATTTGACAGAGAGACAGCGAGAGAGGGAACACAAGCAGGGGGAGTGAGAGAGGGAGAAGCAGGCTTCCCGCTGAGCAGGGAGCCCAATGCGGGACTCGATCTCAGGACCCTGAGATCATGACCTGAGCCGAAGGCAGATGCTTAACAACTTAGCCACCCAGGCACCCCAAGATTTTATTTATTTATTTTAGAGAGAGAGCGAAAGAGAACACAAGTAGGGGAGGAACAGAGGGAGAGGGACGAGCAAACTCTGTGTTGAGTGCAGAGCCCGATGTGGGACTCGATCCCACTACCCCGAGATCATGACCTGAGCCAAAAATCAAGAGTTGAACACTTAACCAACTGAGCCACCCAGACGCCCCTATCATATGGTTTTTATAATGAATGTTCACTATGTACTAGGCACTATGTTTAACACTCACCTTTGAAATAGATACTTTCTTTTATGCACAAGGAAATTGATTTTGAGACATTAAATACCATGTTTGGTCTCACATTGCCAGAAGTGGCAGAGCCAGCATTCAAACCCAGGACTTTGTGAATCTAGTGCTTCAAAATACCACTAATATTGTCCTTCCTATTTGTCTTTTTTTATAGGTTGTAAGCATCTTGAGTGCTTTTTTTTCATCTTTCATGCATCAATTTTAGATGATTTAAATAATCACTTAGTTTCAGTTTTCTTTGAGTTGTCTGCTGATAAGCTCAACTCTATATTTGCTTCTTCGTTGTACTCTTTCACTGTATTAGGTAGTTTTCTGATGGAATTTTGACTTTCCCTGTTATGAGACTCTTGATCTTTTATCTTTCTCTTACCATCATTGTGCATAATCTATAATGGAGACCTGTTTCTTTTCCTTTTGAAGTCAGTAGAATATAATTAATGTAAAATTCTGTTTAAGTCCAGAGCACATATCTGGCTTCTGCTAAGCTGCATCTTAGTAGACTGCACTGCTACTACAAATCATTCAGCATTGGCATCTGTTTGTTATCTTTTGTTAGTGTCTCCCTAAAACAGTTGGACTAAGTAAGACCTGTAGAATGAGCAGAAATTTGTTAGGAAATTACCAGTAGCTTAGCTCATTGTAATATAAAGTACCTAGAGAGAATGGTAATGAGGGGAAGTCCAGGGATCATGTGAAAGGAAGCTATTGTGATAATCCAACTGAGCAATGAAGAGACCTGAGTTAAGGTTTTGGCAGTAAGGATGGAAGGAAGAGGGTGGATATGAGAGCTATTTGGAAAGCAGAATCAGTAAGTCTTGGTAACTGATAGAGGGAAACAGAGAGGTATCTAGCGACACAGTGCAACCAAGAGCATTCATTGTATTGCCATATCCTACACTTGCTGGTGTATATTCTCCAGTATCATCTAGAGTGTAAAGGAACTCGAAAATCTAGCCGGTGCCTTTTTACTTTTAAGGTGGAATCACCCTCCTAAAAATAAAGAAATCCAGTGAGTGGAAATTGAAACTAGGAGTTCTGCTAGGATCTCTTTAACTCCTTGCTTAGTTGAATAGGCCTTGGCCTTAATTGAGCTTCACATTCCTTTTTAACTTGGTGAGTCACAAAGAAATTTCTCTGCAAGTGAACTCTCAATGCTTCCATGAAACTCCTCTATTTCCTGTTGTTGTTAATGACTTTAGATACCACATGAGCAATTGTATACACCTTAGCTGTGGCTAATGAATATCAACATGTTAATAAACAGATACTTCCTTCAACATATTCAATACCTGTGCTTTGGCTTTCCTCCTGCTCTGCCACCTGCCCGAAGGCAGCCATATAACAGCCTTGAAAAATAAGGGGAAAGCCAAGTTTTAAGAAATTATCCTTTAAATGAAATCACAGTTGATTTCCTTTAGCCTCAGAATAATTTCTAAGAGACAATGGCAATTTTTGCTGTTTTTCTTTGATTTCTGTGATTTCCTCAATGCATGCAACACTAATGATTTAGAGATGGTTTTTCAAAGAAAAAAGAAGTGCTATTATGTTGAATGTAATCATTGATCTTAAAAGGTTCTTGATTTTATGAAAAGTTAAATATAAAAATAAATATGTTTCTTAGAATAAGCAGGGTTTTTTCTGGGGCTTATTACTTGAGAGATAATGACATTGAGTAGAAAAGAACCTAATATGTCTCATTTGGGGTGTTTCCCCCTAATCAGAACCATACCTCATTCATTTATCCCTCAGAAGTAAACGGAAGACAAGGGCTATCTCTGTCCCTTGGTTCCTTAGTAACAGGTTTAGAAATATTTTGAAAGTGACTGAACTTGGTAGTAGATGGCCTTAATCAAAATGGCAACTTCAAAATGATCCATTGTTTTTACTCCCTAGGGATGATTGTTGTCTATTGTTAGCAAGGCATTTATTTAGCATTTTTAAGCATTAGATATTTCTCTACTGCTATATTTATTTTTCAAAACTAAACTAAGGTTTGTTATCTTTAATTTTTATTTGCCTTGTTAATATGTTAATTGGTGTTTTTTATTGAGGTGCAATTCTTAGAACATAAAATTTGCAGTATTAAAGTATATTCATTGGTTTTAGTATATGCACTATGTTGTGCAACTACAACCACTGTCTAGTTCCAGAACATTTCTGTTACCCTCAAAATAACCCCCATACCCATTAACAACAGTCCCAATCACAACCCCCTCTCCCATTCCTCTGACAACCAATAATGTACTTCTGTCTCTGGATTTGCCTATTCTGGACATTTCTTGTAAATGAGAATCATAAAAATTATGTGGCCTTTTGTATCTGACTTCTTTCATTTAGCATAATGATTTCAAAGTTTATCCATATTGGAACATGCATCAGTATTTAATTTCTTTTTATTGCCAAATAGTATACCATTGTATGGATAATACCGTATTGTATTAATCCATCATCAGTTAATGATCATGTGGAATTTTTTCCCTTTTTGGCTATTAAGAATAATTCTGTAAACAGTAATATACCAGTTTTTGTGTGACCATGTATTTTCATTTCTCCTGTCTATATACTAAGAGTGTAGCTGATGGGTCATATGGTAATTTTCTATTTTTTTGAGGAACTGCCAGACTTTTTTTATAGCTGCTGTACCATTTTACCTTCCCACCAGCAATTTATGAGTGTCTCAATTTCTCCAAAACTTAGGTTTTAGTAATAATGCTAAGGGCTAATATTTGAGAGCTTACTATATACTAGGTCTTATGCTATTTTACATACATTATTTAGTTCAAAACACACCCCAATCATGGCAAATTAAACTACTCCCAAGGTCACATAGATAGTGGATGCTGAAGCAAGGATTGAACACAAGTTTGTCTCATGCCACAGCATGAATACGTAATGGAAAGTATTTCACATATTGGAAAATATTTCCACATACTTTTAACTTTGTAAAATGTTCCCTAAAGAGTACTGTTTACTCTGTGGTAAGGTGTGAGCAGCCATAATTTATGCTCATAACTGAATTGTATGTGGTGATGTAGCAAGAGCTAGATATGTAATGGGGAAAAATAGGAACTTTGCTAATTACTGTGTGTATAAATTACTTCTTTTGAACCCTCTGTTTTCTCATGAAAGTACATGTGAATATTCTCAGCATATTGCCTTGTCAAATAGTTGGAAACTAGCAAATGTTATTTAAATAATAATAATAATGAATTAGAGGGGCGCCTGAGTGTCTCAGTCATTAAGCGTCTGCCTTCGGCTCAGGTCATGATCCCAGGGTCCTGGGATCAAGCCCTGCATCAGGCTCCCTGCTCTGCGGGGAACCTGCTTCTCCCTCTCCCACTCCCCCTGCTTGTGTCCCCTCTCTCGCTGTGTCTCTCTCTGTCGAATAAATAAATAAAATCTTAACAAAAAAATAAAGAATTATAATGAATTAGAGAAATAACAGTGATTTTAGGGAACTTTTTTTCTTTGCTGTGGCTGGTGTCCTTTGGAAACTAACAGCAACTTGGGCCAAATTATCTATACTTTTGGATATAGAAGTACTGGGTTTTATTTTCTTTGGTTTTCTACTGAACTCCTATGTGACTTCAGGTGGTCCAATGAATGTTTTGTGATAATAATATACCTGAAGGCCTTCCCATAGAGCAGCAAACTGAATTACCTTAATTATGGCTGGGAAACCTCTGTGACAAGTGTGCTCTTGAGTAGACTTCAGGAACGCACTTCTCTTCTTCAGATGTTTTCTTTTCCAAGCGTGCACACCTGTCAGTTATATACTTAGAAGTACTGCTCCTTCATAGCAGTTATTTACCTAGTAAACATTCCTATAACTCAAATATTAATGTTTTCAAAGAAGTTATATAAAAATCATAAAGTTATTTCTCATTGCTTTAGCTCAGCAGATAAACCTAAGAAGTAAAAATAAAATCTTGTAGTTTCCTAAGTATAAAATGTTCCTACCATTAAAAATTGTTGTGTTGCTATTATATAGTTGTCGCTATTTTTGTTTGAGCTGAAAATGAGAGGATGGAGTATATAAGATTTATGTCAGATTTTAAAAACTTCTGGGGCACTTGGGTGGTACAGTCGGTTGAGCATCAGACTCTCGGTTTTGGCTAAGGTCGTGAACTCAGGGTCATGAGTTCCAGTCCCTCATTGGCCTCCTGCTCCGGATGGAGTCTGCTTGGGTTCTCTCTCTCTCTAAAATAAATAATATATCTTTTTTTAAAAAAACCTTGTTTTGACTGTTGTCTATGGTATGAAATATATATATATTTATGAAATTTAACAACTTGCAAAATTCAGGATACCCTCCCTCCTACCATATGCAAAAATTAAGTCAAATCCTGTCAACAACCTAAATGAAGGAGGTAAAACAGACCTCTTAGAATAAAACAGAGGGATAGATCTTCATAACCTTAGATTTGGCATAGATTCTTAGATACGACCCCAAAATCATGTGAACAAGAGAAAGATGAATCGGACTTGATGAAAATTAAAAACTTGTGCATCGAAGGACATAGTGAAGTGCAAAGACAACCTACAGAATGGGAGAAAATATTTGCAAATTATATAAGTGATTAGAATTTAATATCTAGACTGTATAAGAAACTCCTAAAACTCAACAAAAGGATAACCCAATTTAAAAATAAACAAAATATTTGAGTAGACATTTGTCCAAAGATATACCAAGATTAATAAATTAGCATATGAACGGTACTCAACATCTTTAGTCATTAGGGAAATGCAAATCAAAACCACAATGAGGTATCACTTTACACCTAATAGGATGGCTATTAAAAAAAAAAGGAAAGAAGTATTGGTGAGGTTGTGAAGATATTGAAACCCTCCTATGCTCCTAATGGGAATGCAAAATGGTGCAGCTGCTGTGGAAAGCAGTTTTGCAGTTCCTCAAAAAGCCAAACATAGAATTGCCATATGACCCAGCAGTTCCACTCCTAGCTGTATCTTTAAAAGAATTGAAAAGACTCAGATACTTGTATGCCAGTGTTTATTGCAGAATAACTCATAATAGCCAAAAGGTTGTAACTACCCAATTGTCAGTCAGCAGATGAATGGATAAACAAAATGTGGTATATTCATACAATGGAATATCTTTCATTCCTAAAAAAGAATGGAGTTCTTATACTTGCTACAACATGGATAAACCTTGAAAATATGTTAATGTGAAAGAAGCCAGGCACAAAAGGACAAATATTGGATGGTTCCACTTATATGAACAGTCTAGAATAGGCAGATTCATAGAGACAGAAGGTATATAGGTTACTAGGTCCTGCAGGGTGGGAGGAGAGTGGGGAGTTTTTGCTTTGGGTTAAAGAGTTTCTGTTTGGATGATTAGGAAGTTTTGGAAATAAAACATGGTAATGGTTATACAACATTGTGAATGTAATGCTACTGAATTGTACACTTAATGGTTAAAATGGCAAATTTTATTTTTACATTTTGTATATATATAAATATAAATATAAAATTATATATATATGTATACACACACACACATCTCACCACAGTAAAATTATGAAGAGTACAACTGTCAGGGAATTTTCTGTAGATCTAGACGTAATCTTAGCTTACACATTTTCACGGTCATGTTGGATACAGAGCATGCATAAAAAGGGAAGCCGTTCGGGACGCCTGGGTGGCTCAAACGGTTAGGCGTCTGCCTTTGGCTCAGGTCGTGATCCCGGGGTCCTGGGATTGAGTCCCGCGTTGGGCTCCCTGCTGCGCGGGGAGTCTGCTTCTCCCTCTGCCCGCTGCTCCCCCCGTTTGTGCACGTGCTCTCTGTCTCTGGCAAATGAATGAATAAAATACTTTTTTGGAAAGGGAAGCCATTCAGTATAATTTAGGGTTTATTAACCTTAAAACTGTGAGTTATTTTACTAGCAAAAACGAGTTTATTAGGGAATAGCAGAGACTTTTGATTAAGGACAAGCAAGCTGGGCAAGTCCAGAGAACAGAAGAGAGGACCTCTCTTTTATGGAGGGAAGGAGGTGTTGGGAAGGACTATAAACTAGGAGTCCTAAACTGAAAGTTTGTAATATAATGGCTTTTCATTGGCTGAGTTGTGACTGTCTCTCATTGGCTGGGCCATTTACTGGCAAGAAGAAAACCTGGCTGGGGTAGTCAGGTAGTACTTGTTCTGTCTGCAATTGACTAGTGGTAGGGCGTGAGAGCTCCCCCTTCTGGCCTCCTGTCTGCATTTTAAATAAGGTTAATTACCCAGAAAATAAATGTAGGAAATTAAAACAAGTCAGTCACCAATAATTTTATTTAAATCTTAGACATGTTATGTATGTATGTATATGAAACAAAAATGTCATGAAACGATGTTTATGTACAGTTTGAAGAACACTGATCTACTTCCTGCCAGCTCTTAATTCCTTCTGTTTCTTCTTAAGTTACAGTTGGTTCTAAAAATAGTTTTAGGTTTGCATTTACATAAGGAAGTTATAGCATGGTGAGTATTTGATAGGCATCTTTCTTATCTCTTTTACTAGCAGCAAAACCTCCACTTCACAGGTGAAGATCCTGAAATTCAAAGAGGTAATTGATTGAAACAAGATCACATTTCTGATAGGGAGAGCAAGGGTTTGAATCTCAACCTGTATGATCCTAGAGCCTTATCTCCACTTTTACCTAGATTACTGATGTAAAGCAGATTTCTTAGAAAGAGGCCCTTAAGAATCACACTCTTCATTTTAGTTACATTTTAGGTATATGGTTAATCTTACTTATGAATATAAAAGAGCTATGATAGAGATTTTGTTTTTCTTGCTAGACTTATTTCACATATTTTCAGGGTACCTTTTTCCTTGACCAAGATTTCAGAATAGGCTACTTTTGAGAGTAGCCTTTCAAATTTTTGCCATGTGTAAATGTGCCCAATTTATAAGTTAACAGAGATTTTAGCTGCCTGTCCCTCTAATCCTGAGCTCCTTTAGCAGGAGTTATAATATCTTATTTATCCTGGTGTCAAGCACAAAGTCTGGGACACAGTACATTCCTGATAAAATGTAGAATGAGCTAATTAATTAATACATGCAAAACTCAGTTGGAGTTTTGGTATTCTTTCTGATTTTTAAAACCATGTTGCTTGAGAAATCTTGCCATTGAAATATTTCCTGTATATATTTTAAGGAATTAAACATCCATTCTATACAAGTCTTAATGCATTCTTATAGGCATACCCAGATATTCCCTAATAATAGTAAATTTTCTCAATAGTTATAGCAGAGAACATTGACACAGTAAATATTTATTGAATGACCACTATCAGCAAGGCCCTGTACTTGGTAGGTACTATAGAAAATAGAAGAATCAGACTTTGTATTTACTTTCAAAAATCTTGTAGTTTTACAGGGTTCCCACTTCAAATGAAATGTTATATTGTAATTGTATGTATGTATTGAAATGTATATTGTTCAAATGACAGTTATATTGTAAATAGTAAGACCATATATTAATCATGAAACTTACTGCTTTTGTAAAGTGCACATGCACTAAGCAACCTGAATCTGCCTTTCTTAAGTAGCTTAGCTCAAGCTTCAACCCCTTTCCCTTGAATTGTTGGAAAATAGGCTTTAGTGGGTCTCCTAGACGTCAGACTCTATTATCCTGTCTGTCTTGCACAGTGCAACAGAACTGTTTTTTAATAGTGCTTCCAAATGCTTGTTGAGCCCCCATATTTATGAGCCATGACCTATTTTCACAGCCTTGCTCCCTCCCTTCCCTCACGGCCTTGTCTGTGTCCACTCCCAAACCCAAGCACTTGTGATCTAGAGCTCTAGGGCTCAGCAGAAAGAACTCCTTTCCACTTTCACATTGACAGGACATACCAGTATCACTCACATCCCCCTGGCTTTGCATATTCTGTTTTTTTTTCTTCCTGCAATTCTTTTCACCTCCTTGCCTTGTAAAACCTATTTATCCTTCAGGTCCTAGCATAAAAGTCACCACTTAAATAAAACTTTACTCTTGAGTTGTTGCAGTTGATCTCCTTTTATGCATTGGCTGAATTAGGGTTTCTCTCCTCTCTATTTTTGTAGTAGTTGATAAATCTATTAGTTACTCAGTTTGTAGATAACTCACTGAGTCCTTCTCCCCTGTAATTATATGTTTACATCTCTCTTTCTGAATTCTGCACTTCTTAAAACAGAGACTCTTAATTCAGCTTTCCCTTCCCAATATTTAATATGTTCAGCAAATGTTCGGTTTAGCCCTCCAAGAAGAATATTACATACAAAATGGTTGGACATACTGAAATATTAGGTCAGGGAGACTTGGTGAGGTGTAATTTGAATATAAAGAATGGACCTAGATAGTTTATAGTTCTCATTCTAGCCTTTGTTCACAATTCTCTTAGTGACAGCTGACCTGATTGGTGTCCTAAATATATATTGATTTCACTGTAATAACTAATAACCGTAAATAACTAAAATACTAAATACTATTACTCTCATTCCTTGGGTAAAGCACATAACTTCTGAGGATAAGAGTACATACATCTGAAGCGTCTGAGAATTGACTGTATTAATATTTTATTTATTTTTATTTTTTAAAGGTTTTATTTGTCAGAGAGAAAGAGCACAAGCAGGGGGAGTGGCAGGCTGAGGGAGAAGCAGGCTCCCCACTGAGCAAGGAGCCCAATGCAGGACTGGATCCCAGGACCCTGGGATCATTACCTGAGCCAAAGGCAGACACACAACCGACTGACCCACCCAAGCGCTCCAGCTGTGTTAATATTTTAAAGCAATAACAACAGTAGTTGGCACATAGTAAACATGCAGTAAATGTTAGCTGTTACTATTATTCTAGTAAGAATTTTTAATGTTCTTAAAGGTGTGCTGTCTTGGATGGTGGTTAACCTAAAAGAATTTTTTTTAATTGAGGTAAAAGCATTATTTTTGTGTTTCATTCATTTATTCATCAGATATTTTGTTTTGTATCCGCTGGCTCTCGTACTTTGTTACAAGCTAGGGACATGAAGATGAGTCGACTTCTCAGAGCTCAGCTGTAAAATTCTTGACTCAGATTTGAAAACGTTTGTATAAAGACTGTATGATCCAGTGGAAAGAACTCTGAACCAGGAGTCATAAGCTTCCAGTCTCAGCTCAGTCACTAACTTTGAGCGAGATACTTCTTAGATGTCATATATATCACCTCAACCTCATTAGGTACAAAACAGATCTCTTGTTAACTCCCTTCTCTTAGGTATTATCTTAATACCTTCGTTTAAAAGTACTTTCATCCTTCTGTTTGTTCAGGCTAAGGAATGTAGATGTGACCTTTGTTTTTCCTTTCCAGTCACTGTCCACATCTGTTCTATCAAAAGTCCTGATGATTCTACCTCCAAAATACAGCTACTTCTTTTCCCACTACTGCCACAATAGTCCATGGCTATCTCTTGCCTTAAAATTGGTTTCCAAGTTTCCATTTTTTCCCCTTTACAATCCATTTACAGCAGATATTTTTGAAACATGGATCAGATTTTGTTATTCCCCCATTTAAAATCCTCCAGTGGCCTCCCATTATATTTGAAATAAAATTTTAATTCCTTACCCTGGCCTCCATAATTTTGCCCTTGCTTACCTCTTTAACCTTATCTTCTGCCACTTTTCCTCTTTATTCTACTTAATTTATACTGATAATTTTTTCTGTTTTTCTAATATGCCAAACTTGAAGGGCTTTGTGCTAGCTTGTTTCTTCTGCCTGGAGCATTCCTACTTCAGATCTTCTTGTGGCTGATTTCTGTGTCTCAACTTTTTATGTCAAATGTCAGTTTTTTTAATGAGGCCTTCTCTGAGCACCCAACCAGAGTAATACACAAACTTTCTGTAGGACATCACTGTTTTATTTTTAACATAGCATTTGTCTCTACTTGGTATTTTCTTATTTTTACCTGTTGTACTATCTTTTAGAATATAAGCTCCATGATAGCAGGTTGCCTGTCTTCTTCATCATGGTATCTCAGCTCCTTGACTAGTTTCTGCCATAGAGTAGGTACTCAATAAATATTGGTGGAATCACCAGATAAATTAATCTCTTTATAAACTTAACATGTTTCTCAATTATAAAATAAAGATTTTCTTCTGAATGGTATCTGAAGAACCCTCCAACCCCTAAGATAATTAAGGGCAGTGAAGACAGACTTTATTCACTAATTATTATGGTAGGAGAAGGAGCCGAGCTCAATTCCAATTTGCCCAGAGGTGACTGGTATTTTAAAGGGCAACTGAGGGTTTCAGGAGTTGGAAATGAGGGACGAAAAGGGGGTTAGAGAAAGGAACGTTTACAAAAAGTAAGTATGAGGGTTGATCTGAAAGTTGGTCAGTCAACTTGATTAGGCCTTCTGTGCCTGCTAACTTTGAAAGATAAACTTTCTACCCTCCCACAGAGTCTTAAAGAGGTCCTATGCTTCCTGATGATTACAAATCAAAGGAATGGTTTTCAAGTCCTTGAGAAAGACACTCTTACAGGAGATACATACACATCTCAAAGGGACAGAGAGAAGTATACAATTGTAAGGTTTTGTTTATTATGTTTTTAAAATAAATGGAAAAGGGAATTCAGGGACTTAGATCAGGTGTTGCCTGGAACACACAGTAAATTGTTTTGGAAACCTTGAGTTTTCTAGACAGGAACTCAAGGGGAGCAGAGTGGTCCCAGGGACAAGTCCTGAGGCTGGAAGAAACCATGTTAGAGTTTGATTTAGTCTCACTTTTTTTTTTTTTTTAAAGATTTTATTTATTCATTTGAGAGAGAGAGAGCATGAGTGGGGGGAGGATTTAGTCTCTTAATTCAGGTGTTTGGATGTTCGTGCTGAGGGCTTTTGCAGTTCTCTGCTCCACCCCATCCTTCCCCTTTTTAATGCCCCCCCCATCCTGCTCCCTTTTAATGCTTTATATTCTGTGTTGTCAAAAAGAGAAGGATTATATGTCTCCAAGATTAATGTGTTAATGATCTCACTGAGATAAATTCTGTGTATTTGTGGTATAGGTATGTGAAAGCACCTTTCCTATAAGTGTTGAGATGATGTGGACTTGTCAGTCCCCCATCCCATTTCCCATCCTCACCCTTGTTTTTCTCTGTGTAAGTTAGGAGGAGAGACAGCCCCAGGGGTGACTGGAATGGCAGCAGGCAGGTGGCCAAGACGCCTGAATGGCATTCAGCCTTGCAGGCACAGAACTTTGATTTCATGTGTATATCAGAAAGGCTGTTCCTCAGGCACCGTACAGGGGGATACAACAGGATATGACCTCTCATTAATCAGATTAGAGAGAATCAGACATAAAACCAGTATTATGGAATAATAACTTAGGATGATAAATATGAACATTATACAAAAATGTTCATGTTTTAGATACTGGATCATTCTCTAAAGAGAAATTACATGCAAAACCAAATTATATTTGCAAGACTGTTTGATCAGAATCAAGTTGGAGCATGGGGAGTTAATATGAATTAATAATCTACTAAGGATTCTCTTGCTGCAAGTGATCCAGGCTTGCTGGGTCCTTGGACCCAGAAGGGGTCTCCCAGGATCAGCCAAGAAGGTCCTTGGCTTTTTTTTTTTTTTTCCTTTTTTTTCATCATATCATGTGCCCTCCTTAATACCCATCACCCAATTACCCCATCCCCCCCCCACCTCCCCTCCAGCAGCTTGGCTTTGTGCAGGATAGAAATCAAATGTGAGCCAAGAGGAAGTGAGAGCAGAGTTTATTAAAGATGTAGAGAGAGTGAAGATACAGACAGAGCGTCTGGGAGACTCAGGAAAGGAGAGTGAGTCTTGCTTGGGGTCTGGGTTTTTATTGAGGATTGTTGTCTGGTTCACGAGTCTTCTCACGCATCCGTAAACAAAGATGAGTGTTTAGATGTTTCTCATAAGTCACTTATCACTGGTGCCAGCCAGGGGTCTTGATGAGTCAGTGGTCTTGGAAAGCATTCATGTTGACCCTGCCTGGTTACTCCTTAGATGTTATCTATTGTGCTGGAAGACTTCCAAAGAAGTCATTACCTCCTTGACCTTTAGAAGGAGGACATACATTATCTGTTCCATAAGATGTGTAAGGTCAGGGTGTAGATCCTAGCAGGAATAGAAGCAGGGAAAAAAAGCAGTTTTACAAGGGGTCCCTTCAGTTTTTGTGTCTCACAAGGATCCAGGAATAACTGTCATAGACAGTCTCATAGACACAGCTAGTTTCTGGCACTCTAGGCAAACATTGGCCCATGAGCCAAATCTGGCCTGCTGTCTACTTATGTATGGCTTGAAAACTAAGAGTGGTTTTAACATATTTAAATGGTTCAGAGAATGGTTGACATATGAAAACTACATGAAATTCACATTTCCTTATCCATAACTAAAGTGGTATTGGAACACAGCCAAGTTTATTCATTTATATATTTTCTGTGGTTGCTTTTTGCGCTACAACAGCAGAGTTGAATAGTTGAAAAGAGACCATATGGTCTGCAAAGCCTAAATTATTTCCTGTTTGGCCCTTAACAGAAAAAGTTTGCTGACCCCTAGTGTAGATTTATATAGTCCTGCATAATTATTTGTCATTTACAGTATTCATTTTTTTTTTTTTACAGTCTTTACTTTGTGGTAGCAATAGGTTATGGCTGTTTGGGCAAATATGATAATAAGTTTCAAGGTTTATTTTTCCATAAATGGCACAATAATATGTCTACATTGCCTTATTAAAGAAACAAAATGAATAGCATATTCATCTCTGAATATCAGCACAAGAATTTTGCACCCTAAGCTATAAATAAGGAAGGTCAGTAAATTGAAGGTAAGTAGTGTGAGGCAGAGAGGCCCCTATCTTAATTATCTATTTATCTACCCCTCTTTCACTTTCACTTTTCTCCCCTTTCACATGATAAAAGATAATTTTTTTCTTTTTTAAGATTTTATTTATTTGAAAGTGAGAGAGAGAGAGAGAGCACGAGAGGGGGAAGGGTCAGAGGGAGAAGCAGACTGCCCGCTGAGCAGGGAGCCCAATGCGGGACTCAATCCTGGGACTCCAGGATCATGACCTGAGCGGAGGGCAGACGGTTAACCTACTGAGCCACCCAGGTGCCCAATAAAAGATAATTAAGAGTTGTTCATTTGTATTTGATATTTGACTGCATGAGCCATTGACTGTGCCTTGGTACTTGGGTTATCAAGCAGGCTCCAGTTGGAGCTGTGTCATTCTCAGCCCCTCTCAGATGCTGAACCTGAGCTTCCCCACACTCAGATTTAGTCTTTAAGATTGCCAGCCAACATCCTCTTCTTTTAGGGGTGTGGTATACAACAGAACACTCAGGAGGTGCTTCATCCAAGTCAAAAGCTGGGTTGTACATTCTTGATTATCTCTCTGGGGTTTTTTTTTTTTTTTTTTTTGAGATATTAGTCACATATCATGAAATGTTCCCTTTTAAAGCATACAATTCAGTGTTTTTTAGTATACTCACAAGGATGTGCAGTTACCACCACTCTCTTAATTCTAGAACATTTATCACTCTGAAAAGGAATCTACTCATTAGCAATCATTCCCTATTCCTCCCTCTACCTTCCCCCTGGCAACTACTAGTAAACTTTTAGTCTGTATGTGTTTGACTGTTTTGTAAGTTTCATATACATAGAGCCATACAATATGTAACCTTTTGTATGTGGTTTCATTGACTGGGCATAATGTTTTTTATGTTTATCCAAACTGTAGGGCGCCTGGGTGGCTCAGTTGGTTAAGCGACTGCCTTCGGCTCAGGTCATGATCCTGGAGTCCCGGGATCGAGTCCCGCATCGGGCTCCCTGCTCAGCAGGGAGTCTGCTTCTCCCTCTGACCCTCCCCCCTCTCATGTGCTCTCTCTCTCTCTCTCTCTCTCTCATTCTCGCTCTCTCAAATAAATAAATAAAATCTTTAAAAAAAAACAAACTGTAGAATGTATCACTACTTCATTCCTTTTTATAGCTGTATAAAATTCCACTGTATGGATATTCCACATATTATTTATCCATTTATCAGTTGATGATATTTGGGTTGTTTCCACCTTTTAGCTGTTATAAAAAATGCTACTTCGAACGTTATATGGGTTTTTCCTGTATAAATACCTAGAAATGGAATTGCTACGTCACATGGTAACTCAATGTTAACATTTTGAGGAGCTGCTTAGGTTTTTTAGGAAGCAGCTGCACCATTTTATATTCCCATCAACAACCTGTGCATTTCGGTCTCTCCACATCCTCACCAACATTTACTATTATTTTTCTTTTTTTTTTTTTAAGATTTATTTTTGTTTGAAAGAGAGAGAGCACGAGCATGCAAGTGTGGGGAACAGCAGAGGGAGAGGGAGAGAGAGAATCTCCAGCAGACTCCCCATTGAGCTGAGCGTGGAGCCCAATGTGGGGCTGGATCTCAGGACCCTGAGATCACTGAGCTGCCCAGGCGCCCCTTATTTTTCTTTTTTGATTACAGCTATCCTTATGGATATGAAGTAGTATTCCATTGTGGTTTTGATTTGCATTTCCTTAATGACTAATGATGATCATATTTTCCTGTGCTTGTTGACCATTTGTATATATTCTTTGGCAAAATGTAATTCAGATTCTGACCTTTTAGCTTTGATATAATTACTTTAGGGTCCTCCCTGTGTAATATTCCCCAAATTTCCTTTTCCTTGGTGTATCAATTTTTTTTTCTCTCTACAATATATAGTGCTGTCAGTCAGACATACGGTATTCCAGAGAATGGAGAGCTTATTCTTCCTTTGTGCCTTTGAAGATCTCCCATTATGTTGTTCCTAGCCATACTGCCTGCCTTATTATTTTCTTTTTCTATCCTAACGATGATCTCGTATGATTTTATTATATACTTGGTAAAAAAAGATGACACTGGTGCTGAACAGGAAAAGGGTGACATTCCTAGGAGGGGAGGGCCAGCCTCGTCTTATTCTTAGGTCACTGTGGTTGTACAAGCAGTTCCACTTGCCTGCTTGGGTTTCTCCTGCCTGCCTATCTAGTTAATTGCCCAAGCTCCCAAGTGATCTTGTCCCTTGGTTGGTTCTTCTCCCTTGACCTTCATTATACTCTTTGCCCCTTGGATTAGAACAAAGAGCATGAAGCTGCTAGACTCTTGGTATCATTTTTCATGCCTATTTTGTAACATTTAAGATGAATATTATTACTGCTCCCCTTTTATGGCTGAAGAAACTGGCTCGCGGAGGTCATACAACCCATGGCATTTCTCCTGATTAGTCCTTATTATTGAGTGGAATGGTTATCCATATCTTCTTTCCTCGGATTGTTACAGTGGCTCTGGTTTGCCTGAAATGCTTGTATAGGGAGAGAAACCTAGAAATTTAAGTTATTGCCACATTATAGATGGTCTCGAATGACAAGCAATGGGATCTTTACCCGTAAAAAGGAGGACATTGAGTTGGAGAGTGGCTTTATTAAAAATGTGCCTACAGGAGCGCCTGGGTAGCTCAGTCAGTCAAACGTCCTACTCTTGATTTTGGCTCGGGTCATGATCTTGGGGTTATGGGATTGAGCCCCGCATTAACCTCTGCACTCAGCGCAGAGTCTGCTTGTCTCTCTCCCTCTGCTTCCCCCCACCCCTGCTTGCTTGCTCTCAAATAAATAAATAAAATACAATCTTTTTTAAAATGTGCCTATAATTTGACATGCTTTTTGAATGCTACCTCTCTTCTAGGGATGGAGCTAAATCAACTATTGTCCTCAAGGAACTTCTAGGCCATTTGGAAGGGCAATTAGATAATTTTTGCATTTGGGAAAATGTGTATAAAATTCTTGAGAGCAGAGGAGAGAGCTGTAGAGATCACTGCTTAACTTAAATTCAGACATTAGTTAACTAGTAAACATTTCTGGTGTATTTGAGGATGGATTTGGCTTGGAGTGTATTTGTTATAAACTCGTTCCGTTATAAATATGTATAAACAAGAACAGTTAACATAATTGTACAATAAAATACCAGTGTAAATAGAAATTTCTTTTATATATTAAGATCCTAACTTTGTTTGACAGATATGCCAAGAGTTTAATAGCACCTGGGCATGGGAGATGGAGAAGAAGGGCTATCTTGAAATGAGTGTTGAATGCAAACTAGCACTCCTAAAGGTAATGAATTTATTATCTTTTACAATTATTTTAATAAATTCACCAATAGTCTTTTCAAGAATAATGTCATCTAAAAGCTTTAATCGAATCATTGAAAATTTTCTACATAAGAAAATTTGGGAGACTAGTACACAGTGCTTTTGAAATATAATATGATTTTTGTGTCATTGATAATATTAAACCTGTAAATTTAAGTAATATTAAAGTGTTAACTTGAAATAATGTCTTTTTAAATTGCTTATTCTAAATCAGGTTGTACAAAAGTGGGGAGAGGATAGTGAAAGATGGATAAACTACACATATTTTTTCTGCTCCCATCCCTGAATCAGTTTTATGGTTAAACATACCACATTTACATGATAGAGAAACATTTATGGGTTATTTTAAGCCATGTTATGACTATTTTCCAGTACCTCTGCGAGTGTCAGTTTGATGACAATCTCAAATTCAAGAACATTATCAATGAGGAGGATGCTGATACCATGCGTCTCCAACCAATTGGCCGAGACAAAGATGGCCTCATGTACTGGTACCAGTTGGATCAAGATCACAATGTCAGAATGTACATAGAAGAACAGGATGATCAAGATGGCTCTTCATGGAAATGCATTGTCAGGTATCTTTTATTGGCATCTTTTCACATTTATTTGTGTGTTTTTTAATCTCTTCTCTACAAGAATATAATCCCTGAGGCTAGGGTAGTCCTTTTTTTGTGGGGTTGGAGAATTGCCAGGACCTAGCCTAGTGCCCAGCACAATACCCATAGTGGGCACTTAATTATTTCTCAAACAAATAAATAAATTTAGCATGGTGGTCCATATCAGCACATGTACCTTATACTTCAGGAAGCTGGAATCTGACAAATAGTAATGCACCAATAATATGCACAGAAAAACCCATCATTAGAAATACAAGACAAGCATTGTTTGGTTCTTATCTAGCTACAGTTTTCTATTAGGTATTATTTATTTATTTCTAATTGTTTTAATTTGGCCAGTTCATTTTGGCACTTTAATATATTTTTTAATCTTTACTGTGCGTGTATTTCTTTACTAGGATTCTGAAGAAATATGAGGAATATTGTGCCCTTTTTTGACATAGTCCTTTTTTAAAAAAAAAATCTTGGTTACTTATTTGTATTTTTTTTTTTTTTTTAGTTTTATTTTTAAGTAATCTCTGCACCCAACTGGGGCTCGAACCCACAACCCTGACATCAAGAGTCGCATATTCTACCAACTGAGCCAGCCCCTCTTATTTGTATTGATAGATACATTTGAGTGGAAACATTTCATGTAAAACCTTAAAATAAAACTTTATTTTTTAATCATTAAGTGACACTAGCATCATTATTCAGAATCGTTGTGTCTCTGGGGCACCTGGTTGGCTCATTTGGTTAAGCCTCTGACTCTTGATTTCAGCTCAGGTCATGATCTTGGGGTCATGGAATCGAGCCCTGCCTTCACCTCCTCGCTCAGCAGGGAGTCTGCTGGAGAAATCTCTATCTCTCTGTCCGCTCCCCCCCCCCACGCTCTTGTATGCTCTCTCTCTCTTTCAAATAAATAAATCTTAAAAAGAAGAATCTCTGTGTCTCAATTTTCTATTTTTGCCATGTAATTATTTAGAATTTATTTCATTAATACCCACAGTTTATATTAATTTTGAAATGATTAGGATCTATAAATAAATCTATAACTAAAATAGGGAAAACTAGTGAGTATATAACTGGCTTATGAAAAACTCCTTGACTTCAACTTAACCTCTGATTTTGCTCATTTTCAGTTTTAGCAGATTTGTGTTAGTGATTATTAATGTTTTAAAGAAATAATCTGGAAATGTGAATATTTGTTTGTGTCAGGGAAGCTCAACTTTCGTGCCTTAAGAATAAATATGAGGGGTGCCTGGGTGGCTCAGTTGGTTAAGTGTCTGCCTTCGGCTCGGGTCATGATGGGGATCGAGCCCCATGTGGGGTTCCCTGCTCAGTGGGGAGTCTGCTTTTCCCTCTCCCTTTGCCCCTCCCCCTGCTTGTGCACTCTCTCTCTCGCTCTCAAATAATAAAATCTTTTAAAAAAGAGAATAAATGTGAATCGAATGAGTTTATAGGGGAGTGTTTTATAAGCACCCTTTAATCATATTATAATGTGGTTCTCCATATAGTTAATGTACTAAATTAGCAAAGTAGTCCTGAAATGAAATTCACTTACCATCTCTCCCTATGAATTCTTACATTGAATGAAGTTCTATTCATGATGTCTTACCACTTCTACTATTTCCTGTATCAACCTTGCATAGTTGTTTAAGCGATATTCTCTCCTACTTTGTAGATGAAGAAAATATGATAGAGAAAAATAATTATAATTATTACTGATGAGTCATAATGCTTAAAACAATTTCTAATGTACAGTGTTTTAATTAGATCATACCCTAATGCATGATGTGAGAGAAGTGTTGAGGTGATGTGTTTAAAGTTAACTGTGCTTAAATCTGGGTTCCTCTGTTTACCATCTGAAGGCAGATTGCTTAATTTGTTTGATATTCTCTTTCCTGCACTTTAAGATGAGGATGATAGTAAAATTATTGTGAGGAATATATACATTTATATTGTATAGCGACTTGTGTAATTAAGCACTATGCTGAGCAATTGTGGTTATACTAGTGAGTATAGTACAGCTCTCGGATCTGTAGATGAGCTTCAGGCACCTGTGGAAATCCCTTTTATTGTAAATAGTAGCTCTTAGTTTTATTTAATATGTATATTTTCTGGGGAAATACCATTGTTTTCCACAAATTCTCAGTTTGGTCTGTTTATGCTTCATATACTTGACATGTTCTGTGACATGGCATTTCAGTTACCTTTAAATTGACGCAATAGTACTACTTTTGACAAATGTGGTGAACTGTCTTGTGTCTCTTATTTTTGTGACTGTTGAATGTGAAAAGCATTGTGTTATTTTTGGCGACGTGTTATTCTTGCCTGTCGCCAAAATTATCATCTTAGTTGTCATTAAAATACATTATGTACCCCAAATAATGTGTACAACATTATCCTACTTGGCCCAGATGACATCCTTCCTGGAGTCTGGTATTTAGATTCGGATGCCAGACTCTAAGAAGAACATTAGTAGAATAAGTCCTTTATGTGAAGAACCACAAAGAAGATGATTGAATGAGCTGAAAATATTTGATCCAGCAGAAATTTAGGGAGATAGACCTATCTTTAAACATTTAAAGGATTGATTTGTGTAAGAGTATTTCTCTTAAGAGTATTTCTCTCAAGCACTGAGCCAGGATCAGTGGATACAAATTATGGGAAAGTAGAACTGAGCTTAGAGAAGTGAGAACATTTGCTTTTTTATATTGCAGAGAAATTATTGTTTTAAAACTGATAGATGATATTAAAAGCATTTTCTAAACTTGTAGGAGTAGGGTGTTTAAGGAGGCAGTACTCTTTTTAGCAAGAAATTCCCTTAGAAACTGAGATAAGTGAAGAGCAAGTAAAGCAAATAGAATTTTGACTTTTTTATTTAATATATTATACTTCAATATTTTTCTTCATTGGTGAATATTGTTTTTTACTAGTGAAATGAAAAATCTGCTTCTCTTCATTTCTTTAAAGTAATGCTAATTTTCTTGGAGATCTCTGGTGTTGGAAACATGTTTCTGCCTGACTCTCAAAAGAAGATTATGTGACAAAAGTTATCTGGTCTTTAGAATTCTGGGTTGTTTTTTTTTTTTAAGCTGTAAGTCAGTCTTTTTAAATGATTGATAAATTTTAAAATGTGAACTTTGCAACTTAAAAATCAAATGAAGTATTTTTCTAAAAATAGAGATCCATAAAAAAGGAATTTTCTATATTTGATCTTCTGAAAATTTAATACCTAGACAATATACAGTGTTTGCTCTCAGACCACAAAATGGAATTAAACTAGAAATCAGTTGTAGGAAGAGATCTTTAAAATCCCCACATATTTAGATATTAGGTAATACACTTCCACATAGCACTTGGGTCAAAGAAGAAATCTCAAGACAAAATGTTTAAATTATTTTCAGTTAAATGAAAATGAAAATATAACATACCAAATTTATGGTTAAAAATTTTCAGTGAAAATAATACTTAGAAGAAACTTCTCATATAAAGCAAAGGCTGATTCTTTGAAAAGATCAGTAAGATTGATAAGCCACTAGCCAGGCTAACTAAGAAAAAAAGAGAGTGGACACAAATTAGTGATGTCAGAAATGAAAAACAGGACATCACTACAAATCCCATGAACATCAAAAGGATAATTAAGGAATACCATGAATAACTCCATGCCCACAAATTGGTAACCTAGATGAAATGGACCAATTCCTTGAAAGACATAATCTGCCAAAATTCTCACCAGAAGAAACAGACAAATATGAACAGGTCTCTATCTGTTAAAGAAATTGCATCAATAGTTAATAACCTAAAACAGAAAGCACCAAGCCCAGATGGGTTCACTAGTGAATTCCACCATCATTTAAGGAAGGAATTAAACCAATTCTCTCGAATCTCTTTCAGAAGATATGAGAAGGGATAATTCCTAACTCATCTTATAAGACCAACATTACCCTAATAAGAAAATGAGACAAAGACATTACAAGATAGGAAAACTTTAGACCAATATCTCTCATGAGCATAGATGTAAAAATCCTCAAAAATTCCTTTTCAACATCATACTTGAAGTCCTAGCTAATGTACTAAGAGAAGTAAAGGGAGTAAGAGATAGAGATTGGGAAGGAAAAAAATAAAACTCTCTTTATGTGCACATAACATGATCATCATCTATGTAGAAAATCTGGAAGCGTTAACAAAAAAACATTCCTGGAATTTATAAGCGATTATAGCAGGGTGGCAGGAGATGTGGTTAATACACAAATGTCTCCTATATATCATCAGTGAGCATGTGGAATCTGAAATGTAAAACACAATATACCAATTATATTATCTTCCCCAAAATTGAAATACTTAGGTATAAATCTGATAAAATATTAACAAATCTATCTGAGGAAAAATACAAAACTCTGATGAAATAACCCAAGAGGAACTAAATAAACGGAGAGATGTTCCATATTTGTGGATAGAACACTTAATATTGTCCAGATGTCACTTCTTCCCAACTTAAAATCTGTAGATTTAGTGCAATCATAATCAAAACCCCTGCACGTTATTTTGTGGATATTGACAAACTTATTTTAAAAATTATATGTAAAGGCAAAAAGCCCAGAATAGTCAGCACAATATTGAAGAAAAACTAAGAAGACTGACACTGACTTCACAACCTATATAAAGCTACAGTAATTAAGACAGTGTGGTATTGGTGAAAAGAAGAGACATATAGGGACACCTGGCTGACTCAGTCAGTGAAGCATGTGACTCTCGATCTTAGGGTTGTGAGTTTGAGCCCCATGTTGGGCGTAGAGATTCCTAACACACACACACACACACACACACACACACACACACAAACACACACAAAAAGACTAGAGAAATATATAGTGTAGCAGAATAAGGAGCCTTGAAATAGACCCATATGAAGGAGCAAAGGCAATACAGTGCAGAAAAGATAATGATGCTGGAAAAAAAGGATATCCATATGCAGAACAATGAATCTAGACACAGACATTACACTCTTAACAGGAATTAACTCAAAATTAATTATAAACCTTCTTAGAAAATGCAAAACTATGGAACTCCAAGAAGATAACACAGAAGCAAATCTAGATGATCTTGGGTTTGGCAATAACTTCTTTGGTAAAGCACCAAAGGCACAATCCATGAAAATATTTACCAAAGATGTATTTGATAAAGGCCTATTATCCAAAATATACAGAGAACTCTTAAAACTCAACAATAAGAAAACAACCTGATTTAAGGGACACCTGGGTGGCTCATTTGGTTGAGCATCCAACTCTTGGTTTCAGCTCAGGTCATGATCTTTGGGTCATGGGGTTGGGCCCACCTTGGGCTTCCTGCTCGGCGGGAAGTTTGCTTCCCTTCTCCCTCTCTCTCTGCTCCTCTCCCTGTTCGCACTTTCTCTAAAATAAATAAATCTTCAAAAAAAAAGAAAACAACCTGATTTAAAAATGGACCAAAGACCCTAAAACATGTTACCAATGAAGATATACAGATGGAAAATACACACATATATTTGTATATCTGTACAAATTATACTTTTCATGTGGTCCACATCATATATCATCAGTGAAAGGTAAATTAAAATGAGATACTACTGTACGCCTATTAGAATGGCCAAATCCAGAACACTGACAACAGCAAATGCAGACAAGGATGTGGAGCAACAGAAACTCTCAACCATTGCTGGTGGAAATGCAAAATGGTATAGCCATTTTGGAATACAGTTTGATGGTTTCTTATAAAATTAAACACCATATGATTCAGCAACCAAATACTCCTTGGTATTTGCCCAAAGGAGTTAAAGAGTTACGTCCACACAAAAACCTGCACACAAATGTTTATGGCAGCTTTTTTCATACTTGCCAAAACTTGAAAGCAACCAAAATCTCAAAAATGATGAACTTTCATTTCAAAGTATGTAAATTAAATTATACCTCAATAAAAATGTTTTAAGAATTGTAATGATTTGACAATCATTTTCAAAAAGCCAAATTCTAAACAGTGTGTCGAGTTTTCATGTATCCAAAATGACAAACTGTCAAAGACATTTCTAAACCATATGCTCCTAGTATAGCACAGTGATTGAGAAGATGGTCTTGGAAGTCAGACTATAATTCAGTTCTGCCTTTCATCTGTACTAACTGTGACCTTAGGTAAATTACTGTACCTCTCTGCAATGTCCTCACTTTCCTCCTCTATAAAATGGGGGGTAATACTAGTACCTTTTTAATCAGGTTATATTGGGATTATATGAACTAGTTCATGTAAAGTGCTTGGAGTAGTGCCTGGAACATAGTAATTACTAATGTTAACTTCTGTTATTGATACTAATGCTGTTGATATTACTCATTAATGTCTGTCTTCCTTCAGGTTCTTGGCCCCCATAAGAAATACTGTCACTCTCCATTATCTTCTCTCTTTTGTCACCTCATTAATTTGGAATCAAATGAAAAAAGATGTAAAAGTATTATATACTATAATACTTACAAAGAATTGCCATATTCAGGGGTACCTGGGTGGCTCAGTTGGTTAAGCGTCTGCCTTCAGCTCAGGTCATGATCTCAGGGTCCTGGGATCCTGCCCTGAATCTGGCTCCCTGCTCAGCGGGAAGCCTGCTTCTCCTTCTCCCACTCCACTGCTTGTGTTCCCTCTCTTGCTGTGTCTCTCTCTGTCAAATAAATAAAATCTTAAAAAAAAAAAAAGAATTGTTATATTCACACTGTACTGTGCTCTGGAAATGCAGACACTTGATGCAGTTTCTTAAGGAGTTCCAAATTGCGGGAGAAAGAGGGAAGTAGTAAATGATAATAAAGGGTCCTAAATGTGATCTGTGATGGAAATCATTCTGGTGTGCTGTTTAGGACCCAGTACCTAACCCATACTTGGCAGAGGATGATGCCTGTGCTTGGACTTGTTTTTGTCTGTTTTTTTGTTTTGTTTTGTTATGGTATTGTACTATCAGCTCAATTGCTTCTTTGAGGATTAATCCCTACCACTAAGTCTTAACTCTGAACAACCCTTAGACTAGGAAAGAAAATCATATTCCACAATATAATAATTAGGATGCTATGCTCCGTTTCACCGAAGTCTAAATTAAATTTAGGTACAGATAGTGAAACACAAGAGTTTAGAATCTGTTTAGTCAAAGTCAGTCTCCTTGTTAATCTGACCTTCTAACCTTTCTACTCAACATATTTGTCCCATCTCAGTTAATAGTCACATCCTTTCACCTGCTTGGATCTAAAACTTGGGGGCACATTCTTGACTTTTCTTTTTCTCTCACTTCACATCCACTCTATCAGCAAATCCAAACAGCTCTATGCAAAGTGTATCCAGTGTGATCATTCCTCATCCCCTTCATAGCTATAATCTTGTCCAAGCCACCGTCATTTTTGTTTTTTTAAGATGTATTTATTTATTTCAGGAGAGAGAGAGCGTGCACATGCACACACCAGTGGGTGAGGGAGTGGGGAGGAGGAGAGGGAGAATCTCAGACTCGCTGCTGAGCGTGGAGCCCGATGCGGGGCTCCATCTCACCACCCTGAGACTATGACCTGCGCTGAAACCAAGAGTTGGGCGCCCAGCTGACTGAGCCATCCAGGCACCCCTCATTTTTGTTTTTAATACAGTTCAGTGGTTTTTAATATGTTCACAAAGTTGTGCAGCTACCACCGCTATCAAATTCCAGGACATTTTCCTCACCCCATAAAGAAATCCTGTACCACATACCACATTAGCAGTTTTAATCACCATTCTCCCTTTACTCAGCCAGTGGCATCTGCCAGTCTGCTTTCTGTTTCTATAATTTGCCTATTCCAGACATTTCATAAACAGAATCATACAATATGTGCCCATTGTGTCTGGCTTCTTTTGGAGAGCACAGTCATTTCAAGGTTCATTTATGTAGTTAAATCAGTACTTTGTTCTTTTTTATGGCTAAATAATATTGACTTGTAGGATATACCACAGTTGTTTATTCATCCTATGCTTATTTTAGAAAGGATAGTTGGGGTAGCCATGAGGAACACATTCCAGTCTAACAGCAGAAGTGCAGACACCTGACATCCTGAGAGAGCATGGTATTTTGGAGGGATATATCTAATACACCTGAGTGAATAAATGTTTTAGAGCAAACAAAGCCAGCATTGGAGGGAGAGAGAGCAGAACACTGAATTGTTAGCGTCCATAGTCTATTTTCAGAGTTCCTATGGATAGTGGTAAGAATTTTGGGTATAATTTGAATATATGTTTATAAAAATCCCCTCTGACTAGTTCAAATTTGGGATTTTTAAAAATAATTCGCATACCAGATCTCATTATTAGATCAAAATAGAATTCCAAAGATGGATAGTTTTCTGTTTTCATATAATATATGACTACATGAAGCTTGCATTTTGACACAGTCGCCAGGTTATTAGCTTTTTAGGGAGTTCATCAGTAAATTTTTCTGCTAAATTTCGTTGTTTCTTAGTCCAGTAATTGACATGGATTTTGTAGCAGTATTGGTTCTCTTCTAATGCTTTGAAGCTTTTTAAAATAGGTATAGTGAGCAATTTAAATATATTCAGTTCCCAGAATGACTTCAAAAAATAACAAGAAGGTTGAGGCACTTTTTACATATGGAATTCTTAGTGTACTAAGAGAAGTAATAACATTAAGTGGGGAGAGCCTTAGGTTAGAAGCAGGTTGGTGTAATGAAGTTAGGAAATAGGAACTTTGCCAAAAATAAATTTTTTTAAAAGATTTTATTTGTCAGAGAGGAAGAGCACGAGCAGGGGGAGCTGCAGGCAGGGGGAGAAGCAGGCTCAATCTGAGCTGAAGGCAGATGCTTAACCGACTGAGCCACCCAGGCATCCCCAAAATAAATTTTTTTAATGTATTTAAGTTTTACTGTTATTTTTTGTGAAGTGGAGGCAGTGCCGAAGAGGATTCTGAAAGGTCTTAATCTGACCTACTATTAGATGAATAAAATTCTAAAACCTCATTTTATTTGTAATATGTGTAACCTATGAATTCATTCTCATACACAATATTAATAATACGTATAAACCTGTGTGCTTATTCCCATACATAATGGCAAAATGATTGTCATTTTAATTACTGAAAAATATTGTTTTCCTTAGGAGGCCATTTTAATAACATTCGAGCGAATCCTGTCTTTTATAGATAAGGAAGCTGAAGCCTAGTGAAGATAGAGGACTTGTCCAGAGGCACATAGCCATCTAGGTTAGGAACAGGAATTCTATTTATTCATTAAATGTTTCCTTACTTAAGAGCCTACTTCATAAGGCAGTGTCCCTGCAATCACCAGAGTTGAGCTGGGATGGAGGTGGCAGGGGACAGGGTAGAGGACGTTTGTGGCATGACAGATAAGAACAGAAGTCATTTCTTTTTTTTTTTTAAGATTTTATTTATTTATTTGACACAGAGAGAGACAGCGAGAGAGGGAACACAAGCAGGGGGAGTGGGAGAGGGAGAAGCAGGCCTCCCGCTGAGCAGGGAGCCCGATGCGGGGCTCGATCCCACGACCTGAGCCGAAGGCAGACGCTTAACCGACTGAGCCACCCAGGCGCCCCCAAACAGAAGTTCCTGAATAGGAACTACATAGGATTAGAGGTGCATACACAGTGTTTTGACAACACAGATGGGAAGATTATGGTGTTGATTAATTAACTCAGTGGCAGATCTAACACTGACTTTTCTATCTTAATCCAGGGTTTCCTTTTTCTCTTCACTGTTACACATCACTTATCTGAGAAGGTGAAATAGCCAAGTGAGCTTTCTTGTTTGTAGGTGGCATCTAAATCAACCCATCTATCAGAGCTCTGGTCTGGGTATTAAAAATAGAGAATTGATAAGTTAAATCTTATTTATTTGGGATTTTCTTGTATTTTTGATTCAAGTTGAATTCCCTTCCTGTAGTTGTAAGCTGTAATTGATAGAACAACATTCAGATTCCTAAATTCTTAGGTTTTTGAACTGTGTTATAAGAGCTGACTTTGTTGTAATTACTCAGAAAGACCTGGATCATAATTTTATAACAGTATCAAATATTATTCTTTCTCTAGGTAGAACAGAGTCCTTATTTACAAATGTATCAAGAAAATGAATCATTTTTGTTTAAAAAAATGCTTCTTCAAGGAAATTTTACATTGCTTTTGTACTCTTTAGAGATTGCATAGGACTTTTAAAAATTATCTAACTCTGATTTTTGTTTAATTTTGTTCCTACTGTTCTTTTCAGCCAAAGAGATTTGCATTGCCATTTTAGTCAATAGAGAGTATAGATTCCTTCCTTTTTGGAAAATAATATATTTTTATATACTTTCATTCCTAATGGTTAGATTCAAGGTTAATTAAGATGAGGTGTACCAGTGTTTTGGATGTTCTTAATTGTGTTTTTCTTTTTTAAATTTTAATTTCTAATAGGTATTAGTCTGAAAGCTCTTTAGAACAGAATTAAGATTTTTATGCTGTTTTGTTTTTTCCCTTATTTAGAAATCGAAACGAGTTGGCTGAGACTCTTGCCCTCCTGAAAGCACAGATTGATCCTGTGCTACTGAAAAACTCTAGCCAACAGGACAACTCTTCCCGGGAAAGTCCCAGCTTAGAGGATGAGGAGACTAAAAAGGAGGAAGAAGCACCTAAACAAGGTTTTTTTTGTGTGTTTTGTTTTGCTTTGTTTTGTAATTTCTTCTCTCTTCTTCCACTTCCACTTCCAACTATACTAATTAGAATTCTTTCAGTTTGAAAAATCGGAAGTCTTCCTGTAGAGGGAGGTTGATTTTTCTTTTCCTTAATGAAAAATAAGAAGCAAAAAGCCATTGAGTACTTTTCCTCTTTTATATTGTACATTTACAAAATTTAAATAAAAAAGTTCAGATCATCACAGCGTATTTTTTACTAATTTTAAGAATGCAGAGATACTTAGTGAATTCCTTTATTATTGTAGTAAAATATGTGTAAGAAACTATCATTTTAACCATTTTTAAGTATACAGTTCTGTGGCATTAAATGCATTTACATTGTTGGGCATCTGTCAACACTGTCCATCTCCAGAATCATCTTTGCCATCTGAAACTCTCCCCTTTAAATAGTGACTCCCCATTTACCCCTGCACCATCCCCCCAGCCCCTGGCATCCAGTATTCTGCTTTCTATCTCTGTGAGTTTGCCTAACTCTTGGGATGTTCTGTCCAAGAAATCATAGAATATTTGTTCATTTGTGACTGGCTAATTTCACTGAGCATAATGACAGGCTGAATAATATTCCATTGTATGTGAGTATCACATTTTGTTTATTCATCTGTTTGTGGACAGTTGGCTTTCTTTCACCTTTTGGTTCTTGTGAATACTGCTGCTAGGAACATGGGTGTACAAATAGCTGTTTGAGTCACTGCTTTCACTTCTTTTGGATATATACCTAGAAGTGGAATTGCTGGATCATATGGTGCTTGAGGATCTGCCATACTGTTTTTCACAGCTGCAGTGCCATTTTACATTCCCCCTAGTCATGTTACTTTGCAGTCCACCAAGTACTGCACGTGCATTTCCATTCAGTCATCATAGCAGCTCCTTGAGGGAACTGCTGTATTATTATTGTGTCAGTTTTATAGATGAGGGAATTGGGAAGTTTATAAACTTGCCCTAGGTCCTATAGATAATAAAGTGTCAGAGTCTAGATTTGAACCCTGGTCCTTGTTATCACTTATACTCTTCAACTACAGTGGTCTAGGGTGGTACTTCTCAAATTGTAATATGCATGCTGTTTACCTGGTGATCTTTTTTACAATGCAGACGCTGATTGAATTGGTCTTGTGTGAAGCTGATGATTTGCCATTTTAGTTACCAAGGACCTAGGTGATGCTGATGCTGCCGGTCAGAGAACCACACTTTGGATAGCAAGGTTACGGGGCAGTTTTCTCCTAACCTTGTATTTATTTAAATACAGCAAAGTCTTTCAGACAGCTGTTTCTGATGTCTGAATGCTGATTTTTAACACTCAGCGCAGTTAAGAGAGAGTCTGTGGGGGAGGACATCTCTTTAAAAAGCAGCGCAGGAGGAGGAGCAAGACATTGAACCTTTTTTGGTTTTCTCCTTTCTCTTTTAAACAGTGTCTCTTCTGTCTCTTACTCTAATGGCAAAATGTGCTTATTCATTCAGGAAATACTTACTGTACACCTACTATGTGTTAAGCACCATTTTAGACATGAGACTTCAGTAAACAAAGACAAATCCTTGGCTTTTGTGAAGCTTACACTAAAATGGATAAAATAGCTGACACATATCATTGATCATGTGCCAAGTACTGTGCTCAGCGCTTTACATGTGTTAAGTCATATAATCTTCACAACCACTCTGTTAAGTATGACATTAGTATTTCAGTTTTTGGGGGGTTTTGGGGTTTTTTTTTCCCCAGATGTGAGAAGGGAGACAAGGAGAGGTTTCAGTGACTTTCCCAGGGTCACACAGCCTGTTAGTGGCATACCCAGTGTTCACACCTGGGCAGTCTTTGGTCTTTCTCTGGGGTTTGTGTACTTTAGATGCTGCAGAAACACATAATTTGTGGGAGTCGACAGTTTTATTTGGCCCCTAAAGCCCCATCTCTTACTCACTCCTCTTCTGTGTAGTTATTGTGTTCTGTTCCAAGCAAGACCAAAGAAATGGGATTCTGGCTTGTCATTTTTATTACTTGCAGATGTAAATAAACATTGCCCTTGGGTAGGGAGAGGAGGGAGAGCGGGGATATTTGGAAATTAGACATCAGTAAGACAAAAAATAAACAGGAACGGGGGTAAGAATAAAACAGCTACTCTTATTTTTGCAACTAAAATAGATTTTTCTTTAATTGTTAGTTGAATTGCCATGCTTTGTATCCAACCTTAGTAAGTTTTTTTTTAATAAGTGCCAAGAAGAAATGCATTACATATAAAAGTAGGCAAAGAAAAGATCCAAAGATGGCATCATACGTCTTAAAACATTCACTAACTGAGTAATTAAATTGGTTCTTTATTTCAAAGGTTATTGAAATTATCTTTGAAAAAGTCTGAATTTCTTAAACTGGCATTCAGAATCTCACAGTCTGGCGTCAAACGATGTTTCTAGTATTATCTCCCACTAGTTTTTTTTGTTTTGTTTTCTTGTTTTTGTTTTGTTTTGTTTTTTTATTATGCTATGTTAATCACCATCCCACTAGTTTTTTACATGATCACTGGTTCCGGATTATCTAGATGCCTTTATTTTCTCCTTGTGTCTTGGGCATTCCTTCTGTGTCCTTATCATGCTTTTATCTCCCTGAGATACTTTTCCTCTACTCTGGGAATTCTAGTTATTCAGGGCCATCTGGAATCTCAGAATCTTGATCCTTTTTCTAAGTCCTGCTAGCACTTAAAATACTATTTTTTCCCCACTTATATTAGGGTCAGTCATACTACCAAGCTTGAAGCTCTCAAATACTTGCTGAGTTGTTCTTCTCAGATTGTGGGATAGACAATAGATTTCAAAGTGAGTGAGTGTTAGGTATAACTTAAGCCCTTCTCTGTCTAAGACCCAGGATATCTTGTCTGGTGGTATACTATACCTAAAAGTTACTGTTCTTCTAGGATACCATAAAGTTTAATATATATTTTCACTCCATGTTAGATACTATATTCTAATTTGAAAGGGACCAGAAAGCTAAAAAGAACTCACATGGGGAAAAACAAAGTTGAAGAAATCCTAACCTTTAGTTTTTTCTGCTAATTGGAAAAAGACTTTCCTTTTGATAGCTTTTGCATCATACACTTCTGCCTGTATGTAGAATGGGTAAAGAATATCACTTGAGAATCTTTAATAGAGAATAGAAATTGTAGATTGGCAGCTTGCAAACCCAGTTTGGCCTGAAAACGTGTTTATTTTGGTTTGTACAGTGCTG
Source organism: Eumetopias jubatus (assembly GCF_037043125.1). Lineage (NCBI taxonomy): Eukaryota > Metazoa > Chordata > Mammalia > Carnivora > Otariidae > Eumetopias > Eumetopias jubatus. Next base: position 58,776,788 of record NW_028274819.1, on the reverse strand, counting down.
TTTTGTTTTTTGTTTTGTTTTGTTTTTAATTAAGGTGAAAGCATTTTAAAGTGTACCATTCAGTGATTTTTTTGTATATTCACAATGTTGTGCAACCATCACCACCATCTAATTATAGAACATTTCCATCACCCCGTGAAGAAACCCTGTAACAGTTAAGCAGTCACTTGCCGCTTTTTACCTACCCCTATGACTGAATAATATTTCCTTGTATAGATATACCACATTTTGTTAATTCATTCATGAGGTGATGGACATTTGAGTTGTTTCCACTTTTTGGCTATTATTAATAATTCCATCATGAACATTCATATACAGATTTTTGTGGGAACAAGTTTTCACATGTGTGTGTTTTTTTTTTAATTTGAATTTGCTCTGAACATTTAAAATTGGAAATTAGAAGAGCTGGTAACAATGGAGCATTGTTTTTACCCATCAACAGTGAGCTATACCTGAGTAATGTTTGACTCTCCTTAGAATTTGCATTCTCCAGTTTACCTTAGGCCTCTCTGTGTCCGCTAAAATTGAGCTTAATCTCAGTTGCTTAGCCTAGTACTTACATTTTTTTTCTTATGATATAAAGTAAAAAAAAATTATATTCATGTGTCTATCAAATATTGAAAAAACAAGAGAAAGGAAAATGGGAGAGGCGACTTGTTGGCAGCAGTGAAGGATATTCCTGCAATTATAATAGGTAAAGTAAGCTACAGATGATTCTCTTGTGGCTGTTACTAACATGATATCTGATATAAAGCTTAAATTCAACATGGCAAAATAATACAACTTAATGTAGTATCTTAGCCTGCCCTGTCTGCCATAACAAGATGACAGGCTTGGTGACTTAAACAGCAGAAATTTATTTTCCCCCAGTTTTAGAGGCTAGAAGTCCCAGATTGGGGTGCCGGCAGACTCAGGTTCTGGTGAAGCCTTCCTTCCTGGCTTACAAATGGCTGCCTTCTCTCTGCCTCACATGGCCTCTTCTATTTGTGTGTGTGGTGAGAGAGTGATCTGGTATTTTTCCTTTTCTTATAAGGGCACCAGCTCTATTGGATTAGGGCTCTACCTTTTTTATATCATTTAACAATAATTACCTCACTAAGAGCCCTATCTCCAAATACAGTCACATTGGGGATGGGGGCTTTAACATGAATTTTTTTTTTTTAAGATTTTTATTTTTATTTTTATTTATTTGACAGAGAGACACAACAAGAGAGGGAACACAAGCAGGGGGAGTGGGAGAGGGAGAAGCAGGCTTCCCGCTGAGCAGGGAGCCCGATGCGGGGCCCGATCCCAGGACCCTGGGGTCATGACCTGAGCCGAAGGCAGACGCTTAACCGACTGAGCCACCCAGGCGCCCCTAACATGAATTTAAGGGGGAAATAATTCAGTCCATACATGCGGTATTATGAAACAGTCCCATAGTAATATGGGTAATGGAAAAGATACCTGATAGAGAAATGAGGAGGGATAAGGGGAGAGCTGCAATTTTAAGATTTGTTGCTTAATGCTAAGATGAGCAGTTATATATATATATTTTTTTTTCTTTTCTTTGAATTCCAATGTACTTAAACATACAGTGTTACATTAGTTTCAGGTATACAATATAGTGATTGAGCAATTCCATATATTACTCAGTGGTTGATGAGCAGTTACAGATTTTTAAGAAAATACTACATGTGCATCAAAAGCTTTTTTTTTTTAAATGTTGAGTTTGGGTCCAGCAAAAAATGTGTCCCAACTCGACTGAGCATTTATATACATAAGTGCAATTGCAAATGCTCTTGCTCATAGTGAATAGATGATTAGGAACAAAAGGACAAGAAGTGAAGTCATTTGTTGTGTTTTGTATTGTAGCTGATGAAAGCACAGATAATAAGATTACCCGTAGTGATTTATTTGTAGCATTGTAGCATCGACTAATCTTTCTAAATGACAAGAGCTAATTTGGATAGGGTTCTGTAATAAACCCCAACTTTAGGAGATGGCTTTTTTGTGAATTGAGGGGAAATTTTTAAATACAAATGTAGGGGCACTGGGCTGGCTCAGTTGGTGGAGCATGCGACTTTTGATCTTGGGGTTGTGGGTTTGATCCCCATGTTGGATGTAGCAATTACTTAAAAATGAAATCTTAAAAAAAATAATGTACACAGGTCATACTTAGCAAAAGTTACCTAGATGTGATCCTCCTGTGGCTATTGTGATCATAATATCTGACACAAAGCTTAAATTTGAGATGATGACATTTTGTAAAGACATAGCTTTTTTTTTTTTAAGATTTTATTTATTTATTTGAGAGAGAGAGAGAGTGCACAAGCAGGGGAAGTGGCAGGGGGAGGGAGAAGCAGACTCCCCGCTGAGCAAGGAGCCTGATGAGGGGCTCAACCCCAGGACACTGGGATCGTGACTTGAGCCGAACGCAGACACTTGACTGAGCTACCCAGGCGCCCCAGAACATGAGGCTTTTAAGACAAAGCAGTTCCCATACGTATTCAGTGTGAATCTGATACTTGCTTCTGAAGTCAGATGGGAGAAGATAGCTCTTGGATGACCATATGACCTGCTGTATAACTGCGGCAAAGCCTATACCTGTTTACAAGCGCCAACTCCTGTTGGCAGGCTCTTAGTAGACTCATGCCAAGTGTGATCTGTAGTAGTCTTGTGAGTCTGAATGCTTAGCTGAACTGAAGAAAACTCCTGGTGGGCACTGCAGATCATCAAGCCTCATAGTACAGAAAAATACTGTATTGTATAGTTCATTCACCACACAAAAAATTGATTCACCTATGAATCAGGCTCTAAGAACTTATCCAGTTCAAAAGGTTAATTACCATGACTGTGACATACTTCACTTTTAACTTTTTTACACGAAGAAACACCCATATAATGACACAGTGAAGTTTTGTTCTTTTGTCTTTAAAAGTGCTATGTCTTGGGACGCCTGTGGCCCATAGATGGCTTAGCCATGATGTGGTGCTAAGAAGCCTTGGTGGGGGTGGATTGTGACTTTTTAATACCATATACATAGAAAAAAAATCTACACCTTATCAACTAATATTTTCTCAAAGACTCAGGTTGGCAATAAAATTGAGACAGTTTGGATATTATAATTATATTAGTTGATTCACTCGTTTTTCATGAACTTGATTCAATAGGAAATGTAGTAAATACAGAATAATCTGGCCCACTTTCCTACACTGTAGTTGGTATTCAGAAATGGAAATGATGGCCTGAATTCTGAAATAGTTTCTCTGACTTCAAATTTTTTTTTTTTAAGATTTTATTTATTTATTTGACAGAGAGAGAGACAGCGAGAGAGGGAACACAAGCAGGGGGAGTGGAGGAAGGAGAGGCAGGCTTCGCACCGAGCAGGGAGCCCGCCGCGAGCCCGACACGGGGCTCGATCCCAGGACCCCGGGATCATGACCTGAGCTGAAGGCAGACGCTTAACGACTGAGCCACCCAGGCGCCCCTCTGACTTCAAACTTAAGAAGGAAAATTAAGGGGCGCCTGGGTGGCTCAGTCGTTAGGCATTTGCCTTCAGCTCAGGTCATGATCCCGGGGTCCTGGGATCGAGCCCTGTGTTGGGCTCCCTGCTCAGCGGGAAGCCTGCTTCTCCCTCTCCCACTCTCCCTGCTTGTGTTCCCTCTCTCGCTGTGTCAAATAAATAAATAAAATCTTAAAAACCAAAAGGAAAATTAATATTGTTCAGAACAGTTTGCCTTTCTAAAGTAACGTAAACCAAAGTTTACTAGTATAGTACTGAAAACTAAATAATGATGGCATTCAATTATAAAAATTATGTGAAAATCCTGAGAGTAGATTCCCTGTATACAAAATTCTGTCAGTGTTTGCTAATACTTCGTGCTCACCAGCAGCTGTTTACTGATTATATAGTAGTAAACTCCTTATTAAATGACTCAAGGCTAAATTCTGTATTGCATATAACAGTGCTAAGTACTAGGTCCAACACTGTCATAATGACCAGCCCCTGTTCCCGGAAACAGTGATCCAGTTTCTGATTCCAAATCAAAGGAATAATGAATTAAGAAATAAAATAATAAAACTTTCGTAGCTTTTTATTTTTATTTATTTTTAATTTTTTTTATTTTTAAAGATTTTATTTATTTATTTGAGAGGGAGAGAATGAGAGATAGCACAAGAGGGAAGAGGGTCAGAGGGAGCAGGGACCCCGATGCGGGACTCGATCCTGGGACTCCAGTCTCATGACCTGAGCTGAAGGCAGTCGCTTAACCAACTGAGCCACCCAGGCGCCCCAAAACTTTAGTAGCTTTTTAAAATTTAAAACATAATCACCAGCATTATACGTTTATATTGTGTTCAGTAAAAACAGAATTTAATTATATTTCTAACTTTATGTTTTTCTTATGCCTCATTTATGTTTTCTTGCCTGGGTCCTGTAGCCATTAGAGTTTGTAACGCCTTCTATTGATGGGGGTGGGGAGCAGTACTAATTGTTACAGCTACAAAGAAATGTTTTGATATGATATGGGCGTTTAATTTAGAGACTTATGGATGGGTTTTAAAATGTCCTTGTACTTGACACAAAATAATCTACTTTTATATTACCATGTTAAATATTGTTTCACTACGGAAAAGTATAGAGAGAGCAGATAAATACAGGTTTTATTGTCACCTTGTTACAATATCTTAAATAGTTTCCTTTATAAAAACAAAAAATGTACTATTTTTATCATCACCATCATTTCTTCTTTACATTAGGCCTGCCTTAAATTGTCAGGATAAAGGACAAAATACATTGAAGTTTGCATTTCTTTTATTTTTATGCCAGGAACAATAGGACACAGACCATGTTGCTTCTTATGTGCTTACTGGAGAGGGAAGGAGAAAAGCAAAAGAAATCTTATGATTAGATTAACTATTGGCATTCTGATTAAATTTGTTGGAACTTGAATTAGAAGGAAAAATTAAAGTTACCATTCACAGTTTTTGGAAAACGTCAGTGGTATGGCTTTTGAGTCTCTACAAATTCCTTCATTAAAGGAACATATTAATGGCAAAAATTAAAAACTGTGGACAGTATCTGAAACTAAGGTCTTAAAGGGGCTCGGGGGTACTGTGGGCCTTAGGAATTCTCAGACTTCTCCAGGCAAAGCTCCCTTCCAGAATAAACTCTACACTGAGCTTTGTCCAAACTGCTAGGAATAGAATCCAAATTAAATCCAATTTAAGCATGCAAAAAAGAAGCTTCAAATAAAACTATGAGAGAGGAATAGAGTTCATTCATCTCATTAAGTAAATCACTTTAAATTTGAATATCTCACAAAAATAACAGATGGGGAGCTCTAGAGCTATGAAATTAGAAAAACTCTCTATTTGACATAAAAATAAGCAACTAAAAAGGATCAAAGTAAATCCCACAGGATTATAAGAACAAAAGAAAATAAGCAGAAAAACATCACTGCAGAGAATAAAAGCTTATCCTAAAGACATTCCCACAAAATGTGAAAACTGTAACTTCAAAGGTGGTAGAGCTCAGAAGAGTCAAGATTTCTCACAAATCTAGAAGAAACATCAGAGTGAACAAACTCAAGGATTAGTGCCTTTACAAAATAGCAAATGGAAAGCTATATATATTTTTTAATCAAAAAGAAATGTAGAAAGAGATAAAGACTTGACAGAAAGAGATAAGGAGTTGAGAATGGGAAAGAAAATCCAACAAGAGTCCACAAAAAAGAAAACCAAAAGCAAAGCAAGGGAATAGACAAAAATACTGAAGTCTGTGCTTAACAAAACCTCCTGAAACAAAGTTGTTAGGCTGCATATTGAAAAGGCACTGCGTACCTTGGAAAATCAACCCAGAACAACCAACATCAAGACATATTCCAGGGGCGCCTGGGTGGCTCAGTTGGTTAAGCAACTGCCTTCGGCTCAGGTCATGATCCCAGGGTCCTGGGATCGAGCCCTGCATCGGGCTCCCTGCTCGGCGGGAAGCCTGCTTCTCCCTCTCCCACTCCCCCTGCTTGTGTTCCCTCTCTCTCTGTCTCTCTCTCTCTCTCTCTCTGTCAATTAAATAAGTAAAATCTTTAAAAAAAGAAAGACATATTCCAGTAAAATTACTGGGATTTGAAGAAGAAAGGCTTCGTTTATCCAGGCAAAAAGACGATGTGACATACAGCAGAATGAAAATCAGACTGCCATCCCTCTATTTGAAAGCAATGCTTTATGATAGAATAAAATGCCATAACACAAGTAAGGCAACAAAAATGTGACCCAGGGATTATGTTTCCAACCGAACTGGCTTTCAAATAAAGACTGCAGATAAACTTAATATCTAAGGCCTGTTTTAGAAATCTTCAAGCAAATGAGCTTCAGATAGCCAGAATGACTAACGTAATATCAGTGGTGAGTCCTGTCAAAATACATAAAAATATATTCATTTTCTGGCTTAATAATTCATATATATGTTTCCTACTTCTGTTTATGGGAGAACTCTAAGAACAGTGATACCCCAGTAGTACTGTGCACTCTTAGTCTCTGGATTATTTCAGAATATCATTCTCCAATAAAAGGAACCAGCGCTCCTTAGATTGATTCTGGCGACAGGCAGGGAGAATACAAGATGAGCCTGAGACATCATAGAATGCCGAGACTAAGGACGTGCTCAAAAAAGAATTTGGGCATATCAGTAGTACACAGGTGCCAATAAGAAGTAGCTGTCGGTAGTGAAAGCAGAAACTGTTTTAGTTACAAATTTATATTAATGATAGATGATAGATTTAAACCATAGATTTAAATAAATGTCCATGAGTTCTACTTATGTAAGTACATAATTGTGTAAATAAGTAAATGGAGGTGAAGGGACAGCCTTCCCTGCAGACAAATATTGATTAGGAATGAAGGAAATACAAAATCACCATTAAGGAAACAATACAGTAATAATTGTTACAGGCAAGATCTCTGGCAGGTGCTAAAATCAGTGGGTTACAATTTATGGAGAAACAGAATATTAGCATAATTTCAGTGAGCGCCCCAAGATATCTACCTGTTATAAGGAGAAAAATGGTGACTTCGCAGTGTAATAACCAGCCAATAGCACCTTAACTAAATGATCAGGCATTGACATCCTTTATTCTCTGATGTAATGCACAGCATCTCTTTTGTGGGATTTTTGTCAAAAATATATAATCTTAATCTAATCTTGAGAAAACATTTAAAAGCCAAAATTAAGAGGTATTCTACAAAATTACTGTGTCAGAGTCAGAAGAAACAAGGAAAGAATGAGGAACAGTCACAGGTTGGAGGAGACAAGAACAAACAAGAACAAAATGAGTCCTGGATTCTTAAATGGAAAGGACATTGGGGGAAAAACTGGCAAAATTTAAATAAAATGTTTAATTAATAGTATTTTACTAATGTTAGTTTCCTGATTTTGTTAATTGTACAATAGGTATCTAAGTTGTTAACTTTAGGAAAAACAGGGTGAAGGTGTACTTGAACTATTTTTGTAACATATCTGTATGTCTAAATTTATTTCAAAATAAGATTTTAAAAAGAATGTTGTTGGGTGAGCATTAAATTTGTAGTTACATGTAACTAAATCTTAGCGGCAGATATGAGAAAGAATGTGTGTGTAGTCTTTAATGGATATGTGTTTTGACAGTGGAGCTAGATAGAGCAAGACAGATGGAGAAAAAATGGGAAGAGTACACACAAATACCTCTTAACTTTTTATTAAATCACTGATGATGGTGTCAGTACTGTTATTCTGAGAATGTTTTGTATCTAGCATGAGAAAAAAATAATAACTAATATTTTAATTATATCACCCGTGTTGTCCTTTAAAACCAAGATTCCCGAGGTGGGGGGATTATAAGATATAAGATAGAAGTTATTAAGAAAGCACTGAAATAGCATTATGAATTTATGAATTATTTTTATTAAAAAATATATACGTATATTTTCTAGTTTGGTGCACTGAAAAAACTTAGAAACAGTGTCCAACCCAATACTAGTGATCAGCCTTAACACCTAGATTGTGTTTGTGAAAAAGTTTCCCACCAATTCAGAGGCATAATGGGAATGAGCCAAGAAACATTTTATCATTCCAGGTAGTGTGGATGTTATCAAGTCATGTCAAAAAGACTCAAGAGCCAGGGCACCTAGGTGGCTCGGTCGGTTAAGTATCCAACTCTTGATCTCAGCTCAGGTGTTGATTTCAGGGTCATGAGTTCAATCCCCACATTGGGTTCCACGCAAGGTGTGGAGCCTACTTTAAAAAAAAAAAAGACTCAAGAGCCAACTTAAAGAGATCATAATTGAATATGTCTTAAATCCATGATTTCATTATGATACTGAAAGAAAAATTGGTTACCTTTGGAGAATGCCAGTGGTGATCAAATTATGGTTTTGAAAATTGTTAAATAAATGAAAAGAATCAAACACTTATCCTTCCTTTTCTATATGAATTGTTACCACCATATAACAAAATAGTGAATTCGTAAAGTTTATAGAATTTATTCCAACAAGTCACTGATGAAGGAAGGATAGAATGAGAATATCACCATTTTGCAATTCCCGATAAAGGTTTTAGATAGTGAGCATCCGTATCAACATCACAAAAAGAGAGAAATAATCAGACATTAATGCCTTTTGATAAAGAATACACCATCACTGAAGTAGTTTTGCCCCCAAAATTTGAACTTGAGTCTGATGAAGGCTATAGATCACAGTGACAGTTTAAGGGACAGAAAGGTCAGAGGAACATGCGAGTGCTGTCAGCATCATCCAGAGATTACGGGACAAATGATTCAGTGACTTGAACAGATAAACTGCAAGAAAAGTAAAGGATGGAGGGGACAACAGAAAATTAAAGGGACAGAAAAAGGAAAATAATATACAGGTAAAACTAAAATAAGGACGTGCTTAACGTAAAAGTCAAGTTAATGGTTTTTCTTGGTAGGGAGAGGGAATTCTTGGGAAGAGCCATGTGTAAGGCTTGCAGAATAGCTGGCAAGGTCCTATTTCCTATTTGCCTTCTAATAATTTATTAATCTGTTCCTTGTTTTTTGTGGCTTTCTTTATTTTGTTATAGTTAATTATAAAAAAATCCTCTGTCAGATATCTACTGTGTAATTTTTAAATAAATTATAAAAGAATTGGCATCAGGGGCGCCTGGGTGGATCAGTGGGTAAGCGTCTGCCTTCTGCTCAGGTCATGATCTCAGGGTCCTGGCATCAAGTCCCTTGCTGGGCTCCCTGGTCCATGGGGAGCCTGCTTCTCCCTCTCCCTGTCACTTCCCCTGCCTGTGCTCTCTCGCTCTCTCTCTATGTCAAATAAATAAATAAATTCTTTTAAAATTGGCACCAATTCATATCCCTTTAGCATGTAATAAATTGGGCATACTGCTGTGTTAGTGTAGGCAGCTCCTATTATTTGTCCATTAGGTACATGGTATTGATAAAATCAAATGATAATTGCAATATTTTGAGCCCCTTTTGGAAACTGTAAAATGTGTCAACAGCTTTAAAATGGTGAAAAGTTTCTTTGCCAAACTAAAGGGTTGGCGAGAGCAAGCCACGCAGATACCTGAGGAAGAGGTTTTTTTAAGCAGACAGAAACAAATGCAAGACCCTGAGGGGGAAGCATTGTCTACTTAATATGTTAGAGCAGAGATTGGCAGAGTAGGGCCTGCAGGCTAAATACGGCCTGCTATTCTTTGTTTTTTGTTTAAAGATTTTATTTATTCATTTGAGAGAGAGAGTGTGTGCATGCTCACAGGTGGGGGGAGGGGCACAAGGGGAGGGAGAGTGTGAAGCCCACATGGGGTGGGGACCCTGGGATTATGACCTCAGCCACCCAGGTGCCACCTGGCCTGCTTTTTTTTTTGTTAATTAGGTGTATTGTTTCTTTTAGTATCTTATTGTCCATAGTTGCTGTCTTACTACAAAGGTAGAGTTGATTAGTTGGTATACAGACTAAAATATTTACTATCTGACCCTTTACAGAATAAATTTGCTGGCTCCTGTTTTATAGCAGGTGAGTAATATAGCTGACTCAGAATGAGTGAGGGGTATTCTAATACAGGAGGAAATGAAGTCAGGGAGGTCAGGCTATGGGAGGTGGGGGAGAGGGGTGCGGAGGTTGTATAGGGCCTTGTAGGTTTATTGAGAATGTTGATTTTTAGTCTGAATAAAATGAGATGACCTTGAAAAGTTTTTATTATGAATTCTCTTGAAATAATCCCCAAACTATTCTTGTTTCTCTCCTTGGTCTTCTTTCATTTACTTGGCATAGGACGGCCACTGAGGTCCCATTAAAACAAGTGAGATGACAACACTGTTTAAAACCTTTCCTGGGGAGCATGAGGGGCTCAGTTGAGTGGCTGCCTTTGGCTTGGGTCATGGTCTCAGGGTCCTGGGATTGAGCCCTGCATTGGGCTCTCTGCTCAGCAGGAGCCTGCTTCTCCCTCTCACTCTCCCTCTGGGCGCTCGCACGCTCTCTCTCTCAAATAAATAAATAAATATATTTTTTAAAAAAGAAATTAAAAAAATAAAACCCTTCCTGAGTAGACTGGAGGAGATGAGATCCAAAAAATAGGTAGAAGGATTGGCCTTAGCTTAAAATAACATCTCTTTTAACAGGAGTAGGTTTACAGGTCAGATGATGAGAATGAGCATTCTGCCTCATGGCTTCTATTTTCTCTATGAAATGGAGGACGGAATCATCTGAAAATGTGGACATAGCAGAGAGATCGCAGGTTTGAGGATAGTGAAGAACATTGAAACAGTTATTGCTAGAGAAAAGTAGGAAGGTTACTGGCAGTGGCAGTGTCTCAGGGATAGCTGGTGACCATGAATTTACTGTAATACCAGTCTTGTTCCCAGTAGCTGATATAGATCTCTGCTCCTGGTAGGTGCTTTGTGCCTGTTTACTGCCAGTTAATTTTGAATGTATGTTAAAAAGGTAAATGTAAACTTACCTAAATGCATGAATGCTAAATCTGAAGGGTTGCTTTTGTGGTCCAGATTAGATTTGCATTGCTCTGCTATTTAATGTTCCTTAAGCCCTAATTGGCTGTCTTGCAAAATGGTCAACACATTTTACTCTGGTTGATAAACAGAATGAGAGATGGTTCCAGAGAAATTTAGCAGTACCATTGTAGAAACAGCAGTGTACATATTTAATTTTAATGACAAGTCAGCATGAATGGGAATAGTGTGACCAGCTGTCCTCCTTTGTCTAGGATTGTCTGTTTTATCATGGCAAGTCCCATGGCCTAGAAAACCCCTCAGTCCTGGGCAAACCAGGGTTTCTTATAATTGGGTTGCTTATACTTTATCTCACTGTAAAGATAATACATGTTCGCTCTAGAAAACTTGGGAGAAGTGTAAAGCAAAAAATAAAAATTATTCATTATCTTGTGACCAAGAGGGAAAACCACTGTTAATATTATTTCTTTCCAGTGCTTATTTTAGGCATGGTTGTTTATTTATTTATTAGAATTGAGATTATGTGATAAATGCAATTATATATCCTACTTTTTGTACTCTTCTACTATGAGGATTTTCCCATGTCTTTAAACATTCCTTAAAGAAGGGCGCCTGGGTGGCTCAGTCATTAAGCGTCTGCCTTTGGCTCAGGTCATGATCCCAGGGTCTCTGCTCAGCAGAGAGCCTGCTTCTCTCTCTGCCTCTCACCCTGCTCATGCTCTCTCTCTCTCTCTCACATAAATCAGTATGCAAACACAGGAGGGGGAGTGGTTAATTCTTAGTACGGGAAAAAGATAAAACTGTAAAATCCAGTGATGTTTTAACTGGGTTTGACAGATGTAAGATTTTGCCAATGTAATAAAATAATTATTATGATATTATTATGATTAGTAATGATTATCACTGAATGCTTACCATGGGCTTGACAGATGTAAGATTTTGTCAATAATGTAATAATGATAATGATTATCATTTAATGCGTCCTTCTGTAATCATTAGCAATCATAGGGGATAGTTATTGATATTTTTAATTGTTTTACAAATTGGGAAAGAGAGGAATAAGGAGGTAAAGAAGAGTAGAAATGGCTTTCTAAGCAATGATGGCATCTTTGGGAAACCCTGCATTTTCTAATGTGGCTAAAGTTTATGGTAAGAAGGAGCCAAATAATGAATAATAACAATAATAACAGCTCCCAGATATTGGACAAAGTGCTTCACAGGCGTCATTAAAAAGGTAAAAAAAAAAAAAAAGCCCTCACAACAATTCCTTTCCTTCCCTTTCCTTTGTTCTTTCTTTCTTTCTTTCTTTCTTTCTTTCTTTCTTTCAGGGGAGTGGGTGAGGGGAAAGTACATGTTGAGGGAGGGGCAGAGGGAGAGGGAGAGAATCCTCAAGCAAACTCTGCCAAGCACAGAGCCTGACTCGGGGCTCGAACCCATGATCCTGGGATCGTGACCTGAGCCGAAACCAGGAGTCGGACACTTAACTGACAGAGCCACCCAGGCACTCCTCACAGCAGTTTCGTGACAATAGGTATTTTTATTTCCCTTTGAGTTTAGAGTCTAAAGAAATGTAGAAAGATAGTTTTCCCAAAGTCTCATAACTAGCCAGTTTGGAAGTGCACTAGAGCACTAAAGTTTGTCTGACTCATATCTTCTTAATTTTTAATGAAATAGTTCAAATAAACAACATAGTATAAAACACTTAGATATTGCTAAAATTTGCTTTTGATTAAAAATGTTATAGAAGGAGATATTTTTCCCTCATTTTCCATTCCATTCCTTTTCCCTCCTTTTCTAGGCATGGCCACAGTCCTGTGAATCATTCTTATACATACGTTTATGATTTTGCTACGTATGTATGTCGCCATATCAATATAAAGCATCATTTTATGCATTTTATAACTTCTGCGAATACATGTTTGCTCCTTTTGCATCTTGCTATTTTCATTCATCATTGTTTCTGAAATTGAGCCATATTGATCCATGTAATTTGTTTCTTTTCTATTATTTGCTATATAGTGGTTATTCATTTTCCTATTTGATGGATATTTAGATTATTTCTAATTTTGCAGTTTTATAGCAGTGCTGTAATAAATACTCATGTTTATTTCTCTGTATAGTATATGTAAGTATATTTTCTATAAGCAGAATTACTCTATTATAGAGTATATTTCTTCAGGCTTTAGAGTGGATATTTCCAGCTTGCTCTTTGAAGTGTTTGTATTAATTTACCATAGCTATATAAGATTTGAGCAGACTCTGAAACCACTATGCTATTTTATAATTAAGTCTTGGCTTAGAATAGGAAGATTATAAAGAAATTACACCTCATCAGGCATTAGTTACCCCTTTATCACCCAGTGGATGACAAACCCTATATATATTAAGTGGATATGGATAAATTTTGGTCAGTATGGAAAAGGAAAGGTAATAGAAAGCAAAAGTGAAAAGAAAATGTATCAGACATGATTACATTTGGCTACATGTTTGTTCAAACAGCATTGGGTTTTTTTTCTTGGAATAAAAAGTCAGGTAGTCAGTAGTCCAGGTCTGATTAAGCAGCTCCATGAAGCCATCAAATACCCTTCCTAGTCCGCTATCCTTACAGTGTGGCTTTGATTGCTCCCTCTCCATGTATTGTGTGTAGACTCTGGATAGAAAGGAGAAAAGGCAAAAGGCATAGGTCAGCTGAACCTGGTAAGTCTCACCCAGGAGACTTCCTCATATATCTCCTTGGTCCGTACTGGATTGTATGACTACTAGCTATAAGGTATCTAAAGAGGCAAGTACTTTACTGAACAAAAACCAGGTTCTTTCAGTAAGAAAGAAGAGGAAACATAAAAGCATACCTTCGAGATCTTGCAGGTTTAGTTTTAGACCACCCCAGTAAAGCGAATATCACAATAAAATGAATCAGAGGAATTTTTTGGTTTCCCAGTGATTGTAAAAGTTATATTTACACTATACTGTAGTCTGTTAAGTGTGCAATATATGTCTACAAAAACAATGTACATATCCTAATTCAAAAATATTACTAAGAAATGCTCACCATCATCTGAGCTTGCAGTGAGTCATAACCTTTGTGCTGATGGAGGGTCTTGCCCCGATGTTGATGGATGCTGACTTATTGGGGTGGTGGTTGCTGAAGGTTGGGGTGGCTGTGGCAGATTCTTAAAATAAGACAGCAGGGGCGCCTGGGGGGCTCAGTCAGTTAAGTGTCTGCCTTCGGCTCAGGTCATGATCCCGGGGTCTTGGGATTGAGTCCCGATCAGGCTCCCTGCTCAGTGGGGAGTCTGCTTCTCCCTCTCCCTCTTCCTGCCACTCTGCCTATTTGTGCTCTCTCTCTGTCTCTCTGTCAAATAAATAAAATCTTAAAAAAAAAAGACAACAATGAAGTTTGCCACATCAGTTGACTCTTCCTTTCATCAGTGATTTCTCTCTAGCATGCAGTACTGTTTGATAGCATTTTACTCTCAGTAGAACTTCTTTCAGAATTGGAATCAATCATCTTAAACTCTGCCACTGCTTTATCAATTTAGTTTATGAAACATTCTGAATCCTTTCTGTCATTTCAATCATCTTCACAGCATCTTCACCAGGAGTAGTTTTCATCTCAAGAAACCACTTTCTTTGCTCATCCATAAGAAGCCACTCCTCATCTGTTCAAGTTTTATCATGAGATTACAGCAGTTCAGTCCCATCTTCAGGCTCCACTTGTAATTCTAGTTTTCTTGCTATTTCTAAGACATCTGCAATTATTGCCTCCCCTGAAGTCTTGAACTCTATGAGGTCATCCCTGAGGGCTGAAACCAACTTCTTCCACACTCCTGTTCATGTTGATATTTTGGCTTTTTCCTATGAGTCATAGATGTTCTTCATGGCATCTAGAATAGTAAATCCTTTTCAGAAGGTTTTCAGTTTTCTTTGCTTACATCCATCCGAGGAATCAGTATCTATGGCAGCTATAGCCTTATGAAATGTATTTCTTTTTTTTTTTTTTAAGATTTATTTATTTGAGAGAGCGAGAATGAGAGAGAGAGAGTACATGAGAGGGGAGAGGGTCAGAGGGAGAAGCAGGCTCCTCGCCGAGCAGGGAGCCTGATGCGGGACTCGACCCTGGGACTCCGGGATCATGACCTGAGCCGAAGGCAGTTGCTTAACCAGCTGAGCCACCCAGGCGCCCTGAAATGTATTTCTTAAATAGTAAGACTTGAAAGTGGAAATGACGCCTTGATCCATGGGCTGCAGAATGGATGTTGTATTAGAATGGATGTTGTATTAGCAAGCATGAAAACAACATCCATCTTGTCCATCTCCATCAGAGCTCTTGGGTGACCAGGTGCACTGTCAATGAGCAGCAGTATTTTGAAAGGAATCTTTTTTTCTGAGCAGTTGGTCCCAATAGTGGGCTTAAAATATTCAGGAAACCCTGTTGTAAACAGACATGCTGTCATCCAGGCTTTGTTGTTCCCCTCATGGAGCACAGGCAGAGTAGATCTAGCATAATTCTTATGTGCCCTAGGATTCTCAGAATGGTAGATGAGCTTTGGCTTCAACTTCAAGTTATCAGTTATATTAACCCCTAACAAGAGAGTCAGCCTGTCCTTAGAAGCTTTGAAGCCTGGCATTGACTTCTTTCTAGCTATGGAAGTCCTAGATGGCATTTTCTTCCATGAGAAGGCCTATTTGATCTGCACTGAACATCTGTTGTTTGGTGTAGCCCCCTTCACGAATTGTCTTAGCTATGTCTTCTGGAGAACTTGCTGCCGCTTCTGCATCAGCACTTGGGGCTTCACCTTGCACTTTTATGTTGTGTTCCGCAGCTTCTTTCCTTAAACCTCATAAACCAGCCTCTGTAAGCTCTAAGGTTTTCTTCTGCAGCTTCTTTACCCTCTCTCAGCCTTTATGGAATTGAAGAAAGTTAAGGCCTTGCTGTGGATTAGGCTTTGGATTAAGGGAATATTGGTTTCCATCTTCTCTCCAGACCATTGAAACTTTCTGCATATCAGCAATAAGGCTCTTAATTTTTTTTGTTTTTTAAATAATTCATGTGTTCACTGGAGTGGCACTTTTTAAATTTCTTTCAAGGACTTTTCCTTTGCATTCACAAGTTGGCCAACTAGTTGTTGCAAGAGCCCTGGTTGTTGACCTCTTTGGGCTTTTGACATGCCTTACCAAGCTTAATCATTTCTAACTTTTGATTTAATTGGAGGGATGTGCAACTTTTCCTTTTGCTGGAACACGTAATGACTGTTTTAAGGTTATTAGCTGGCCTGATTTCAGTATTGTTGTGTCTCAGGGAATAGGACGGTCCAAGGAGAGGGAGAGAGAGGGGGATGCTCAGTTGGTGGAGCAGTCAGAACACACACACTTACCTACTAAGTTGACCATCTTAAATGGGTGTGGTTCGTGGAGCCCCAAAGCAATTATAATAGTAACATCAAATGATCACTGATCACAGATTACTATAACAAATACAATATAATGAAAACCCTTGAAAAATGAGAATTACCAAAATGTGACAGAGATATGAAGTGAGCAAATGCTTTTAGAAAAATGGTGCCAATAGACTTCCTCGATGCAAGTTAGCCACAGACTTCGAATTTGAACAAAATGCGATATCTGCAAAGCACAATAAAGTGAAGCCCAATAAAAGGAGGTATGTCTGTACTGGATAGAAACCTAGTGATGTCCTTTACAGTTAACTTTTATAGGACATTCAGTGTTTCATTCCGTAGTGATTGTGGTTGGGCTGGTTGGGAAAGCACATAATAGGTGATCAGTAAATATTTGTTGAGTAAATGAATGAATCTGCTTTAAAAATCGACGGTAGATAATACTTCTCTTGAATTGCCTCAAGTTTGCCAAGCAGTGTTGCTGCTCCATTGGAGTTTTGAAGAGAGTTTTACCTTAAGTTTTGTTTCTTCAAATTTTATGTCTCTTAAATCATTTGCATTTCTTTTACAGTTTCTTTTTAAGGAAACTTTGGGAAAATGCTTATGTAACTGAATGATCTTTTTAACCAGTTGTGATTTTGCTTGAAGGCTCATTTTCTGTCATGGTTCTGTTTTCTTTGCGGTTAGGGACACATCTATGTTATCTAGGGTAGCTAGAGTATTAAATGTTTTCACATCTGAAAGGAATTGAGCCAAACACAAAAATACCAAGAATTTAACATTTTGGGGTTAGGAGAAATATAAACGAAGTGTAATTTTTCAGCCCACTTACTCCAACTGTCTTATTTGTAGATGAAGAAATGAGGATCAGATAGTTTGAGACATGTGCGGAATTCACTAGGTGAATTAGGATTCATGAGCCTGGGAGCCTTGAACCTAATATTGTTCCTCAATTTATTTTGCCATGTTATTACCAAATTGGAATCAGTTAAAATCACTGAAGAGATCTTTCTCATTCGCCAAATGAAAACATAGTGTCATTTTACCTCAGGTCAGAGCCATAGTGAGGTCCTTGAGTTGTTTTCTGAGCCAAAACATACAGAAGAATTATTAAATTGTGTTTAGTAAACCCTTAGTATTAGGTTGAAGTTATTTTTAAAAATGGTAGTCAGTATTTTAATTGTTAACCAAGATGTTCATTTAATTAGATTTCCTAATAGGCTAACCAAGTTCAATAATCAGGAATTTACTAAGGCTATTTTTTCAGTGGGAAGAAGACACACAAATTGGATCAATGGTGTCATGTCTTTAATTTCCTTGGTGGTATGCATATATGAAATCACAACAGTGTGAAGAGTGAAAAGCAATACTAATCCTTTGTTTCAGGTTCTGAATGGTTCTTAGTGGTCCTTGAATGGTATATTTGCAACATGAATTAAGTAAAAGAAATAGTGGTTTATAATTTAAATATTTACTCTTTTAAAGATATTGCATTATTATTTTCAAAAACATGTCCTACGGGGCGCCTGGGTGGCTCAGTTGTTAAGCGTCTGCCTTCGGCTCAGGCCATGATCCCAGGGTCCTGGGATCAAGCCCCACAATGGGCTCCTGGCTCGGCAGGAAGCCTGCTTCTCCCTCCCCCACTCCCCTTGCTTGTGTTCCCTCTCTCACTGTGTCTCTCTCTGTCAAATAAATAAAAATCTTTAAAAAAAAAAATGTCCTACTTCACCTCCCTTCTATTTTATTCTGTTTTATACCTACGAAATACATTGTAACTCTGGTTTATCAATTTGGCATAATGTGTGCAAAATTTTTTGTAAAAATTACAACTTTGGTAAAACTCCATTTAGAGCTGAGTTTTTTCAGTTATAAGGATAGGGTGAAGTGATGGGAAATAGAGATAAAATTAGTATTTGAAGAATTCTGTGAAAACACTCTGCTCAGATTCTCTGAGCACTAGTTTACATTGTCTGTGCAATCTGTGTAATCCCATTCAAAGATAATGCTGTTGGGATGCCTGGGTGGCTCAGTTGGTTAAACATGCAACTCTTGATCTCAGCTCAGGTCTTAGATCTCAGGGTTGTGAGTTCAAGCCCCACATTGGGCTCCACACTGGGCGTGGAGCCTACTTAAAGTAAAATAAAATTTTTTTTTTAAATGCAAAAAAAAATTCACAAAGATGATACTATTTGCCAAATATGGTTTTTGCACTATTAGGTACTCCATAAAAGTTGGAAATACATAGCCAATTAAGGTAAAAAGAGGAATTGATGATAAACATACATAGTTGGTAACATACTAACTTCTGAAATGTTCACTAATGGCATTTGATAAAGTAAATTGTAATACAGCCACATTGAGGACTGTTATATAAGTCTGATTTCTTAAAAGGCATTAAATATCATAAGAAAGTGATAGTGTTTCAATGAAAAAAATGGGGCAACATGATCCCAAAACTTTGTCAAAAATATACAAGACTAGAATGAAGTAACGTAAAATAGTAATAGTGGTTGCCTCTGGGTATTAGGATTGTGGACCTTTTATTCTCTTTGTGGGCATATGTTTCATTTTCTGTACAGAATTGTGTTATTTTTATAAACCGTATGAAGCATAAAACAAACATTTTTCCACTGCCATGCTCACGTTACCTCAATGAAATGAAGTGCTCAGTGACTTGCAAGGAAGAACATTTGTCAGTTTTTAAAACAAATACGGTCTTTTGGAAATGTTTTATGTAGTATTTTTAGTTCACATTTTTGAGCCATCACTTGAGCTTGAATAAATTATTTGAACTGTATAAACATTTGCATTCCATTGAGAACACTGAAGCTAAAAGTATAAAGCAGAAACATGAATCTTTCTGAATAACCATTTTTTAATATTTAGAAGCTTTGCTTCAGGTTTGGTAATTTCCTTCACTGTCAGATTTGGGGTATTTTGTTTTTTGTTTTATGTTTCTTTTTTGGTCAAATGTCCATTGACAAGCCACCTCTTTTAAGAGGGAAATTTCAGATGGGAATATCTGTTATATTTAGCCTTTTATATTTTATAATCTTGAATGCTTAGATTTATGTAAAATTTTTCCTGATTTTTAGAGGAACAGAAGGAAAATGAAAAGATGAAAAGTGAAGAGCAGCCAGTAGATTCAGAAAACTGTTCGACACCCAGTGCTCTGGAAGAGGCTACTGTGAAAATAGAAAAAGAAGATGAAAAGGAACTTGTCAAACTGCCAGTCATAGTCAAGGTAGAAAAACCTTTGCCAGAAAGTGAGGAAAAAAGGATTATCAAAGAAGAAAGTGATTCCTTCAAGGAAAATGTCAAACCCACTAAAGTTGAAGTAAAGGAATTTAGAGCAGATCCTAAAGATATCAAAGGTAGCATGGAGAAGCTAGAGCCAGAGAGGCTGGAGTTTGGTGGCAATGTTCGATCTTCTCAAGAAATCACTGAGAAGTCTACTGAAGAAACCGAGAAAATTAAAAATGATCAGCAGGCCAAGATACCACTAAAAAAACGAGAAATTAAACTGAGTGATGATTTTGACAGTCCAATCAAAGGACCTTTGTGTAAATCAGTTACTCCAACAAAAGAGTTTTTGAAAGATGAAATAAAACAAGAGGAAGAGACTTGTAAAAGGATCTCTACAATCACTATTATGGGTCATGAAGGGAAACAACTGGTAAATGGAGAAGTTAGTGATGAAAAGGTAACTGCAAATTTTAAGACAGAACAAATGGAGACAAGGTTTTATGATACAAAAGAAGATAGCTGTAGCCCCTCTAAAGACAGAAGTGTCATCATGGAGGGAAATGGAGCAGAGTCCTTAAATTCTGTCATAACGAATATGAAAATAGGTGATCTTGAGAAGGAAGTGGTCCCTGTAGGGAAAGATGCAGATAGTTCAGTATCAGTCTTAGAGTCCCAAAATCAAAAAGGGCAATTAGAGGAAACTGGTCCTCCGGAAATGGAAATCTCTTTTGAGACTTCTGAGATGGCAAAGGATCTGTCTTTGAAAACTACTTTATCTGCCACTGAATCTTGTACCCTGAAAGTTGACGAGAAGTCTCCCAAAAGTAAAAAAGATAAGCGCCCACCAGTCCTAGAATGTCTTGAAAAGTTAGAGAAGTCCAAAAAGACTTTTCTTGATAAGGACACACAAAGATTGAGTCCAATACCAGAGGAGGTTCCAAAGTATACTCTAGAATCAGTAAAGCCAGTCTCTCCTGAGGCAGCTGAAACCTCGGCACCATCTAACATGACGGACGACTGTGAGAAATTAGCCTCAGAAAAGGAAATGGTGGAATGTCAGAGCACAAGTTCCACTGAAAGTCAGCCCCTAGAAAAAACAGACCCAGAAATTCTCCAAAAGGATTCTGAGTCCACCAAGGTAGAAACAGGTCATCTGGACAATGCCCAGACCTCTGGCACAGAGGATCATTCTGAGACAAAGGGTTCTACGCAAAAGAGCAAATTTAAATATAAGCTGGTTCCTGAAGAAGAAACCACTGCCTCAGAAAACACAGAGATAACCTCTGAAAGGCAGAAAGAGGGCATCAAATTAACAATTAGGATATCCAGTCGGAAGAAGAAGCCAGATTCTCCTCCCCAAGTTCCAGAACCAGAAACCAAGCAAGAGAAGACAGAAAAGGAAGAAGAGAAAACAAATGTAGGTCGTACTTTAAGGAGGTCTCCAAGAATATCTAGACCCACAGCAAAAGTGGCTGAGATCAGAGATCAGAAAGCTGATAAAAAAAGAGGGGAAGGAGAAGATGAAGTGGATGAAGAGTCAGCAGCTTTGCAGAAAGCAGACAAAAAAGAAAATCTGAAAAAAACGGAGAAGGATACGAATTCTAAAGTAAGCAAGGTAAAATTCCTCCTATTCTCCTATTTATTAGAAATAATTGAGCCTAAGTGTAGCTCTTGGTTTTAGTTCAAAAGAAGTCATTCAAAGAGCACTTTAAAAAAAAAGGTATCTTTCTTCCTATATCTGAGATGTCTTTTCTCACTAGTTATCCCCAGATACTAAATTTCACAGTGTATAATCATGTCATCTTTTAAACTTTTTCTCTGTTACAGGCAATATGGGAATATATATTCTCTTTGTAAACTATGCAGGTAATACCTAACCTGTAGGATTGAAAAATCAAAATGCCCCATAAACACTATTAAGAGTTTGGGATACATCTCTTTCCAATTCTTTTTCCATACATTAATGTGTATGTTCATAAATATTTACCCATTCACTTAAAAAATAAATTAAATTGAATATGTTCATTTTTCTATGAATTTTTCACTTATCACCGTGTCTCTGAACTCTTTCCATGTCAGTAGATGTAGTCTACCTTTTGGTTATTGATGGCTACACAGTTTTCCATAGTGTGGATGTACCTCAGTTTATTTAATCACTCCCTTATTGATTGACATTTAGGTTGTTTCCAATTTTTCACTATTACAGGCAATGCTGCATTGAAGATCCTTTTGGACATAAGTGAGTATTTCTTTAGAATAGACTCCTAGAATTGGCATTGCTGGGTCAAGGGGCATGTGTGTATTTTAACTTTTGATAAGCTGTTGCCACATTGCCCTCCCCAAAAGGCCCCGTTAGTGTACTCTCCTTACCGTGTACGAGAGTGTCTGCCTTCCCCCATTTAATAATTAGTCTTAGAAGCCAGAATTCTCTTTTCTATGACTCTTCTATTTTAAGCAAAATCTAGTAAATATCTACAGCTAGTTTATAGGAGTTTGTTATAATGAAAACTGCTACTTTTATTTTTAATTTATTTAAGTGCTCAGATTGTTCTCCATTGTAAGTGATCCTTTGTTCCCTGAAATACTAAATTTTTAATTCTTTAAAAACATTTCCCCTTCTGTTGTTAGAATTATTTTGGTCTTTGATGGGGACTTATACTGTAGGAATAAAGTGAACTATGAATTAAAAGACTGAAACCAGGTGGTGAAAAGCAGTTTACAACATTATAAACTTACTCTCTGAATAATACATTTTTATATTTGTCAGGATTTTTATATACAGTTCTGACCCATAAAAAATTTTAAATTCATCTCTAATATGGGAATTTAAACTTTTATATAACAATATTTGAGAATATAGTCAGTGCTCTCTCAGCCTTTAAAATGTGCATGGCCTTTGACCCAGAATCCTCTTCAAGGAATTTATCCTAACCACAGAGATTTGTAAAAATTTGTATTTACAAGGAGCCATTTTTTGTGAAAGTGAAAAACTGGGAAACTACCTAAATGTCTGTCTAGTAAGGGATTAGATAAATACAGCTGTGTGATGGCATATTATACAGTCGTTTACAGTGATGTTAATAATATATTTTATGACTAGGGAAATACTTATAAGACAGAATGTTCATTATAAACCCCCCTAACAAAAGTAGAATAAATAATGGAAATATGTACCAAAATTTAATAGTAGGTAGATCTCTGATGAAGAAACAGTAATTTTCATTTTCTAATTGTATTTTGACTAAAAACTGACATATAATGAGAAGCTTGTTTTTTAATGTTCTTACTATACCAAATTATTCCAATTTTTAATTTTATACAAGGTAAAACCCAAAGGCAAAGTTCGATGGACTGGTTCTCGAACACGTGGCAGGTGGAAATATTCTAGCAATGATGAAAGTGAAGGGTCGGACAGTGAAAAATCATCTGCAGCTTCAGAGGAAGAGGAAGAAAAGGAAAGTGAAGAAGCCATCCTAGCAGATGATGATGAACCATGCAAAAAATGTGGCCTTCCAAACCATCCTGAGCTAGTACGTACCTGATCTAATTGAACAATATTCATCTTACTGGCATGCTGTGGTTACCCAACGCAGCCTTACTTCTTCTGGGATTGATCATGATTTGAAATTTTTTAATGCTGCACAGCTTTTGTGCACAAAATAACCTTTATTTCTATTTCTCAAATAATAAGCCAATTCTACTTTCATTCTACTTGGTTTATATATTGATATTTCCTCTACTTAAGGATACACTCCTAACCTCTTCTCACAGATCGATAAATTAATTCAAATTTTTCTATTCTCTTCTTTAAATGTTTCTTCTTTCCCTTTAATTTATAATGATATTTCTGAAGTGACAACTTTAAAGAAGTAAGGCCTAAAGGCCTTATTACTTTCTGTGGCAACATTTAAGTCAAGTAGTAACCTAGTAGGGCTTTAAACTTTAGAAAATGGGGAATTCCAAAACAAAACACCCCCCCAAAAAAACAAATGAAAAGGATAAATTCTAGACCAGATATCTTCAGAAGAATACTGACAGTGGAACCTACCCAGGAAGTAAGTTCTTCAAAAGTAGCCTAAATCAGGAAATCCAGTTCCTAACCTGTTTATATAATTTTTGCATTTCATACGAGCTTTCTAAAGAGCCTATTGAAGAAACACTCTTTTTATACCCAATTTTCTACAACTGGTCTGTTTTGAATAGATGTGACTTTCAAGGCAATTTCTAACCACTAAGTAGAAAGAAAAGTAAGGAAAGATGCTTCCATCTAGGTAGAACTTTGTGTAGCAGAAACTTTTTGAAATCCAGTAAAGTTTGGAAAATTCATGTGAGCTAGTTCTCCAAGGCTCTTTTTCCTAGAAAGCAGTGTGGGATGATAGGAAAAGCATTAGAGCCAGACCATCGTGGAGTAGGTCTGGCTTCCACCACTTACCAGGTGCTCTCCTCTCAGTATCTTAATTTCTTTGTTGTAAAATGGAAATACTACTACATACTTCTTTTGAGGGCTTTTTGTTTGTCTTTTAAAGGAGATAGAAGTTTATAGAACACACCACAAGGGAGCGGTGGACAGGGCAGCAGAGGAGAGGCCGTCTGCTGAGGGTTGTTTTAATAAGTTATGTAAAGTTGGCTTAGCACAGTCCCTGACATCTATTACATGCTAGTTTAAAGCTATTTGTGGTTTACTTGTTCTTTCTCTTCCTTAATGTTACAATCATATCTGGAAATTAAATGTATCAATAATGTTTATCATATTCCCGTAGTTTCAGAGGGTTCAGAAACAGAGAATGAGTTTAGCTCTCAGAATAGATGTTGAAATTATGCTGAGAAGACGCTTCCAAGAATTTTTATGATCATCAGGCTATGAAAGTTAGGTCAAGATTTTTGTGTGGAGAAAGGCCAAGAGAAGATTTGAGAGAGTGGTCTTTTCTGCCCTCCAAATCAAAAATTAGCACCTGTGTTCTTTCCCTGCCATTTCTAATATCTTTTTAAACCAAGAGAGTGCATTTTGACTGAAGCAGCAATAGATGTCAGCAGCAAAGGGGTGTGAGGAAATGAGAAGTAAAACGAAGTGAGCAGAGATGATGTTGAGGAAACGGAGAAAGTTGCACCCTTCTTGGAACACACACACAGGACTTTCATTTATTTGGTTATTTTAATAACTGCTCTGAAAATCCCATTGCTGGCTACTCTGCCAAAAAAGAGTGACATTAGAAACTGAAGATGTGGTGGATTCCTTATGCCCAATGTTTAAGGATAATCATAAATCAAATGTCAAGCAACTATGATGTGTCTAAGTGGTACAGAAATGACACTGGATTCGAAGGACATGGTCCTTTTCCTCACTGAGCTTACAGCAGAAAAACAATAAATTCATTGATGAATCTAGAACTCTGTGGGGTGTTCCACATGCTTTAGTCAAAATCAATGGATCATTGCCTGAGGCTTGGAAATCCTACACAGTAGCATTTTAACGGAATTTTATCTTTATTACAGAATAGAGACAAACATCACTTTTTAAATAAATCATATTCTAAAAGTTTACTTTTAATTTTGTTATTTGAAATTTAGATTATGTTTTACCATGCAAACAATGTGATAAATGAATTCAGGTGCCCAGGGTAGTCTACGTATGCCTGTGTGATCAGTCAGTGTATAACTCAAGTTAAACACTCACATGACTTAGTATTGAGTTCTGGGTATTGGCAGCAAATGGTGATGCATTGTAAGGAGAAGGGGGAAGGCAGCTTTTCACTTTTAAATCGCTGCACTTGGGTGCACATCCCACTGCTCTCTTCTAACCCCCCATGGTTCGTGTTAGCAATTTAGAAACTGCTTTACATACATACTACAGTTGAACAAATAAATGAAGTGTGGAGAATTGGAGCCAGTTTTCTTAGTGTCAGAAAAAAGTTACAGATGAGCAAGATCAAAGGCCAGAATGAGCCCTTTGGCACTGGATTAGAGCTGGAGATACTGGCTTATTTTAATATAGATCTGTGTGTTTACATGGATTGCTCTACATACATATATATCATAGCTCTGTCCTCTGAGAGAGCCTAGAGGCAGTGATACCTAGTATCATAGCACTCAGCACCCAGATGTTTGTTTGTTTTTTAAGATTTTTTTTATTTATTAGAGAGAGAGAGAGCAGGGGGAGGAACAGGGGAGAGGGACAAGCGGACTTCACACTGAGCAGGGAGTCCAACGCAGGACTCGGATCCCACGACCCTAAGATCATGACTTGAGCCAAAATCAGGAGTCTGACATTTAACCGACTGAGCCACGCAGTTGCCCCCCAGATTTTGGTTTCTAAATACCATTCTCCAATAAAGGAACCAGGGCTTCTAGGAGAAATGGCTAATACAAAGACTTGGTCAGAGAAAATACAAGATGGGCCTGGAATGTCCCATAGTGTCAGAAAGTAAAAAAGTGCTTACAATAAAGGATGCAAATGAGTCCTAAGGAGAAAGAACTAGCAATTTGAACAATAAATTAAATAATGGTTTTAGATTCTAACCCAAAGAAAATAAATCTTCGTTAGTTGATCCTGATATAAAGTGACTGAATAGCAAATAAATGGGGGAGAAGGACATATTTTATTTACAGAAGAATTCCAAATATTAGAAGGCATGAGGGAAATAGGTAATCATCATTACAACACCATAATAACAATGGTTGCAAGCAATAATGTAGGACTGATGAGTGCTAAAATTAGTGGGTGAAATTTATTAATTTTAATTAATAAGTTTTAACTTATACCTCCAAATTCTTTGATATTCCACCCTCCAGAAAGTGGAACTTAATTCTCCTCCCCTTGAGTGTGGGCTGGACTTAGTGCTTGTGATGAGAATAGGTATGGAAAGTGAAAAGTAGTAAAAAATTTAAACACACTAAAATACACTAAAATACTGTACTGTGATACAGTGTATTTCTTAGTATAGTACTAAAAAATTATTGAAATTTCTTTTAACTTCAAAGGCATTGAATTTTAGTCGTAGAATTAGGTTGACATTTACCTGTGGTTTATTTCAGATTCTTCTGTGTGACTCTTGTGACAGTGGATACCACACTGCCTGCCTTCGCCCTCCACTGATGATCATCCCAGATGGAGAGTGGTTCTGCCCCCCTTGCCAACACGTATGACCCAGCACACCTTTGTTTGTAGTCTTCAGTTTTATATTCCAATGAATAATACTTCTTGACAGCCACTAAGCATTTTTCATTTCAAAGCAATTTGTAAATATTGTTTACCTTTTGTTTAAAGTTCTGTGAAATTTACCTTACCTTCTGTGAAAACTATTTTTTATTAATATCTTTTAGG
Organism: Eumetopias jubatus; assembly: GCF_037043125.1. Classification (NCBI taxonomy): domain Eukaryota; kingdom Metazoa; phylum Chordata; class Mammalia; order Carnivora; family Otariidae; genus Eumetopias; species Eumetopias jubatus. The sequence continues at coordinate 58,749,855 of NW_028274819.1, read as the reverse complement.
CCTTTGTTTTTTTTCTCCCAAAGCATTTTTCAGAGACCTCTAATTTTTATAAAATTATAATCTCTGATTTATTTTTTTCTCACATTTGTTACAGGCACAAATAGCCCCAAATTAAAATGATACATGAGGGAAGAAATAAGTTTCTTTATCCCTTTGTTTCATCATCTTTTTCATTTCTGCCTACCTCCTTCTTTTCAGTTTTATGGCTGGTATTATGAATTATGTACCACTATGATGCTACTATAAATAGAAACATGGATTATATTTCTCTTCTATCGTGATGCAGGTGAATTTCTTTTGAAAGCTGAAGAACAGGCTGTTTTTTATGCCACTGCACTCAAGGGGTCCTTTCTGTCACAAGTTCAGTCTCATCTCACTTTTAAAAATGATGGGCTTTATTGCATTTCCCAGCGAACTGGACTTCCTTGGCTTAGCTTAGCTTTTTCACTTACATTCTTCAGCTCCATTTTGACCCAGTCACCATGTGGCATGGTTGTGTAATTTTTTCCCATTCTCTTTTTTAAAAATAGTGATTGGCACCATTATATTGTATTGTACATAGAACCTTCTCCCTTAAAAATGTTGTGTGAGTCTTAAAAGTTTTTCATCACTGTCATGTAAACATGTTGAGCCATATGCTATTTTAAACGTTGATTACCACCAGCAACATAGGCATAGAATGTATTTCTTGATGAGGCTAGGAGTTTCCCCAACATGTGTGTTAACTGCAGAGACGCGGTGCTCATCTTCAGTTCAGTGGATGCTGAGGCACCTCTTTATGTAGTTAAACACAAGGACTATTTCAGTATTCACTCACTGTGTGACCCCTTATCAGCTCTCAGACTAGCATAGTACCCATGAGCCAGCATGCAAAGGATAAATGTTGGTGGGAAGGTGTTAAAAATGACACTCCTGGGGGGGTACCTGGCTGGCTCAGTAGAGCATGCGACTCTTGATCTCGGGGTCCTCCGCTGGGCGTAGAGCTTTCTTTAAAAAAATATATATATAAACACTCGTGTTTTGCTCTTTCAGAAACTACTGTGTGAGAAATTAGAAGAACAATTGCAGGATTTAGATGTTGCCTTAAAGAAGAAGGAACGTGCTGAACGCAGGTATTGTGAGAACGCGTCTTAATGTTTTACTTGGGAATTTGATAATAAAATTGTTTTGCAATATAGGTTAATATGTCTGTCTAAAATAATTATTGGCATACTGTGACCTGTGGGTCAAATTTGGCATGCTCCTTAATTTTGTATTGCCCACTAGGAATGTTTGTTTTCCATTTTTAAATGTTTGAAAAAAATCAAAACAAGAATCTTCATGACAGATGAAAATTCTATATTCCAGTTTCATTCATCCATTAAAAAAGTTTTATTGGAACACAGCCATGCTCATTTGTTTATATATTGTCTGTTGCTGCTCTAACACTACAGCAGCAGAGTTGAGTAGTTACAGTAAAAACCTTTTGACCTGCCACGCTTAATTTATTATCTGTCCTTTTACAGGAAAAGTTTGCCAACTACTGATCTAAAATATTTATCAAAACCTACTCTGAATAAATATTGGCCCAGTTATTGTGGAGGATATGTACCTTACTAAGTATGTAGTGAGTACAAGAAGATTCTCAGAACTGGTCTAGTTACCCATGTCATCTCTTTGGGTGGGCAGAATTAACACCGATAAAATAAAGAGCATTTAAATGCTGAACTGTGTCATAAGAGTCATAACTTATAGTCATAAGATATGCCTCCCTTTTCAATTTACCATTGCAATGTAGTCTTAAAGCAGTTGGAGAAGACTTCTTGGAGGAGGTAAGACTGGAGTTGAATCCAGTCTTTAAAAGGGGGTTCAAAATCGGCATAGTAAGTTTATGTTTATTTATATTTATTTGTACCTTCCTTGATTATTCTATTGCTAAACAGTTATTCATGCCTACTGTGTACCAAACTGAAGAGAAAAGGTGAGTGAGAACTCACCTCTGTTAGAATACAGCCGTATTGGCCAGTGGTATAGTAAAGTAGACAGATCATGGCATATTCAGAGCAATACAGGAACGCCGTAGAGGGGCATTTTAGTTCTGATAGGGGTTTGGGTTATCAGGCAAGTCCTGACAAAGTGTGAGCAAAGTGTGAACGTGACGGGGGGGAGAGTGGTAGAAGATGAAGTTGTAAATGCAGATTGAGGCCTAACTGTAAACAGTTTGGCATATCGGACTAGGGGATTTGAATTATTCTCTACAGGTAGTAAGAGAACCATCAAAGGAGAGATAAGTATAATCAGGTCTTTATTTCAGAAAACATGCCCTGGTAACAATAAAAAGGAATTGGAGTTGAGACTGTTGGAGTGGAGTCTAGGAGAGCCGGTGAGGCCTGAACTAGGACATACCTTACATAATAAAGTGGAGGTGTTGAAAGAGAGTTTTCAGAAGCTTAGGAGGATTTGATGCCCATTTGTACATATTATGAGAAAATTTAAACAATGTCTCCTGGTCTTACTACCTTCATTTGCTTCTCCTGTAACTTTCACCTGCTATCTCATAGTCTCCCCCCTCCCCCCAAATTTAGCTTGCTTTAAGACAGGTAGCTCATTTGATAATCCACTCGCTTTACTCCCCCATACTGTGAACTCAGTGGTTTCAGCCTCCAGATCCTGGTTTTTTCCTTACTAGTCAGCTTCAGCTCTCTGGTTTATAATGGATGCTATTTGGTTTAAAGGCAAAAGTAATCTCTAAAGTTGACTAGGAGATAAAAATACTTCATTTTTTAAAAATCAGTTGTCTAAATACCTGTGTATTTAGAAACTCTGGGTAATAGTCCTTTATATAATTATTAGGACTATTTTGATATTCACAGTTGTTCCTGTTTTTATTTTTGACACTAGAAAAGATTTAATTAAGGATGCTTCAAATTAAATCATAATAAAAAATTAGGGACCTTATTTCTTTATTCTTTTTGAAATCTACCTGCCCTTCTAAGAAATGAGCAGTTTTGTGGAAAGGCTGGTTAAAATTTTTTGACTACTGCCTCGCTATAGGGTATATTGTTGCAATTAAGAAATACTTAAAATTTTAGAAATTTATGTTAAAATGTGCCACAATACTTATTCACACTATTGGTCTTCCCATTTACTAACTCATTTGCTTTCGCTTCTACTTTTGGTAATCCTCTTTACTTAAACTTTAAGAGGACATCCAAAATTGTGGCTTTAGTTCACACACTAAATTCTTTTTGAGATTGGATCACAGAAAGGAGAGTAAAGTTACTACTATGGAGAGAACAGTCTGCCACAAAGCCAGTTAACTGAATTATTGCTATTATTTTTTTAATTCTTCCCAATAATCTGGTTAACAAAGTTTTCTTTATATATAGCTTTTAATATACATAGATTCTGATATATATGAATCCTAGGGGCTCTAAAGAGCAAAATATGTATATTTCTAAAGTAAAATATTAACTGTAAATTCTAGGTGACTCCATCTGTTTTTAAAAATGAGCATTTTTATTCACCCTTTTTAAAATCTAAAAATAATTTCTCTAGCACTCATCCTAGAAACTTAATGGCCTTGGTTACTCTCTATATCCTAGCACGGGAGCATCTTTCCCTTTGTTCATACATTTATTCAACATTTAACCAACATGTAGTGAGCACTCACTTTATGCCAGGCAAGGTAATCAACATGAAGTATATTATGTGGTCTCTACCTTAAAGGGCTCTACAGTATGGTGAAAAAGAAGGATTTGTCACTGAGTAATTAGTGACTAGCCAGAAACTGTCTACAGAGCTGGAGCTGTGATGCTCTGTGAAATTTAATGTTTCAGAAGTCCCTTCAACTGGTTGGTAAACATCCCTTCCAGAACTTGGTGCAGGAATTATTTGGGAATTCACATAGCTCTGTACTTCCAGAGTACTTTTACTAGTGTTTGCTAGCAGAGAGTTGGATTTAATCAGGGTTGGAATTTTCCAGGTAATGTAACAGAGGGAAGGAGAGAAAGAGACAAGGAATTTGAAAGTGTATGCAAAGGAGTATTTATAATGATGGACCGTGGAGTCTAAGCCAGGTAAGGGGGAAAGTAAGGACACAAGGGAGTAATGGACAGTGAAAAGAGGCTAGGGTCGATGGATAGAGGTCCCATTGGAGTTAGGGAATTGTTGAAATCAGTGTACCAGAGGGAGTAAGCTGGAAAGTGAGCCAGTAGACGTCAGAGAATATAGGTTCCCTGAAATTGAAATTTTAGGAAGGGTGTGGTTATTTGTAATGATGAGGTCTGGGCCCAGTATAATCATTGAGCTAGGTAGTGGTGAGATGGAGTGGAAGAGGTATCTTTCTGTAAGATTACTGAGCAAGAGAATGCTGTGATGAGAAATCATACCTACCTTCAAGAGCCTACTCAACTGTTACCACCTATTTAAAGCCTCCACTTTCTCAGCTCTTCAAACAAGTTATTCCTTCTTCATGTTTCCATTATACCTGTTCATAGTGGACTGCAGTGAGTTGTTGAATAATTGTGAGGACAAGAACCATGTATTATTTGCCCTCAGGATTCCCAAGCCTGACACAAATCATGACCTCAATATGGTGGACGTGAACTGAATGTTTTTCAGTTGAGTTGAGATAATAATAAAGTGAAAGTAGAGATTTTGAGGTATAAAAGAGGAAACTGATAAAACAGTAAACTTGGTTAGTGTAGGGATAAATATGTGTTGAACATATTTAGTAACAGAGAACTCAAGTTCTGACTTCTCCATGAAGCCTTCCCTGTTAATTTCAGCTAGTACTGTTTTTGCCTTTCCTAGTTTTTAATTCATTAACTGTACTATTTTAAATCAGATTTTGATTAAAATAACTATCATTTTCTTACATTGCAATTTTTGACTGAATAGCTTTATAACCCATCTCAAAAAGACTGTAAGATTCTTGTTAGCAGAGCCAAGGGTTTCTAGGGCAGTAAAGGCTGCATTCTAAAGGACCCAGGTAACTGGATGAGTAATGCCCTTCTATAAGGGACATCACATGCAAAGGGAGGAAGAGTGGTTATTTCTGTTCAGTTCAGCATACACTGGCCTGCATATAAGAGCTCATCTGTCCTTGGTGAATTAGATTAACTTTGGGAGAACCAGAAAAAACTCCTGTTGGGTATAGCAGTTTGTTAATGTAAAATTTGTTGAATTAAAATCAACAGAGGTTTGTTTCTTTGGAAAAGAAACTATGGAGATCTCATTAGTGTTCTAAATCCACATTGCCTGAAGAAGTGTTAACTGGCTCTAAAAGTAATCTTCACTGGAGCAACTAGGGTGCATTGCCTTTTTTCGTCTCTGTAAACACATGGTTTTAGTATCAATCAGTGGAACCTTGATATGGTTCTGTTGCATAGAATTTCTTTTTTTAGTATTGATATTTATTACCTTGAGATTATGGTTGTGTATATACGCATATGAAAACTTCCAGCCTAACAAAGATCTAGTTTGTCCAGCATTGACTTTCTGTCTAATCACTTTGTCAGTGAGTTGTAGCATAACTCTCCTCATGAAGTTTCCTTGTCTACTTCAGCTCGCAGGTTTTATTTCATCAGTATAATTACTTCCAAGACTACAATTTTCAGTTACACCTTTGTACAATTTTTACCTTTAAGAAAGTTTTGTGCCTCCCACAGATACCAGTACGATAAGCTCTATAGACAGTAGCTAACATGTCTATGACCTAGCCTCTGCTATTCCCATGAAATCATAATTTTAGTATTGTCTGTGTTAGCAATGTTTTCGTAACAATTTTATTTTTAGCAAATCTCATTTTGCGTGCGTTTTTGTTTTCACCTAAAGGAAAGAACGTTTGGTGTATGTGGGTATCAGTATCGAAAACATCATTCCTCCACAAGTAAGTTTCTGGTTTGTAGTATTTTTGAAGAAGAGACTGTCATAATTGTTTTAAAATTTAACCCACTTTATGTAATGTGAATAGTTTTAAATTTATAGTATACCTATTTTATTAAAAGTGGAAATTTAGGACCTTAAAGAAATCACCCATATTTTCCCTCATGATTAAAATTAAATATATGCTGGGCTGCTTGGCTGGCTTAGACGGTAGAGCATGCAACTCTTGATCTCGGGGTCGTAAGTTTGAGCCCCATGTTGGGTGTAGAGTCAGAGTCTACTAAAGAAAATAACAATAATAATAAAATAAAAATTACATATATGCTGATAGCCCTAAAATGTAATATCACATTTAAATGAGATTTATATAGCTCACTGCTATGGGGTATATGTTCTGGGGTGTTTTTTTTTTGTTGCTGTTTTTTAACCCTATATTATACTGGGTAATTTGTTTTTAGCTTCTTTATGTGTTGTTTATGTAAAGTGACAAAAGAATAGTTCAGGGAGATTGGGTTTCTAATTTTGTGCTTTGGGTGTTTGTTATTAGAAACTTCAGTATTTGTTCTTAACAGTTGGTTTCTTGGAAGGAATATTGTTTTACATTATTAGTCTAATTTCTAATTAAGGATATCTCATGAGTGAAAGTACATGTAACATGGTTTTCATTTGAAATGAAGAAATGTTCCTAGTTTCATACACAGTTTCATTCAGGCTTAACTAAATCACACTCTTAAGTAACCTGTCTTGGTTAGTTACTTTCCTTTATCATCATGCTTCTTTCTTTTTCTAAATCCATTATTTCATTGATTCAGCATATCTTCTGAATATCTTCTATGTGTTTGATTTAATTATTTGTTAAAAAATTTATCAGTGGAGAAACTTCATCATGATTGTTTTAAAAGAGGTAGTTCTAAACTCACAGAAACGTAAGAATTTTAATACAGAAGGGCTTCATCCTTTGATCACCAGTACTCTTTTTAATCTCTCTACTTAGTGTGGCCGTGTTCATTCAGTTTTGTTGGGGGGGTGTGAGATCACCTCATTTTTTCAGATCTTTCACATGTGCTGCCTAGACAGACATTAGAAAACTATTCATTCCAAGAAGCTTTTTGTTTGTCCTAATAACCTATATATTTGTTATCATATTTTTAAACCAGGAGCCAGATTTTTCTGAAGATCATGAAGAAAAGAAAAAAGATTCAAAAAAATCCAAAGCAAACTTACTTGAAAGGAGGTCAACAAGAACACGGAAATGTATAAGTTATAGGTATGAAATATGTGGAAATGGTTACAATAAAAGAGTATAAAATGTTTTTTTAAATTATAAAATATGACCCGAGTATATGCTTTTTTTCATAATAATCATTAGTTAGATATATATATATTTGTTACTTACTGTCTTTAGAATCATGCTGTTTTAGAGCAGCCAACATGATCTTTTCAAAACATAAATTTGCTCATGTCATCCTTTTCTGCTTAATACACTTTGTCAGATTTCTGTAGCTCTTGGGATAAGGATCGATGCTTTAACAAGGCCCCTACAGGCACCACAGAGTCTGCTCTGTACCCAGCTTTTCAGCTCCGTGTCATCCACATTTTTCCTCACTCTGTCATTATCAGCCAGTCTTCTTTCAGCTTATTTGCACATGCTCTTTACTCGACCTAGGATTTCCCTCCTGTTTTCACCTTGTTAACCTTCTCTTGATCAAATCTGTTATATGCCCTCATAGCAAGCAGTTCTTCTCTTTGAAAGCACTTATCATGGTACCATTTTATATAAAATCATCATAACTAATGAAATCAAAGGCTGCTCATGGAAAGAGCAAGGGTAAAGTCAGTTCTGCTGTAATACAACATACGAATTCCTAAAAATTGCCGGACTGTGTAAAATCACACAATATAAACCATAGGGATTATGGGAAATATGGAGGTAGGGCCACGCTCAAAAATTTCGTTAGTGACATTTTTTTTTTTTAAAGATGTGAATATAGGGGAGGGGGTGGGGGGATGGGTTAGCCTGGTGATGGGTATTAAAGAGGGCACGTTCTGCATGGAGCACTGGGTGTTATATGTAAACAGTGAATCATGGAACACTACATCAAAAACTAATGATGTGGGGTGCCTGGGTGGCTCAGTCATTAGGCATCTGCCTTCAGCTCAGGTTGTGATCCCAGGGTCCTGGGATCGAGCCCCACGTCAGGCTCCCTACTCAGCCGGGAGCCTGCTTCTCCCTCTTCCACTCCCCCTGCTTCTGTTCCCTCTCTAGCTGTGTCTCTGTCAAATAAATAAATAAAATCTTAAAAAAAAAACAAAAAACTAACGATGTAATGTATGGTGACATAATAAAATAAAATTTAAGAAAAAGATATGGCTGTAATAAAAACAGTCACATTTGACGTACGTTAAATGGTTAAGAACTAATATAAATATTACGCCAACTACCACATTTTCTGTTGAAAAATCCCTGAAGTTTGTCTGTGGAAGTGGTTGTGAGGTGGGTTGCAGTTTGTAAATCATTGTGTGGTGGTAGAAGGAGGGTTATTTGAAATCAGCCAGGAAGTCGTAGACGCAGATGGCTATAGCTTGTAACACACATAATGAGCTGAGGTTGCTGGTAGATATTTGAGGCATGTATATGTATGCAGTTTGTATATGCCTGTGTGGCTAGGTGCAGTTTTTTACATTTACCTAGTGTTTCTTATGAATAAAATTACTTAAAGCAAGTATAAAATACACATTATGCTTGAATTATTTCCTAATATATCAGTCTTGTTGTAACAATTTACAGTTTCAGAACAAACCTTACAGTAGGACTGTATTATCTTTCAATCTTGATGTAGTTGTGGTTGTTAAAAGAAGGAGAGATTTACTCTTAGCATTTCATCCTGGATGTATACCCAGAAGTGGGATTGCTGGATCCTATGGCACTTATATTTTTGTGTTTTTTGAGGAACATCCATGATGTTTTCCATGGCAGTTGCACCCTTTTGCTTCCCACCAGCAGCGTATAGTTTCCAGGTTTTCCACATCCTTGCCAACACTTGTTGGCTTTGGAGGTTTTTTTTGATAGTGACCATCCTAGCGGATATGAGACAGTATCTCGTGATTTTGATTTGCATTTCCCTAATTGATGATGAGCATCTTTTCATTTGCTTGCTGGGTGTTTGTATGTCTCTTGTCATTTTTTCTTTATGATTTCTGCTTCTTAGTACTTTTTAAAAGAAACTCAACTGAGAGATATTAAGAAAGTCATTCATATGCTTTCTCTAATAAGTTTTACTCTTCATATTTAAGCTCTAAATACACCTAGAATTTAATCTGTACATGGGTGCAGTGGGATTATTGTGAGTATAAAATATAAAGCACTTAATAAAGTATTAGCACAGAAAGAGGGCAAAAAAGAATTTCATCACCGTTATCATTTAATAATTGTTTATCAGATTCTTACTGCTGCTAACAGAGAGGATGACATCAAAGTTGACTAGAGGCAGCATTGGATTGGGGTACAGAAGAATAAGATTATAGTCCTCACCATACCGTGTATTACCCATGTAACTTGGAATGGTCCGTTTCCCTAGGTCTTGGTTGATGGCGGATTAACGCAGGTGATCCCTTCAGCTCTAAATTTATATAACAGTACTATAGAAATTTATGAAAAACTATATTCTTTAGCATAAAATGTATTGTGCAATTAATTTATTTAATTATATCTACTTCCTATATATAATATATATAGGATAATTATTTTAATATAATTATAAATCGTAGATAATTATATCTACTATTATATATAATAATATTTACTTCCCAAAAAGATTTAAGGAAGGCATGTAATCTACTGTAAGGAGCAACTTTTTAAGCATAGCATCAGACACAGAAACAATAATGGAAAGGAGATTTGATTACATAAAATTTAAGAAAGACTTAGAAGCGCTTCTAAAAGAAAATATTTTCTTGCAAAGAAATTTTTCAAAGGAGTTAGAATTCAAAAGGAACACTTTACGAATTTTAAAAATTACACTGAGTATAGTTTTTTTCATTGTGGAAATACAGTAGCTTTTTCCATGATGTCTGTAAAAGCTGTTGCATCTCCAGCCATTAACGTTACTGAAGTCAAGAATAAAGACATTTTTGTTAGGAAATCAGTTACTTTAGGGAAACCAAGGTTTTGTTTATTTTGGAAACTAGAACTAGACAGCATTGACTTTTTACATTTGTTTGTTTATTTGGGAGGGAGCTGACTGGAAATGTTATGGGCACATATTCATAATTGTAGCAAGGCAAGATGTCAGTTTTCATTTCTCAAAACAAAAAGCAAAAGCTAAAGGGGAAATGCACTTGGGATAGAAATAATTGCAACAGGGGCACCTGGGTGGCTCAGTTGGTTAAGCATCTGCCTTTGGCTCAGGTCATGATCCCAAGGTCCTGGGATGGAGCCCCGCAACGGGATCCCTGCTCAGTGGGGAGTCTGCTTCTCCTCTCCTTCTCCCCTCTCCCTGCTTGTGCTCTCTCTCTCTCTCAAATGAATAATTTTAAAAATTAAAATAAAAGAAAAAATAATTGCAACATATGACAAACTATTAAAATCTTTAATACCTTAAAATCTCTTACAAGTAGTAAAAGATGCACACTGGCTGATAAAACGGGCAAAGGATTCAAACCAGCCTTATAAAACAAAAAGCAAAAATGACCAATAAAGTGAAACTATTATTTGGCCTTACTCAGTAATCACATTAAAATTAAAAGAACAGGGACGCCTGGGTCGCTCAGTCATTAAACGTCTGCCTTCAGCTCAGGTCATGATCTCAGGCTCCTGGGATCGAGCCCCGCATCGGGCTCCCTGCTCAGCGGGAAGCCTGCTTCTCCCTCTCCCACTCCACCTGCTTGTGTTCCCTCTCTGTCTCTCTCTCTCTCTCTGTCAAATAAATAAATAAAATCTTAAAAAAAAAAAAAAAGTAAAAACAAGAAAATTTTCAAAATTAGAAAAAAAATGATAAAATTCACTTCATGGTTATATTATAAATTGCTATCACCCTTGAAGAACAGTTTTTTTTTTATTTTATTTTATTATGTTAGTCACCATACATTGCATCATTAGTTTTTGATGTAGTGTTCCATGATTCATTGTTTGCGTATAACACCCAGTGCTCCATGCAGAACGTGCCCTCTTTAACACCCATCACCAGGCTAACCCATCCCCCTACTCTCCTCCCCTCTAGAACCCTCAGTTTGTTTCTCAGAGTCCATAGTCTCTCATGGTTCGTCTGCCCCTCCGATTTCCCCCCTTCATTTTTCCCTTCCTACTATCTTCTTTTTTTTTTTTTAAACATATAATGTATTGTTTGTTTCAGAGGTACAGGTCTGTGATTCAACAGTCTTACACAATTCACAGTGCTCACCATAGCACATACCCTCCCCAATGTCTGTCACCCAGCCACCCCATCCCTCCCACCCCCCACCACTCCAGCAACCCTCAGTTTGTTTCCTGAGATTAAGAATTCCTCATATCAGTGAGATTATATGATACTTGTCTTTCTCTGATTGACTTATTTTGCTTAGCATAATACCCTCTAGTTCCATCCACGTCATTGCAAATGGCAAGATTTCATTTTTTTTTTGATGGCTGCATAATATTCCATTGCATATATATACCACATCTTCTTCTTTTTTTTTTTTTAAATTAAGAGTGGTTTTTTTTTTTTTTTTTAAGATTTTGTTTATTTATTTGACAGAGAGAGACAGCGAGAGCAGGAACACAAGCAGGGGGAGTGGGAGAGGGAGAAGCAGGCCTCCCGCCGAGCAGGGAGCCCGATGTGGGACTCGATCCCAGGACCCTGGGATCATGACCTGAGCCGAAGGCAGACGCCCAACGACTGAGCCACCCAGGCGCCCTATACCACATCTTCTTTATCCATTCATCTGTTGATGGACATCTTGGCTGTTTCCATAGTTTGGCTATTGTGGACATTGCTGCTGTAAACATTGGGGTGCACATACCCATTCGGATCCCTACATTTGTATCTTTGAGTTAAATACTCAGTAGTGCAATTGCTGGGTCATAGGGTAGTCCTATTTTCAACTTTTTGAGGCACCTCCACACTGTCTTCCAGAGTGGCTGCACCAGCTTGCATTCCCATCAACAGTGAGGAGGGTTCCCTTTTCTCCGCATCCCCGCCAACATCTGTCATTTCCCGACTTATTAATTTTAGCCATTCTGACTGGTGTGAGGTGGTTTCTCATTGAGGTTTTGATTTGTACTTCCCTGATGCCAAGTGATATTGGAAGAACAGTTTTTATGCCAACAGTTTTATTTGTAGCAAGAATACCAAGAACAAACCTAAGGTCCAACAAAATCTCTTGGTGGAACCATGGGCACTCAACCAAACAAAGGAAAAGGTAGAGTTATAAGACACTGAGGAAGGGTAGAGTTCAGATGAAATGTAAAGGAAGCAATGAAGAGTTAGGCTGAAGGCAAATCTATCAGATCTAGACCATATAGTGGACACAGGTTCCTGTTTCCTGAAAGCATTGAATTTGAAGTTGATGTGTAGGATGTTGTGTCCATTCCCTTATTCAAAGCTCTGCATCTGGGATATAAATCAGGGCTGCCTGTTTGTGTTAAAAGTAACTTAAATCCTCCAGGCAAGCATGGAGTATTTTATTCTTACTGATACCATTTCGTAAGTCCAAAGGTTCTAATGGTCTCTGACACAGAAAACCAGGTTTTTTGGTGAGTAAGAAAATAGAAGTCATTCAGAGGAAGAGGCTGTTTTGCCACTTTATAGCTGCAACCTGTCATTGGGAGAAATACTGTTTTCTCTTAACTGCATCTGGCTTTATCTATATCTGTTATTCTAGCCTGATGAGTGGATGTACAGATTTTTACTTTCTCAGAATTTGTTAAAGAAAACCTAAGCTACAGCTGCAGGGTTGTTTTTCATAGCTATGATTGTAATTGTGAAAAAATTGGAAGTAAACTTTTAACTAAATTATGACACATCTATAAGATTAGATACTATATAGCCATTAAAAACTATGTTGTGGAAGAATTCTTAACCTGAAACTTGTGAATCCTCTGAAATTAGATATAAAATTTTATGTTTGTGTGGATATTTTTTTTTCTAGAGAGGAAATCCATAGCTGCAATGAGTTTCTTAACTCAAAAGGCAAAATATTTGGCTTTTAAACTCTGTCGTTAATCCATTGTCTGCCTTTAATCCAACACTGTCCAGTAGAATTTACTGTGTTCATGGAGATGTGCTATTTCTTTGCTGTCCGGCATGGTGCCTTACGTAGCTGTGGGGCACTTAAAATCTGGCTAGCAAGGAACAGAATTTTTCATTTTAATTAATTTTAATATAGATAGCCACACGCAGCTAGTAATTACCGTATTTTGCATAGTTTTAGGCAAGTCACTTTATTCGTTTGGTCATCTCAGGTCTAAAGTGAAGGGAGTTTTGTATGTGAAGAAATCTTGGGGATCATCTAGACTTGTCTTCTCTAAGTTGGGGGCGGTGGCCCTTGTGAGAAAAAGTACTTTTATCTAGTTCTAAAATTCTGAGCATCTGTATATGGACCTTGGTAATAATAGTAATATAATCCCTGATGACAATAATAGTGTAGTTCTCACACTTAGTATTATTTCTGGAACACTAATTCAACTTACTTTGCTGTGTGATTTATGTAGTTAGAGGTTGGCGAACTGTGGCCTGTGGGGCAAATCCCAGCTCAACTGCCAGTTTATGTAGCCGTAGCCTGTGACCTAGGAATGGTTTTTATATGTATATATGACTGAAAAAAGAACCAAAAGAAGGAAATCTTAGGACGGTTACATGAAATTCAAATCCCAGTGTCCATAGATAAAGTTCTGTTGGAACACAGCCGCATTCGTTCACTTGCCTTGTCTCTGGCGTCTTTTGCAGCTCAGTGGCAGGGGTGAGTGGTTATAACACGGACTGTAGAGTCTACAAAGCCGAAAATATTTACTGTCTGGCCCTTTATAAAAATCGTTGCTGATGCCTGGTATAGATGATCTCTGAAAATGAGTTAGATACTGATTTGCAAAAGAAATTGAGGTTAACAGGAGTGAGGTGATGTAGTCCAAGTCACACAGCCCCAAAGTGGCAGAGAGCATTTTTATACTCAGGCCTTTTTCATTTCAGAGGCAACTCCTCCTAACCCATGTACCAGGACAGGCTGTGATGTAATTGTTGTATATATTTTAGATTTGATGAATTTGATGAAGCAATCGATGAAGCTATAGAAGATGATATCAAAGAAGCTGATGGAGGAGGTATGTGTTTATTATTCCCTCTTCTTCATATGACTTGGCCAGTAGGTTAACTTAAAATGCCCAGAGTAGGGGCACCTGGCTGGCTCAGTGAGTAGAGCATGCGACTCTTGATCTCAGAGTTGTGAGTTCGAGCCCCACGTTGGGCATAGAGATTACTTAAAAACAAAACACTGATTAGGGCAGTAAGCATACTTTTTTTTTTTATTCTCTACTGATGTTAAATGTCTGTGATTCAAAATAATTTGTGGACATTGTGTCAATGTGTAGACTCAGATCTTATTAATTATTTTTCAAGTAGTTTTATGACCTGATATAAAATCTAAATGTTCCTCTGTAGATTAAAAAAATTTTTTCTGCTTCCAAATAGAAAACCCACTTAAACTTTTCTTATTATGTTTAGATCACTACTGCTACAAAATCTTAAAAATTATGGATAATCTTAATCTAAATGATTGCTTTAGATCAACCTTTTAAAAATCAGTTTATTAATTTCATAGTCTTTAACAGGTGACATGAAAACAGAAGGATTTGAAGGTAATTTAATGAAAGAGCGATACAGAGAATTACCAGTGCTCCAGTATGGAGCATTGTGGTTTCCTTTAGTACTTAGGGAAACTCTGAAGAAGATCAGTAGTAAGTAGGCTGTCTGAAGAAGTCACCAGCTTTTCCAGGGCTCTGCACCTTATTACAGCTTTGCTGCGGGATTCTCATCTTTTCTGTCCTGCACACACAGTTAAAAGAAAACGGATTGGTCTCTTTCTAAAGCCATGTCCAAAAGACAACTTTGAAGAAGAGATTCTTGAGTGATTGCTAATAGGTATGAGGTTTCCTTCAAGGTTGATGAAAATGTTCTGGAATTTGTTAGTGGTGATGGTTGCACAACTTTGTGACTACTGAAAACCTCTGAACTATACACTTTAAAAAGATGAATGTTATAGTATGCAAATTTTATCAAATTTTTTAAAAAGAGGTTCTTTACGTGGTGAACTTCCCCTTAGTAGACTAAACACATGCAAAAATTCTCTTGATGAGAGCTCTGTCAGCTGAAGTTGTGAGAAAACTGCTTATTTGTAGGAAAAAAGTAAATGAGCCGCTAAGGATGAACAAGGACAACTCTATCTAGAGAGAAGCTTTTAATAAACATACCGTTGTCTCTCTTCCTCCCTCTGTTCCCCTCATCGCCCTCCCCATTCCCCCTGAACTCAGGAGCGGGCCGAGGGAAAGATATCTCCACCATCACAGGTCACCGTGGGAAAGACATCTCTACTATTTTGGATGAAGAAAGAAAAGAAAATAAACGACCCCAGAGGGCAGCTGCTGCACGTCGGAAGAAACGCCGGCGACTGAATGATCTGGACAGTGACAGCAACCTGGACGAAGAAGAGAGTGAGGATGAATTCAAGATCAGCGACGGGTACGTGGTTTGCCAGCAGGTCCCATTCCCTAGATACAGGCTTAAATGGGGCTCGCAGAGAAGCTCAGCCATGCTGTGATGGGCCTTTGGTTCTTCATGCACATGGACGATCTCTTTTTATTTTCAGGCTATTTAAAACAGATTCAAGAATGCTGATCTTAGCTCTCTTTAGATCAAAACAAAGTAGGCTTATGGTTGTTTAATATTCAAAATTGTATTTACATTTGATTAACTGGAATCGAGCATTCATTTGCCGTGCATCTCCATGCCACCTTCCGCCAATATGTCCATGAGAGGTTCCTAGTCAAATGTGAGAATTAGACAAGTCCAGGTAATTAGGTACTATTCTCTGGTGACCCACAGAGGTTTGGGTTGGGGCAGGTAATCCAGTTTGGAAGGTGGGGAAAGATTTTCCTGCAGAGCAGGTGTTGAAACAATACTGCAGAGTTTCTTCTCTCAGATTGTTAGTGGGGAAAACAAACATGTAAACCACAAGAAAGTCATTCTGTGTGATTGCTGCAAAAATGTAGGAAAGCCTAAGTAGTGTGTAAAGGAAGAGTCTGATAAATTTAGAGAGTTCGTGGAAAACCTTAGAGTGGAAACAAAGCTTGATCTGAAATTTGAAGAATGAAAAATTGGGCAAATCAGTGAGTTTGAGATTCAAAGTGGGATGAGAAAGAGGGCAGGCATCCTAAGAGCAGTCACATGTCGAAGGCAGCAAGCCATAAGACATCATGGAATATTTAGGAAACTCCTGGTATGTCAGGGTAGCAAGAATATGGGGAAGAAGTAAAGAGTGCCCAGCTGGAGATGTGGCTAAAAGATAAAACGGAACCAGATGATGGAGCGATTTGTTTGTCATGCATGGGAATTTGGAATCTTACCCTGAAGATGATGAAAGCCCATGGATGGGTTTTAACCATCCGGCTAATGAGGTTTATGTTTCAGAAAAATTCATCCTGACATTCTTTTGGAGGCTGTCTGGAGGGGAAATGAGTCTAGAGACTAGAGGGACTCCCTGGGCAATTGCTGTGGTGGTTTAGGTGGGAGATGAGTGCCTGACAGAGAAGAGGGATCAGGTTTGAGATACTATCTTTAAGAGGTTGACTCAGAGAGGAAGCTAATAATTGATTAGATGTGAGAAATGAAAAGGGAAAAATTAGGAAAAATACCAGGTTTCTGGTTTGATTTACTGGATAGGTAATAGTTCCAAATATAAGGCTCAGAGACAGAAGAGAGGATTAGGTTAGGAAATGAGTTCTCTTTGGGATGTGTTAAATTTAAGTCAGGTGGGGGACGTCCCAAGACGCCAAAGCAATTTATGTACAGAAATCAGCATCAGTTCATCTTAACTCCTCCTAAGAGAAGAATAGATGGCAAAACCTTTCTCCATTTTATTAACAGACAGATTGCTACAATTATCTAGTTATTTTACATTAACCATTACTGAATGATTCACTGGACTTGTTAGAATTTGAACTCAGAATCATACTTCATCTGGTTTCTCTTGGACAGATCTCAAGATGAGTTTGTTGTATCTGATGAAAACCCAGATGAAAGTGAAGAAGACCCACCATCTAATGATGACAGCGACACTGATTTCTGTAGCCGGAGACTGAGGCGACATCCCTCCCGGCCAATGAGGCAAAGCAGGCGTTTGCGGAGAAAGACCCCAAAGAAAAAGTATTCTGATGATGATGAAGAGGAGGAGTCTGAGGAGAATAGTAGAGACTCTGGTAAAAATAATTTGTACCCATATCACACCAATTCAATTCTTAGAACTTCTGGAGTTAAGAGGTTTTTGTTTTTTGTGGATTTTTTTTAGAGATTTTATTTATTTGACAGGGAGAGACACAGCAAGAGCAGGAACACAAGCAGGGGGAGTGGGAGAGGGAGAAGCAGGCTTCCCCCTGAGCAGGGAGCCCGATGTGGGGCTCGATCCCAGGACCCTGGGATCATGATCTGAGCCGAAGGCAGATGCTTAATAACTGAGCCACCCAGGCACCCCTGGAGTTAAGAGTCCTTAAGATAAAATTTCATTCATTTGTGATATAAGCTTTCCGATAAAACTTTGAATTGTCTTCTTATGACTCACTAGTAACTAAGTTTTTCTCATAAAACATATCTAAAAAAATAAATACAGATAGATGTGTTAACTGCATACCAAATTCATTTAGGATTGTGATGAATTAATTCTTTCCTTCCTTCCTTTCTTCCTTCCTTCCTTCCTCCCTTCCTTCCCTCCTTCTGACAGAGATCACAAGTAGGCAGAGCGGCAGGCAGAGAGAGAGGGGGAAGCAGGCTCCCCACTGAGCAGAGAGCCCAATGCGGGCCTCGATTCCAGGATCCTGAGATCATGACCTGAGCCGAAGGCAGACGCCTAACCAACTGAGCCACCCAGGCACCCCTGTGATGAATTCTTTTGGTGCCAAGTTTCCATGCCTAGACTTTATCTTCATAGTGTTTCTTTGGAATCATTCTCAGTAAGCTGAGAACATTTTTCTCAGATATCTAGCAGTTGGAAAGAGAAGGTTCACCAATTATTTCTAACACTTAGATCACTATGTGAGTGATTCATTCATTTTTGTAAATTAGCAATAATTGATGTTCTTATATCTTATGCTTATTTCTATTAACTGAATAAATAGTGACAGGCACAGCATCTAAAAGAACAGCTAGGAGTACTTTGTAGAATTGGCAGATAGGTAGCTGTCCTCTCACTGAGGAAATGTCACAGCCAGGAAGGAGTATTACATCCTCCACCTGGCTGGGCTTGTGGGTTTTTTGTTTCATATATCATATAAGCATAGTAGAATTATCAAAATCAGATATTTTAAAACATTGAGGGGTGTCTGGGTGGCTCAATCGGTTAAGCATCTGCCTTTGGCTCAGGTCATGATCCCAGGGTCCTGGGATCAAGTCCCATATTGGGCTCCCTGCTCAGCAGGGGAGTCTGCTTCTCCCTCTCCTTCTGCCCCTCCCTCTCCCCCTGCTCATGCTCTCTCTCTCTCAAATAAATAAGTAAAATCTTTCTTGAAATAGGTAAATAAAACATTGATATACTGCATTTATCTAATAGTATATATTCATATTTCATCAGGTGTCCCAAAATTGTCCTTTTTATCAGTTTTTTTCCTAGTCCAGGATTTAATCCAGGAGTACACATTGCATTTATTCATGTCTTCTAGTCTCCTTTAATCTGCAATATTCCTCAAACTGTCTTTATTGATCCTGACATTTTTGAAGAGTATACAAGTCCCTCAATCAGGGGTTTTTTTTGCTTCCTGCGATTAGATTCAGTTTATACATTTTTCAGCTGGAATATCACAGAGCTAATATATGTTCTCCGGGTCTCCACTATTTTTCCCTTTATAATTAACAGGAATTTGTAGGAGGGCATTTTGAGACTATATGTATACCATTTCTTTTCAGATGTTTCACCCATAGTTTTAGCATTCATTGATGATTTCCTGGCCCCATAATTCCTTTTATATTTATTATTTGGTGTTCCTTAAGAAAGCACCTTCCCTTCTCCCCCATATATTTATTTCTTTATATCAGTATGTACTTGTGGATTCTTTGTTATCATTGCTGTGTAGGCTCAGTTTTTCCCAGATTTGGCCAGTAAGGACTCCTTCAGACTGTTGGTGAGCCATTTTGAAGTGTTTGAAATTCATTAGACAATAAGGCTGGATGTGATAATTCAGTGGAATTTGTTAGCACTCCTGAAAAACTGCTCTAACACAATGTCATAGTCTCTTGTTTACTAATCAGAGATGGTATGGATAGTGCTGTTTAACAACACTTTGAGAATTGAAGGAGCCCTGTATGCTATAGTTAGCAGATTTTATTTCCATATGGAAAAAAGCCAAAAATGTAACTCTAATTCTATACTTCTTTGAAACAGGTTTATCAGTTTTCTGGGATTAGAGATTTTAATCTGTGCAGTACATTGTGAAGTTATAACTGTACCATACCTCTGTACACAAAGGAACAGCAGATTATTTTGAGGCAGAATAGTAACCAAATAATAACCAAGAAGAGCAGCCCATGTAGCTGGCTGGGTAGCTCTAGGTTGAATGAGATAAAGATTGTATAAAACATCTTTTACTTTTTTTTTTTTAAAGATTTTATTTATTTATTTGACAGAGAGTGAGAAAGGGAACACAAGCAGGGGAAGTGGGAGAGGGAGAAGCAGGCTTCCCACTGAGCAGGGAGACCAAGGGGTCCCAGGACCCCGGGATCATGAGCTGAGCCAAAGGCAGACGCTTAACGACTGAGCCACGCAGGTGCCCCTAAAGACATCTTTTATTTTCAGACATTGGCTGCTAATAGGAAACATTAGGGAGCTTTGGCATTAAAGACCCCTACGCATTTACTCGTACTATTAAGAGGAAAATAAGAGACTTATAGTGGCGCTTGGCTGGCTCAGTCAGTAGAGCATGCGACTCTCGGTCTTGGGGTTGTGAGTTTGAGCCCCATGTTGGGTGTGGAGCCTACTTAAAAAAGAGAGAGAGATTTATAGCCATTATTATTAATTTAAAAATTGTTATTACTGAACCCTACTTATTAAGAGCTTTACATTTTTATAACCTAAGCTAATTACATTTCTCTTTAATAGACTTAAATTTTGTATTTCTTTTTCCTTGAACAGAAAGTGATTTTAGCGATGATTTTAGTGATGATTTTGTAGAAACTCGGCGGAGGCGGTCAAGGAGGAACCAGAAAAGACAAATTAACTACAAAGAAGATTCCGAAAGTGATGGTTCCCAGAAGAGTTTACGACGTGGGAAAGAAATCAGACGAGTTCACAAACGCAGGCTTTCTAGCTCAGAGAGTGAAGGTAAGGAGTAGCTCTCCAGTTTACAGAAGTTTGGACAAGGCAGAAATAGAAGCTATAAAGTAAACTCAAGATTGTGGTTCTGTACCATTTCATAGAAATTCAGTGTAAGCAGTGATATCTTTGAGACAAAATCCATTATTTTTTGCCTGATCCCTTTTTATAGTTTAAATAAATGATACTTGATAAGATACTAATTTTTAATGTCTCCATTGTAATAATTAAACTCTTCATTGAAATAGACAAGTCTTGGAAAATTAAGATCTGAGCAAGAATTCTTCTCCCTTATTATTCACGGCCCTCATTTTGAGATAACTTATGCCTGGATAACTAGTTTGAAATACGGGGGCCTGCTGTCCCTTTCCACCTTGACAGTGAGCTTCAGTTGGTAACTTTTATCTCATAATAGTTTTAGCTGTGCTCCGTACCAGAAGTGTAGGAAAAGCTCTAAAATACGAATTTGTGATATCCATTTAGTCTTGTGGTTATTCCAGTTCTTTTAAATGATTCTAACCCTCACCTCTGCCCCTTTTTTTTTTGACTTATATAATCCTCCATTATTTATGATCTGTTTTGAAGATTTCTAAGATGCTTATCAGTTAAGTTTGAGCCCAAGCCAGGAAATAAAGGGGAAAAAATGAACATGGGAGGCTAAAGAAAGGAGATGAACATCTGATTGTGTATTTACCTTCGTGTGTCATTAAAGACAAACAAATTCAGTAACTCGGCTACTAAAAACAAATACTTATTTCACTAGTCAGTATTTTGGCACTGCGACTAAAAGAGTAAACAAAACAGCCAAAAACATGTAACTCCCGTGTATAACTCTTATTTTAATTAGAGGGAGAGATAATAAACAAGATAAGTAAGTAGAACCTATGTGGTATTAGGTGGGGATAAATGCTGTGGAGAAGAATAAAAGAGAAAGAGGAGTTGAGTAGGGATAGTGGCTGGGGTCTCAGATAGGGCACCACAGGAACCCCTCACTAAGAAGACCACGCTGGAGTAAAGACCTGACATAACGTTGGGGGTGTGTCATGCATTTGTCATAAGGAAGAGTGATACAGGCAGATGGAGCAACTAACATGAAGGCCTGGAGGCAGGTTTGTGCCTGGTGTGTTCAGGAAGAGAGGAGGCCAGGGTGGTTGAAAGAGAATGCGTGAAGGGAAGAATTGCATGAGATGATGCAGAGATCAACAGGGGTCCCATCACAAAGAGCAGTAGTCCACAGCTACAGCCCACCTGTTTGTAATCAGGTTTTATTGGACCAGCCACGCCCATTATTTCTCACATACTGTCTGTGGCTTCTTTTGTGCAAAGCTGAGTAGTTGTATTAGAGACTGTAGGGCCTGCCCTTTTACAAAAAAAAAACAAAACAAACAAGCAAATTGCCAACCCCTGATGAACTGTGCCGTCTGGTCCAACTTTCTTTGGTGATGGAAATAGGCCGTATCTGTGCTGTTCAGTATAGTAGCCACTACCCTCTCATGGGACTGTTGAGCACCTGTAATGTGACTGGTATGACTGAGGAGCCGAATTTTTAATTTTTATTAAATTTTAATTCATATAAATTTAAAAATAGCCACACGTGATTAGTGGCTACCATATGGGATAGCGTGGTAGGCCGTTGTAGAGTTATAAACTTTGGATTTTATTCCTTGTGAGAAGAGAAATAATTGGAGGAGTTTGAGCAGAGCAGTGATATGATCGGACTTACATTTTAATTTGCTATGGTAGCTGTGTTATGAATAAATTTAAGGGGACAAGGGCAGAGTCTAGGAGACCCGTTGGGAACCCACTGAAAGAGGCCAGGTGAGAAATGATGGGGGGTGAGACTAGGGCAGTGGTAGTAAAGGGCTGAAAAGCAGTCAGATGATGGCTCTATTTTGAAGGTAGAATCAGAGGATTTACTGTTTGGTTAGATGGGAGAAAGAAAACAATCAAAATATGACTAAGGAATTAGAACAGTAGAGTTGCTAGTAACTCAGATGGGCGAGACCAGAGCAGTGCAGGTTTGAGGCAGAAGCGTAGGACCTCGGTTCTGGACAGGTTAGGTTTGAAGTGCCTGTTTAGAAATCCCAGCATAGATGTTGAGTAGGCAGGCTGTTGATAACGTGAGTCTGGAATTTAGGGGTGGCCTCAAACAAATGTGAGTCATCGGCATATAGATGCAAAGCCATGAGATTAGGAGAGACAGCCTAGATGTAAATACAGACAAAAAGAACACGTTTAAAGACTACCAAGGAAGGACATTTAATAACATGGGTTAAGAGTTAGCACACTGTTTCAGATGCCCAGAGTTGGGTACTCGGTTTAATCTTTCCTCATCAGTATGTGTACATGATTCCATAATTGGAGAGATAGTGGATAGGAGTTTCTCAGTTTGCGACCACCCTATCTTCATTTAATTTAAGGATCATCATATTCGTTTTCTAAGAAATGTGATTTTGCTCTTTCTTAAAATCTTAGTTAAAAAACACACCATGGATCTTTCCGTGGATTGTTACAGGCCTGAGAGGAGAGAGCAATCAGGCCAATTATTGGAGGGAAACAGGATGCACGGGCAAGTCTGAAAGCAGGATATGGGGTGAATATGGGGAGGAAAAGGAAAATTACTTAAATCTGTTATGGTTAACTGTATCGATGGCTGAAATGTGCTGTTTATTCTAGAGAGCTATATGTCCAAGAACTCGGAAGATGATGAGCTAGCTAAAGAATCAAAGCGGTCAGTTCGAAAGCGGGGTCGAATCACAGATGAGTATTCAGAAGCAGATGAGGAAGAAGAAGGCAGACCATCTCGAAAACGGCTACACCGGATCGAGACAGACGAGGAGGAGAGTTGTGACAATGCTCATGGAGATGCAGATCAGCCTGCCCATGACAGCCAGCCCAGGGTCCTGCCCTCAGAACAGGAGAGCACCAAGAAGCCCTATCGGATAGACAGCGATGAGGAAGAGGACTTCGAAAATGTAGGCAAGGTGGGGAGCCCTTTGGACTATAGCTTAGTGGACTTGCCTTCCACCAATGGACAGAGTCCTGGCAAAGCCATTGAGAACTTGATTGGCAAGCCAGCTGAGAAGCCTCAGACCCCCAAGGACAGCAGCACAGCCAGTGCCAGCCTGGCCCCCAATGGGACAAATGGTGGGCAGGAGGCAGGGGCGCCAGAAGAGGAGGAAGATGAGCTTTTACGAGTGACTGACCTTGTTGATTACGTCTGTAACAGTGAACAGTTATAAGACTTTTTTTCCATTTTTGTGCTAATTTATTCCACGGTAGCTCTCACACCAGCGGGCCAGTTATTAAAAGCTGTTTTATTTTTCCTAGAAAACTCCACTACAGAATGACTTTTTAGAAGAAAAATTTCAACAAACCCTGAAGTCTTTCTGTGAAGTGACCAGTTTTGAACTTTGAAGATAAATAATTGCTGTAAATTCCTTTTGATTTTCTTTTTCCAAGTTCATGGTCCTTGGTAATTTCATTCATGGAAAAAAATCTTATTATAAGAACAACAAAGATTTGTATATTTTTGACTTTATATTTCCTGAGCTCTCCTGACTTTGTGCAAAAGGGTGGATAAGAATGCATTCCGAATCTGTGAGGGCCCAAAACAGAATTAGGGGTGGGAGAAAGCACTTGTGCTTTAGCTTTTTCATATTAAATATATATTATATTTAAACATTCATGGCATAGATGATGATGAACAGACTGTTTAAAAGTTCCAGTCTGTATTGTTGCAGTTTGAGAACTGTAGATAACATCATACGTAAGTCATTCAGTAACAGCATTCATGATATCAACTTGTTTACTATTGGAGATAACCATACTTAAAAAATAAGAAGAGATGGAGAAAGCACCATCATTAAAAACTCTAACCTGAGTTTCTGTTATAGCGGAGTTTCTTGTTTAAAAAAAAAAAATCATCTGAAAAACATTTGTACAGTAAAATGTATAATGAAGCTTTGACAACCAGATTGTGCTAGCAGCAAATTTTTTTAAGCAGCTTTATGCAGTGGTGATGAGGTGGCCTCTAATATCCTATCAGTGAGAGTTATTAGTGAAATAAGCATGGTCTTTCTTTAGGCCCAGGTGGACTGTAAACCTTGCAGATAGTCTAACTCTTGTCTTCTGGCCACTTAATATTTAAATATCTGAAATATCCCATTTTGAAAGAAATAACATCTATACATAACATACATGAAGAGATGCTAAGCTGACAGCAGTATTTTAGCACATTTGATGACGGGGAAAGGATTTTCAGGTGAATTTTAACTGGTCTATTCTTGCCCTTAGAATCTACTTCAAATTGAAGTCTACAAACAAAGCAGTTCCTTTGGGAGGTTTTTAGTTTGAGTTTTAGCATGTATGTGTGTGTATACGTGTGTGTGTATGTGTGTGCGTTGGAATTTCCTATCTGCCTGGATATATTAGCAGGGTTTGAATGTAGTTTTGGCCTTTGGCCATTAGACTTCTATTAAAATTCATTAATAGTCATACGACCGACCTAGAGTTGATTGAGAACCGCCAATATACTTAATGGGCATGACATCCATTTCAAACATCTCAACACTTTAATGAAAGATAAGCCCTTTGTTTCAAGAAAAAGGGGTTTATAACTAAATATCTAACATGTAATTGACACTAAAATATGAACTTTGTCTTATTTAGTTACTGTTACAGCTGTAAAATTTCAGGCAGAGCCATAAATAACATTGTATAAAGTGTAGCACTTGTGGTTAAACCTTGCCTGTCAAATTCTGAAACCTTCAGCCATTACTTCTGTGAATACTTTTGCCCTGGGATTTGGGTTTTTCTGTTCCGGTGTTGTGTCTGTTGCCGGCAATGGACACACCATATCTGCTGCTGG
Organism: Eumetopias jubatus; assembly: GCF_037043125.1. Lineage (NCBI taxonomy): Eukaryota > Metazoa > Chordata > Mammalia > Carnivora > Otariidae > Eumetopias > Eumetopias jubatus. The sequence continues at coordinate 58,724,576 of NW_028274819.1, read as the reverse complement.
CCCAAGGAACTTTGTTAATTTTTCTTTCCAAATTAAGCATTATATGTGCTAGTCAGTGTATAGTAAAGCACTTCTCTTTTTTATGATTAAAAAGCTGGCATTAGACTTGCATTATAAATACCTCTCTAGAAACTTTATACTCTTTCTTTTCCTTCCTCAGCGGGTGTTGCCCTTAAATCTTATCTTTTGGCCTTGAAAGTTTATAGCTGTTGTTTTTTCATTTGTTTGTTCTTTTGTTTGTTTTGTTTTGTTTCACTTTAGTTGTGTAGTACCTGCCGATTAATATTTTTGCTTTGATTCTAGCAATGTATATGTATCTGTATAAAAAATAAAATAATGAAAGCAGCCTAAAAATAGGATGCACCAATAGCATGTGGTTCCAAGCAAGTTGTGATTTTTATTTTGAGACAATGTTCCACTGGAAGGGAGGGAAGGGCTTACACTTACAGACAGTAGAGCAGGGTTACGTAAGGACCATATTCACGTACCAAGCCTCCTTTCTAGCCAGGTTTGTTCATTTGTTTGAAAGTCAGGTAAGAATGTTAGCTAGCCTTTTTAACTGTCTAACAGGCAGGCAATAGAAGGATTCCTACTAGTGCAAGGTAAGTGTTGAGAATGTGCGGGCGGCCTCCCCTGCCCCCCATTGTTCCTCTAGATTTTAGTCTTGCAGCTGGGTAAAGCCACTACGGTGTAGAAGCTCCCACGTACGCTGTCTCTACCTCTGGACACACCAGCTCCTGCTTCCACCACTCTATAGTTAAGCAAGTGATAAGAAGTATCCAGTGGGGTAGGTTATTTATTTTACAGGATGCCTAATGTGAAATAAAGGGAGTTCTTCTTACTCTTCTCCTACAGAGAGCAAAAGGTCATTGTTATCGTAGTAGAGACTGAGTATTCAAGTTAGCCTAGGTCCCACTGACATGGGTTTTGATACCACTTTTGCTGCCTATTAATTTACCGAACTTGAATTAAGTATTTGTGAACTTGATAGTGAATGTCTGCCTTCTAACCTTACATTCTGATTAAGCCAATTAACCGTTTTGTTAACAAGGAGTGCAATCCAAGCAGCTGAACTTAAAAATTACTATGCAGACAGGTTAATTATGGGCAGTTAAATGTTGGACATTGCAAAACCAATTCTGCTGCTTGGTGATTAGATTTAGTCCCTCATAAAGTCTTAACGTTCACTGAAATATTAACTGAACATGCTTTGAAGAAATTTTAAAAAATGTAGGAAAAAGTAAATTGTCCTGTATCCAAAGATACAATTCAGTCATTAGGAATTGGACAGAGTATAGGAAAGCAGCAGCTCCATCTAGAGTTTAGAACATCTTGGATCCTTAGAGTACTAACCATGGATTTAGATACCTCCATAGCTGCCATATAATAGAGTCCTTTAATACTTTAAACCTTTTTTGAAATACAGGTGGACTCCCAATGTCCCACTCCACAGTCTAGCACATGTAGTAAGGGGAGATGTAGTTTAGTGCACAGAATATTTAGTTTGCAATTTCTGTATAAGTTTGAAAACTAGCCAAATGTTCACAAAGCAGAAGCTTTGAATTAAAATATATGAAAGGAACTCAGACTGAAAATACACATTTTGGTTTTGTAGACTTGTGTCGATGAAATAGGGTGTCGTGTAAAACATTTTCCGTTGTTGGCACGTTATTAGAGAATGATGGCAGAGAGCTTTTCAAGAGTTTACCTGATATATTGAGGTTGGATTTCCTTGACACATCTTTTTCCAGTTGGTCAAGGTTGCAGATGCAGAGAATAAAGAGGAGTTTCCTTCAGAATAAATTCATGTCTACTGATAGTCTTTTTTTTTTTATGACCTGCCAAAGAACCAAGGACTGAATGCTAAAAAAGTTGTTGATAAAAACATTTTAAACAAATTTTAAAAGGATATTACAAACTCCAGTTTTCACTTTTTGGTTGATAGAGCCCATCCCATAGTATGCATCTGAGCAAAGGATATATACTAAGAAAAATGTAGGAGTGTACTTGTTTAGAGGTAAAATGGTGAGAAAATGTTACCAGTTTTTAAATGGGATTGATGGAATTTACTTTGTCACAAAGAATGCCTTTTTAGCTTATGTATGTGGGGATGAGAGACATTAACCATGCGCTAGTTCTACCATATGACTGGAAGGAACCCAGGGAATCTGTAAGTTGAATATTCAGAAAAAGTTGTGAACTCTGCCCTTCACCAGCACAGTGAAACAGGTCCGTGATTGCCTCACAGCTATAGAACAAGTATTCAAAGACCCAGATCTTTTTTAAAAAATAGAACATACATATATGTATGTATATATATGTTAATATGTGTATACATACTTTAGATGTTAGCAGAAATTAAAAATGAATCCTTTGAAATCATTAATTGACATTGTAAAAAGACATAAGACAAATAATTGTGACTGATGTGAAATTATGAACATTTAATTACAGAAAGTCCAGAGAAAAATAGTGAAGTTCCTCTTCTTGGTGTGATATTCTAAGAAAATATTCCTGGTTCTCTAAGAAGTAAGAATGCCAAGACTGCTTATCCGCTATAATCTACCTAGTCCTTTGCTTAATATTGTTATTAAACCCTCTTAGAATAAAATCCATTCCTATTTTATCCACCGTTCCCAGTGTGTACCTGTAAACCTACTTTGCAAGTGGCAGTTCAGCTGCTGATTTTCTTATTTTTATGCCAATCCCGGAAGACAAGGCCCTTTGCTATCAGTGTATTTAAACTGGGTTATTGTGTTATGTGTACACTTAATAATTTGTTTTCAAGATATTTCACTTAAATTATCATTTATCATTTTTTGAGTGCCAAGAATTGCTAAGTAACTATGTAACATACATTGAAGAAGAGTCATTCCCCAGCAAGCAAGCAGTCTTCATAAGCCGAACTGTAGTGTGCTTGGTATATAACCACTTTAGATTATCCACTCGATACTTCTTTTATTCATATAAACCCTCTCAGAAATTGATTAGAATAGGACTCCATTAGTTGATTTTTTTTCCCCTGATTTTGGTCATGTGAGCGCAATTTTTTTTTCCATTTTATATTTATATGATTTCATTCTGGGAAATGCTGCAAACCCAATTCTGGCACATTGTGATTTCAGTTAATGAAAATGTTATTTTTATTTTAATAACTTTTTAAGATATATCCTATGCATAAGTTATATGAGAGGGCATAACAAATTATTAGATGAATAGAAATTTATTAATTAAGCTCCTTAGACTTTTTTTTAATTTTATTGTGTTAGTCACCATACATTTTGAATGAGAAAAAACATTTAAAGGAACTACATTTGTGTTTTTTGCCAAACCGGTACAAGCTAGTAAATGCACTAAGGACTGAGTGACCTGCCTTGTTCATTTTGCCACTGGATGATGTAAGTTAAGAATGGAATTGTTAACCCTAATTATATATTTTCTTGACTTTCATCACTTTCTAAAGAAATCTAATTTAAGTGTTTGGGGTTTTGTTTGACCTGTATTTATTGAGTTCTGGTCATAGACCAGGAGCTGCATGTCATGCTTATGGATGGCCAGAACACAGTCATTGGGATACTTAATGGCTCAAGACCTTCTGAATCATTTAACTTATTTTGTATGTTGCAAAAAAAAAAAGGTTTATTTTGCTTGAGAGTCACATTTTTTATATAACTGTACAGCTTTTAAGGGTTGGGAGGTGGAAAAATACCCTAAAATAGGATGTAGATTTTTACAATTGTGTTTATGCTAGAACATCTACAGGTGCATTATGTAATTAAACCTAAAATTGTTTAAAAATCTGTGCCATGGTCTTTTTCATTTTCCTGCCCTTTAGCAGAGTTGGTGCATGTCAATATTGCTATGTGGACAAGCCTTGGAATTAGGCTAATAACCCTTGTCTCCAAAGCTTTAAGATCATTGCATGAAAATTATACACAAACATATATACACACACACACATAGAGACACATACATATGCACACATGGATCTAGTTTATATTAGTGTAAATGAATTTTCAATTTCGGAACGGCTATAATAGCCTAAATTTGGCAGTTAACAGCATATTATAGTGTGTGATTTTTCGTGATGCCTAACTAGGGTATTCTCAATGTTGGTCTAGTGTTTTGTTCTCTTAGCAAAGTAGCTTCTTGATAAGTATCTGAATTGTAGCTTGCCCAAACCTGCCTGGAGGTTTTCCATACAGCTTGAAAGGGAGTGTCCTGTGCTAGGATAGGCGGGGTGGGTTGGGGCAGAGCTTGGTTTCTTTTCCATCTGTAAAAGGAAAACTAGAATTGCTTGATTTGGTTCTTGTTATTCAGTAGACTTAATGCCACAGGAATATTTTTCTGCTGGGAGGGATATGAGATTCAAATTCCAATTCTTTCCACATATGATGAAAAGTATCTTTAAAGCTTGTAGAGTTGCTGATTCTAGCAGTCTTTTACATGGCACATTTTACCATAACTTATATTAAGACACCAGTATGTTTGCCATCTGATAATCTTACCATTCTAACTCCTCACCTTTATAGCACAAGTGTATTCTTATAAAGAATTCATCTAAGTGTGTCAAAATTTCTCTCTCAACTCCCTTAATCTATTGTCAGCTAATGTGGGATTGCCAATTTCTTTGCTAGCTTCATCCATTCAGAGGAGAAGCCTGGGAATAATGAATTTCCAGGTGAAGAATACAAATTCCAGATAAGAATTTGTAAATGGTATATGTTAAATTTTCATTTTGATTTTAAAGTAATAGTAGCTGAGATTCAGGGAGTATTTGATCAAAATGCCTCTTGGATTTTCAGACATGCTTATATGAAATGCTTTATTTTCCTATGCATAAAAAAATTATTCCTGGAATAGGTTCTCAGAATGCTTTATTTTGTTTCTAGGAGATGAGAGCTAAAGCAGAAGCTCCAAGATTAGCATAAAACTGTCGAGGTAATCAGGAACGTTCTGTTAGTCAAATAGGGGAAGCTGGAGTGCTCTCTGCCACATATAATGTACTGCATGTGTGTGTGTGTTGGGGGGGAGATTTGAAAACTGGAAATGTGATTCCATTAATGCACAAAGTAAATTTTGTGCATAGAAAATATGGGAATTCCTGGTAGCTTAAAGCTTCAGGGGTTAACTGCAGTGTATGAACACCTAGTGTGTTAGAATTGCAGTGCATAGTTGTTTAAATATAATATTCCTTGTAAGTGACAACCAAAATATGTTGTGGCTGGTGCCAACATTTTTTGTTAATGAAATGTTCAATGTCTCACTACAGTCTGATCGGAACTCTTGGTGTTATAAGCCAGGCCTGAAGCTATTTTATAGTTATTGGCCTAATTGTGTAACTTTTTCTTTCAAAATGTTTTATTATAATACTTCTGTCATTTCCTTCACTTAATATATGTCAATTGTCATAATAAAAAATTTAAATAATTTCATGTATTTAGCATGATGTGTTTGCAAACTTAGTTTACTTTAAACTTCATGGCACATAGAAAGCTAAGAATTTTCAATAATAGTTGATGAAGCCTGAAAATTTTGTCATCTAAGCAACAGATGAATTGTTCTCTACTGTTTAGAAAGTAAATTTGCAAGTGTATCAATTTCCCCAAAGTAATTATTTTTTTAAGATTTTATTTATTTGACAGAGAGAGACACAGTGAGAGAGGGAATACAGCAGGGGGAGTGGAAGAGGGAGAAGCAGGTTCCCCGCTGAGCAGGGAGCCTGATGTGGGGTTCGATCCCAGGACACTGGGACCATGACCTGAGCCAAAGGCAGACGCTTAACAACTGAGCCACCCAGACGTTCTTCCTCAAAGTAATTTTTAAAATTTTTAATTTTAGCTGTATGCCAGCTAGGTGAATTATAGGTATTACAAGGCTATCTATTGGGGCGCCTGGGTGGCTCAGTCGTTAGGCGTCTGCCTTCAGCTCAGGTCGTGATTCCATGGTCCTGGGATCGAACCCCGCATCGGGCTCCCTGCTCAGTGGAAAGCCTGCTTCTCCCTCTCCCACTCCCCCTGCTTGTGTTCCCTCTCCCACTGTCTTTCTCTCTGTCAAAAAGTAAATAAAATCTTTAAAAAAAAATAAATAAAAGGCTATCTATTGAGCGATTTCTCTTTAGCTTCTAGAGAACTGACACCTTAAAGATGCCTTGGACTTGTTCGGTGTGGGCCTGTGGGAGCACAGAACTAGACCAGAGGGCACACAAGCCATAAGGCAAAAGCCTTTATTTATTCTATAGGAAATTTTTTTACAGACTTTGGGAGTGAATTCTCACCAAAAGGGGATGTTTGGGTTTAGGCTGAATTGCCACTTGGCAGGAGTGTAACAGATGAACACATTTGAAAAGTGGTTAGACCAGATGACTTTAAGGGGTCCTTCCAACAATCCTGAGTATGATTCTTATGTACAAATGCTTATGTATTCTGGGATATAGTAAGATTGACAGTGAACTCTCTCTCTCTTTTTTTTTTTACCGACAAACTAGTGGAATTCATCACTATTTGCAGTTCTGATTTAAAATACTGATTAACTGGGCAGCCTGGGTGGCTCAGTCAGTTGGGTTACCGACTTTTGATTTTGGCTCAGATCATGATCTCAGGGTGGTGAGATCCAGCCCCGCATGGGGCTCTGTGCTCAGTGGGGCGTCTGCTTGAGATTCTCTCTCTCCCTGTCCCTCTGCCCTTCCCCCTGCTCACGCTCGTGTGCTCTCTCTCTCTCTCTAAAATAAATAAATTGGAGCGCCTGGGTGGCTCAGTCAGTTAAGCATCTGACTCTTGATTTCGGCTCAGGTCATGATTTCAGGGTCGTGAGATCGAGGTGAGATCGAGCCCTGCGTCGGGCTCCCCACTCAGCCAGGAGTCTGCTGCTCTGCTTCTCCTCCCTTGTCCCTCCCTGCCCCCTGCAAATAAATAAATAAATAAATAAATAAATAAATAAATAAATAAAATCTTTTAAAGGAAATACTGATTAACTGGGGCATCTGGCTGGCTCAGCAGGTGGAGCATATGATTCTATGATCTCGGGGTCATGGATTTGAGCCCCACATTGGGCATAGAGATTACTTAAAAAAAATACTGATTGACTATTCAGGTAAAGAACTTTTTAAAGCAGAATTTCACTTAATGAAATGAAAGCTGATCTATGCTGACAAGAAATGACCAGCTACATTTTCTCAGTGGTTTATTTGAAATTTTCACTTAAACAGAATCAGTTAAGTGGAGGTGACGGTGCTGTGGCAGCCCTGAGAGAGTTTAAAGGAGTCTTTTCTGGAGTTGAGAGTGAGTCCAGAGAATGGCTGTCAGCCCACATCTCTTTCAGATTAAGAGACCAGAGGATGTAGAAGAATTCTTTTAAAAACTGAGAATTGGTATACTATACTGAGACCATTTAGTAGAGGTACAATTATAAAATTGGGAGGCTCAGTCAGTTAAGCATCTGCGCTCGGGTCAGGTCATGATCTCAGGGTCCTGGGCTTGAGCCCCACATTGGGCTCCTTGCTCATTAGGGAATCTTCTTCTCCCTCTCCCTCTGCCCCTCCCCTCCTGCTTGTGTGCTAGCTGTCTCTCTCTTTCTCTCTCTCAAATAAAGAAATAAAATCTTTTGAAAAAAATAACGAAAATATTCTACTGAAACTTAATTAAATGTTGGGTGAAATGAGTGCTTCTATCATTTTGACCCTTCAATGACTTTGCATGAGTTCCTTAAGTTCCTAAAAGTCTAAATGAAAATCAAAGAAAAAGAACACTCTAAGGGGATCTGACTTAATATTTGCAGCATTAATTTAGCACATGAAGTCATATCCCAAATGAAAAGTTAACTAGGAACCTACTAGTTCACAGCATAGGCCACCTATAGCTTCCTTATTCTTCTTCTTGTCCATTTCAGAGCTACTTTATGCACACTCAAGCCCTCATCCTTCTCTCCAGCCTGTCTCCAAGAATCAGGTGTCTCCCGTTTTTGTCATATCCCTTCCGTGTCCCTGATCTGGCCCCTTCCCTCTTGCCTCCTATAGGTCTTCACATTTTAGTGATCTCACTCTGCTCTGCACCCCCCTATACTCTATTCCTTTCTATACAAACCTCTATCCTGGAAAACAAAAGTGTCACCCTGTCTTCCGTTCAATCTGCCTCTCAGATACTTCTTTTTTTTTTTTTAAGATTTTATTTATTTGTTCATGAGAGAAAGAGACAGAAACAGAGAGAGAGAGAGAGACAGGCGGAGGCAGAGGCAGAGGGAGAAGCAGGCTCCCTGCGGATCCCAGGACCCTGGGATCATGACCTGAGCCAAAGGCAGATGCTTAACTGACTGAGCCACCCAGGCAGGCACCCTCTCAGATATTTCTTATTTGACTGCCAGTCTTTAAAATAATAAATAGATTATAGAAATGTTAAACTTTATTTGAAGACTCGCTGAAATGTCAGAAATTCCTAAGAGAAACTCTGGGAAGCAGCAGGCTTCTCAGCGTACTTGAACTCCATCATTAGGAACAACTGTTACAGAAAGCAGAAACTTACAGTAGGGGAGATGTTGCTCCCTTTTCCCTGCAATCGTTTCCTATCTTTCTCTGAAAATGTCTGTTTTATTTTCTCTTTGGCATTATTGCCTGCTAGCAGGATACCAGTAATTGCACCACGAACTCATGAATCAAGTAACTCTTACTCTATTATTTGGAGCCAAAAAGTTAGAGGAAGGACTTGATTAATGATGATAGAACCTGAATGGAACCTATGCTATCTCTAGTCTGCACCACAAAAGTAAATTTTCTGTACTTCAAGTCTAGTTTTTATTTTCTTAAGGATGAATTTTGATGGTAACTAGGGCTTAAGAGAAGCAAGCTGGCTCAATTCTGGAAAACTGGAAAGTTGACTTCAGATTCAGACTGATCCGGAAGGCAGGGCTGGAGTTTGAACTGGGAGATGTAAGCAGAATCAGGACGGTGTCAAAGAGGCAAGGACCCACAACCAGAAAAGGCATATGAGAGAGGAAGAGAGGGCTAGGAAGCAGTCTTTGCGATGATTGTCCTCTCTGAGACACAGCCACTTCTAATAATCTAGATGTGCTTATGCAGTGGTTTCCAAAACAAAAGTTTTTGTAAATTTCATTTTGAAACCTTTCTTCTTGGTTTTTAAAATTGAGATATAATTCACATACCATAAAAGTCACCATTTAAAGATATACAATTTAAAGGTCCTTAGTATATTCACAAGGTTGTCATCACCTCCCAAAAGAAACCCAATATTATTGGCAGTCACTCACCATTCTCTCCTTCCCCTCAGACCCTGGCAACCATTAATCTACTTTCTGTCTATAAGGATTTGCCCATTCTGGACATTTTATATAAATGGAATCATACAAAATGTGGCTTTTTGTGTCTGACTTCTTTCATTTAGCATGTTTTCATGACTTCATCCATGTTTTAGGCATGAATCAGTACTGCATTCCTTTTTATGGATGAATAATATTCTATATTGTTTATTCATTCATTGGCTGATGGATATTTGGATTATTTCCACTGTGGGGCTATTATGAATAGTAAGCATTTGAGTACAGGTTTTGTGTGGAAATGTTTTCAATTCTTTTATGTACATACTTAGGAATGGAACTGCTAGATCATATGGTAACTCTTGTTTCACATTTTCAGGAACTGCTAAACTGGTTTATGCGGCATCTGCATCTTTTTACATTCTAACTGGTAATGCACGAGGGTTCCAATTTCTCCACATCAGTAATGCTTATTATTGTCAGTCTCTTTTTATTATAGCCATCCTAGTGGATCCGAAGTGGTTCCTCATTGTGGTTTTGATTTGCATTTCCCTGAAGTTTAAAGATATTGAGCATCTTCTCCTGTGCTTATTGGCCCATTGTTTAACTTCTTTTCAGAAACATCTGTTCAAATCCTTTGCTCATTTTTAATTGGATTACCTGTATTTTTTATTGTTGCATTACAAATCCTTTATTTATTATGCATACCAGTCCTTACCAGATACAGGACCTGACTTGCAAATATTTTCTCCAATTCTTCAGATTGTTTTTCTGCTTTCTTGATGGTGTCCTTTGACACAAAAAAGTTTTTGATTTTGATGAAGTCCAATTTGTTTTTTTTTCTGTTTGCTCGTGCTTTAAATGTCATACCTAAGAAACTGTTGCCTAATGCAATGTCACAAAAATTTATGTTTTTTTCTAAGAGTTTTATAGGTTTAGCTCTTAAGTTTAGGTGATTGATTCATTTTGAGTTATTTTTGTATATGGTGTCAGGAAGAGATCCAAATTCATTCTTATGCATGTGGCTCTCCAGTTATACCAGCACCATTTATTGAAAAACCTATTCTTTCCCTCACTGAATTATCTTGGCATCCTTGCCAAAAATCAGTGGACCAGAAACGTATGGGTTCACTTCTGGACTCTTAATTTAATTTTATTCCACTGATTTATGTATCTATCCTTATGCCAGCACTACACAGTCTTGATTACTATAGCTCTGTAGTAAGTTTTGAAATCAGGAAGTGAGTCCTCCAACCTCTTTTTCTTTCTTTATAACATTCTTTTGACAATTCTGGGTACCTTGAATTTCATATCAATTTCAGGTTCAGTTTGTCAATTTCTGTAAAAAAGACAATTGGAATTTTGATAGACACCGCACTTAATCTGTAGGTCTGTTTTTCTAATTCCCAAGAGATTTGAAAAAATACTTACCAAATGTGTGTGTGTATACATATATATATATATATATATATATATATATACACATATATACACACATATACATGGAAGGCCAATAAACACATGAAAATGTGCTTAACACTATTAGTTGTCAGAGAAATGTGAATTAAAACCACAATAAGGTATACTACACACCCACTAGAATGGTTAAAATGAAAAAGACTGGCAACACCAAATGCACCTGGACCTCCCATACATTTTTCTGGTGGCAATGTAAAATGGTAAAACCACTTTGGAAACTATTGGCAGTTTCTTAAAAAGACAGAAAAACCATCTACCCTATAATATAGCAATTCCACTCCTAGGTACTTATCTTAAAGAAATGAAAACCTACATCCACACAAACCTATGTATAAGAATGTTCACAAAGCTTTATTCACAATGGCCAAAAACCAGAAATAGCCCAGATGTCCATCAACAGAACAGATAAAGAAATTGTGGTATATTCACACAATGCAATATGACTCAGCAATAAAAAGGATCAAACCACGGATTGAGTAACAACATGAATGAATATCAAAAATATTATGCTGAGTAAAAGAGGATTTGCACAAAAACATATATTCTATATAGTTCCATTTATATATAAAGTTCTAGAATAGGGGCACCTGGCTGGCTCAGTTGGTAGGGCATGCGACTCTTGATCTCAGAGTTGTAAGACTGAGCCCCACGTTGGATGTAGAGATTACTTAAAAATAAAATAAAATAAAATAAAAATGAATTTCAGGGCGCCTGGGTGGCTCAGTTGGTTAAGCATCTGCCTTTGGCTCAGGTCATGATCTCAGGGTCTGGGGATCGAGCCCCATGTGTTGGGCTCCCTGCTCAGTGGGAATCTGCTTCTCCCTCTCCCTCTCCCTTTCTCCGCGGCTTGTGCTCTCTCTCTCAATAAATAAGTAAATCTTAAAAAAAAAAAAAATAAAGGTCTAGAATAGACTAATCTACAGTGATAAAAATCAGATTAGTGGTTGCTTCTGGGAGGGATAATTGCAAGGAAGAAAATGTATTTTACATATCAATAGGGTTGTATGTGTATTTGTCAAAACTGTACATTTAAGGACCATGCATTTCAGCATAAAAAATATACATCATCAGAAATTTTTTTTTCAACGTGGGACTTGAATCCTTGACTCTGAGATCAAGACCTGAGCTGAAATCAAGAGTCGGACACTAAACTGAGCCACCCAGGTGCCCCACTTCATCAGAAAATTCTTTAAAAAATCGAATCCTTTTACGAATTTATGTTATAGCATTTCACAGTTCATCATGCACAACATACACCTTATTTCTTTTCACCTGGCTAATTCTAAATGATAATTATTTAAGGCGCCATTCAGGCACCACCTCTTCCAAGAAGTTTGTCCTCACCCTTCAGGTTGAGTTAGGTGCTCCTGTATGATGCTGTGTATTCTATATTATACTGCTTAATGAGCTATACTGTAATTGTTTTTCCAGCTACTGTTTGATAGGCAAGGGCTATCTGCTCTCGATCCTCAATGTCTAGCGAAATGCCTTACATTTAAGTCATTTAAAAATAATAAATCTCGATTAAACCTCTGTTTTTCTCCTGTTCATTTGTCTTTTCTTACAGGGGGTTGGGGGCATCTCAGCCAAAAACCTAGAAGAGTAAAGGGAAAATTATTTTTCCTCCTCTTCACCTGCTTTGTGCCCTGTGAGGCTGGTCTTTATTGACTGCATTAATGGGCTCCCTTTCCCTCTGGCTTTTGATTGGTTTTAGTCAATGGGTGGTACCAAGAGGAAGCTGGAGAGTGGAAGAAAAGAGAGAATGGGACTACTATTCCAGACTTTCTTCCGGAGGTAGTTTGGAATTGGCTTTGTTCCTCTGCTGAATACCTCAGCTCCTGTCTGGTAGCTTTTCCCTGAAGCTCTCCACAGGTCTGGTTCTTCTCTCCCCTGCCCCTTCAGATGACGTGCTGAGCCTTTAAGCAAATATGCGCAAGGTCATGACCACCATGAGCCAGTGACGTGCCAGGATTCAGAGCCAGGCTGCTCCAGTGTAAGAGCCAGGTGCTGCCCAAGCCTATGGACAAACATGGGAGCATGCTTCCAATCTTCAACAGAGAGAGATAGAGCGGGAACAAAAGCAGGGGGCGTGGGAGAGGGAGGAGCGGACTTCCCGCGGAGCAGGGAGCCGGATGTGGGGCTCGATCCCAGGACCCCGGGATCACGACCCGGGCCGAAGGCAGACGCCTAGCGACTGAGCCACCCAGGCGCCCCAATATGAAGTCTTCTAATTAATGAAGATGAGATATCTTTCTGTTGTTTTGTGTCTGTTCAATTTCCTTTTTTTTTTAGATTTTATTTATGTATTTGAGATAGAGATTGAGAGAATAGGTGGGAGGAGGAGCAGAGGAGAGGCACACTCTCCACGGAGCAGGGAGCCTAACGCAGGACTTGATCCTCGAACCCCGGGGTCATGACCTGAGCCGAAGGCAGACACTTAACCGACTGAGACACCCAGGCGCCCCATTCGATTTCTTTTTTCTGTGTTTCATAGCTTTCAGTGTACAGGTCTTTCACCTATTTGATTGTTTATTCGTTAGAATTTTTTTCTTTTTGATGTATGAATGGATTTTTGTATTTTATTGTAAATCAGAGGATTTTCTTAATTTCATGTGGTTTTTGTTAGTGTAAGACATGCAACTGTTTTATGTATGTTTATTGTGCAGAAAGGAAATTTATTATTCCATTTATTCTAACACTTTGGTTTGTTCAATCTTTAGTGTTTTCCATATACTGGATCATGTTACCTGCAAACAGACAATTTTATTAATTTCTTTTATTTTGGATTAGTTTAATTTCTTTTTCTTGCCTAATTGCTGTGGCTACAACTTGTTTCATGTTGTATACAAGTTGCTAGAGTGGCCATACTTGTCTTTCTTTCTTTCTTTTTTCATTTTATTTTATTTTATTATGTTATGTTAATCACCATACATTACATCATTTGTTTTTGATGTGGAGTTCCATGATTCATTGTTTGCGTATGACACCCACTGCTCCATGCAGTATGTGCCCTCTTTGTTACCCATCACCGGGCTGACCCATCCTCACACCCACCTCCCCTCTAGAACTCTGTTTCATACTTGTTTTTCTTATCTTAGATGAAAAGCTTTCCATTTTTCTTTATTGAATATAACATTTGTTATGGGTTTGTCATATATGGCTTTTATTATGTTGAGGTATGTTCCTTCTACACCTAGTTTGTTGAGCATTTTCATCATGGAAATTTCTTGGAAATTTGTAAAATTGTCTTTATTTATTGAGATGATTATATGATTTTTATCCTTCATTGTGTTCATGTATGTCACATGTATTTGTACATTATTAATCATCCTTGCTTTCCTAGGATCCTATAAATTCTGTCATGGGGTATGATCACTTTGATGTGTTGTTGAAGTTGATTTGTTAATAATCACCAGGAATGTTGAATGTTGGCCTTAGTTTCCTTTTTTTTCCCCCCTAGTGACTTTATCTGCCCTTTGCATAAGGGTAATGCTGTCCTCATAGAAGGAGTCTGGATTTTTTTCTCTCCTTCTCGGTTTTTTGGAAGAGCTTAAGAATTGGTATTTTTTTTTTTTTCTTATTTGTAGAAGTCACATGTAAAGCCCTCTGGTCCCTCAGCTTTTCTTTTTTAGAATATTTTTGATTACTGATTCAATATCCTTAGTTGTTATTGGTGGTGTGTTTAGATTTTCAACTTTTTCTTCATTCTGGATGGTTATGTTCTGTATATAAGAATTCATGCATTTTTGGGGTATCTGGGTGGCCCGGTCGTTGAGCGTCTGCCTTTGGCTCGGGTCACAATCCCGGGGTTCTGGGATCGAGTCTTGCATCAGGCTCCCTGCTCAGCGAGAGGCCTGCTTCTCCGTCTCCCACTCCCCCTGCTTGTGTTTCCTCTCTCTGTGTCTCTGTCAAATAAATAAATAAAATCTTAAAAAAAATAATAAATCTCACTTGTCACTCACCTAATCACAGGAAGTATTATTGTTCCCATTTTACAGAAGAGAAAACTGAGGCTCATAGATAAAGTATTTTTCTAAGACTCCAAGTCAATATTCTTTCTGCTACAGCTTCTTTTAATTCAGAGGCATAGATAATAACCTGACTCAGCTTGCATGCCAAGTAAGCACTCAGCCTCGCTGTTTCGTGGGCCATTCCAATGCGTCATTTCAGGTTTTTATCTGAAAACCGTACCGGCAGAGAAGGCCAATTCTCTAAGTCCTAGAGTTTCTCCCATTATTAGTTTTTTTTTTTTTTAAGATTTATTTGAGAGAGAGAGAGAGAGAGAGAGCATGATCGGGGGAAGGGCAGAGGGAGAAGCAGACTCCCTGCTGAGCAGGGAGCCCGTGGGGCTCGATCTCAGGACCCCAGGATCATGACCTGAACTGAAGGGAAACACTTAACCAACTGAGCCACCCTGGCGCCCCCTTATTAGCCTTTTTAAATAGAGTTTTTCTTTATTGATGAATTTATATATGCTTATTATAGTAAACAGACAATAAGAAAAATTAGTCACATCCCCACCACTCAGAAATAACCACTCAATAAATTAGTGCATTTCCCTTCAGTATTTTTTATTTGCAGATTAAAAAACTAGATCTTTCTGAACAAAGATCCTTCATAATAAATTTGACAGTTTATATTACCAAACAACACACTCCATTATCTGTAAAAGCCAGATGACCCAGGCTGCAGGAAGCTTTGAGAGTGAAGAGCACAATCTTTGCTCCTGGGTCAGCTGCAGCCCTGAGGGGCCATGGGAGGTTTTCAATAGAGAAAGGCAGTGGCAGCTGAGGAAGCAGAAGGCGGGGAGTGAGTATTTTCCTGGCCTAGACCCTAATAGGTTAGGCTTTGAAACTTCTTCTTTCCTAAATTGCTACCTCTGGTCACGAGATCTCTGCGGCCATATGTTGTAACACAAGCTGCTTTTTTCAGTTTAGGTCACTTTCTCATTCAGACTCTGGCACCTGAAAGAATGAATGTCTGCTGATGTGGTGATGTTATGCCCTCTGTGATTTCTACTAGCTATACAGTTAAAAGAGGGACCTCAGTGGTTTGTTAAAACAAGGGCATTGTTGTCTGAGCTCACCTCCTGGGCCTGTTTCAAGATTCACCATCTTCCCTGATAATCCTTGCCCTGCAATTCAAGGACGAAGGGGGAACCCTAAATGAACCTTACAGCTTTAATATTAACCTTCTCCTGAAAACCCTGTACACAGACTGGGGGACTATGTAGCCTGGCACCTTGGTGTACAAGCAGTAGGAGTTGTGAAACATCATTAAGTGGATTAAACTCTCAAATCCATATGCTTGAGAAATCAATGGGTTAGGAGCAATTCCTTTTAAAGTTAAAACCCTATGATAGGTGTCACATAGGGCTAACACAGAATACAAAATCACTATTCTGATTTATTTTCTCACTTCATGATTTTTATTTTTTCTATATTCTTTTTCCTCCTGGTTCATGTTTTTCATCTACTTAATTTTACTTGTTTATTCATATGCATCACCCATTACCTTATAAAAGTTAACTTTTGCTCACACATGACATTGTCCAGGTATGTTAACAGAGACATCCTCAAATCCTTTAATTCAGGAACATCACCATAGTGTTTATGGTACCCTCTCCTCCAATCACCCCCTCCCCCCAAGAAAAGAAACTCAACATAGTCTAGTTTTTTGTATTTTTTTTTTTTTGAAAGAGCGAGCACATGCACATCGGGGGAGGGGTAGATGGTGGGGAGGGACAGAGGGAGATGGAGAGAGAGAATCTTAAGCAGGTTCCACACTCAGCGTGGGGGCCAATGCAGGGCTGGATCTCACGATCCTGAGATCATGACGTGAGCAGAAATCAAGAGTCAGACGCTTAACCAACTGAGTCACCCAGGCGCCCTGGTGAACTATAGTTTTGCGAGAGTGGAAAGGTACCTTAAGTCATGGTAAGAGGCAGGAAAGCTGCTAAGTTGAGTGCAAGTGCAGGGCAGTCGACTGGACTCTTTCATTTCACCACTGTTTTAGCAAAATGTTACAGATTTGAGGGATAATCTGTGGCAAGTCATTCACCAAGGGTTTGCTGTATACCTGGCCCCTCCCAGACCATCTTGGTCCACTTTCCAGCCCCATCATGCCGTCATGTGCCACACACAAATTCTTGCAATTCCTCAAACACTGCATGCTCCTTCCTATCCCTGTGCAACAAAATGGAATTACCTCTACCCGTGCTTTTCTTTATCTTTGAACTCCTCATCCTCAAGTACCAGCTCAGATGTCATGTTTTCCTAGTTCTCTAGATTCTCATGCAGAGGAATCTCATGGCACCTGGTGCAGACTTCAATACAGCACTTACCACATGAGATGATAATTCCTGTGCCTCTGCCCCAAAAACTGTGAAGTCTTTGGGTTCAGTGAACCAAGACCAGTTTGGAGACTCTTTATAGAGAGATGACCTGAGTGGGCAACAGTGGAGGAGTGAGGGGTCAGATTCATGAGATGGGAGTTAAGAAATAACAGGACTTGGTTGACTGGAGGCAGTAGAATATCGTGGTTAAAGGGTGCAGGGCTTTGCTGCCCAACAGCATAGATTCTAAATCAACCTCTGCCACTTAGTAGGTAAGTTGGGCAAGTTACTTCATCCTGACTTGTTTTTTTTAATCTGTAAAACAGGAATCATGATAGGATATATTTCCTAGGGTTGCTATGAAGATTAACTGATACACATAAAATGCTTAGAACAGTGAGTACCTAGCATATAGTAAGGCTTCCATAAATGTTAGTTGCTGTTTTTGTTGTTATGATAATTATAATTATTATTACTGAATATGAAGAGTGGGGGAGAAGGAAATAATGATAAATTCCAGATTTCTAACTTGAGCAGCTAAACATGAGGTGGTATTTTCCCACAGAATGGACACTGAAGAAATAGCAGAATTGAGTGAGAAGATGGCAAATTCAGATTTTTATTAAAACTATTTCTTAGAGTAGTTTTAAGTTCACAGCAAAATTGAGGGGATGATACACAAATTTCCCATATACCCCTGCCCCGTCATGCACAGCCTCCTTCGTTATCAACATTCCCCACCAGAGTGGTACATTTGTTGCAGCCAATGAACCTAATTGAGACACATCCATAACACCCAAAGTCCACAGTTTACAAGTTCAATTTTTGATAAGCTGAATGAGAAGTGTCCGTGGAACTGCCAGTACAGAAGTCTAGCAGGCTGTAGGATGTAAAAGTCTGTAGTTCATGAGAGTTCTGGGATGGAGATACAGATCTGGAAGTCCCTGCACAGGGTAATTCAAACTATGGGCATGGACAAGCTTGCCAAGTCAAGTGTGTAAGGAGAAGCACAGTGACTCAACACTATTCAAGGTTCTCTCTCACTTCTCTTTAGCTAATCTGTTAGTTACTGCTAGGTTTACCCCAAAACTTAGTTACTTAAAATAATAAGTATTATCTCACAGTTTCTGTGGGTCATGAATCTGGGCCATTTAGCTGAGTGCCTTTGCCTCAAAGTCTCTCCCAAAGCTCTAGTCAAGGTGGTAGCCAGGGCTACAGGCATTTCATGGCATATACTACTACAAGGTTCATTAAAAAATAGAAAAAGAAAAACCCAGCAGATCCTACTTGTGGTCATACTCTGTAACTTCCAAGGCTAGGTTAGAAGAGCAGCTTCTATCAGTCTCTCTTTTGGGATACTCACTTTCAAAACCCAGCTGCCATGCTGTGTGGAAGCTCAGGCCACATGGAGAGGCTATGGAAAGGTATTCCAGCTGATAGTTCCCACAGAGGTCCCAGTTGTCAGGCACATGTCAGATGTCAGTAAGGAAGGCTGGGAATCTCAGGGTATATCTAGTCCTGGTACATAGTTTTCACCAGTTCTTCTTTCAACTCTATCACTCATCTTCAAGAATCTTTTTTTTTTTTTAAAGATTTTATTTATTTATTTGACAGAGAGACAGCGAGAGAGGCAACACAGGCAGGGGGAGTGGGAGAGGGAGAAGCAGGCTTCCGCCGAGCAGGGAGCCCAATCTGGGGCTCGATCCCAGGACCCTGGGAACATGACCTGAGCCGAAGGCAGATGCTTAACGACTGAGCCACCCAGGTGCCTCTCATCTTCCAGAGTCTTAAGAGGACTATCAGGAGTATGATCCTAGTAAGAATGGATACACAGGAAGGTAATTCTTACTATCACCAAAAGGCAGGAACATCTTTATACCTCTCTGCTAACTAGTTGTAAAAGGTGGTGGTTTGTAGTGAAAACACTGAACTTGACATAAAAAGGAAGGAATTTAATTTCTAGCTGAGTACTAGTAATGTAGCCTGCAGCAAATCACTTACTTTCTCTGATCTTCAGTTTTATCTGTCCAGTGGGCATAATAACAGCCACCCTGCCTACCTTACAGAATTATTATAAAGATCAAAGGAGCTAACGGGTGAGAAAAGCATTCTTCTGAAAAGTAAAACACTATGCATACGTCAGACCTATAATGCCTTACTGTTACTCGTTGGGATTTATATAGGAGGCAAAGGAGCAAATCCTGCCCTTCTTTAAATTTTTGGTGATATGCCTTTTTGCTTTTTTTTTAAAGATCTTATTTATTTATTTGAGAGTGAGAGATAGACAGCACGAGAGGGGAGAGGGTCAGAGGGAGAAGCAGATTCCCCGCTGAGCAAGGAGCCCGATGTGGGACTCGATCCCGGGACTCCAGGACCATGGCCTGAGCTGAAAGCAGTCGCTCAACCAACTGAGCCACCCAGGCGCCCCGCCTTTTTGCTTCGACATACATTTGCTTAAATGCCTCCTCTGAGCCTGTCACTGTAACAGGTGAAGAACTCTTTTGTCATAGCTAAGATCCCCTTTCTTCAGTTATAAACTTGAATAAAATGTTTTGCCATTAGACAAGCACTTTTTACAAAGACACTATGAAAACTATGTCAAGTTGATATGAAATTATTATACAGGTTTTAGCCAATTTTCTCTCTGCATGATTTGGGGGAGTCCATTTCTGAACAAAGCACTGGCTGCTTTACTAAATAGCCAACCTCATGTAGCTGTCCCAAGGAACCTTGAAACTCTCCATTTCCCATATCAGATTGTTAGCTGCTCTCAAAGCTTACTCCTCCCCCCGAATTCTCCATCTTGGAGAAATGAGCCAGCATCCACTCAATCACTTAGCCTGGGAATCATCCTTGACTTCTCTCTCTTCATCCATGCTCATTTGCATTTTCACCACCTTCTTTCTCTCAGTCTGAGGATTTTACCTTTGTAATAGCCCCAGCCTCTTCTGTTTCCATTCTCACTGCCACTCTCTCACTTATACCGAGGCAACAACTTCCTAATACTCTCCCTGCTCAGAGTGCCCCTCCTCCAGTCTCCCTACCAGCAAACGAATCCTAGATAAAAAAAAAAAAAAAATCTAACACTCCTCTCTTCAGCAGATAGAAATACAGCTACTCCACATGTCCAGTCATCCAGCCTCAACAGTGCTACAGCTTAGGTATGATCATGCTCATTTCACAGGCAAGAAAATTTGGCCTAGAAACTGACTTGAATTCCACGAGGTCTCTCATGGCTAAACTCTCGCTCTTCAGTTAATGCCTCAGGCTTTCCATCTGTAAAACTGGATCAATAAAAAATTTCTCACATACTTGGCATAAAGAGGAAATGAAGAAATAATGCCGGTAAAGGGCCTGGAACAGTGCCTGGCACAGAACACTCGGTTACCTTTACCAATTATTTCCTGATAAAAGTTTTCATTGCTCTTATTACTTCGCTCTTCAGTGTCCAACAAAGAAAGAAAGCAAGGGTTCCAAATCTGATGGACTAGTTCTTTTCCTTTCAGCGCTCCAAGTCCTCCCTGACATAGCCAACTCTTCACCCAGAGTTCATTACCTCTTTGGGCTCGTTTGCCCGCCTGAGACGCGGGGACACGCGGCTGCCGCACTGGGGCAGCGTCAGGACCTAGACTGATGGCGGAGGCACGGCCGTTAAGCTGAGATGTGGACAAGCCGGGCTGAGGCCCGCGCAGGTTAGAAGAGCCAGGAACCCATTAGACCTCCGACCTCTAGATAGAGTGCGGTCTTTGATTCCTGTCCAAGGCTCAGGCCTCTGTTTCCTTCTTTGCAGAAAGAGGAATTTATCATTCCTTGTGCCTCCTCTCTCACAGGGTTGCTGTGACGACCCAGAAGTAGGATGACGGAGAGAAAAATTCAGTTATCTCAAGCCCGGAGCCTCAGAAACCGCGAGGAGAAGGGGCCCGGAGCGAGGAGTCACGTGGCCAACGCGGCCAGGTCCGGCCAAGCCTCCGGGGACTCGCCCCCAAACGACTCGTCTCTATGGTGGATGGGGCTCAAATTCCGGTGCGGACTAAGTTGCTCTTCCGGGGTGATTGCCACCGCTTCCGGGGCGGGGTGAGGCTTGCAGCTGGAGTCGCCGTGTTTCAGCTCCCTCCCGGCCCGTGTCTCCGCGCTTGCTGCTGCAATGAGCTTCCTCAAAAGTTTCCCGCCGCCCGGCTCGGCTGAGGGGCTCCGGCAGCAGCAGCCAGAGACCGAGGCTGTGCTGAACGGCAAGGGCCTCGGCACCGGCACACTTTACATCGCTGAGAGGTAAGCGGGGTTCCTGTTTGCCAGTGCCGGCTTCCTGCGTGCAGCCTTCCTCCTGCTGGCGCGAGCTGAGTGGCGGGGCGGGGGCGAGACCGCGATCTCCGGGGCTGCTGCGAGGCTGAGCGCGCGTGCTCCGGGTCGCCTCGGGGAGGCTTCTGCCCGGCCGAAGACTCGATTGTTGTGGCGTCCTCTCCTCCCGAGTCTTCCTCTTTGTCTTCTTCACACGGAGTTCTCTCATGGATTATGCTTTTTACCTGCCTGTTTTCCCGACGTCTGGTGCGTGCGTCGCTCTTTACTCAAGGTTTCGTCGTAAGGTTTTGAGTTTCCAGCCCTGAGTGAGAATCATCGATGTGCCTCTCTTTTCTGTAATAAGGTGCGGGAGGTGTTGCCCTGGGCAAAATATGTAAGTTTAGAGCGGACTGTGGAGGATTTTAAAAGTTTGGTTAAGAAGTATGGTTTTTCTTCTGTAGGTGTGGATGGGGAGAGGAACATCCTCAACCCTACGCAAGCTGAGGTCATATCCAGAGGGACGAGACTGCCATTTCTCCTTTCCCATTTCTCCTTTCCCATTTCTGATTCCCATTTCCATTCCTAGAAGGAATTGCCCTTTTATTTGGCCGCCTGGAGCGCTGTACTTTTACAGTAAGACAGACGTGTCTCAAATTTTATCGTAGTTGTAGGACTCAGGTCCCTATTTCCTTGATACATGGTTCCAGTCATCATCAAGCCCACAATGACACACTGAATCCTTCCCTTCCTTGAAATTTGTCTGACTGCTTTTGTCTACAGCCAGGGAAATTTCTCTCCTTTTAAGAGCTCATGTGATTCCATTGGACCCACACAGAATATCCAGGATGATCTCCCCATTCTGTTGTTAACTGATTAGTGACCTTAATTGCATATACAGGTTTTCTCTTGCCATGTGTCAATATATTCACAGGCTTGACACGGGGTAGGGAGGGTTTGAAGGTCCTGGGGGAGGCAAATTTTTGCCTACCACAGAGGGCACAAAAAAATGTAAAGAACCCCTGGTTTGAGGGAGATCTAAACATTGAGCAAAGCTTAGGCTTTTGACCAATGACTGAGATAGGAAATAGAGATGGGAGGAAAAGCAAGTTGGGGGTGAGGTGCAGATAATGAGTTTGGTCTGGACATATGTGATTAGTTGGACACAAGAGTGTGTATCTTGGAAGAGTGGAATTAAAGGTAGAGATTAGGAAATTATTAGTATAAAGGTTAGCATATACTCATGGGGGATAGGTTAGGTACCCCAGAAGAGAAGAGGGCCAAGGCATATCTACAGTAAGAGGTAGGTTATGGAAGGAGAGACTTGAGAACAGACAAGAGGGAGAAGCAGTCAAAATCTGAAAAGCATCTGTTGGGTAATGACAAGGAGATCTTTAATGATTTTGGGAGAGCAATTTCTTCTAAGTGGTGGAGAGTGCAGCACAGATAGTCCCTACAACCATCCCTTTTTCTTCATAGTTTCTCTGTATATTGACTTTTTCTATAATATCACTACTGTTGGGGAAGGGAGACAAGGCCCTATGTTTGTCTTTTCATTTTGAAAAACTTCAAACCTAAAGAAAAATCTCAAGTGTTGTTAATTAATACACACAAAGATTCATCAGTTGTTAACATTTTACCAGTTATCTTTTTTCTGAGCTGTTTGAAAGTTGCAGACATGTCCCTTCATCCATAAATACTTTAGCAAAAATCTCCTAAGAACAAGGACATTGTCCTGTATAATCACAATACAGTTATCACTGAAGAAATACAACTCCTTTTAAGGTCTTACATGTTTAAAAAAATTTCGTATCAACTTTTTACTGAGAAATCTCTTACCTTCTTTTTTTTTAAAGATTTTATTTATTTGACAGAGAGAGACACAGCGAGAGAAGGATCACAAGCAGGGGGAGTGGGAGAGGGAGAAGCAGGCTTCCCGCGGAGCAGGGAGCCCGATGCGGGGCTCTATCCCAGGACCCTGGGATCATGACCTGAGCCGAAGGCAGGCGCTTAATGACTGAGCCACCCAGGTGCCCCAATCTCTTACCTTCTTTAAGAAAATATTTTTGTAAAATATACATACAAAAAGGACTATACATTATATATGGATGATTTAAAGAATTATAATTAAACCAACCCCTGTATGTCCATCATCTAGGTTAAGAATAAAATATTATGGGGCACCTGGGTGGCTCAGTCGTTAAGCGTCTGCCTTTGGTGCAGGTCATGATCCCAGGGTCCTGGGATCGAGCCCCGCGTCTGGCTCCCTGCTCTGTGGGGAGCCTACTTCTCCCTCTTCCACTCCCCCTGCTTGTGTTCCCTCTCTCACTCTCTCTCTCTTTCTCTCTGTCAAATAAATAAATAAAATCTTTTTAAAAAAATAGAATATTATGAGTACCAGGGACAGCTATATTCATCACTCTTTACTCTTTGTTAGCATTACATCCTTGGTCTCTTTCCACTTTTCTTTCCCCCAAGCTTTTCCAGGTCTTGATAGAATCAAGGCCTCAACAAACCTGGGACGGTTTCCTAGAGGATATGATAAATGAGTATTAACAGCCAGGTGAATGAGGTGGGGCTAAGGGGAAACATTCTGTTGAGAAGAGACAGGATGCTCAGAGGCAAGGGTGAGAAACAATATTTAGTTTGTGCCAGAATATATAATACACCATATTCATCTGAGGGAATGAGGGGAAAAGAGTGGAAAAATAATAAAGCTGGAAAAGGAGAGAGCTATGTTCCATGAGTTTGGCTTATTGCCCAAAGGCTTTGAGAAAATTATTTTAGGATTTTAGGCAAAGAGAGAATAGGGTCTGATTTAATTTAGGTGGTTTCTCAGATGTGTGGAGAGATACAGAACTCTCAGACTTATTTTCAAAGTTGAGTTTTCATAGGAAGTTGACTTTGTTACTCAGGTAAGGAACGGATCGGAGGCATGAATCATTCAAAATAGATCATGTGAAATGAATAAAGAGGGTAATTAAATTATATCTTAAGCCAAAGTTAATTTTAAACCAAATAATTAAGCCAACCCAAATTCAAAACCTCTTTTCTCTTTCTGTCCTGTTTTTCACCTCATGCCAGGAATAAGGTATAATGATCATACTTGTTCAAAAGCATTAGAAATTAGCAAAACGTTCCTTTGTATTACTGTCTAATTGTTTTTCCCTTTTGTGACTCATGGCTTCTTTGGGTTGGGTGTAGTTAATTAGATATTTTGGTTTGGGAGGGCTTTTCTTCTAAAATATGTGAAAAATGAGTAGGAACATAGCAATCAGAGTAAGTGTTGCTTTTGAGTGGAACTTGCTTCAGTTCTGTAGAGTGCATATCCATGTCCATGTATAAGGAACTACAGAGCAATTATTACGTGCTTTTTAAAGACCATAGGGGCACATTGGTGGCTCAGTTGGTGAAGTGCCAGACTCTTGATTTGATTTCAGCTGAGGTCACAATCTTGGGGTTGTGAGATGGAGCCGGATCGAGCTCAGCAGGGAGTCTGCTTGGGATTCTCTTTCTCCCTGCCCCTCCCAGGTCTCTCAAATAAATAAATAAATCTTAAAAAAAAAATAAAGACCATAATTTGATAGGCACTGAGTTCATTTTATATTTCAGTTTTTCCATCTTCTAATTGAGTCATTAAAGTTTTGTGGCTCTGGATATTTGAAATCATTTTGGACACCCAAATTTGGACTCTTAACTTTCTGAGTTGTGATGATGCTGGGGCATTTTTGAGATGAGAAAAGGGAGTTTATTTGCTTAAAATAATAGAGTTTTAGTAAAGGACTAGCAATGTTTCTTGGATATGTGAGGACTATTTCATCTCCACATTAAGAAAGCAGTGGACAGAAAAGGCACATATAGCACAATCTAATTACAGTAAGAAAATCTATTTCTTTGGAACTAATGGGGTGAATCATTCTGGAAAATCATTTCTAGAGCTTTTACCTCTTTAAGCTTCTTAAGATTTATCACTTTAAGCCTCCCAGGTTTTCTTTTTCTGTTTTTAATAAACATGTTGAAGGGAAATCCTTGCAGATGACAGTGCATCTTTTCTTGCTTTTGCTTTTTTTAGTGTACAAGTCATTGCATTTTAGTGTATTTACAGAGTTGTACACATTTTCACCACAATCTAATTCTGCCTTTGCTTTTGATAAGTGAGGGTCATGTATTATATACACTTAATTGTGTTTGCAGACATGAATTTCCTTTAGGGGGACTGAGGTGTTAAGTTCAACCTCTCCTTACATTGAATGTGAATGATCTCAGACTGCTGGGCTGTCATTTTTCTTACCCAAGGGAGTCCTAGGTTCATTATTGTATTTGTTTTTGCTTGGTTAGAAATGAGACAACCGGGCTTGTTAAAATTGTATCAAAAGTAGAATGATATGGGGGTGTTATTACATTAATTTCTTTTTTTAAATAAAAGTTTATTGAGATAATTCACATAGTATACAATTCAGTAGTCGTTAGTCTATTCACAGAGCTGTGCAACTATCACAATTGATTTTAGAATATATTTTAAAAAATATTTTATTTATTTGAGAGAGAGAGAGAGCACAAGAGGGGGTAGGGGGTAGGGTCAGAGGGAGAAGCAGACTCCCCGCTGAGCAGGGATCCCGATGTGGGACTCGATCCCGGGACTCCGGGATTATGACCTGAGCCTAAGGCAGTCGCTTAACCAACTGAGCCACCCAGGCGCCCTAGAATATTTTCATCACCCCAAAAGAAACCGGCACGCATTAGCAGTCAATCTCTATTTCTCTCTAGCCCTATGCAGCCACTATATTGCATTAACTTTTATCCCATTAACATTTTTTTGTGTGTGGTCTCTTAAGGATCTTTTTGCTACTTTTTTTTTTTCTGCTAAGTGGTGCAGTTCCAGATGGCTGAAGTATTGCCAAAAAATTAGCCAGCCTTTAATCAAAACTCAACATACTGATTTCGGTGATATGTTTCCTTTTATTATACCAATAAAATATTTGCATTTGGCCACTTTTGAAGGAAACCTAGACTTTATTTGTGGCTTTCTTTTAAAGCTGCAGAATAAGTGAAAGGCTTCATAAAGTCTTTCAATGGGATAAATATTGTCTAACTTGTGGTAAGTATGATTACAGCCATTTCACGTGTATGTCATTTAATGTAGGACTTCTGGAGAAATTAGTGACTCCCAAGCGTCTATTGCATACTTACATGCTGAGCACTAATGCTAGTGGTTTTGAAGAATGTGAAATAAAGGAATATGACCGGTTCTGTCAAGTAGCTCATATTTTGTCAGGGTACATATGAGATTCATTACCACAGAGTTAAGTGCTAAATGGCCTGTTACTGCGCATAAGTGCAGTTCAGAAAAAGAAGAGATTATTATGGACTGGAGTAATTGGAGGGAGGGCTCAAGGAGGAGCTGGGACTTAACCATTTGAGGAATTGCAAAAGCAAGGCACCTGAAGACATTCCAAATAAGAACCAGCATGGAAGGCATAGAAACACATGTGACTTAGGAAATTGCATTTCAGATTTTTTTGAATTGGTAGCTAGAGGAGAAGAGAACAGAATTGGTTTTAAAGAAAGTTCCTGCAGCTGAATTTTATTATTTTAGGAATATTTCTAAACACTAAGCTTGAATTTATTCACATGCATAAAAGTGTCCAAGTTGAACCTTTAGGATTAAATTAGGATTTAATTTGTTAAAATAATCTGCTTTACACATGTTTTTCAGCCGCCTGTCTTGGTTAGATGGCTCTGGATTAGGATTCTCACTGGAATACCCCACGATTAGCTTGCATGCGGTGTCCAGGGACCTAAATGCCTATCCACGAGAGCATTTGTATGTTATGGTGAATGCCAAATTTGGAGGTATGTATGGTGTAATTTAATCTTGAGCTTCCTTTGGTGGAATATTAAATATCATATATTTAAAAAGCAGCTTTTGATCATAAAGTAATATTCAAGCTATTGACCTCTTTTGGATAATAGTTTATTAAGCAAAATTTCAACTCAGTAAAATAATTTGGACACTGCTTTTTGCTTTCTGTATATATTTGCACTTAAAATTATTCAGTTATTGTGGATTTATGTTTCTACTTTTTCCTGTTGCATTGAATTGTTTATTCTTTTTGTAAAGGCATTTATATTTGGCACCCTTAGAAGCTTGGATCAGTATACTTTGTGCTTCCGAGAGTTTAGTGTAGAACCTGTTTTTTTGTTTCGTTTTATTAGAAAAGTGGTTCTCAGTTGGGGACAGTGTTGTGTCTCCCCCCCCCCCGCCCCCACCTTAGGCAGTAACATTTCGATTGTCATGACTGGAAGGGGCATAGAATGCTACTGGCATCTCATAGTTAGAGGCCAGAGATGCTACTTAACATTCCATAAGGCAGAGGACAGCCTCCCACAGTCAGGAATTACCCAGTCCAAATGTCAGTAGTGCCAAGGTTGAGAAACCCTGTGGTACAAGATTCCCAAGTTTTTTGCTATTCAAATAATTAGAAAGATTCATAAAAATCTAGTGAAAGTGATGAAAGAAGGGGTAAGAAAGAGAAAAAAAATCCATTTTGAGGTTGTTGACAATGGGTTGTGTAGGAATTCCAAATGAGAACTTAGGTACAAAATTAAAACTTGTGTTTAATTTTTGAAAGCATGACTAAATGAGAAGTTTTTCCTGTATTGTGTTAGTTTAATATGCTCAACTTTTGTAAAATGCAGGACTTTGTGACTGAAAGGACAATTTGTTACACTTCTACAGTTCAGTAAAAGCACAAGTTCATGTGCTTTTAAAATAATGGGTTGCCTTTCTCTGAAATAGTGTATAAGAGACAGTCCCATGAATTTACCTGTTAAGCTATTGCTCCTCCAATTTAGTATTTTAATATGATTTCAGATATAAGATGACCACTTATAATTAGTGTGACATTAATTATCTAATAGCTTTTAGGGCTTTTGGCAAGCCCTGTCTTATCAGCCCTGCCTGATTCAGCTATCTGAAAATATTTTTGTTATAAGATTTCAAACACTTGCCATTGGAAAAAGTGCAAAGATAGATAATCTAATGAAATTTGAAAGAGAGGGTAAGGAAAAGAAAAAGCTGTTGACCCTGGGTTGTAGTAAGACTTCCAAATGAGGAGGTATTGGGCACAAAGTTCACTTTCCAAGTAGGTGCAACTCTGATTTTATAACCAAGATTATTATATTTCATGTTTAGTTTAAGCCATTCATTCATAGAATTGCAAAGACTTAGAGGTGACCTTGCCAGTCATTTCCAAATCCTGGTGTGAAATGCCCATAGATAGTGGAGAGCATTAGCTTTGGCCAAAGGTGTATGTCAAAAAATTAGGTTAGAGAGGTAGGGCTTCAAAAAGCTAGCTAAAGAGAAAAACACATTGTTGGATGAGACTGTCATTAACTTGGTAAGCAAGTTATTTTCGTCTCTCTCAGCCTCAATTTCATCCAGAAAAATGAGGGGATTGTAGTAGTCTTTAGTTCTTAAACCTGGCTGTACAGTAGAAACACCTGGGGAGCTTGTTAAAAATACAAATACCAGGAGTCCCAAACCTAGGCAGTAAGGATTCAGTAGGTTTGGGATAGCTATTTTAAATGTTTGCTCTATATGATTATTTTCCTGAAATTAATGGGACTGTGATTAATTCTTTCTTACTAAACTAAGTCAGACTTCACTATCTTACTAAGAAGTAGAATCCTCCTGGGTCACATTTATGTAGTAGTTCTCCAGTTCCGTTTATGTGGGATTCAACTCTTCTTATAAGTTACATGTGTTTGGATCCTGTTTTCCCAGTCTTTGTTCCTCTCATCCTGATTCTCCAAGCTTCAGATGTTTGTTTCTCTTTGGAACCTCCATAAACCTTATTAAAGTGGACTTTCAGCTTATAGTTGAGGATATTAGATTATTTTTAAAATAACTAAAAACTTATTCCCACTGTTGAAAATTTGGAAAGGTTTAGAGACTGAAAATATGGCAGATACTATGATCTAGCATGAGATGATGAGTGTTGGTCATGGTTGTGTTTTTTTCTTACTTGCAAAAATACTGTATTGCATTTATATTTCTTGCCTTAAGGTAGATTCCTGGGGTATAAAACAGATTGTTATAATTGTTACTTCTAGGGAGAGGAACTAGAGTGGTAGGGGCTTACTTTTTCCTTGGACTACATCTACACTCTTTCAATTATTTTTATACCAGCATATATTACTTATAATATAAAAAGTAATGTTCATTCATTTATAGAATAATAGTTCTAATATACCATTTTGTTTTTTAAAACACTGAAAAAGTTTGGTAATACCATAATGTATTCAATTCAACTGTTCAGAGTTATTTAGAATTCTCCAGTTTTTTGTATTATTTCACTTGTTTACAGAGGACAGTATAACAATGTAACTGTATAACAGCAACAGGACAAAAAAAGTCCTGTGAAATCTGTGATTTAAAATTGTTAATACTGGGCATTTAAAATTTTTTCCTTTTTTGCTTATCTGTATTTTTTCATTCTATATTCAACTTGTATAACTTAGAAAAAAAAAAGCATTTAGATACCCCCTATAATTGATTCCTATGAGTAGAATTGCTGCTTTAAAGGTACTACTTTTAAAGCTCTTAACATATATTGTCAAATTGCTTTCCAGAAAGTGTATATCAGTTTACACTTTCAATAATAGTATAAGAATCTTTCTTTTTTTTTTTAAAGACTTTATTTATTTATTTGAGAGAGTGAGCATGAGAGGGGAGAGGGTCAGAGGGAGAAGCAGACTCCCTGCTGAGCAGGGAGCCCTATGTGGGACTCGATCCCAGGACTCCAGGATCATGACCTGAGCTGAAGGCAGTTGCTTAACCAACTGAGCCACCCAGGCGCCCTAGTATAAGAATCTTTCTACCTTATTTTCATCTGCATGAGATGCCCATACCAGGGATCATACCGCACATCAGTAATTTTTTCTCTTTTTGACATTTTTTTTATTATGTTATGTTAATCACCATACATTACATCATTAGTTTTTCATGTACTGTTCCATGATTCATTGTTTGCGTATAACACGCAGTGCTCCATGCAGAACGTGCCCTCTTTAATATCCATCACCAGGCTAACCCATCCCCCCACCCCCCTCCCCTCTAGAACCCTCAGTTTGTTTCTCAGAGTCCATAGCCTCTCATGGTTTGTCTCCCCCTCTGATTTCCCCCCTTCATTCTTCCCCTCCTGCTATCTTCTTCTTCTTTTTTTAAACATATAAAGTATTATTTGTTTCAGAGGTACAGGTCTGTGATTCAACAGTCTTACACAATTCACAGCGCTCTAAGATTTTATTTTATTTTATTTTTTTAAGATTTTATTTATTTATTTGACAGAGACAGAGATAGCTAGAGTAGGAACACAAGCAGGGCGAGTGGGAGAGGGAGAAGCAGGCTTCTCGCGGAGCAGGGAGCCCGATGTGGGGCTCAATCCCAGGACCCTGGGATCATGACCTGAGCCGAAGGCAGATGCCTAACGACTAAGCCACCCAGGCATCCTCTAAGATTTTATTTTTAAGTAATCACGGGTACCCAAGGACTTGAACTTAGAACTCTAAGAGCAGGAGTCTCATTCTCTACTGACTGAGCCAGCCAGGCACCCCTAAAAGTTTTATTTTTTAAGTAATCTCTACATCCATTGTGGGGCTCAAAGTTAAAATCCCGAGATCAAGAGTCAGTGTCCTCTACTAACTGAGTCAGCCAGGTGCTCTGACCTGGTTTTTTAAAATTATGAAATAATTCAAACGTTGAAAGGTACAGAGAGTAATAAAAAATTTTCATTAATCATTATCTAGCATAAATTCTAACATTTTTTTCATGGTTACTCTAGTTAGAAATAAACTAAATTTTTTTCATAGTTACTCTAGAAATAAAACTGGGGGTGCCTGGGTAGCTCAGTCAAAGTGTCCGACCCTTGATTTCTGCTCAGGTCATGATCTGAGGGTCCTCAGATGGAGCCGTGTGTCTGGCTCTGCGCTCAGCGGGGAGTCTGCTTGAGATTCTTTCTGTCCCTCTCCCTCTGCCTCTCCTCCCCGCTCACTCGCTCTCTCTTTCTAAAATAAATAAATCTTAAAAAAAAAAAAAAACTGTATCAGTACTGTTAATCCTTTTCATACCTTTCCCATTTTGTTTCATATTTTATCTCCAAAGTTAAACATTATCCTAAAGGCAATATGTGTCCTTCCCATCTAAGCTTTTAGATTTTTACTGAACATGTATAAATCCATAAGCAATATAATGGTTTTGTTTTGTGTTAAACTTTTAATATGTAAGTGGTATTATTTATATATATTCTTTTTTTTTTAAGATTTTATTTATTTATTTGACAGAGATAGAGATACCGACAGCAGGAACACAAGCAGGGGGAGTGGGAGAGGGAGAAGCAGGCTTCCCACTGAGCAAGGAGCCAGATATAGGGCTCAATCCCAGGACTATGGGATCACAACCTGAGCCGAAGGCAGATGCCCAACGACTGAGCCACCCAGGCGCCCCTATTTATATATATTCTGCAATTAGTTTTTTCACTCAGTTACATTTTTTAATCTATGAGTTTTGATACATATAAATATTTGTTCCTTTTTAACTGCTGTCTATAAAACATAATATGATCGGGTTACAATACATGTTTCCTTTTTTTAAATTAACATTAATTTTTAAAATTTTTGTGAGTATTTCAGTAAACATTTATGTATAAACTTCTTATGTACATAATAAATAGAGAGATGAGGAATTGCTGCGTATTAGGATATGCACACCTCCAGAATACTTGTGGCAGTTCCTGCTTCCACTGTGCTAGTTCTCTTCATTGAACATTTGTATTTTTTTCTTGCCTACAGACTTTGGCAATTTATCTGTTGGGTTTGCTAACTTTTATGGGCCTTAGTTTTCTCAAATCTGTAAATTATTGGTGATAAATCACATCAGCGGTTTACAAACTGCTACTGAACCCCTTGTTTCATGGTAAAAGGTAAGAGAGACAGATGACAGTGGAACTGTACTTGTTAGAGGCCTGTTTGGGTTTCTTCACCCCCACCACAACTTCAAAGGGGGCTTGGAATCCCTAGGGCTCAGTGAAAGTCCACAGTCTTTTTTAGCTCTAAAATTACCATGTTCTTATAATTTGAAGTAAAAACTGTATTGCAGTATTTAGATAGGTCAATAAGCATCCTTTATGAAATTATTTTAGGCTGCTTTTTTTCCAAAACAAAAAACATCATTTAAAAAGTTATTTTTATTCCCTTCCTAGAGGAATCAAAAGATTCTGTTGGTGAAGAAGAAGACAGTGATGATGATGTTGAACCTATTGCTGAATTCAGATTTGTGCCTAGTGATAAATCAGCATGTGAGTATTCTATAGAATTGATTCCTTTCCCTTTATGTACCAAGCACCCCCCCACCCCCCACACTTTACCGTTATCCTCATTACCTTCTGTTCCGTTGCTTTTTCTTCATTCTAACATCTGTCATATCGTTGAGGACCAGATACCTGTTAATATCAAAGATTGTCAGTGTGGTGAGAGTATAGGAGACTATGTTATTTGGTGTATTTTGTGAATAAAGAGATCTGGTTATTTTTACTGACTTGATGCTGTTGACTTTGAATCTTACCAGATAGAGGGCAAGGGTCATGGCAGTTCTAAAGTGGAAGATGCCAGGATAGCTGGAAAAGAGTCCTATCAACTAAAAGGGGCTCCGCCCTGATACCAGCAGTCTGACCAAGACCCTGACTCTTTTTCTCAGAAAATCCAGCCAGGCATGAAGAGATCTCAACATTATCTTAAAATGAACTGTTATTATTTTGTGACTTGTCCATTGCCATCAAGTACTTCTCAAGATTGATTCTCCTTGGAATTTAGCAGGTTTTGTAAATACTGTGACTCTGGTATATTTCTTGTCTACTCATTGAATTTATTTGTACTGGTGGTTATATTATTAAATTTTTATTCTACACTGGCCAGAAAAGAATGTTCATTACCATTTAACTTCCTTGTTCAGTGGAGGCAATGTTTACTGCAATGTGTGAATGCCAGGCTTTGCATCCTGATCCTGAGGATGAAGATTCAGATGATTATGATGGAGAAGAATATGATGTGGAAGCAAATGGTTAGTGAAACGGATTTTTTTAAATGTGTGTGTGTTTCATTTTAAGCACTTATTTGTACTAAAGGTATGGGATTATGGTTCTTTATATCTCTATTAAATACTCATAGTGTGGTTATTAATAAAAGTGAATGGCACAATTCATGTCTAAGCCAAACTGGAAAAATAGTTGGACTTTCCAAGCTTGAAGGTAAAAAGTAGATGTTATTGTGAGCAGAAAATGGATAGAGATAAATGGAAGGGAAGAAAACAATGGATGAGAAAGTGGGTGGTTGGGAGAATCTTTTAAGTTGATGCAGCTGCTCCTAGAGAACAAAACCTTCTCCCTCCACCACTTGAAATCTTTATCATCTACATCTTTACTTAACATAATCCTTCAGACAACTCACTACCAAAGTCATTTTCTCCCCCCAGAACCATACTTCATTTATCTAAGATTATTTCTCTTTGCCTCCCCCAGACCAGAATACTGTCACTAACCTGGTAGAGTCTTATAACTTGAAGTGCCTGCTCTTCTCTTTTCTTCTTCCCACTGCTCTCATGTCCACCGATCTCGCTGTCCAAAGTCCTTTCCTCCATATGTACCTACTTCCTGGCCTGAGACAAATTCGGTTCTGGAATTCTCCTTCATATATCTAAATACATTCTCATTTCCGCTGAGATTTTTGAATGTATTTTTTTATCCTTTTTATATTTTCTAGAATTTCTGAGTTTTTAAAAGGATCATGTATTTTAATCCAAAAAAAACATCAGTACAAATTAGTATCAAATTAACTTGCACTCACCTGTAAAATTCCCAGCTTGGGATGACATAAGACTTGCTGACCTTAGGTACACCCTCTCTTCCTTTTAGTCCCTGGACATTTGATTTTTTGAGAATTGCTGTTTACTGGCTCATTATCTTTTGGAATCCCTTCTCATTCTAGAGGGTAGAGACATTTTCTTTCTGTCTTTATTTTCAACAGATGACCTACATCTGTGTATTAAATGAATATTGAAAAATATTTTCCTGGAAGCCTTTTTAAACTGTACCTTATCTTCGGTAAATGCATTATTGATTATCCATGTTTTTCTAATTGCTTTAAAATAGCTTAAAAGCATTTTATTTGTTTAGAACAAGGGCAGGGAGACATCCCTACATTTTATACCTATGAAGAAGGATTATCCCATTTAACAGCAGAAGGCCAAGCCACATTGGAGAGATTAGAAGGAATGCTTTCTCAGTCTGTGAGCAGCCAATATAACATGGCTGGAGTCCGGACAGAAGATTCGATAAGAGATTATGAAGGTGAGTATCCTTTCTTTCAGTGTGAGCGGTCAGATGGTCCTTGGGCAACAAGGGAAGTCAGGGAGATAGATACATATACATAGATATATGTATGTATGTTCTTTTGGAAACTCTTAAGACAGAGAAGTCTCAGAATTAACTCTTACAGTGTAGGAAGCAAATGTAGAATTATATAGAATGGGAATTCTCATGAAACTTTGTTTTTTTTTTTTACTTTTTTCCCTCAACTACAAAAACAGTGTGTTCACAATCAAATTTTTTAAATGGGCACAGGCAAAGAAGAAATGAAAAATCAAGTGTAATTATAATTGGAAGACCTCTGTTAATTTTTCTACTGCATATCTTTCCAGTCTTTTTGTTTGTTTGCTTATGTGTGTGTGTGTGTATGTATCTATGCTGCTGTTTTTATTTTTAAAATGAATTCCTACATGATTATATGTAAAACTAGGATAGTCAGTTGATTAAAAGGGCTAGAAAGCATTCAAGAAACTTGGGTTCTTGTTTTGTGACACACTTCTGGACCTTAAACAAGTGGCTTTCAAATTTGCTTCATTTGTCTCCACTCTGTAGGCTTCTTTGTAAATATTTCCCCTGTGAGACTGGTTTGCTTTTCTGAGTATCCTATTTCAGTCAGAATGTTGAAGTATTCTTTTGACTCAGCCTTTACTTCTTATTCCTTGCTCTAGTGCAATACTAGATTTTTTCATTTAAATGACTTTCACATTTCCTTGCTGTTACTGCTGCTATCCTTCAACCTTAGGCCCTTGTCTTCTCACACTGGATTTACAATAGTAATTTTTTGCCTCAATCATTCCTGCCTCCAGCTCACTGTTCCATCTTAATCTTCTGAGAACACTCTGTGGTTACCCCTATATAGGGATGTCCCCTCAGTGATTGCCTGATAATCACCATATAAAGTTCTAACTCTGAAGAGACAACCTTGCCTTTGCCACAGATATCTCTCATCTTTTTCTACTACTCTAAATAGAACATTCAGGTACTGCTCTTATGTGCCAGACCCTGATTTAAGCATATTACACATAAGTACTCATTTAATCCTTCCAAGAATGTTCTGTGGTAAATGTTATTTGATCCCTGTTTTACAGATGAAGAAACTGAAGCACAGAAAGATCATATAACTTGCTTGAGGTCAAATAGCTAATAAGTGGTGAGAAGATTAAATGAGCTGATATGCAAAAAAAAATACCATATAAAAGTGTTATAAGCATATAAGCACTTCTTGCATCTTACGTGTATTTAATATATACTAGTATTTTATGTTGCTATAGTCTTACCACTTCTAATTTTTAGAGATGCAGAATGTTCTTAAAGAGGGTTCCCATAGTTTTTCATTTTTTTGTTAAAGATTTAGTTGATTAATTTATTTGAAAGAGAGAGCATGTAAGCGGGGGAGGGACAGAAGGGGAGAGGGAGAGAATCTCAAGCAGACTCTGCACTGAGTGTGGAGCCCAATGTGGGGCTTGATTTCAGGACACTGAGATCATGACCTGAGCCAAAACCAAGAGTCAGACGCTTAACCAACTGAGCCACTCAGGCACCCCTGGTTTTTCTTTTATTGGGCAATGTAAATTTCTGTCATAATGCTGTGATCAATATCCTCATGCACACAGCATGTTGACCTGGGGGTTATTTATTAGAGAGCATGAGCAGGGTGAGGGGCAGAGGAAGAGGGAGAGAATTTCACGCAGACTCCCCACTGAGCAGGGAGCCCAATGCGGGGCTTGATCCTGAGAGCATGACCTGAGCTGAAGACAGATGCCTAACCAGCTGAGCCACCCAGGCGCCCCAGTCCTGGGATATTTTAATTTGGAAAAGTTTAGGCTTTGTGTCACACTGTTATTCCTTGTATATCCTCTCTATTTTAAGTCCTAGTTGGTGAGCCTATAACATAGGCTATAGGATGAGATGGCTCAGATGATCTCTAGTGTACTACCAAACTCTTAGCTGAAAGAATTCAAGATGGTACCTTCTTTTTATTACAGTGATTGATGGGAGAGTGTCCTTGGACATTGAAAAGCCTTTCTTCACTGAAGAGTTTTTTTTTTAATTGTAAAATTCCTTGTTTAATGCTTTATAGCAAATGATTTTAAGATCACAAACACTTTTTGCTAGAGATTTTTAGACTTTTATTCCTAAGCCTTATTAGCATATTGAGAGTTGCCTATATATGAAACTTTTTCAGCCTATACCCTTCCCCATCTTCTAAAGTCCTAAGTACCCATGTCACTCTTTTTGCCATTGATTTATTTGTTTTGACCTGTGCATTTTTTTAAAATTTATTTTTAAAATTTTTTAACAGGCCCAAAATTGTTTATGTTTAAGGTATGCCAGATGATGTTTTCATATACATAGTGAAATAATTACTACAGTCAAGTCAATTAACATATCCATCTCTTCACATAGTTACCCGTTTTTTTGTGGTAGAGCACCTAAGATCTGCTGTCTTGGCAAATTTCAATCTTTTTGCCATTTAAATACATCCTATCGCAGTTCTTTCTGCCCAAGTCCTGCTCCCCATGCTTTAATAAAACCATCTTTTTTGCACTGAAAAACAAACACCCTATCTCCTTGTGGTATTTCAGTACTTCATGTGCTTATTTATGTAAGAACTGTTTATTGAGCTACTATGCTACAGAGAATATAGCAGTGCCCAAGTAAGATGAGATTACTGTCTTCATATCAATGGCATTCTTGTGTAGAGAAAAATAAATTAACTAATTAGGCAGTACATTGTTGATACAGCACTGAGATATAGGGGAAGCTTGAGAAGCTATGGAATCGGAGGCTGGACTCTTCACCCAGCCTGGATAGTCAGAGATTCAAGCTTCATGGAGTAAGTGACAGATGTCACTTACTGGGGTGAAGGGGGATTACATACAGGTTGGGGAGAGAAGCAGGTAACGTGATCAGCCATGTGCAGAACTTCAAGAGACCATTCGACTTTGGGGGACTGAAAGTAGTTCATTATGTCTGGAACTCTGAGTATGAAGGGTAGTTATTACAGCACCACATAAAGGTGGAGTAGTGAACTGGTTGTATCTTAATGGAACTTGAAAGCTGTTTTAAAGAATTTCAGTGTTATGCTTAGGCCAATGAGAATGTGAAATGAAGAATTTTTAGTTTGATTAGTGTTTCAGAAGATGACCCTGGCTGTGATAATGGAAAATTGATTGCAGAGGGAAATATTGGAGGATAGAAGAGAAACTTTTTTTTTTTTTTTTAAGATTTTACCTATATATTTGAGAGAGAGAGAGAGGGGAGGGGCAGAGAAGCAGACTCCCTGCTGAGCAGGGATCCCAGCCTGCTGGGATCATGACCTGAGCTGAAGGCAGACACTTAATGGACTGAGCCTTCCAGGCGCCCCAAAGAGAAACTCTGTTAAATAAGTTATGATTTAAATTAGATGAGAGATCATGGCCTGCACTTGGTAGTGGCAGTGAATGTTAAAGACTTAACAGATTTGAGAGATGTTTGAGAGAAGCAACAGAAGTTAGAGATGTGGTAGGGGTTTCTGAATTGGACAGGTGAGAGGTATCCTTTAGTAAGAATGTTAGGGTAGAGAAACCTTTTTTTTTTTTTTTGACAGAGAGAGACACAGCAAGAGAGGGAACACAAGCAGGGGGAGTGGGAGAGGGAGAAGCAGGCTTCCTGCGGAGCAGAGAGCCCGATGTGGGGCTCGATCCCAGGACCCTGGGATCATGACCTGAGCCGAAGGCAGATGCTTAACTGAGCCACTCAGGCGCCCCCCGCCCCTCCGTTTTGTTTTGTTTTTTTAAAGTAGGCTCCGCACCTAATGTGGGGCTTGAACTCTCGACGCTGAGATTGAATCACATGCTTTACCAACTGAACCAGTCAGGTGCCCCAAGAGAAGCATTTCTGTGTGGAAAGATGATGTGTTACATTTGCACGCCCTGCTGCATGTCCAGGTGGAGTACTAGGGGGCTCAGGCAGAAGCCTGTTGTGGGTTAAAGAGTTGAAGGTGAATGGGAGGTGCCAAAATGGAGAAAGCAGCTCTAAACAGCTTTTCCAAAGGGCTTTTTTTCCTTGTCTCTCCCTACACACACACACACACACGCGCGCGCGGCTTATTTTCCTTGTCTCTCCCTACACACGCACACACGCACACACACACAACACGGTTTTTTCCCCCTATGAAATGAGAAAAACAGATAAGCAAGAACCTCACTTTACTTATTTTGTCTTTTCTCAGAATTATGTAGTCAGCTTTGTGAGGATAGGACTTTTATACCTTTAAAAATGAAAATAATGGGGCACCTGGGTGGCTCAGTTGGGGTGAAGTGTCTGCCTTCAGCTCAGGTTGTGATCTCTGGGTCTTGGGATCGAGCCCCACGTTGGGCTCCCCATTCAGTGGGAAGTCTGCTTCTCCCTCTACCCCTCCCCTCTGCTCATGCTCTCTCTCTTCTTCGTTCTCAAATAAATAAATTATATCTTAATAATAATAATGATAATGTCACACAGTAAATACCCAGCACAGTTCTCTGAAGAGTGAACAGTTGATGCTAACTACATTAAAAACTTTTTTTTTGTTTTAATTTTTCTTTATTAACGGAACACATAACTGA
The DNA here is from genome assembly GCF_037043125.1 of Eumetopias jubatus. Taxonomy (NCBI): domain Eukaryota; kingdom Metazoa; phylum Chordata; class Mammalia; order Carnivora; family Otariidae; genus Eumetopias; species Eumetopias jubatus. Next base: position 58,685,220 of record NW_028274819.1, on the reverse strand, counting down.
GTTTTCTTCCCATCACTTTAGAATCATTTCGTTTCTGAGCAAGATGAACAGCATCTGTATGCTCAGAGCACATATCAAACCCTCTACTACATTAAAAACTTCTTAGTGTTGAGGTTGAGAATTTATAAAGTAAACGTTAAAATGTACAGGTGGCATTTTTCTTTTTTGGTTTGTTCCTTGTTACTTTTTCACAAGAGAAAGAAATAGCAACTGTGACCAACAGAGGGCACCAGCTTTCTTCTGCTTGATGAATAGGTTGACCCTTTACCTATCTGAAGAGCTCAGTAGACTGTTGCTCAGCAGTTGATTTTTTTTTTTTTTTTTTTTAAGATGGGATGGAGGTAGACACTACACCAACGGTTGCTGGACAGTTTGAGGATGCAGATGTTGATCACTGAAAATGATTTATGCTGCTGTGGGGTGAGTATTTTATTTTCTTCCTTGTCATTGAATTTGAAAATCATGTGAAATAATTTTTATTTTCAGGAGAACTCTATATAATTAGCAGTTTGGAAAAATGTTAAGTTACCCATTTCTGAAATTACTGAGACTTATGTGGTTTTTTTCCCCCTAAGGAGTCAAGGTCTGCAAACAGTGATGTTCAGGTTAACATTTACTGAGCACTTATACATGTTAAGAGCTGGGTTAGACATTGGGCAGTGCTAGGCATTGAGGCATGAAAGAATAAGACACACCCATCTTAAGTGAACTCAGGAGGTGGACATTAGCCCATTACTCAGAAATGGGCTCCCTGGTTGGCTCAGGTGGGAGCAGCAGAGCCTGAGATCATCTCCTGTTCTGCTCTTGAGTCACCTTTTCCACTTGTGGTGTTTGAAACCTAACATGTTCATCAGAAAACACAAAGCAGAGATTTGCTGCTATTCAGTTTAGGGAGGAAGTGGTAATTCCAAACTGCATCTAAGCCTTTAATTTAATCATAATCCTTTTTTTTTTTTAAGATTTATTTATTTGAGAGAGAGAGAGCAAGAGCAGGAGGGGCGGTAGAGGAAGAGGGAGAAGCAGACTTCCCGCTGAGCAGGGAGCCCGATATGGGGCTCCATCCCAGGGCCCTGGGATCATGACCTGAGCTGAAGGCAATCACTTAATCAACTGAGCCACCCAAGCACCCCTAATTTCATCATTATCTTGTATTGGCTTCCCTCCTTCTGAAAATAATGGAGGACCAAGGTCCTGGGCACCTTAGTGTTCAAGCCCAGTTTGCCAAACCGTAAGGCCATGCACACTTCTCCAAAAGCTATCATTTCCCAAGTTGCTTCATTCCTGCTTTCTTGACTGACATAAGAGCTCACAGCCAGTTTTCCCTGACACATTCTTGTGAGCTTTGCCTAAAGTTTGTCCCTGACGTTGCTGCATGTTATCCTGAGAAATAAATTGTTCTTTGCCAGCTTGAGTATCTCAGCTGTATGTTTGATAATAACTGAGGGTTATGTTGTTAGTTCATACCACCTAGAGCTCTAGGACTAGTAGTCCTAGTTGGTCTTCCTTTATGAGCTATAAGATTTTTACTTTGTTAAAATTGTTGTCCCTCTTTCCCCTCTACAGTGTCCTCCTACTTCTGACCTGGTAGCATTTTCTTGAATACTGGCTGTCTTCCAGTCTTTGAGATGTTACTTATGCCCAGGTCCTTTATTTTAAAGCATAGTAATAGTGTGGCAAGATTTATATATTTTGGCTTGACTCTTATACTATTGTGAGTCATCCAGTTGGGTTATGAGATCCCTCCTTTTTCCAAGTTCCATTTACCTTCCAAATTGTTGCCATGTGAATGTGTAACATTTCTTCTTACTCTAACCATGAAAAATGATAATGAATCTCTGTTTTCCTTTCAGGTGCTGCCAGTGGAACTATCAGAGAATAATCTCTTAGAGTTCGGGGATTTATATTTCTTGCTTTAAATATTTAATTTTTATTTCCACAGCATTTATTTCTGTCATTGTAGCTATATAGTCTAAAACCAGCATTGTCTCTTCTGTAATTAGCTAAAATTACATGTTCATATTGCTGCAGCTCTGTTAGCTTTAATTTTCAGATCTTATAGTTCCAGATATTAGTACTTCACTCTTATACTGTATGGGAAATCTTTTGGTGCCAACTTAAGTCTTCTTCCCTTCTCACTTTCCTGCTTATCATGTTCTTTATAGCATGTTGACTTTTTCAGTTCAGTAATACTTAGTAACTTTTATTGAAACTGGAAAACATTTTTTGATCTTCTGGCTTTTACGTATTTCTTCTTGAAAAATAGACTATTCAGAGAATATCCACCACTGTATTAATAAGGATTCTGAGAAACGCATTTGTTGTGTCACTAATGGTTACACAGATGAGATGTTACTGCAGTTCACTGGTGAGAATTCTTAGGATTCTTTGTAATGTAATTTTATGGTGAAATAATCATAAAATAACCACAAGCTTTCTAATGAGCTGATGATTTGTTTTCTATTCATTTTATGCTACAGCTGGAGCAGAGAGCTATTTTGTTCATAAAGTTTATACAAGTTATTCATCTGGATAATTGACCTGAATTCCAAACAATGTCTTTAAATTTTTAATCATTTTAAATTGTTTTTGCCTTTAAGGAATGAAGAAGGAATAATTAGAGTGTTTATGCAACCATTAATGATTTCAAGATAATGGAACTAGGACCTCTCGGTGCAGGAGATGGGGTGGAGTCAAGGCACAGGAGTGGTAGAATCACAGCTCTACCACATACCGGCTTCTGTGCCTTTGGAGAAGGCACATAACTTCTTTAATCCTCAGTTTCCTCATTTGAAAATGGGGTTGATAAACTACCTGGCAGGATTGTTGCAAAGACTCAGATATATATCTAAGTTCTCTGGCACTCTTGACTAGGCATTCAATAAATAATAGCTATTATTATAAACACTGTAAATCTTCTGTTTTTCAGATTCTGCTCATAACTAGGAAAGAACTTGGTGCCTCTTCTACTGTGGAGTGGGTGTTGATGAAGTCTTTTTCCTTCTCCAAAATTTACCTGAACCGGTTCTTTTTTGAGACAGACTATACTGAGAGAAAAAGTTGTCACCAGCAGAAGAAACTATGACCTTTATTAACAAAGGTGAATTAACCAGGAGGGTATTTGTAGTTTATCACCTACTCCAAAATGTCTGTGTATAGGTGCCCTCTGATTAGGCCTATAGTTCCAGCCTTCACCATACGCATCTTCTGTAACCTGGCAGGCCTACCTGAGAATGCGTAGGTGCTTGAAGACATAAGTAGACTGGATGGGAAGGAGGGAGGCTGAATCTAAAATAAACCCTTTTAGAGGCTAAGGGTCCCATTACCCCTTAAAAAGAAGGACAAAGAGATCTCAGAGAAATCTTGGCCTCTGCTCGTTCTTCACAGGGGTAAGGGTTTTTTTTTTTTTTTTTTTTTTTTTTTTTTTACTAATTTGGGACCCAGATTAATTAATTCAGGCATCTTTAGGGAGCCTCTTGGGAAATATCCTAGCCATGTGAAATACCACTAACACGGATGCATCTGACTAGCTTTTACTCCTTTCACCATGTTTCACCAGTCTGTTTTGTTATAACCCCTTAGGTTATATCCTTTAATTTCTAACCTCTTAGGTCGGTTTCCATAACAAGTGAAATTGGGATGAAATCCTCAGAGTGCTTCAATGATAATTGTTTTGTCTTTGTAATAGTTTAACAAATAAATCTAGGTTTTCTATATTGTGCTCTCATTCTTGACTGAAACCATTAATGAGAAAAAATTTTTTCATTAAGACTGTCAGAAAACGAGTCTTGTTCGTTTATTTTTGTTTGACTTTTGAGAACATGAACATGAAATGAGTAAGAAAATGTATAGTTAGAGTTTCTGGCAAATTTTTAGTAGGGCAAGGATTTAATACATTTCAAGGGATTTCTGCTTCTTTCACTTGGATCAGGAATAATTTCTTACAACCCTCGATTTTAGTTTTCACAGACACCAGGGTATTTGTAAGGCTGATTTATAATGACAGATTTATACTTGGACCTTCTATACCATTATATGACTTTAAAAATATGGTTAGAAAAGCTATTCAGAATCACTTGGCTAATTTGTGACTAAATTTTAGTTCATGACTACTAGAAGAACACATGTCTGGTGTTCTTTTCAGCACTTTCATTTGGTTTCTGTCATCCTGCATGGTAGGTTTAAAAAAAGCTGATTGTCCTTTTTCTGACCAGACTCTCAGAAATACTGAATTTGTTACAATAGGCAAGTAAAAGGGCCACTTGGAAATGGAAACTGAAGTTGACTGAGGCCTTCTCTGTATCAGCCATTGTCTTGGGTTCTTTATATACATTACACATATAATATTCTTAATTGTCTTATGAGGTATAGGTGCTTTTATTATCCTGTTTTAGAGATGAAGAAACTACAGAGAGAGCTACAGTAACACTTAAGGCCATACAATGAGCTGTGATTTTTAAGCCTGTGCTCCAAATTACCATATAGCCTTACCATCTATCAGCAGTAGAAAGGAAGCAAATTCTCTTAACTGCAGGATTTTAAATGTTAAAATTTCAATGGATAGCACAGGAGGTTCCCAAATTTATGTGCTGTCAATCTGAGCAGCACTCATATTCCATCCTAGACATTTACCTCTTTTTCAGTAAGCAGGGTATTCTCATGGGCTAATCTTAGAAATTCTATTTGGGTCCTTTTCTGAAGTCATACCAACTTGTCGTCATGACTTTTAGTGAAGTAATAAAGTGCTCTGATAATATTAACAAAATGTTGAGATTCTGTGCACTGTTTCCTTACAGGCACTGCTGTGGTACCTTGTTATGGGTAATGCAGTTATCTAAGATGCAGGAAACCAAGCATCTAATTCTGGCTTGGCAGACAAGGTATTTAAACCTCTCTGGACCTGTTTCCTCATCTGTAAAATGAGGCAGCTAGATTAAATGACTTTCAAAGATTCAGCTGTAACATTCTAGAGTATTAGTAGGTTGTACCCATAACTGAGAAAATAGAAGGTGAAAAAAAAAAGATCAGGTCAGACTTACTAAAAATGAAATTCATAATGCTCAGCCAAGCCAACATTTCTTGATTCTATTTGAGCTTAATTTTAATGTTACTGTAATTGTTTTGCTTCCTATTTCTTGATGTAGAGGAAATTTAAAGAAAAGCCATGGGGCGCCTGGGTGGCTCAGTCGTTAAGTGTCTGCCTTTGGCTCAGGTCATGATCCCACGGTCCTGGGATCAAGCCCCGCATCGGGCTCCCTGCTCCGCAGGAAGCCTGCTTCTCCCTCTCCCACTCCCCCTGCTTGTGTTCCCTCTCTCACTGTGTCTGTCTCTCTCTGTCAAATAAATAAAATCTTTAAAAAAAAAAAAAAAGAAAAAAGCCATGGACACTTTCCCCCATGATGTGAGCCATCTAAAATAGCCATAAAAGCTAGTGAGTAGTCATCTGTTCTAAATTCTGTTGTTTAAAAAATGTATTCATAGGGGCACCTTACTGGCTTAGTTGGTAGAGCATGTGACTCTTGACATTGGGGTTGTAAGTTCAAGCCAGAAGTTGGATGTAGGGATTATGTAAAATCTTAAAATAAAAAAGAAAATAAAAAATGTATTTATTAAAATGGCCCTGGTGAGTTTTCTCCTCCCTCAGATCTGTTTGTCAGATATTAATACTTTTCAAATAAGCTTGTTTAAATCTTTGTACATTACGTATTTTGAAAGCTTGTTAGGATCTTTGTCAGTACTGGTAAAGATGAGAGATGATGCATAGATGGTCATGGTATATAGCCCTTTACTTTTTATTTTTATTTTTTTAAAAGATTTTATTTATTTGACAGAGTTAGCGAGAGCAGAAACAAGCAAGGGGAGTGGGAGAGGGAGAAACAGGCCTCCCACTGGGCAGATAGCCCGATGTGGGGCTTGATCCCAGGACCCTGGGATCATGACCTGAGCTGAAGGCAGACGCTTAACTGACTGAGCCACCCAGGCGCCCCAATAGCCCTTTACTTTTAGAAGAAGACATGTGATTACTCATTGTTCAGAGAGATACTAGATTTTATTTATTTATTTTTAGAATTTTTTTTAAATTTTATTTTATTATGTTAATCACCATACATTACATCATTAGTCTTTATGTAGTGTTCCATGATTGTTTGCATATAACACCCAGTGCCCCATTCAATATGTGCCCTCTTTAATACGCATCACCAGGCTAACCCATCCCCGCACCCCCATCCCCTCTAGAACCCTGAGTTTGTTTCTCATAGTCCATAGTCTCTCATAGTTCATCTCCCTCTCCGATTTCCCCCCCTTCATTTTTCCCTTCCTACTATCTTTTTTTTTTTTAAACATATAATGTATTTGTTTCAGAGGTACAGGTCTGTGATTCATAAGTCTTACACAATTCACAGTGCTCACCATAGCACATACACTCCCCAATGTCTGTCACCCAGCCACCCCATCCCTCCCACCCCCCATCACTCCGACCCTCAGATTGTTTCCTGAGATTAAGAATTCCTCATATCAGTGAGATCATATGATACATGTCTTTCTCTCATTGATTTATTTCACTTAGCATAATACCCTCTAGTTCCATCCACATCGTTGCAATGGCAAGATTTTGGGTTTTTTTTTTTTTTTGATGGCTGCATAATATTCCATTGTGTATATATACCACATCTTCTTTACCCATTCATCTGATGATGGACATCTTGGCTCTTTCCATAGTTTGGCTCTTGTGGACATTGCTGCTATAAACATTGGGGTGCATGTACCCCTTTGGATCACTACGTTTGTATCTCTGGGATAAATACCCAGTAGTGCAATTGCTGGGTTGTACAGTAGCTCTATTTTCAACTTTTTGAGGAACCTCCATACTGTTTTCCAGAGTGGCTGCACCAGCTTGCATTCCCACCAACAGTGTAGGAGGGTTCTCCTTTCTCTGCATCCTCGCCAACCTCTGTCGTTTCCTGACTTGTTAATTTTAGCCATTCTGACTGGTGTGAGGTGGTATCTCATTGAAGTTTTGATTTGGATTTCCCTCATGCTAGGCGATGTTGAGCACTTTTTCTGTGTCTGTTGGCCATTTGGATGTCTTCTTTGGGAAAATTGTTCATGTCGTCTGCCCATTTTTTGATTGAATTATTTGTTCTTTGGGTGTTGAGTTTGATAAGTTCTTTATAGATTTTGGATACTAGCCCTTTATCTGATGTGTCATTTGCAACTATCTTCTCCCATTCTGTCATTGTCTTTTGGTTTTGTTGACTGTTTCCTTTGCTGTGCAAAAGCTTTTTATCTTGAAGTCCCAATAGTTCATTTTTGCCCTTGCTTCCCTGGCCTTTGGCAATGTTTCTAGGAAGAATGTGCTGTGGCTGAGGTCGAAGAGGTTACTGCCTGTGTTCTCCTCTAGGATTTTGATGGACTCCTGTCTCACATTTAGGTCTTTCATCCATTTTGAGTCTATTTTTGTGTGTGGTGTAAGGAAATGGTCCAGTTTCATTCTTCTGCATGTGGCTGTCCAATTTTCCCAACACCATTTGTTGAAGAGACTGTCTTTTTTCCATTGGACATTCTTTCCTGCTTTGTCGAACATTAGTTGACCATAGAGTTGAGGGTCCATTTTTGGGCCCTCTGTTCTGTTCCATTGTGTCCGTTTTTGTGCCAGTACCATACTATCTTGATGATTACAGCTTTGTAATAGAGCTTGAAATCCGGAATTGTGATGCCGCCAGCTTTGCTTTTCTTTTTCAACATTGCTCTGGCTTTTCAGGGTCTTTTCTGGTTCCATACAAATTTTAGGATTATTTGTTCCATTTCTTTGAAAAAAGTTGATGGTATTTTGATAGGGATTGCATTAAATGTGTAGATTGCTCTAGGTAGCATAGACATTGTCACAATATTTGTTCTTCCAATCCATGAGCATGGAATGTTTTTCCATTTCTTTGTGTCTTCCTTAATTTCTCTTTCTTTTGTCTTCTTATTAGTGTACAGAAATGCCACTGATTTCTGTGCATTGATTTTATATCCTGCCACTTTATTGAATTCCTATATGAGTTCTAGCAGTTTTGGGGTGGAGTCTTTTGGGTTTTCCACATAAAGTATATCTGCAAAGAGTGAGAGTTTGACTTCTTCTTTGCCGATTCGGATGCTTTTTATTTCTTTTTGTTGTTGGACTGCTGTGGCTAGGACTTCTAGTACTATGTTGAATAGCATTGGTGATAGTGGACATCCCTGCTGCGTTCCTGACCTTAGGGGAAAGCTCTCAGTTTTTCCCCATTGAGAATGATATTCGCTGTGGGTTTTTCATAGATGGCTTTTATGATATTGAGGTATGTATCCTCTATCCCTACACTGTGAAGAGTTTTTTATGAAGAAAGGATGCTGTGCTTTGTCAAATGCTTTTTCTGCATCTTTTGAGAGGATCATATGGTTCTTGTTCTTTCTTTTATTAATGTATTGTATCACATTGATTTGCAGATGTTGAACCAACCTTGCAGCTCAGGAATAAATCCCATTTGGTCGTGGTGAATAATCCTTTTAATGTACTGTTGGATCTTACTGGCTAGTATTTTGGTGAGAATTTTTGCATCCATGTTCATCAGGGATATTGGTCTGTAATTCTTTTTGATGGTGTCTTTGTCTGATTTTGGGATCAAGGTAATGCTGGCCTCATAAAATGAGTTTGGAAGTTTTCCTTCCATTTCTGTTTTTTGGAGTTTCAGAAGAATAGGTATTAATTCTTCTTTAAATGTTTGGTAGAATTCCCCTGGGAAGCTGTCTGGCCCTGGGCTCTTGTTTGGTGGGAGATTTTTGCTGACTGCTTCAATTTCCTTAGTGGTTATGAGTCTGTTCAGGTTTTCTATTTCTTCCTGGTTCAGTTTTGGGTAGTTTATACATCTCTAGGAATGCATCCATTTCTTCCAGGTTATCTAATTGGCTGGCATATAGTTGCTCATAAAATGTTCTTATAATTGTTTGTATTTCTTTGGTGTTGGTTCTGATCTCTCCTCTTTCATTCATGATTTTATTTATTTGGGTCATTTCTCTTTTCTTTTTGATAAGTCTGGCCAGGGGCTTATTAGTCTTACTAATTCTTTCAAAGAACCAGCTCCTAGTTTTGTTGATCTGTTCTGCTGTTTTTTGGTTTCTATTTCATTGATTTCTGCTTTTTGCTTTTTTTTTTTCTGATCTTTACTATTTCTCTTCTCCTGCTGGATTTAGGCTTTATTTGCTTTTCTTTCTCCAGCTCCTTTAGGTGTATGGTTAGGTTATGTATTTGAGACCTTTCTTGTTTCTTGAGAAAGGCTTGTATTGCTATATACTTTCCTCTTAGGACTGCCTTTGCTGTATCCCAAAGATTTTGAACAGTTGTGTTTTCATTTTTAGTTGTTTCTATGAATTTTGAAAATTCTTTAATTTCCTGGTTGACCCATTCATTCTTTGGTAGGATGCTCTTTATCCTCCATGTATTTGAGTTCTTTCCGACTTTCCTGTTGTGATTGAGTTCTAGTTTCAAAGCATTGTGGTCCGAAAATACACAGGTAATGATCCCAATCTTTTGGTACCGGTTGAGACCTGATTTGTGACCTAGAATGTGATCTATTCTGGAGAATGTTCCATGGGCACTGGAGAAGAATGTGTATTCTCTTGCTTTGGGATGGAATGTTCTGAATATATCTGTGAAGTCCATTTGGTCCAGGGTGTCATTTAAAGTCTTTATTTCCTTGTTGATCTTTTGCTTAGATGATCTGTCCATTTCAGTGAAGAGGGTGTTAAAGTCCCCTACTATTATTGCACTGTTGTCGATGTGTTTCTTTGCTTTTGTTATTAATTGGCTGATATAATTGGCTGCTCCCACGTTAGGGGCATAGATATTTACAATTGTTAGATCTTCTTGTTGGATAGACCATTTAAGTAGGATATAGTGTCCTTCCTCATCTCTTACTACAGTCTTTGTTTTAAAATCTAATTTGTCTGATATAAGGATTGCTACCCCAACTTTCTTTTGCTGTCCATTAGCATGGTAAATGGTTTTCCACCCCTTCACTTTCAATCTGGAGGTGTCTTTGGGTCTAAAATGAGTCTTTTGCAGACAGCATATCGATGGGTCTGTTTTTTTATCCAATCTGATAGCCTGTGTCTTTTGATTGGGGCATTTAGCCCATTTACATTCAGGGTAACTATTGAAAGATATGAATTTAGTGCCATTGTATTGCCTGTAAGGTGACTGTTACTGTATATTGTCTTTGTTCCTTTCTGATCTATGTTACTTTTAGGCTCTCTCTTTGCTTAGAGGACCCCTTTCAGTATTTCTCGTAGGGCTGGTTTTGTGTTTGCAGATTCTTTTAGTTTTTGTTTCTCCTGGAAGCTTTTTATCTCCTTCTATTTTCAGTGACAGCCTAGCTGGATATAGTACTCTTGGCTCCATATTTTTCTCATTTAGTGCTCTGAAGATATCATGCCAGTCCTTTCTGGCCTGCCAGGTCTCTGTGGGTAGGTCTGTTGCCAATCTAATGTTTCTACCATTGTAGGTTACAGACCTCTTGTCCTGAGCTGCTTTCAGGATTTTCTCTTTGTCTCTGAGACTGGTAAGTTCTACTATTAGATGCTGGGATGTTGACCTATTATTATTGATTTTTGAGGGGGGTTGTCTCTGCCTCCTGGATTTTGATGCCTGTTTCCTTCCCCAAATTAGGGAAGTTCTCTGCTGTAATTTGCTCCAGTATACCTTCTGCCCCTCTCTCTCTTCTTCTTCTGGGATCCCAGTTACTCTAATACTGTCGTCTTGTGGTATCACCTGTCTCTCAAATTCTGCCCTCTTGATCCAGGAGTTGTTTCTCTCTCTTTTTGGTCTTCTATATCACTAATTCTCTCTTCTGCCTCATTATTCTAGCAGTTAGAGCCTCCATTTTTGATTGCACCTCATAGCCTTTTTGATTTTGACCTGGTTAGATTTTAGTTGAGATTTTAGTTCTTTTATTTTTCCAGAAAGGGTTTCTCTAGTATCTTCCATGGCTTATTTCAAGCCCAACTAGTATCTTTATAATCGTCATTCTGAACTCTAGTTCTGACATCTTACTAATGTCCGTATTGATTAGGTCCCTGGCAGTCGGTACTGCCTCTTGTTCTTTTTTCTTTTGAGGTGATTTTTTTCATCTTGTTATTTTGTCCAGAGGAGAATAGATGAATGAGAGGACAGAATGCTAATGGGGTAACAATGACCCCAGAAAAATATATACTAAACAAATCAGAAGAGACCTGAAACCAGGGGAAAAGAAAGGGAAAGAAAAGGAAAAAAATATGATCAAATATGATCAGGCTGGTGAATAGATCAGTGCCACACACTAGATTCTGGGTGTATTTTGGTCTGTTTGAAGAAACTGCCTCCCAAAATTTTAAAGAAAAAGAGCTTATATATGTACAAAAATAAGGGTAAATACGATGAAGGAATGTAATATGAGTGTAAAGATGAAAATTATAAAAGATTTTATAAAAGGAATTGGTAAGAATTGATAAGAAGTTCGTTGAAAAAAGAAAGAAGAGAAATTAAAAAAAAAAAAGAAAAGAATGTGATCCAGCAGGAGACTAGAACAAAGCCGTATACTAGAGATTTAGGGTATATTTTGGTCTGTTGGAAGAAACTATCCCAAAATTTTAAAGAGAGAACAATATATATATATACTAAAAACAAGGTTAACTACAAAGAAGGGATAGAATATGACTCTACAAATGAAAAGTAAAAAAGATTTTTAAAAAAGGGATTGATAAGATGGTTATAAAAGGGAAAAAGAAAAATTAAAAAAATAGAAAAAAAATTTTTTTAAATTAACTTTGAAAGACTAAAGAATCATGGGGAAAAAAGCCATGGATTCTATGTGCAGTGTTCTCCTAGCACTGGAGTTCTGCCGTTCTCATTGATCCTTAAACTTGGTCTTGGTGGGCTGTTCTTGCTGATCTTCTGGGGGAGGGGCCTGTTGCTGTGGTTCTCAAATGTCTTTGCCGGAGGCGGAATTGTCCTGCCCTTGCCGGGTCCAGGCTAAGTAATCTGCTCGGGTTTGCTCTTGGAGCTTTTGTTCCCTGCAAGCTTTCTGTACAGCTTTGGAGGATGAGAGTGAAAATGGCCTCCCAATCTCCACCCCGTAGTAGCTGAGAACTCAGGGCCCTACTCCCCAGTGCACCCCCAGAGAAAAGCAATCACTCCCGTCTCCCCGGTCTCCGGCCACATGCCGTGCTCACCCAGCCTGTGACCAAGCGTTTCTGTCTCTGGCACACGACCCCATGTGGAGTCTCCAAACCCAGCAGATCTCTGCAGTGCACTCCCGCGCCGCTCCTCCTTGGGGAAGAAGGGGAGTCTCCCCGGATCTGCCCTTTTTGTCTCCCTGCTGGAAGAGCAGTGGCCCGACTGTGCCGCAGATCATGGTTTATGGCAACCCCGAGCTGAGAGCCTGTTCCTCGGCTCCGTCTCTGCAGCCGGCTTCCCCGCTCCGATACCTGGGAGCTCTGCCACACTCAGGCACCCTCGGTCTCTCTGTGACCCCGAGGGTTCCACCCCCCACTTAGCCACTGGAGCGACGTCCCTCAGCAGAGCCGACTTCTAAGTTCTGATTTTGTGCTCTGCTCCTCTATCACTTGCTGGTAGTGGCTCACGGAGGCTCCCTAACCCTGTGGTCTATCTTCCCGTATATCGCCTCAGATTCACTTCTCCGCAAGTCCTACCTTCCAGAAAGTGGTTGCTTTTCTTCAGAGTTGTTGCTATTCTTTTCTTCGATCTCCTGTTGAGTTCGTAGGTGTTCAGAATGGTTTGATAACTATCTAGCTGAATTCCTGGGACCAGACGAAATTTAGGTCTCCTACTCCTCCACCATCTTTCTCCTTGAGATACTAGATTTTTTTTAAAGATTTTATTTATTTATTTGACAGAGAAAGAGACAGCGAGAGAGGGAACACAAGCTGGGGAGTGGGAGAGGGAGAAGCAGGCCTCCCGCTGAGCAGGGAGTCCAACGCGGGGCTCAATCCCAGAACCCTGGGATCATGACCTGAGCTGAAGGCAGACGCTTAACAACTGAGCCACCCAGGTGCCCCTGAGATACTAGATTTTTTTTTAAATAATTTTTTATTATGTTAATCACCATACATTACATCAGTTTCTGAGAGATACTAGATTTTTTTTTTTAAAGATTTATTTATTTGATAGAGACACAGCGAGAGAGGGAACACAAGCAGTGGGAGTGGCAGAGCGAGAAGCAGGCCTCCCACCGAGCAGGGAGCCTGATGTGGGGCTCGATCCCAGGACCCCGGGATCACGACCCGAGCCAAAGGCAGACGCTCAACGACTGAGCCACCCAGGCGCCCCCGAGATACTAGATTTTTAAAAAGATTTATTTGTTTCCAGAGAGAAAGTGCGAGGTCATTGGCAGGGTGGGGGGCAGAGGAGAAGGGGGAGAGAATCAAGCCGATTCCAAGCTGAGCATGGTGCTGGTCCCTGGGTTCAATCCCTTGATCCCAAGATCACTACCTGAGCCAAAACCAAGAATCAGACCTTCAACCGACTGAGACACCCCAGGTGCCTAGATTTTTTTCTAAAAGATTTATGTATTTGAGAGAAAAAGTGTGAGAGCATGAGGAGGGAGAGGAGCAGAGGGAGAGAGAATCTCAAGCAGACTCACTGCTGAGCGTGGAGCCTGATGAGGGGCTTGATTTCATGACCCATGAGATCATGACCTGAGCTGAAATCATGAGTTGGACCCTCAACCAACTGAGCTGCCCAGGCACCCTGATACTAGATATTTTAGATAGAATTAAATTTATCTGCAGGATTTCAGATAGTATTCTTACTATGTAGCTAATTCTTGTGGAAATCCTGTTTGAAAATTATTTCTAGAATGGATGAATCTGTATCCAGTACCCATCCTTGTGGCTAATATGAAATGATTCTAAGCAAATCCCTTATGAGGATTCTAATAGGATTATTGTCATTCTTTGACAAAGGAGTTAAAACATTTTCACTAGCATCTCACTCTGCTAATATATACATAAGTAAAACCAGTATGTGATGTGGAGGACTTCATAATTTCAGATGAGAAGTCAGAAAAACTTGGGAGAGCAGTGAACCTAGTCAGAATTTTGTTATTAACGTAACTTTAAGAAGACAAAGGAAATATGGGCGCCTGGCTAGCTCAGTCACAGAGTGTGCAATTCTTGATCTTAGGGTTGTTAAGTTTGAGCCCCATGTTGGTTATAGAGATTACTTAAAAATAAAACCTTAAAAAAAAGATAAAGAAAATAGAGATATATAACCCAGGGGTATGAAGGCTAAATAAAAGTGTACTGAGGCTAGTTCTTAGGACTTTTTAAATTATTACTTTGAAGATTAAATGAATCACAAATATACTTAGAACAACAGTGCCTAGAAAATGGCTCAAAAAATGTTAACTATTACACAATAGTAGCAATTAATTCTTTTTATAACAGAAAGAAGGAGCTGCAGATAGTGTTAACTCACACTTAGAATGTATCTGAGAAATCTGAATTTAAAAATCTGAGCAATTAAAATAGATGTAATGAAATTTATGCATTTTCCTCATAAGACCTTTTGGCCTTCACTGCAAGTCTCTATTCCTACTCTACAGACAGGTCCAGTGTACTTGGGTATCTAGTTTTTAGGCATGCAACAAGTTAGAAAAGGAGAAAGGGGTGGTTGCATCAGGCATATCAATAGCAGCAGTAAATAGTTGACAGGATTATGAAGAAAAGCAAATACAGGCTACCCCAAAATACAGCAGTCTGAGCCTTTATAGAGTGTGTAGTGCAAATATGAGGATGGTGCAGCAATTTATGTTCACAAAAGTGTGACTAAAATTATCAGCCCAAACTCGGGTTTTAAGTAAATCCAAATCTGGCTAATTTAAGCAGAAAAATTTGTTAGAATGCTATCTGGTAGCTCACAAAATGGTCAGGAAAGCAGAAATAAACCAGGCTCATAAAAAGATTAGGGGTGGTCTACATAAGATGCTACGATTCTTCTGTTGCTTTTAGATCGATTTCTTAATTGATCCCACGTCTTTGAGTCACCACAAAGTCCTGGTTGGCACTCTGTGTGTTGTCAAAGACAAAAAACAAGAGTATTTGGCCCTTTCAGCTTCTGTAGTGGGAGGGCATTTCCTTTATCCAGAATCTCACAGCAGCAGATTATCCTAAATAGAAAGGATGCTTTGGCTGTTGGCTTGCAAAAAACTTACGCTGTCTGCTGCAACTGCAAATCTTAAAAAAATAATAAATTGAGATAGTATATCATAAAATTTAAGATTTTGTATAAAAAATGAAGGATACATTATTTGTCAAAATTAAAAATGCAAATATTGTGTGACCCAGAAACTCCACTTGAAGGAATTTATTCTCTAAATAAATTTGCACATTAGGAAGAGTCATATATGTAAGGATATTAATTGCAACTTTATTTGTAAAAGCAAAAGACTGAGTACAATCTCAATGTCTATAATTAGGCCTGAGTCAACTGTTTACAGTGTATCTGCATAATGGAAAACTGTTCCTCAAAAAGAACTGGGTAGATCCTTGTGTACCAATGCTGAATAAGTTCCAAGACACATTAAATGAAAAAAAATTAAGATATTTTATATAGAAGAAAAAGGGCTGGAGGTCACTATGGGGATTATATGTATCATGTGCTTATGTAGATATAAAATATCCTTGGAATATCATAAGAAAATGGTAGTAGCTGTTTCTGAAATAAGAGGGGGACTGGAATAGGAGGGAGACTGAGGTTTTTGCCCATTTCCTGTTTATATTTCTGTTCTACATGTATCATCTAAACACTCTGTGGTATCGGGTTGCATGTTTGGGGTCTTTGGGGTTTTGGTTTCTTTTTTTACTTTTTTAACTTATTTTATTTATTTATTTATTTATTTAAAGATTTTATTTATTTGACAGAGAGACACAGCGAGAGAGGGAACACAAGCAGGGGGAGTGGGAGAGGGAGAAGCAGGCTCTCCGCGGAGCAGGGAGCCCGAGGCGGGGCTCGATCCCAGGACTCTTTTATTTTTTTAATGTAAGCTCTACACCTAATGTGAGGCTTGAACTCATGACCCTGAGATCAAGTATCACAAGCTCTGTTGACATCTGAGAAATCAGTATCCAGTACCCATCCAGGCATCCCAGGGTTGCATGTTTTTAAACATTCATTATTTGAAAACAAAACAAAACACATTATTTGAATCCTTCAGCTGCTTTCCTACTTAGCACTTTAAAAGTTTTATCCAAGTTGATACCGGCAGTTCATCCATTCTCTTGATGGGTATTTAAGGTTCCAATTATTCATTATTAAGGCATGCTGCAGCAAATATTCTTAGCATGTTTTATGCACGTGTGCATTCCTCTATTGCAGTACCTTTCTTTTCATTGTGCCTACAATAAGAAATACATTCCAGTTCTAGCATGCTAGTACATTTTTGCTACAATGTATTTTTAAATAACATGACCTAGTTCACAGATAATTGCTAAGTAGGGCAGTGATGTCAGTATAGCTCAGAAGTTACATTGGTTCATATGTAATTTTTCCTAAAACATTAATATTTTGCACACCAGTTACCTATAATTTTGTAATAGAGGATGACATGCCTTTAGGTCTAAAATAGGAAGCTGTGGTATGATTGATTGTTTTAATAGGATCACTCAAGCATTAGAACAGGAAGTTAACTGCAGTAATCTGGGCAAAAGTAAGTAAATGGTGGCTTGAACTAACCTGTGCTAGTAGGCCATAATGCAAAGTATGAAAGCCTACTTACCCTAGAGAAACACAGGTACACAAGAAGCATTGCTTTAATAGTGGATAACTTCTAGTTATTCAGGTATTCCTAATACCATCAATAGACTGGATAAACTATGCAGTTTGAATTAATTAAAGTTGCATATATCAAGTTGAGTTATCAGACAACCAAGTAGAGATGTCAAATATACAGATGGATACGGAGTTCTGGACAGTGGTACAAGCTGAAGAGACAAATTTGGCAGTCATTAGGATATATTTGCTATAAGCAACAAGACTGGATAAAATTACCAAGAAAGTATAAATAGAAAAGAGCTCAGAGGACTAAGTCCTGGGAAACTATCATTTAGTTTGGGGAAAGGAGGAAGAACTAACAAAAGAAACTGAGAAGGCAGGGATTTTGTGGAAGTGAAGTATTTTCAGGAGGAGAATACAATCAGTTGTATCAAATGCTGCTGATAATAAGGATGAGAACTTGCTTTAACAATATGGAAGTCACTGATGGCCTTGGCAAGATTTTGAGTGGAATGGTGGAGCTGAAGTCTTGATTAGAATGCTTCAAGAAGAAACAGGAAGAGGTGCCTGGGTAGCTCAATTGGTTAAGCGTCAGACTCTTGATTTCAGCTCAGGTCATGATTTCAGGTTGATATCGAGCCCCATGTCCGGCTCCATGCTGGGTGTAGAGCCTGCTTAAGATTCTCTTTCTCTCTCTCCCTCTGTCCCTCCCTACTCTCTAAAGAAACAATTTTAAAAAAGAAGAAACAGGAAAAGGAAAATAGAACTTCAGACTCCCAGCACATCTGCCTAACTCTTCTTGTGCCCGTAAATTCTTACCTTTTCTCCTGCTACTATGAACGATCTAGCTTTGCCTCTATCTGAGACCAACCCCTGTGTACTTGATTCTGTCTTCACTAACCTAGTATAAAATACAGACCTGGGAAATCTCCCCTCCCTCTTCTACATCGTCTGCTGTATCATTCCCTAGTGTATAAACATGCCAGGATCTTTCCCATCTTAAAAAAAGATTCTTTCTTGACCGAATCTCCACCTTCAGCGACTGTCTGCATTTTCGTCCCTTTACAGCCAAGCTCTGAAAAACTGTCCTACTGCTATTATCTCATTTTTGTTTCTACTTCATGTTCAGATGCAGGCAAGGAATAAGCAGACAGTTGGGTTTAATCATACTGTGGTTAAGCCATGTGAATATGATGAGATAAAAGAACAAGGGAGTAAAGATTCTCTGCAAGTGTGTAATTTAAGCTGCTTACAGAGAAGGAAGTACTTGAGACGGGTGAGAGATGTGAAGAGGTGGTGATATCGGTGGACAGAAGTTCTCCACGGAGGTTGAAGGATTATTGGAGATGAGGTACTAGAGTGACTGAGCTAGAAGGAGAGGTTAGTGGTTAGAGGTTTGAGATCATAGAAGAGTCTGAGTTACTTGTAATTAACAAGCTTAAGGTTATGACCAAAAGTTGTAGTTGAGGCAGAATAGAAGAAAAATAATTGAAAAGCCTTTCAAGTTCAGCCAATGAACTGAGAAGCCAAGACACTGGGATGATCATCTTTGTGGGTATTGAAATCCTCAAGAACTGTAACTGGAATGGTGTTGTAGAGGCTGAGAGTGAGACAGGAACTAAGTTCTTAAAGGACCAGGGGGAATTGAGGGCACTATAGGGTAGAAAATTGCAGTAAGAAGTGCCCAGGTGGCAGAGGGCATGATCTGAGGACAGGTTTTTAATGGAGGGAGCAGAGGTAAGCAGCTATGAGGAGAGAGGAGCCTGTTCCACCTTCAGGCCCCGTGGTATCAGAGGTGGTGTGGAGAAAACAGCTACCATTTCAGAGGGCTGCAGGGGAAGCACTGTCCTCTACAGTTGCAAATTCTGACACGCTTAGAGGGCTGGGTGTTTTCACAAATTAATACTCATTTTTCTTAAAGCAGAGTCTCATGAAATAGTAGTTTAAACACAGCTTCATGTTTGGAAGACATAGGGAGTGGCAGAGGGATCATTTTAAAGGGAACAACCTTTATTTTGTGTTGCTGTGAGAGGATTTAGGCCTAGTACTGCCAGATCTTTGTTTTTTTTTCCGAGAATCCAGAACTGGATTTTTGTGTGAAAAAGACTACAACACTAGCTTGTCTACTTATTTTAAAATATTGTGCAGGCCAAATAAACTGTATTTAGCCACTGTCAAAATTTTATGAATTCTGCTTTTTAAAATAGAAAACTAGTATTTGTAAGTTCATGAGTCAAAGTCCATGATCTTCAACCTGGCTGCCTTGTTGGGTAGCCTGCCACCGTTCAGTCCAGTCTGCAGATGTAAAGGGAGTGACTCTCACAAGCTGATCACCAAGCAGCACTTAAATTACCTGGCAACTTATCAGTTGTTTAATTATTATTACTCAAACAGATCTGATCTCAACCCATATTTTTTTACTTTCAATTCTAACCCTGATAATGGAATTTCCTTGGAAGAGAAACACACTTAACCTTATTTATAGCCAGAACTTTTTTTTTTAAAGATTTTATTTATTTATTTGACACAGAGAGACACAGCGAGAGAGGGATCACAAGCAGGGGGAGTGGGAGAGGGAGAAGCAGGCTTCCCGTGGAGCAGGGAGCCCGATGCGGGGCTCGGTCCCAGGACCCTGGGATCATGACCTGAGCCGAAGGCAGACGCTTAACGACTGAGCCACCCACGCGCCCCTATAGCCAGAATGAAAAGTAGACCTCCTACAATAAAACTTCTAATGGAAGAAAACTTAGAGGCTCTTTAAGCCCAACAAACCAAACCAAAAAACTAGTTAATTCCTAAATAATTTCAACATTATAAAATCTTTTTTTTAAAGATTTTTTTTTTTTAAATAAGAGAAAGAGAGAGCATGAGAGGGGGGAGGGTCAGAGGGAGAAGCAGACTCCCCACTGAGCAGGTTGCCTGATGTGGGACTCGATCCTGGGGCTCCAGGATCATGACCTGAGCTGAAGGCAGCTGCTTAACCAACCAGGCGCCCCTAACATTATAAAATCTTTAATGTTGCTTCAATATCTTCAATTTTACTTTAATCATAATGATGACCATACTCCCTTTGTATTGAAACAGAAGTCTAAGGATGGTATTTGGCTCCTTTTGACCTCAGGGAAGCAAACCCTCTGGACTTAGTGTCCTTATCTGTAAAATGGAGATTAGAAATCCATACCCTACCTACTACATAAGGTAGCTATTAGGATCAAATGAGAATGTGGAAAGCTTACCTCTTGACTTTGTATGGCTGCTTTTATTCTGTTAAGGAATAGCAACTTGCTGGATGCCTGGGTGGCTCAGTTGGTTAAGCAGCTTTCTTCAGCTCAGGTCATGATCCCAGGGTCCTCGGATCAAGTCCCGCATCGGGCTCCCCGCTCAGCAGGGAGCCTGCTTCTCCCTCTCCCTCTGCCTGCCACTCCTGCTTGTGCTCTCTCTCTGACAAATAAAAAAATAAAATCTTAAAAAAAAAAAAAGGAATAACAACTTGCCTAAAGCTAGTGAGATAGTCTATTTAGAAAAAATATTTTAGAGTATATTTAAAATTTATGAACCCCTGAGTATGACTGGATATATAATCTACTTCCAAAAACAACTTTCCTACTGATAAATGACACTGCTGATGGTATCACTGTGTGAGGTAGTGGCTGAAATGTACCCTTTCTGGGTCTGTAAGCATGACTGGTCATACTTTGGCTAAAAATCCTGTTCATTCAGGTGAGATTTGATACACACTCTTTCTTTGGACCTCCCTTCCCTTCTTACCCTGTGCTCCTTTCTTCATTAAAATTAATAATTATCACTTGAGATTTATATTTAATGTAATGAGTCTTTTTTTTAAAGATTTATTTTTTTATTGAGAGAGACAGAGAGCTGGGGGAGGGGCAGAGGGAAAGGGAGAGAGAATCCCAAGCAGACTCCTGGCTGAGCGTGGAGCCGGACACAGAGCTCGATCTCGTGACCCTGAGATCATGACCTGAGCCGAAACCAAGAGTCGGACGCTCAACCGACTGAGTCACCCAGGCACCCCTAATGAGTCTTTTCTAGCAACATTTAGTACACACTCAAAAGAACAAGTCTTAACTGAGAAACACAGGATACCTCCTTTTCACAGTAATTAGTTTAAGTTCCAGTGATGACAACTACAAGGCAACTTCCTCAGAGGAAGCTAAACATTGATGAGTCCAGTGCAGCCAGTATGTTGAATATGAGGTGATAAAAATCTTTATCACATCCAGCTTGACTGTCCTGTAACTTAGTCTGTGTCTTTTGGAATAGTTATTCCTTTTTATTAATTGTATGGTTGTTATACAGCCATGGAAGGAAAAAGCTGAACATCAAAATCATCAACAATATACCTGAAAGACAAAATAGAGTAAAATAAAAACAATCTAAGGAAGTTCATAATCACTCAGTGGCTATAATTTAAGGTTATATACCTAGAGATTAGGAAGGCTATGTTTAAAAGAATTAGCTGCATCAATTCTACATGAAACACATGGATTTTTTTAATGTAACATTCTCACATTTTTCTTCAACCATGAATCCTTAAAAACATATGTATCTGGTAAAACCAGAAGGATCTAAACAGTGAATTGAAAGGATAAATAGATCTGGAGTTCTAGTTCTGGCTCCATTACTGACTTGCTGAGTGAGAAACTCTGGATTTAGGTCTCCATTTGCTCTTCTCTTAAAAGATCAACACTGTCCCTCCATGCCTCAGATATGTATGTACTGGGAGAATAAGGCAACTGAAAGCACTCATGAGTTTTCATTTGGAATGATCAAATATTACTTTCTCCCTTCTCTTTTTTTCATCAGTCACAATATTAATAGCTTTTACAGCTGTACCAAGCAAAATGTCTAAAGCCAAATTTCAGTCAGTGCTGAAATTTTATATCAAATAGAAAATATGTGGGGCACCTGAGTGTCTCAGTCGAGGCTCAGTCAGTTGAGTTTCCAACTGTTGATTTCAGCTCAGGTCAAAATCTCATGGTCCTGGAATCAAGCCCTGTGTTGGGCTCCGTGCTTGGTAAAGAGTCTGCTTGAGGTTCTCTCTCCCCCTCTCTCTCTGCCCCTCCCCCAGCTCTTTCTCTCCCTCTCAAATGAATACATAAAATCTTTTTTTAAAGAAAATATGTTTAAAAAAAGGAGTCATATATTGGTAAATATTTTTGAGGTCACAAGAAGATAAATCTAGCATGTGGCTATTGGTTAATTTTTCAGTGGGGAAACAGGGCTAGAGGAGACAGCCACAGGGTTCAAATCACTGTCTTGAAAGGGATGTCTGCAATAATTAATATTTTTATCTTAACATATTTAGGCTTAAAGCTCTAAATTAGTTTAAACTCAGATTAAGAATGAGTTTTTGTCACACGCAGATTTGATATTTTTTTACTCCTATTTGGTAACAGCAGACCTTAAGGTTTGACTAGGATTTGGATAGCTTAACATGCCTTTGAAAGAGAAGTCTGTTTTGCAACCAGAGGCTTTAAATGAAAAAAAAAAAAAAAAGTCAAACAACCCATATGTTAACTGACCCACAAGATTTGACATTTTCTTTATAAAGTCAGAGCTAGAGAATAAGACATTACATTGAAAATGTTTTCAAAAATGTAATTTCAGTTTCATAGCAAATAGAATTTGCTAATTTTCATTTTATGAATGTGTAAACTAGAGAATTATTTTTTTAATTTTTAATTTTTAAATCTTTTGTATTTTATTTTATTTATTTGTCAGAGAGAGAGAGACAGAGAGCAGGCACAAGCAGGGGGAGTGGCAGGCAGAGGCACAAGGAGAAGCAGACTCCCCACTGAGCAAGGAGCCCGATGTGGGACTCGATCCCAGGACCCCAGGATCATGACCTGAGCCGAAGGCAGATGTTTAACTGACTGAGCCACTCAGGCTCCCCTAGAGATTTAATTCTATATACATTATAATAGTCACATTTCTGCTATTTTAAATTAATTCTGGGGAGGTGGCAGGAGCCCTTATATAATTATCTCTGCTATGAAGAGAAACAAGAAAAACAAGGAGTATGACTTCCAAGAATAGTAATGCTCCCTGCTTGGTCAGGAAGGGAAAGATATCTTTGGATGACTCTCCTCCATCTCATTCAGTGGCATCACCTAATGTAGCTTTAACGGGGTTTTGTTTGTTTTGATGCTTCATCTTTTATTTAGCTATTTGAAGGACTCTTGTTAAAATACAATTTCTTTTTTTTAAGATATTTATTTACTTATTTATTTAAAAGATTTTATTTATTTGACAGAGAGAAACACAGAGAGAGAGGGAACACCAGCAGGGGGAGTGGGAGAGGGAGAAACAGGCCTCCTGCTGAGCAGGGAGCCCAATATGGGACTCGATCCCAGGACCCTGGGATCATGACCTGAGCCAAAGGCAGACGCTTAATGACTGAGCCACCCAGGCGCCCCTTGTTTATTTTTAAGTAGGCTCCATGCCCAGTGTGGAGCACAATGCAGGGCTTGAACTCACGACCCTAAGATCATCAAGACCTGAGCTGAGATCAAGAGTTGGACACTTAGGGTGCCTGGGTGGCTCAGTTGGTTAAGCGACTGCTTTCGGCTCAGGTCATGATCCTGGAGTCCCGGGATCGAGTCCCGCATTGGGCTCCCTGCTCAGCAGGGAGTCTGCTTCTCCCTCTGACCCCCTTACCTCTCGTGCTCTCTATCTCTCATTCTCTCTCTCTCTCAAATAAATAAAAAAAAATATTTTGAAAAAAAAAAAAAGAGTTGGACACTTAACCAACTGAGCCACCCAGATGCCCCATAAAATTTTAAGTAATCTCTACACCCAACATGGGGCTTGAACTCACAACCTCAAGATCAAGAGTCACATGCTCTACTGAGCCAGCCGGGTGCCCCTAAAAAGTATAATTTCTTATTTTTCCCATCTTTCTTATAGTTTGTAACTTTATTTCATTTGATGCCATTTTTTTTTTTTTGGCCAATGGAAACGTAACTTCAATGAATGACAAAATCCAATGCCAAGCTGAAATTCAATATTCTAAAAAATGCCATTTATTCACATATGTCTTTTATCCATATCTAATGAAGGATTCTTGTATTGCTTTTCATTCCTAAACCTCTTAAAGAAGTGTAGAAACAAGCCTCTAATCCAAGAACTATAAGAAATTTTGGTTAAGTCTATTTGGAAAAAGCTAGGAAATCCTTAGGCCAACAAAGAATCTTTGAATATTTTCAACATTTCAATTAGGGCCAGAGATAATTGCTAAAAAGTTTAATACCAATGCCATTTTTTGGATTCCTTGAATAGGAAGAAAAGAAATAAATATATACTTTTTTTCTTTGGGTGTTTGGATTTTTGGGGGGTAAGTGGTTCCATAAATGTTCTGGGAATGGCTACAGTAATGTTACCTTCCTGTTTGGACTATCCTAACATGGACAGAATGTAGTCTGTTTCCCTGTGCTACTACTCTCTGGTCTGCACACTTTTAAAAGGGGCAGAAGTGATTGCTCCTCTTTTTTCTATCATGAGACTTTTTTCCAGTATGTTCTTCCAGGAAGAAGTTATTAAATGATTTAGGCTAGAAAACATTTTTTTTAAAGAATTTTCTAAAGTAATCTGATTCTACACCCAACATGGGGGTCGATTTTAAAACCCTGAAATCAAGAGTTGCATGTTCCACTGACTGAGCCAGCCAGGCGCCCCCATGGCATTTTGCTTTAAGCAATGTTTTCTGGGGGTGCCTGGCTGGCTCAGTCCATACAGCATGTGACTCAGGGTTGTGAGTTTGAGCCCCCATGTTGGGTGCAGAGATTACTTTAAAAAAAAGAAAGAAAAGAAAAAAGTCATGGGCATTTTATAGAAAATGTCATTCTGATTTTTTTTTCCTTTTAATAATTCTTTTGGAAATGTGCCTGGGTGGCTCAGTCGGTTAAGCATCAGACTCTTGATTTCAGCTCAGATCATGATCTCGGGGTCATGAGCTAAAGCTCTGTATCAGGTTCTCCACTGGGCATGGAACCTGCTTTGCATTCTCTCCCTCTGCCCCCCTATCCCCACTTGCTCGCATGCTCTCTCCCTAAAACAAACAATAAATAAAAATAAAAATTATTTTGGAAAGGCCTACCTACGTTTTAGTGTTATTTCAAGTAACGGATAATATAATTCTTTTTTTTAAGTTTTTTTTTTTTTTTAAGTAATCTCTATACCCAACATGGGGCTCAAACTCATGACCCCAAAGATCAAGAGTTGCTCACTCCTCTGAGCCAGCCAGGCGCCCTGGATGAAATAATTCTTTAGTATCATGTTAAAATTGTAGTTGGAGCACAGTAACAAATATAATGTTAATAATATATGTGGATTGCAAATATGACATTTTAAGAGAATCATTCAAATAGAAACTGTCAGTAGACCTATCCAATTAGTGACTTTTATAACTTCATGAACTTCAATGACTTTTTTAACTTCTTAAAAATCACGAATAGAGGGACGCCTGGGTGACTCAGTTGATTAGCATCTGCCTTTGGCTCAGGTCATGATCTCAGGGTCCTGGGATCGAGTCCCACATCAGGCTCCTTGCTCAGCAGGGAGCCTGCTTCTCCCTCTGCCTGCTACTCCCCCTGCTTGTGCTCTCTTTCTGACAAACAAATAAATAAATCTTTTTAAAAATTCAAGAGAAAATTTAAAGAAGTTATTAGAAAACACTAATCTATAGAATCTATTTTTCAGCTCAGATCATGCTCTCAGGGTCATGAGCTAAATTTAGCTCTGTATCAGAGAAAAATGGCTGCCATTGTTAGCATTTTAAAATACAGACTTTCTCTGGTATTTTTTCATGTTTAGGTCCACAGATATTATTACTGAGCAAAACAGGTACTAAGTGTGAAATAAAGGTATGGAAGGTGAATGGGAGGAGTCAAGTGTGCTGGCTGTTCAAACATTAGGCCAATGTTCCCTTCTATATGTACCCTGATTTTTAAAGTTTTTTTTTTAAATTAACAGAATTTAAACAGAAATGAGCAACAAGAAACAAAACACTAACTGTGGTTAAAAAGGATGAACTAATAAAAGCCAGGCATCCTCATAGTCATTTATAGTAATGATTTATAATCAGGCTTAAAAGAGGTGACTAAACAAAATCAAGAAATGCTGATAACTTATAGAAAGAAATGCATATTATAAGAGGAGGTTTGGGGTGCCTGGGTGGCTCAGTCGTTAGGCGTCTGCCTTCAACTTGGGTCATGATCCCGGGGTCCTGGGATGGAGCCCTGCATTGGGCTCCCTGCTCGGCAGGAAGCCTGCTTCTCCCTCCCCCACTTCCCCTGCTTGTGTTCCCTCTCTCACTGTGTCTCTCTGTCAAATAAATAAATAAAATCTTAAAAAAAAAAAAAGTAAGAGGAGTTTTATATATCTGATCCAGATAGAAATAACAGGAATGAAATTGTGGATAATTTTTAAACTACACTTATTATAGTTATCCATTGTTTCATGAGATGCTCTTTTGCAAAATGAGTCAAATGAGCTAAACAGTATTTTATTTGGAACTCACAAATTTGAAAAAAAATTTCCTTTAGCAAGAAAGAAAGATATATATATTTTTTTTTAATGGAAGGAATCACTCCTCAGTTTTTTGGTCCATATATCTGAGGATTCTTAAAATGGTATCATGCCTGAAACTGACTACCCTTAACTAGATAATTTTATTTCTTTGAAGAAAAAAGTTTTAAAGGATACTGCACAAATAAAGTGTTATTTCAGGTATGTTAACTACCTTTTTCATTTTCTTTTTTGTACCTATTCTGGCTTTGGAAATTGACATGTTATAGTGACATTTCCTATCATTTTAAGATACCCTAATCTTGTAATCATATTAATAAAAATATGCTTACCTAAAGAAGGAGCGAGCCAATATACTATAAAAAATCGAAGGAATGCTTCATCAAAACACTTGAAATGTAGTGAAAGTGCCAAAGCTGGATTAAATACAGCTCCTGTTAGACTTCCTCCTGTAATACATTTTAAGCAGAGTGATACCAAACCATATATTTTACATTTTCTTGTAACTGGAAATAAAGTGGTTACTGGATGTGACTACTTTGTTTTAGGTATTTAAGTATTCTTATGCTATAATCTTCCTTTGCAGAATCACCTGGCATGTTATAGAATATAAAGATAGATTATAGATTATAATGTGCTAGGACATTTAAGAGTTTTAATCCAGTGCTTTTCCTATATATTATCAAATGCACATTTGAAAATTAATCTGTTCTATTATTGCTCTTACAAGTTTACAAAACAGGAGATTTGGCTGCCCATCTTAACATTCATCAATTTAAATGAATAAATAATAATGAAAATACATTTAAAATGGATACAATACCCCAGGATCATCGTGGGCTTAAGTACACCTTTGTGTTGAAAACAAAAGTAAAATGGACCAAAGTATTATCACTGACTGCATTTTTACTTGTCAACAGAAAGAGCCCTGAAGAAGGGACTGTGAATGGCATGTGAATTATGTCTCAATAAAGTGGCTACAAAATTTTCTAAATAAAAAAAGTGATCGTGTATAGTTGTGAAAGGTAAGCACAATTTCTAGCTGTTGATTGCTTTTCAGGACTCATGGTCCAGCTCTGTACCCAGGTTCTCTCTCTGACATGGAGCCTAGGAGTTTAGTTCTGGCCACACAAGTAAGGAAAAGAGGAGGCTGGACTTCCTTTCCAATGGTACCAGAACTGTGGCTCAGCTTTTTTAGAACACACCCTAAAATTTTCCTGAGATAGTGACATTTCCATTCTTCCATGTAGAAGGTTGGGCATACATATCTGCCTCTTACTCAACTACAGAGATATATCCCGACATCTTCACAAATTTTACCTTGACATATGCCTCTATAGCATGCTGTCTTCGTAAAATGAGTAAAATTGGAAATTAAGCAACCCTTTCATAAGATTTCACTAATAAGATGTCACACTTGATAGGCTGCACTGAAGCTGTGTTGAGATGAAGGTGTTGAGCAGTGAACTAAGTTCACTCCATGGCTAAGAGTTTTTTCTAGCACACAGGCCTTACAGTGTGATTCATACTCATGTCTCAGCAATTATAAATGATAACACATCATGGACCTTCAGAATCACTTTTTTTTTTAAAGATTTTATTTATTTATTTGACAGAGATACAGAGAGAGAACAAGTAGGCAGAGAGGCAGGCAGAGGGAAAGAAGAAGCAGGCTTCCCGCTGAGCAGGGAGCCCGATGCAGGGCTCAATCCCAGGACCCTGGGATCATGACCTGGGCCGAAGGCAGCCACTTAACCGACTGAGCCACCCAGGTGCCCCCAGAATCACTCTTGAATAGTCAATCCTGGAATGTTAAAGCTGCAACTGCCAAGGACAAACAGAATTGTTTGGTTGGCAGGTGGTCACTTAAGTTCAATAAAAGAATTGAGTTCCTATATAGTAGACATAATGGGCAAAAGATAAGGACTTACACAGGTCTTTACAATACAATGTAATATGTGCTATGATAATACAAGTGACCTGTGTTTTTTTTTAGGCATGTATAAGTAAAAATAGACTGAACCATTGCTCTCATAATTAGTTTACTTTGGTGTTCCCATTAGGCCTTTGCTATTTCCATTAGGTCTAAGAACACTGTCCATCAGTCTTATACCATCCTAAAATTCAAACTACTTTACTCACCTTATCTTCTAATCCTCACATCTCCAGTTCTGCTGAGTGTGATGTTGTGGAAGCTGCTCCACCCACCTTCCCCTCTTGAATATGGACTGGCTTTGCAATTTGCATTGACAAATAGAATGCAGCAGAAGTGATTCTGTGCCAATTCTGAACATGACAAGTGACAGTGAATTCTAGGTTCAGGTCTCAAAAAACCCATTAGCTTCCACTTTTTGCTTTCTCGGAACAGTGCCCTGGCCATGTAAGTAAGCTGGTCTAGGCTGCTGGAAGATAAGAGGCCACATGGAGGAGACCTGAGGCATCTTAGATGACAGCTGCCACTGGACACATGAGTGAAGACACCTTAGCTTTTCCAGCCCCACCAACTGTCCAGCTATATTATATGGTTTCAGAGGAATTTCCCATCTGACCCACAGAATCATGAAAAACTATAAATTATGATTTTAAGCTATAGTTAGCTGATACACGGGGCACCTGGGTGGCTCATTTGGTTAAGCATCTGCCTTCGGCTCAGGTCTTGATCTCGGGGTCCTGGGATCAAGCCCTGTGTTGGGCTCCCTGCTCAGCGGGGAGTCTGCTTCTCCCTCTACCCCTTCTGCTCATGCTCTCTTTCTCTCTTGCTCTCCCTCTCTCAAATAGATAGATAAAATCTTAAAAAAAAAAAAAGCTGATATAGAAATTCATATCAGGAGTGGGTTCTGTGCCAACACAAGCCCAGGGGGTTCCTGGATGGCGTAGTCGATTAAGCATGTGACTCTTGGTTTTGGCTCAGATCATGATCTCAGGGTCTTGAGGTAGAGCCCCATGTCAGGCTCTGCACTCAGCGTGGAGCCTGCTTGGGATTCTCTCTCCCTCTACCCCTCCCGCACATATGCACACGCAGGCTCTCTCTCTCAAATAAATAAATCTTAAAAAAAAAAAAAAAAGTCCAAAGCATGTGGCTTCGGCTTTGACATTTTAGATTATATAGCTCTTTGTTGGGGGCTGTCCTATGCATTGTGGGATGTTTAGCAGCATCCTTGGTCCTTAACCACTAGATGCCAGCAAATTCATCTCCCCTACCATTGTTAACAACCAAAATTGTCTCCACACATTGCTGAATGCCCCTGGGGTGGAGTGTGGGGGGGTTCCTGTTGAAAACCAGAACTACTGAGTTGTAGAGAACTACTGATACTTGCATACAAGTAGACATATGCAATGTCGTTTATAGTAGCAAAGAACTGGGAAAACCCTGACTGTCCATAAGAAGATAGCTAAATAAACAAGCTTATTAATTTGGAATAACATTCAATATTTTGAAATAATGAGAGAAATCTCTTTACTAATTAACATTGGTAGGTCTCCAAGATACCACTGAACTACTACCACCAAGAAAAGCAAACTGCAAAAAGTAAGATATGATACCTTTTATGTTAACATGAACATACCTAAACAATAGTTTCTATAGGGTCTTATCTATATGTCTAATAAATCACATAAAGAGTTTGGAAGGACACACACATGCATGTGCAGAGGACTACCCTGGTGGGAAGATTAGACAGAGAAAGAGAAAGGACAGGCATGGAGGCTGGCAGTCAAAAGGCCCTTAAGGTCTCATTGGTAGTGTTTTAATTTTTAACAAAAAGAATACATTCATGCATTGTGTAATTAAACATGAATTATTTAAAAAGAATCATCTACCAGGCACAGGACTAACAAAATACCTTTGAAAAATATTATTTATTGACATTCGAAGGGGAAAAGACATAATAATATATGTCCAAGAAGAGATACCAATGCGAAGACAGAGCTGGCTGATCGTCAAGAGTCTTACAGGATAGCCAGAACTTGGCGAAATTACCACAGTTAAAGACTGTGTCAAAGTCCAAGTTCCAAATCTGGCAATTCTAGATGCTAATGTTACTCAATACTCCTAAAGGAAATCAAATTCTCTGGGACAGAATGACACTAGTTAAAATCATAAGACTCCTGAATAAGCCAGAATGTTAATTAACTAATTTAGAGTGGAGGCTAGCCCTTTCCAGTGACTAGAATATTTGTGCCAGGTACTATGCTAACTTGAAATACGTTATTCTATTCCTCATAATGGTCTTAAGAGAGAGATAGTATTATTCTCCACTTTAAATATGAGGAAATGAGGCCTAAATTGAGTATCTCTTCTAAGGGTACAGTACAACTCTAAACCTGCGCACTTAGCCACTACATTAATAAATAAATGTTCTGGACCTTTGTTTGAAGTGATTTTTCATTGTAAATGAGTATCTATTTCATATAGTTATTACATTAAAAGCAAATGTATGTAAAGGACTTAGTTCCCTTCTCCTTTGACAAATAATCTTACCTATGTTCTTCATGATTTAGAAGGATGCCAAAAACTGAATGGAATAATGAAATGAAGTAAAAATACTACAATTTCTTCAGACAATTTATTAGGCTTATTTTGAAAGCCCTTAGACATAAAATATAAAATGTCCAGATATATATTATTTTTTTTCTACATGATTTTTTAAAGTGAATATGAGTATTTGATTTGTAACAGGTGATACAATGCTAAGACCTGGTTATATGTTATAATGAATAAAATAACTTTAGTTTCTGTAGTCATAAAGCTTACTGTCTGTTGGAAGAAGACATCAGAAGACAAGTGTATAATTAAAAATTCTACAAAGGAAATGAACAGGTGCAATAATAAAGACAACTTAGATGTATAAAATAACAGATTTTTTTCAGTGTCTATTGTTGACCCTTGAACAACATGGGTTGAGATGCACAGGTCCACTTATATGCAGATTTTTTTTTTTAAATACCATACAGTACTGTAAATGTATTTTCTCATGATTTTTTTTTAAGATTCTATTTATTTATTTGACAGAGAGAGACATAGCGAGAGCAGGAACACAAGCAAGGGGAGTGGGAGAGGGAGAAGCAGACTTCCCGCTGAGCAGGGAACCCGATGCGGGGCTCGATCCCAGGACCCTGGGATCATGACCTGAGCCGAAGGCAGATGTTTAACGACTGAGCCACCCAGGCACCCCTATGATTTTCTTAACATTTTTTCCTCTAACTTACTTTATTGTAAGAATACAGTATATAATACATACAACATACAAAATATGTGTTAATCAACTGTTAACAGTAAGGCTTCCAGTCAACAGTAGGCTATTAGTTAAGTTTTGAGGGAATCAAAAGTTATACATGGATTTTTGACTGTGTAGGGGCTTAGTGCCCCTAACCCTTGCATTGTTCAAGGGTCAACTGTAATTAAAAATGAATGCAGGGGCCCCTGGGTGGCGCAACTGGTTGAAGGTCCGACTCTTGGTTTCTGCTCAGGTTGTGATCTCAGGGTCCTGAGATGGAGCCCCTCATCGGCTCCATGCTCAGTGCAGAATCTGCTAAAGTTTCTCTCTCCCTCTGCCCTCCCCTCTCTCTCTAAAATAAATAAATCTTTTTTAAAAATGAATGCAGTTCCCTCTTACCCTGTTCATTGAGCCAAATTCTCCCAAAACCTAAATTAAGGAGATTTGCTTGAAATCTGCATTAATAGTTTTATAGCTCTAACATGTTAATAAATTACATCCTAGCATGCAACCATGTCAAATCAGTACCAACAGTACCTTAGAAGTTAAAAAAAAAAAAGACGTATCAAAGTAACTTCTAATGAGACTTGACTTAGCTGACCCCTCCCCCTGCCTTTTCTCCCCTATCCATTCTTAAATCCTTCCTACAAAAGCCTTACCTCTCTCTGATATGACAGAAATTCGATCACTCCCAAGACAGTTCATTCTACCTGGAACAACTCTGGTCTAAAGTTATGACATATCCACAGAAAATAATGCAGAGTTATGGCTTAGTGTATTATTACCCAAAGTATGTTCTCTTCTGCTACATACTCCTAGACAAAAGGATTCCATAAGTTTGAAAAACTGTTCCACATTCTCCTTTTGGGGTTTCACAATATACAGCAGCTTAGAAAAGGCTCTGTAAAGTTTTAACATTAGAAAATCTGTTTAATCCAGTGTTTGCCAGACTTACTTGGCAAAAGAATCCTTTTGCAACTTAATTTTTTTAAAATTATGGTAAAGTATATGACATAAAACATGCCATTTAAACCCTTTTCAAGTGTATATTCAGTGGCATTAATTACATTCACAATGTTCAACTATCATCACAACTTCCAAAACTTTTCCATCACCCCAAACAGAAACTCTGTACGCTGTATCCATTAAAGGATAAGTCCCTACTCTTCCCTGCCCCCTAACCCCTGGTAACATCTATTATACTTTCTGACTCTATGAATTTGCCTATTCTGGATTTTTTATATAAGTGGAGTCCTGCAACATTTGTTCCTTTGTGTCTGGCAAGGTTCATCATCCATGTTGTAGTATTTATCAGAACTTAATTCCTTTCATGGCTGAATAATGTTCACTTGTATGTACATATTTTTGTTACTTTTGAGGAGTGCAGTGTAGAAATGCTGATAATGAAATGAGAATAAGCTTTAGTGTCAGTTTGAACCATGATTCCAGCACATTCTAGCCGTGTGACCTTGGACAAGTCATTCCACTTTTGTGAGCCTCACTTTACTTAAAATGGGAGTAATGTATTCATTAGTGAGTTTTTTTAAGGATTAAGATAACTCATATAAATTTCCTATGTGCTTATTAGTATACTGCCCAATGAATACTCTTACCTCCCTTACATTGATAGAAAAGGAAAATCATAATAGTATCAATTTCTGTAACAGTAGTAATCCACAGTTGTCTATTAGGTTCTGCCCCGGCAGTCTCCGGTGCTGTTTGATACTGCACCCATTAGCCATGTGTGGCTATTGACCACTTGAAATGTAGCTATTGCAACTGAGGAACCAAGTATTTAATTTTAGTTAATTTAAATCTGAATAACCACACGTAGCTAGTGGCTTCCGAATTGGCCAGCACAAGTCTGGATGAGAGCAGTGGTTCTCAACTCTGGTTTCATACTGGGGTTACCTGGGAGACTTTAAAATACACCATTAATTATATAAGTACAGAGCTAAACTGTGGCATAACTTTTTGCAAGGGATGATTATCTTCATATATGGGGCACGTGTCTGCTTTAGCCCAAACCTAAAACTCTAATAAATAAGCAACTATTCACCAAACCCTCAAATATACATAAATCCTTTCCTCTCTTCTCTACCCTTTATTTCCATCTGTGTCTACACAAAGAATAGTACTAGACCTAATCGATGGAAAATGGATTGGAAAGTCTTTCATTTTTATCCTGGGAAGTCAAGCAAATGTTTAGAAGCCTTTATTTTGAGGTTTACTTCTACTTATAGTTTCACTTTCAGTGGGCAGAAGATAGACCATTACCACTAATTTCCTTTTATTAGATTCCTGCCTCTAAAACATTTTATATAGTCCCAGTGAAGCTACTTTGTTGCATTTAAAATGACATATTTCATCATTAAACTTTTGTTTTTTGGATTTCCTTGTCCCCTTTAGGATGTCCAAGGTATCCACTGCATCTGAGATCTGTCAAAGTAAACCAATGGTTTGCAAGAAATCAACAGATTTCTCGAGTTAGTTTTAAAAAGCATATTTAATTTCAAGCAAGTTTTAATTTTAAAACACATCTTTTGTGATAGGCCACTTAAAAGTTCACTTATAACTCAAGATGAATTATTAAGGAAACAAGAAATGACTTTAATTTTGTACAAAAAGAACTAAGAAACAGAACTACCGAATTTCTACTCCTCCCTCTTATTATTAATCAATCATGTAGTTTGTGCTTTAAATTGAAAGGCACTTTTCAAACCCATGATCATTTTTCAGGTTGGCATGAGGAAAGAAGTAGCTGATATCTTTTCTCTCCACCATTAAAACAATCCCTTTGTAGGATATTTGAACCCTTGGCAATATTTCACAAGATCTCAGTTTCAGCACAGAAACGTCTCCTGTTGCTGAGGGTTCAAAAAAAGCACTGAATGGAGGATCTGTATGTCTGCACTATTGGTAAAGAACAGGCTGCAAAATGGTTAGAATAATGGGGATACCCAATATTGACATCGCAGAAGTGTAGGGGTTTCAAATGTATCTTGGTAAAGAACTTAGCGCCTCGGGTCATAGAGGCTTCGGACGTGCCAAGTGTTTTGTGGGAATAACAAACCTGCGTAGACCAAAAAGGTGATGAGTGCTGCCAGCAGGTGGATACGAAGCTTGGTTCGGATCTCCTGGAAGTGCAGCAAAGCGCTGTGGAAGATAAAGGAGCAGATGGCTTCTGTGATGACCGCTTTGGGCAAGTCGACTTGAATAGGATTCCTGCAAACGAAGGTCCTCTCGTTGAGGTGATACTTGGTCAGCCCCAGGCTCCACAGGGCGCTTATGCAGTACCTGCTGCACATGGCACCAATCAGCTGAGCCAACAGCCTAATCGCACCCGTCTCGGGGGACATTCCCCCCAGCAACATCTGCATCATCACGCCGCACGGGTTGCTAGAGGTGCCCACCAGAGTCAGGCCGTGCACCAACGAGAAGAAGTAGATTAGCGACAGCGGCCAGGTGCGGTGCGCGGGTTCCTGCTCGCTCAGCAGTTGCAGCTCATGGGTGCAGCAGCAGAGCTGGAAGGTGGCCAGAAACTCCAAGACGAAGGTGTGGGCCATCATGAACCCGTGCAGCTGCTGCCGGGTGACCACGCGGGCCAGCCCCATGAACAGCACGAGCAATAGCATCAGCCCCAGCGAGGTGCAGATGTCCTGCGCCTCCGGCCAGAGGCCCCGCAGCGCCGTCATGGCTCGCTCCCGGCCAGACTACGCTGCCTGCTTGGCTTAAGCAGAGGCAGCGTCAGGGTACGAGTACCAAGTCCTAACTTGCAGCCCCACCCCACCTCCCTCCCCGGAGGCGGACCGACTCGTGGCGAGCTGGCGGCTCCTGGGCGTCACGCTAGAGGGCTCCTCCCCCCCTCCCCGGCGCGGAGCTAAGGTTTTGGGACCAGAGCCGGGGAGGAGGGGAAGGGCGGCAAGGGAAGCTCTGCCCAGGGGGTACCGGCTAAACGGCCAACAGTCAGCGGGAGTCGGACGCGCACACGTCCCCACCGCCTCCCGGAGCGACTGGAAGGTGGCGCGGGTGGGGGAAGGGCGCGGAGGGACGCCGAGCGCCGAGCACCGGGGCCACTGCGCATGCGCGCGGGGACCCGTGAGCCCTTGCGAGCGGACTCCCAGGATCCCGGTCCCGGCGCCAAACGGAAAGGTTCGCGTCCCCTGAGATTTGACATTTGCTTTGAAGGGAAGACCTTGAAGGCTTTTCTTCCCTGCTCCTAAAACGGTAAAACCGTCCTGCTGGAGACACTCCTAGAGATAATCTCGGCCAACCACCTCGTTTTTATTAATGGGGCGACTGAGAAGACGGGAGGTGACGGAGGTGGGGCGCAGAGGCCATGGGTAGTTAAAGGGAGTAGACTTTGGAGTCGAACGAAACCGGGAGTAGACTTTAGAGTCGAGCGAACCGGAGTTTGATCTCTGTGAACCAGGGCATGCACCTGGGTTTCCTTGAGCTTAGTTTTCCTCACCTACCTCATACAGTTGTGGGTTATACGCCCTACCTCATCGATTTGTTTTTAGAAGCATGAAAACAATAGCACAGAGAGCCAAGCACGTAAAAAGTGTTCAGTAAGTGCTAGCTTTAAGTCTGATGATGCCAGAGTCCATGGCTTTTGCCACCGCAGCCCACTTCCCAACAGCTCGCCTATCTGGGGCTGCCCACCGTGGGCGAGCTGGGAGAGAATGTCAGGGATTCCTCAGACCTTGCAGCCAGTCTGGTTTTGTGCTAATGCCATAGGTTCAGGGTTTAGTGTTGGGGGGGTGGGGAGGGCTCAAATGCCTCAACCCTCTCCCACCTCAGTTTTGCCTCCACCGGGCTGTGTTGACCAAGAGTCCACATTTCTTAGGGCTGGAGAGAAGGGAGAGAGAACAAAAATGAGGGGAATCATTAGCCCGAGCTTCAAGCGATAGAGTATTTGGCAGGTGTTCTTGTTGATTCTCTTCAGCTTTCCTCCCCAATCTCAATTGTTCTTTTATAACTAATGAAAGTTCTCTTTATAACTCCAAATTTTCTGTGGTGCCAATAGACATTCTCTGAATTAAAAAATAAATAGTTGCACAAAACTCACAAACTATGTACAGAAATGAAGCCGTTTCCTCTTTCCTGTATTGATGCCTGACCAGAGATTTTGAGTAAATAAAAACTATTTTTTAGTTACTGCTGTCTAAAGAGGTTGCTTTTAAATCAGTCCTGTGAGTGTAACCCTTTCATTTTTCCCCTTTACTAAAAAGTCACTTGAGAATTAATGTGAATATATTTCATTTACTGCTCTGATGATAATTCACTTTAGCAAGAGCTATGTAGAAAACTTAGTCTTTTGGACTTTGATTAGAGATTTTATTTTACTTTTTTTATAGTATGTTTAGAGATTTTAATATATGTTGTCATTAAAAAGACTTTGGACATTGTTTTGGTTAGAGAGCAAAAGCAGAATAAACCCAATTAATTACTTTTAATCGAGTATTTCACATCACATAAATCAATCTCTATTTTCAGAAACAAGAAATCACTAATTAATCTCCTAATCCCTTCAGCAAAAATGTTTGTTGATATGGGTGACAGAGCCGCATCTTGCAAATCCAGATCTCAAAATTCCAATTTTCAAGATCAGTGTCTTCATGAGAATGACTCTTAAACAGGTTAAGAAGATAAGAGTCTGGCTTCCCCTGCAACTTTGGTCCAATTTTAACCACTTTGCTTCTAGGCATTACAGAGGTATTCTGGCCAGGAAAAAATACAAACTTATTTTAGAGTGACCAAATAGTTACTAAGGGAAAATTCTTTACAGAGGAAATTCAGTTGATAAAGGCAGAAGAATGATGGATTTAGAAAATCACCAATTTGCAACCCCTAATGAATTTTAATAGACAAGGAATATAAAAATGTGGAAGACTGATGGTAAATTTATAAACCCACTGACCGACCAATTTTAACATCACCCAAAGTGAAACAGCTATACATTATATGCCTCAAGTACAGAGCAACACTGGGCGCCTGGGTGGCTCAGTTGTTAAGTGTCTGCCTTCGGCTCAGGTCATGATCCCAGGGTCCTGGGATCGAGCCCCGCATCGGGCTCCCTGCTCCGCGGGAAGCCTGCTTCTCCCTCTCCCACTCTCCCTGCTTTTGTTCCTTCTCTCGCTGTGTCTCTCTCTGTCAAATACATAAAATCTTTAAAAAGAAAAAAAGTACAGAGCAACACTCATGCAGTATTTTGTCTAAGAAAAAAAATAAGCTAAATCTAATCAAACGTTTATTTTTTTTTTTAAGATTTTATTTATGGGGTGCCTGGGTGGCTCAGTCATTAAGTGTCTGCCTTCAGCTCAGGTCATGATCTCAGGGTCCTGGGATCGAGCCCCGCATTGGGTTCCCTGCTCAGTGGGAGGCCTGCTTCTCCCTCTCCCACTCCCCCTGCTTGTATTCCCTCTCTCGCTGTGTGTCTCTCTATCAAATAAATAAAATCTTAAAAAAAAAAGATTTTATTTGAGAATGAGCACAAGTGGGGGAAGGGCAGAGGGAGAAACAGACTCCCCACTGAGCAGGGAGCCATACATGGGGCTGGATCCCAGAACCCTGGGATCATGACCTGAGCCAAAGGCAGACACTTAAGCAACTGAGCCACCCAGGTGCCCCTCTAATCAAACATTTAAACGTAACTATCAATTTACAGGAAATGCGGGGGGATAGAGGAACAAGTTAAATGACACCAGGTAAAAGCAATCAGCCAAATTCAGAGTGTGGGACATTCTACAGAACAAATGACTTGGCTCTCTAAAAATCAATGACTCTGTCAGCTAGGAGGGCCTAGAAGTTAGGACACCCCAGTAGCAATGAGCACACCTAGTGTCCAGATCTTGGTTTCTAATTACATTCTCTAATAAAAGGAACCAGGCCCTCCTTGGAGAAAATGCTGATTCAAGGACTGGGACAGGAAGCAGAATGAGCCTGGAGCATCTTGCAATGCCAGGAAGTAAGAAAGTCCCTAAAATTTAAAAAAAAAAAAATAGTAAAAATTAAAAGATGGAGGTATGTCAAAGGGACACAGGAGACAACTGAAAGCTGGCCCAAACTAGACAGTTTGAACAACAGGATAGAGTAGCATTGGATTATAACTCCAAGTATAAAGCAAATATCCACGAAGCCATACTTTTATACATAAATAATTGAATAAGGAGGCTGAGCACAGCTCTTTGCTTGTTAAGTATGGACTGTGCATATTGACATCTTTCAAAGAGAGTAGTATGGAAAGGTGTGGTGGGAAGATGAGAAATTTTGCAGTGGAAAAACCTGACAAACACTACCTTAGCTAGATGATCAAAGTTAATATCAACAGTGATGTCATGTTGATAGTGTGTACCCTTGAAAGGGTGTAATGAGAATGGCACTTTTGTGGTTTTTCCTTTCCAAAACACAAAACCCCAATATAATCATGAGAAAAACATCAGAGAAATCCCACCTTAGGGACATTCTACAAAATGTTCCTACTGATGCTCCTCAAAATTGCCAAAGTTATAAAAGAGAAGTCTGAGAAACTCATAGCCAAGAGGAGCCTAAGGAGATAATGATGACTAAATGTAATGTAGTGTCTTGGGGTGCCTGGTTGGCTCAGTTGGAGAAGCATGTGACTCTTGATCTCAGGGTTGTGAGTTAAGAGATTACTTAAATAAATGCATTTAAAAAATAATAAATGTAATGTCTTGGATGGGATCTTTGGACAGCTAAAGGACATTAGATAAAAATTAGGGAAATCTGAATAAAATAGTAACACTAATATTGGTTCATTAATTATGACATGTTTCATAGTAATGTAAGATGTTAATAGGGAAAACTGTGGGGCATGTAGGAACTCTCTGAACTATGTTTGCAACTTTTCTGTAAATCTAACTTTTAAAAAAAAGGTTTTATTTGAGAGAGCAAGAGAGAGAGAGCACGAGGGCGGGGGCGGGCAGAGGCAGAGGGAGAAGCCGACTTTGTGCTGAGCAGGGAGCCCAATGTGGGGCTCCATCCCAGGACCCCAGGGTCATGACCTGAGCCAAACGCAGATGCTTAATTGACTGAACCACCCAGGACCCCTATTTTTGTTTATTAATCTATAACTAAAATAAAAAGTTTACTAAAAATAAATAAAATAATATCACATACACAGAATAGAAAAAATAGGAGTTGCTGTTAAAAAAAAATTTTTTTTTTTTTTAGTAGAATTGAAACACCAGGTGGTTTCAGAAGAGCCCAAGTTGGCACTTGTGATTCTAGCAATGACAATGATGTAGGAAAGACGTTAGGGTTCGAAGCCGATGTCCAAGAAAGAATTCTTGAGACATCTTTGGTGCAAAAAGGTGGTTTTATTACAGCACGGGGACAGGACCCGTGGGCAGAAAGAGCTACACCAGGGTCATGAGGAGTGGCCCGTTATATACTCTCAAGTTGGGAGGGGGTTAGGGATAGCGGAAGTCTCTAAGGAATTTTGGAAGCAAGGTTTCCAGGACCTTGAGGGGGCTAGCTATTGTTGGGAAAAGGTAATTTATTACTGTCTAATAAAACCTTAGTCATGAGACCCTTCAGATGTGTATCAGTGGGCCATATGCTTGGGGGATGATTGCCAACACATATCTTGGGGGGTTTAGAGATAAAGGAAATTTCCAAAGGAATTTTTACATGTTAAAGTAGACTTACAGGATCCTGGAGGTTGGGCGGGGTGGGGGGGATGCAGGCTAGGATTGCCTTTTGCCCTTAGCAAAGTATTAACATCAGGCAGTTGAGTCCCTAGAGGAATGTCACTCTGCCTGTTTCAAGGACTTGTCAATGGGCTGTAGGTAGTAAGGAAATTTAATAATTTTTCTTCTGCCTTTCTTTCCCACATCAAGAGTTGGTGAAAATCGCAACCATTTAGGAAGAAAACCCTCAGCACAGGACCTCTGTAGCAGTGGGGCAGGCACCTGTGGGCACCAGCAACTGCTGAGTGCTTTGGGCAGCTATCAGAAGCCTATCTATGTGGAATATAAGGAATAGTGCAGAGAACCATAGAGGAAGGGAGAGAACACTGGGAAGAAATCAGAGAGGGAGACAAACCATGAGAGACTCTGGACTCTGGAGAAACAAACTGAGGGTTACAGAAGGGAGAGGGGTAGGGGGATGGGGTAGCCAGGTGATGGGCATTAAGGAGGGCATGCGTTGTGATGAGCACTGGGTGTTATATGCACCTAATGAGTTGTTGAACACTACATCAAAAACTAATGATATACTATATGTTGGGTAATTGAACATAATTCAAAACAAAACAGCAGCAGCCTATCTGTCCTTTAAGCCCCAAGAGAACAGAGGGGTTTCTACTGAGAGGTAGAGCTGGAGCAGGCAGGAAGAAAATGGTGGTGAAGACAACTATTTTGCAAGTGTGCTTGGGGCTTAACAAAACCATTTGAGAAAAAATAAGGAAGTTTGGCTTTCCTGCAGAATGAATGGAAGCAGAGCCAAAGAATTACTGTTTTGTAACTGTTGTTGCAGTCCTTTATTTAGTATGAAGGATGCTGTTGCCTGAAAAACAGGAGGTCTATGGAGTAAGAACTTATTGCTAAGGTATCTACGAAGCTCTTTAAAATCTGTTAAATATAAAATATAAAAATATATAAAATATGCACACACACACACACACACACACACACACCTGAAATGTAATTTAATGACCTGAGTCAAAGAGTGTATTTTTTTAAATATAAAGGTTAAAACTAAAGTTAGTACACAGGTGCCAGAAATCCCTTTCATTATACCTAATCTATTAGAAATAGAAACCTCAACCAACTGGTTTTTCAACTTCCTTTTGTCTTTAATGATGGGACGGGTGGTTTGGACATATGCCTAAATTTCTGCTTTTGAATTTAACTGGACAATCCTGATTCTTACCAGGATTATCAAC
The DNA here is from genome assembly GCF_037043125.1 of Eumetopias jubatus. Lineage (NCBI taxonomy): Eukaryota > Metazoa > Chordata > Mammalia > Carnivora > Otariidae > Eumetopias > Eumetopias jubatus. Next base: position 58,643,762 of record NW_028274819.1, on the reverse strand, counting down.
TCTTTGAATTCTAGTTATGTAGTACCTCTTTCTGAATTTCACTCCACCTAACTTCCTATTTACTGTTCCCTTTCTGGGGCTCAACTGGCTATTTCATCTTTACTCAGCTTCTCTTATAGTGTGTATTATGACTGGCTCTTACATGTTAAAAGTGAGCTTTGCATTTTTTTAGTAGGATAATTCTTCCCTTATCTCTAGATGTGAAAAAAATCTAACTGGATCTATCAAGATAGATCTTAACACCAGAACAAAGACTTGTTCAATGAAGATTATGGACAGAATGACTAACAGGCTTTTATCACCATGGAGTCTTCATTCATTCAACAAGTATTTATTCGAGAATTAGTTAGATGCCAGCTCTGTAACACAGCAGTGGATAAATACTATCCCTTTACTCTTGGTGCTTAAGCTAATGAGAAAGGATACTATAAAGTGGTGTTTAAGCATTAAGCATATTAAGATAGGAGAATATTGGGCTGTCATCCCTAAAACGGTGTTTTGTTTTTTTTTAAAGATTTTATTTATTTGACAGAGACACAGTGAGAGCAGGAACACAAGCAGGAGGAGTGGGAGAGGGAGAAGCAGGCTTCCCGCCCAGCAGGGAGCCCAATGTGGGACTCGATCCCAGGACCTTGGGATCATGACCTGAGCTGAAGGCGGATACTTAACGACTGAACCACCCAGGCGCCCCTGGTTTTTTAATCTTTTAGGTGGGGGAAGTCACAGATTCCTTGCATTTGATCAATGTCATAGACCCTTGCCCCAGAAAAGAAACATACTCCCAAAATCTTGCCAATTAATTTCAAGTTATTTCTGGATCTTTTGAAGCCTTTCCATGAACTCTGGGTTTAGAATTCCTACCCTAAATGATAAACACCAAAATTAGATGAAACCAGAAGAAGCAGAAATCCTAAGGTATATGAAGGGGAAGATAGTAGATTAAGTGCTGAGGAGTAAGAGCAGCAAGAATGAAAAATAAGTTTCCACAGCTTTATCTTAATGTGTTATCTCCAGCTAACATAATTAATGTTTCCTGGAACAATCCACTATGGAGGACCCAGTGCCCCACCAAGTGAACCTTGCCCTCCTACACGAGAACAGTTTAAGAAGCTACCAGTTCCTTCACCTTTGCTCTAGGGCAACATAATGGATGGAAAGAGGTGTTACAAATGAAAACTAAGCAGGGTAAAGGGGATGAACAATTACTGGGGTTTTGTGTGTCTGTGCTATCTTATATAATTATACAGAATGTCAAGGAAGCCTTTTCTGTTAAGGTGATACTTGAGAAAATTTTAGAAGTAGGGGAGCAAACCATGTGGTTTTCTGGGAGAGCCTTTCAGACAAAGGGAGCAGCAAAAGGAAGGAGACGAGAGGGCAGAACAGAGTGAGTAAGGCCGGACAGTGAGGGGAAATGGGGTCAGAGAGGGAGTAGCAGTATGTGTGTCAGGTCCCCAGGGTAGGGGTGAAAGGATCAGGGATGAGGGATAAGCAGAATATGAGGGGACCAGACTCTGACGGGATTATAGAATGAATGCTGTTAGTAATGGGAGAACTGCTCAGTGAAACCCAGTAGGAGGTGTTTTGCATTGCTATACCCACAACAGCACAAATGCTGAAGTGGAGGAGTGGTTATCCCCGCCATATTGGATAATGCAGAGAGGCTTACCAAGCATTGCCTTACCAAGGTAAGTGTCCAGGTGTGTAAATGTGGACACCCCCTTTCTGTGTGTGTGTGAGGGGGTGGGGACAGGGTGGAGTCAGGAAACTGAAAGAACAATGGGGAAAATACTTAGGGAAGTGGGTAGAAAACAGAAGACTGGATATCTTCAGTGGGAAGAGGTCAGAAATAGAGGAAAAGGGTCAGGAAAGAAGGGAAGGGTTAACTGGGTGTTACACGCAAACAATGAAGCATGGAACACTACATCAAAAACTAATGATGTAATGTATGGTGATTAACATAACATGATTAAAAAAAAGGGAAGGGAATAGGAGCTAATACTTATCAAATGCCCACAATTTGCCAGGCTCTTTACATATATATTTTAATTTGGTTTAAAAGCAACAGTATGAGATGGGTGTCATTGTCCCCATCTTATAGGTAAGAAAATTCAGGCCCAAAAAAGTAATTGACAAGGTGTTATACTGCTAGTAAACAGGAGGAGGGGCAATTTTATTATTTTGTCTTCAGTTATTACCTATTTTCTTATGTTGCCGTATTGATTCACTCCTAATATTATATTTGGAGAAACAAAATGATGTTACAGTTAGGAAGACAACAAAAGTGGCAGACAGGGTTAGAATTTTGCTTTTGAGCTCTCCTCACTGTTGAATTACACACCTGGCCTTACAAAAAATGCCACACGATGGCAGCATCTTACTTGTTGGTTTGGGGACCACTTATGTTCCATAGACAACTGTTTCAGTATAAAAATATTGAATAAAAAGTGATGTATCAGTTATAGTCCATGTTTAGAAACTCACCCATCTTGCCCAGAAGTACTTGTCGAGAAATAGAGTAAAAGTGCATAAGTTCACAGAAATACACCCATTCATAAGCATTAGGATCTTACATTTGCCTCCAGGTAAGCCAGGATAAAAGAAATGATTTCCAGGGCTGTGTGGGAGTAATGGGAAATGGTAGAATGTAGTGGTCAAGTTTTCATTTGGGACATCAGAGAGATATATGTTAAAATTCTAGCTTTGACACTTAGCTACATGGTATTGGGCAAATAAAAATCTTTCTTTTTTTAAAATAATTTTTATTGTTATGTTAATCACCATACATTACATCATTAGTTTTTGATGTAGTGTTCCATGATTCATTGTTTGTGCATAACACCCAGTGCTCCACGCAGAATGCGCCCTCTTTAATACCCATCACCAGGCTAACCCACCCCCCCCTCTAGAACCCTCAGTTTGTTTTTCAGAGTCCATCGTCTCTCATGGTTCGTCTCCCCCTCCGACTTACTCCCCTTCATTCTTCCCCTCCTGCTAAGATCTTCTTCTTCTTTTTTTCTTAACATATATTGCGTTATTTGTTTCAGAAGTACAGATCCGTGATTCAACAGTCTTGCACAATTCACAGTGCTCACCATAGCACATACCCTCCCCAATGTCTGTCACCCAGCCACCCAATCCCTCCCACCCCCCACCACTCCAGCAACCCTCAGTTTATTTCCTGAGATTAAGAATTCCTCATATCAGTGAGGTCATATGATACCTGTCTTTCTCTGATTGACTTATTTCACTCAGCATAACACCCTCCAGTTCCATCCACGTCATTGCAAATGGCAAGATCTCATTCCTTTTGATGGCTGCATAATATTCCATTGTGTATATATACCACTTCTTCTTTATCCATTCACCTGTCGATGGACATCTTGGCTCTTTCCACAGTTTGGCTATTGTGGACATTGCTGCTATAAACATTGGGGTGCACGTACCCCTTCGGATCCCTACATTTGTATCTTTGGGGTAAATACCCAGTAATGCAATTGCTGGATCATATGGTAGCTCTATTTTCAACTGTTTGAGGAACCTCCATACTGTTTTCCAGAGTGGTTGCACCAGCTTGCATTCCCACCAATAGTGTAGGAGGGTTCCCCTTTCTCCACATCCCCGCCAACATCTGTCGTTTCCTGACTTGTTAATTTTAGCCATTCTGACAGGTGTGAGGTGGTATCTCATGGAGGTTTTGATTTGGATTTCCCTGATGCCGAGCGATGTTGAACACTTTCTCATGTGTCTATTGGCCATTTGGATGTCTTCTTTGGAAAAATGTCTGTTCAGGTCTTCTGCCCATTTCTTGATTGGATCATTTGTTCTTTGGGTGTTGAGTTTGAGAAGTTCTTTATAGATTTTGGATACTAGCCCTTTATCGGATATGTCATTTGCAAATATTTTCTCCCATTCTGTCGGTTGTCTTTTGGTTTTGTGGACTGTTTCTTTTGCTGTGCAAAAGCTTTTTATCTTGATGAAATCCCAATAGTTCATTTTTGCCCTTGCTTCCCTTGCCTTTGGCGATGTTTCTAGGAAGAAGTTGCTGCGGCTGAGGTCGAAGAGGTTGCTGCCTGTGTTCTCCTTTAGGATTTTGGTGGACTCCTGTCTCACGTTTAGGTCTTTCAACCATTTGGAGTCTATTTTTGTGTGTGGTGTAAGGAAATGGTCCAGTTTCATTCTTCTGCATGTGGCTGTCCAATTTTCCCAACACCATTTGTTGAAGAGACTGTCTTTTTGCCATTGGACATTCTTTCCTGCTTTGTCAAAGATGAGTTGACCATAGAGTTGAGGGTCCATTTCTGGGCTCTCGATTCTGTTCCATTGATCTATGTGTCTGTTTTTGTGCCAGTACCATACTGTCCTGATGGTTACAGCTTTGTAATAGAGCTGGAAGTCCGGAATTGTGATGCCGCCAGCTTTGCTTTTCTTTTTCAATATTCCTCTGGCTATTCGGGGTCTCTTCCGGTTCCATACAAATTTTAGGATTGTTTGTTCCATTTCTTTGAAAAAGGTGGATGGTATTTTGATGGGGATTGCATTGAATGTGTAGATTGCTCTAGGTAGCATTGACATCTTCACAATGTTTGTTCTTCCAATCCATGAGCATGGAACGTTTTTCCATTTCTTTGTGTCTTCTTCAATTTCTTTCATGAGTATTTTATAATTTTCTGAGTACAGATCCTTTGCCTCTTTGGTTAAATTTATTCCTAGGTATCTTATGGTTTTGGGTGCAATTGTAAATGGGATCGACTCCTTGATTTGTCTCTCTTCTGTCTTGTTGTTGGTGTATAGGAATGCCACTGATTTTGTGCATTGATTTTATATCCTGCTACTTGACTGAATTCCTGTATGAGTTCTAGCAGTTTTGGGGTGGAGTCTTTTGGGTTTTCCACATACAGTATCATATCATCTGCAAAGAGTGAGAGTTTGACTTCCTCTTTGCCGATTTGGATGCCTTTGATTTCTTTTTGTTGTCTGATTGCTGTGGCTAGGACTTCTAAATACTATGTTGAAGAGCAGTGGTGAGAGTGGACATCCCTGCCACGTTCCTGACCTTAGGGGAAAAACTCTCAGCTTTTCCCCATTGAGAATGATATTCGCTGTAGGTTTTTCATAGATGGCTTTTATGATATTGAGGTATGTACCCTCTATCCCTATCCTCTGAAGAGTTTTGATCAAGAAAGGATGTTGTACTTTGTCAAATGCTTTTTCTGCATCTATTGAGAGGATCCTGATTCTTGTTCTTTCTTTTGTTAATGTATTGTATCACGTTGATTGATTTGCGGATGTTGAACCAGCCTTGCAGCCCAGGGATAAATCCCACTTGGTCATGGTGAATAATCCTTTTAATGTACTGTTGGATCCTATTGGCTAGTATTTGGGTGAGAATTTTTGCATCCATGTTCATCAAGGATATTGGTCTGTCATTCTCCTTTTTGATGGGGTCTTTGGTTTTGGGATCAAGGTAATGCTGGCCTCATAAAATGAGTTTGGAAGTTTTCCTTCCATTTCTATTTTTTGGAACAGTTTCAGGAGAATAGGTATTAATTCTTCTTTAAATGTCTGATAGAATTCCCCTGGGAAGCCATCTGGCCCTGGGCTTTTGTTTCTTGGGAGATTTTTGCTGACTGCTTCAATTTCCTTAGTGGTTATAGGTCTGTTCAGGTTTTCTATTTCTTCCTGGTTCAATTTTGGTAGTTGATACATCTCTAGGAATGCACCCATTTCTTCCAGGTTATCTAATTTGCTGGCATAGAGTTGCTCATAATATGTTCTTATAATTGTTTGTATTTCTTTGGTGTTGGTTGTGATCTCTCCTCTTTCATTCATGATTTTGTTGATTTGGGTCATTTCTCTTTTCTTTTTGATCAGTCTGGCCAGGGGTTTATCAATCTTGTTAATTCTTTCAAAGAACCAGCTCCTAGTTTCATTGATCTGTTCTACTGTTCTTTTGGTTTCTAGTTCATTGATTTTTGCTCTGATCTTTATGATTTCTCTTCTCCTGCTGGATTTAGGCTTTATTTGCTGTTCTTTCTCCAGCTCCTTTAGGTGTAGGGTTAGGTTGTGTATTTGAGACCTTTCTTGTTTCTTGAGAAAGGCTTGTATTGCTATATACTTTCCTCTCAGGACTGCCTTTGCTGTATCCCAAAGATTTTGAACAGTTGTGTTTTCATTTTCATTGGTTTCCATGAATTTTTTTAATTCTTCTTTAATTTCCTGGTTGACCCATTCATTCTTTAGTAGGATGCTCTTTAGCCTCCATCTATTTGAGTTCTTTCCGACTTTCCTCTTGTGCTTGAGTTCTAGTTTCAAAGCATTGTGGTCTGAAAATATGCAGGGAATGATCCCAATCTTTTGGTACCGGTTGAGACCTGATTTGTGACCTAGGATGTGATCAATTCTGGAGAATGTTCCATGGGCACTAGAGAAGAATGCGTATTCTGTTGCTTTGGGATGGAATGTTCTGAATATGTCTATAAAGTCCATTTGGTCCAGTGTTTCATTTAAAGTCTTTATTTTGTTGTTGATCTTTTGCTTAGATGATCTGTCCATTTCAGTTAGGGGGGTGTTAAAGTCCCCCACTATTATTGTATTGTTGTCAATGTGTTTCTTTGCTTTTGTTATTAATTGCCTTATATAATTGGCTGCTCCCACGTTAGGGGCATAGATATTTACAATTGTTAGATCTTCTTGTTGGATAGACCCTTTAAGTAGGATATAGTGTCCTTCTTCATCTCTTATTACAGTCTTTGGTTTAAAATCTAATTTGTCTGATATAAGGATTGCCACCCCAGCTTTCTTTTGGTGTTCATTAACATGGTAAATGGTTTCCCACCCCTTCACTTTCAATCTGGGGGTGTCTTTGGGTCTAAAATGAGTCTCTTGCAGACAGCATATCGATGGGTCTTGTTTTTTAATCCAATCTGATAGCCTGTGTCTTTTGATTGGGGCATTTAACCCATTTACATTCAGGGTAACTATTGAAAGGTATGAATTTAGTGCCATTGTATTGCTTGTAAGGTGACTGTTACTGTATATTGTCTGTGTTCCTTTCTGATCTATGCTGCTTTTAGGCTCTCTTTTTGCTTAGAGGACCTCTTTCAATACTTCTTTTTGGGCTGGTTTTGTGTTTGCAAATTCCTTTAATTTTTGTTTCTCCTGGAAGCTTTTTATCTCCCCTTCTATTTTCAAAGATAGCCTAGCTGGATATAGTATTCTTGGCTGCATATTTTTCTCGTTTAGTGCTCTGAAGATATCATGCCAGTCCTTTCTGGCCTGCCAGGTCTCTGTGGGTAGGTCTGTTGCCAATCTAATGTTTCTACCAGTGTAGGTTACATATCTCTTCTCCCGAGCTGCTTTCAGGATTTTCTCTTTGTCTCTGAGACTCGTAAGTTTTACTATTAGATGTCGGGGTGTTGACCTGTTTTTATTGATTTTGAGAGGGGTTCTCTGTGCCTCCTGGATTTTGATGCCTGTTTCCTTCCCCACATTAGGGAAGTTCTCTGCTATTATTTGCTCCAATATACCTTCTGCCCCTCTCTTTCTTCTTCTTCTGGGATCCCAATTATTCTAATGTTGTTTCATCTTATCGTATCACTTATCTCTCGAATTCTGCCCTCGTGATCCTGTAGTTTTTTATCTCTCTTTTTCTCAGCCTCTTTATTGTCCATCATTTGGTCTTCTATATCGCTGATTCTTTCTTCTGCCTCATTTATCCTAGCAGTTAGTGCCCTCATTTTTGATTGCACCTCATTAATAGCCTTTTTGATTTCGACTTGGTTAGATTTTAGTTCTTTTATTTCTCCAGAAAGCGTTTCTCTAATAACTTCCACACTTTTTTCAAGCCCAGCTAGTTTCTTTAAAGTCATGCTTCTGAACTCTAGGTCCGACATCGTACTAATGTCTGTATTGAGTAGGTCCCTGGCAGACGGTACTACCTCTTGTTCTTTTTGCTGAGGTGATTTTTTTCGTCTTGTCATTTTGTCCAGAGGAGAACAGATGAATGAGAGAACAGAATGCTAACAGGTTTACAACGTCCCCAGCAAATATACTGTATACAAATCAGAAAAGACCTGAAACCAGGGGACAAGAAAGGGAAAGAAAGAAAAGAGAGAAAAAAAAAGGAAAAAGAAAAAGATAAAAACAAACAAAAACAGAACAAAACAAAAAAAAACAGAATATGATCAAATATGGTGAGGCTAGTGCATAGATCAGTGCCACACACTAGCTTTTAGGCATATTTTGGTCTGTTAGAAGAAAGTGCCTGCTAAAATTTTAAAGGAAGAAAGACTTATATATGTACAAAATAAGGGTTCATACAATGAAGGGATGGCAGATGACTGTAAAGATGAAAATTATAAAAGATTGTATAAAAGGAATTGATAAGATAAGAAGTTTTTTAAAAAGAAAGAAGAAGATTTAAAAAGAAAAAGAAAAAAGAAAAAAAAAGGGAGAGAATGTGATCAGGCAGGAGAATAGAACAAAGCCATACACTAGTGATTTAGGGTATATTTTGATCTGTTAGAAGAAACTGTGTCTCAAAATTTTAAAGAGAGAACAACTTATATATATATATGCCAAAAATAAGGGTAACTACTATGAAGGGATAAAAATATGACTAAAAATGAAAAATAAAAAATGTTTTTTTTAAAAAAGGGATTGATAAGATGTCTGAAAAGGAGAAAAAGAAAAAATAAAAAAAACAGTTAAAAAATTAACTTTGAAAAACTAATGAATTATGGTAAAAAAGCCATGAATTCTATGCGCAGTATTCCCCTAGCGCTGGAGTTCTCCCGTTCTCCTTGATTGGTAAACTTGGTCTTGGCTTGCTGGCTGTTCGTCCTGATCTTCTGGGGGAGGGGCCTGTTGCCATGGTTCCCAAATGTCTTTGCCGGAGGCGGAATTGCCCTGCCCTTGTGAGTCCGGGCTAAGCAAGCTGCTCCGGTTTGCTCTCAGGAGCTTTTGTTCCCTGCAAGCTCTCGGTACAGCTTTGGAGGACCAGGGTGAAAATGGTGGCCTCCCAATCTCCGCCCGGAGGAGCCGAGAACTTGGGGCCCCGCTCCGCAGTGTGCCCCCAGAGAAAAGCAGTCACTCCCGTCTCCCTGGTCTCCAGCCGCACTCCGCGCTCACCCGGCCTGTGACCGAGCATTTCTATGTCTGGCACCCGACCCCATGTGGAGTCTCCAAACCCAGCAGATCCCTGTGGTGCACTTCCACGCCGCTCCTCCCAGGGGAGGGAGGGGAGTCTCCCCGGCTCTGCCGCTTGTTGGGTCCCTGCTGCAGGAGCAGTGGCCCGACTGGGCCGCGGATCACAGTTTATGGCAACCCCGAGCTGAGAGCCCGCGCCCCGGCTCCGTCTCTGCAGCCAGCTTCTCCGCTCCAATACCTGGGAGCTCTACCGCACTCAGGCACCCCCGGTCTGTCTGTGACCCCGAGTGTCCTGAGACCACACTGTCCCGCGAGGGTTCCATCCCCCGCTTAGCCACTGGAGCGACGTCCCTCAGCGGAGCCGACTTCTAAAAGTTCCGATTTTGTGCTCCGCGGCTCCACCGGTCTCGCCAGAAGCGGCCAACGGAGGCCCCCTCCCCCGCCGTCTATCCTCCTGAATATCGCCTGGGATTCACTTCTCCGCACGTCCTACCTTCCAGAAAGTGGTCGCTTTTCTGTTCAGAGTGTTGTTACTATTCTTATCTTCGATCTCCTGTTGAGTTCGTAGGTGTTCAGAATGGTTTGATCCCTATTCAGCTGAATTCCTGAGACCAGATGAAATCCAGGTCTCCTACTCTTCCGCCATCTTGCTCCACCCCCCAATAAAAATCTTTCTAAACTTATTTCTTCATCTGTAAAATCTCTACCCCTTGGGTTTATTGCGAATATTAAATAGCTCACAAAAAGCTCTTGGTGAATGCTTGACACTTACCACTTAATACATCGTATCCATTGGTGAAATTGATGTGATTTGAAGTTGCGTTCTTGAGCAAATGGCTAAGAAAGAATTCTTGAGATGTTTTTGGTGCAAAAAGGTGGTTTTATTATAGCACGGGGATAGGACCCGTGGGCAGAAAGAGCTGTACCTGCAGGTGTGAGGGGTGACTGATTATATATTTTAAGTTTTGTGGAGGGAGGGGAGGTAGATTTAATGTAGGTTTCTAAGGAATTTTTGTATGCTGAAAGGGTCTTACAGGACCTTGAAAATTTAGCTATTGTCAAGATAAGGTTACTTTTAGTCTTTAATGAAATATAAACATTAAGGCATTAAGGCAACCGCAGACTCCTTGAATGTCACGCTCAGCATGTCTCAGGTGTCAGTGGGCTGCATGCTGTAAGAAGATTTGATTTAAACTACATTTTTCTTGCCTTTGTTTTCCTTATCATTTGCCCCCATTGAACCACTTTGACCCTTAAATCTTTAAGGTTGCTGAGGGTGGAAGGTCTTATCTTTTGTAGCTTCTTCCTGCTAAATAGAGATGTCCCTACGTATGGGTCAACATTGGTCAGTTAGGGATGTGGGAGTTACAAAAGGCAGAGGTAGCCAAATCTAAGGGAGACAACATACGTGAATCTCCTTGAGTAGAAAGGATCATCTGTCGATGTGCAGTTATTGTAGTGATGGAGTTATTGTAGTGATGAAGTCTTGGCACCAAGCAAAAAAACAATGAAGAAGACAGCATATTAGAATTAAAATGGCTCTAAGAAGGAAGTCCGGCAAAGAGACCCTTCATAGTTGGCCATAATCCTCCCCCAAGCCAGGAACTTAACCAGTCATTAAGAGAAAGGGAAGGATCTTATAAAGCCTCAGTTTGAGTATTCATATCTTTTAGTAGGCCTCTGACATTTTTATGATAATCTGGGATGTATGTATACACACCATTCTGTTTTGATAATGGCACAGGTACCTCCTTGTGCTACTGTTAGAACATCTAAAGCCATTCTCTTTTGTAGAACTGCTTTGTGCATTTGTGTGACTTCAATATTGAGTAGAGATGCTGGTTTGTGAATCACTGAGTGCCCTTATGGTGTATTTATTAAGGACTTCCACATGCCAAATTATGCTTTCTAACTCTACAGACAGAACAAAGATGGATGCTAAATGATCATACCAACGAAAGACAGATGGTGCCCATCTTTGTTTTAAATTGGGAAGATTAGCTGGGGTAGTGATAATTTCAGTAACGCACCCATGAATCCAGGCAAAACCTAAGGCTCAACGACCTATCCACCCTGGAAGAAGCCAGGGCCATAGATTAGTTCCACGTAACCAGTGGGTCCCATTTGGAGCTAGCCATCTGTTTCTAGGTCGCCTTATGCAATCCACAGCAAACCAGTGAGTAGCCTTGAGTACAGTGGTTTGAGAACCTGTTTCTAATGATAGCCAACCTAGAAGTCGTATGCTATTTGCTCAGGTATCATATGTATGATTTCTTTGTTCCCAGCATAAAAGTGCCTTTTGACTGAGCTGTCCAGGGGAGGGTGTGAGCCATAAATATGTGTCCCAAATTTGATATATACCTTCCTCAGTATAGCAATAAGTAGGGTTTCATAACTTAGGCACTTGTTAGTGGGCATCAATTTATGGGTTTGTAAAGTCAGTTAATATTTTAATAGTTTGAGGGTATGAAAAAGTTTGGTTGTGTCCTGGTAAATTCCATGTCATATTCATCGTGGGCCAAGAAGAAACATTCTGGTTAGTAATAGATTTATTACAAAACAGGGTATCATTATATATTATTTCTGAAATATAAGTATATAGAGAGTGCCAATCGTACCTTGTAAAGGGGAAACCCACCAGGGTAACCGGGATGTACTTGACATGGACAGAATTCCATGTATCCAGCAAGCTGTTTGATTTTGAAGTTCAGAGTAATGTGCCCAATTGTAAGAACAGAGAACAGAAAGAAAATATACAAACTTCATTGTCATTTGAAGAGGAGTTTGAGATGTTCTACAGGTTCACAGGAGAAAGAAGGCATGTTAGTTTGCTCATGGGTTTCCTATGGAGGAGGTAGGTTTTATTCTAGATATAGGAGTCCAGGAAGAATGCCCCTCTAATTTTACTGCAGTGGGAGTACATAATATGACCTGATATGGACCTTTGCATTTTGGATTTAAGTCCCCCACCATATTTGATTTCCAGTTTTTAAAATAAACCATGTGTCCAGGACTTACATGGGGTAGACTTTCAGTTATAGTTGTCAGGTTTGGGGAGCATGTGATCAATGTATTCATTAAGTGACTTATGATAAATCAACCTCAAGTGAATAATTTAATAGAGCATTATTATCTTCATCTAATAATAGGACCCGTGTAAGAAATGGCTTTTCAGGGGCGCCTGGGTGGCTCAGTCGTTAAGCGTCTGCCTTCAGCTCAGGTCATGATCCCAGGGTCCTGGGATCAAGCCCCGCATTGGGCTCCCTGCTCCGTGGGAAGCCTGCTTCTCCCTCTCCCACTCCTCCTGCTTGTGTTTCCTCTCTGGCTGTGTCTGCCTGTCAAATTAATAAATAAAACATATTTAAAAAAAAAAGAAATGGCTTTACATCAATAACTCAAAAGGGCTGGATCCTAGAGGTTGTTTTGGAGCAGTTCTCACTCTGACAAGTCCTTTTGGTGAGAGAGTAACCCACTTACCTGGGTTTCTAGACTAAGTTTAGTAAGGTAGCATTTTAAAATGTGATTAGCTTTCTCTACCTTTCCAGAGGATTGTGGATGCCAGGCTGAATGTAGAAAATATTTAATTTTTAAAGTCTATGCTATTTGTTGAGTTATTTGTGCAGAAGGACCGTTTTACTTTGAAGGGATCGTGGAAGGCCAAATCTAGGAATAATTTCTCATAACAAAACTTTCGTTACTTCCATGGCTTTTTCCATTTTACAAGGAAAGGCCTCGATTCAAACAGTGAAAGTATCAACCAACACTAGTAGGAATTTATAGCCTTTGCAAGGAGGCATCTGTGTGAAATCAAGCTGCCAGTCCTCTTCTGGATATGTTCCACACCTTTGGACTGGTTTTAAAAGTGGAGGAGGGCAGATTGCACCATCTGGATTTACTTATGCACAAATTACAGGATCGGCAGATCTATTTTATTGTAGCTGTTGAATTTACTCCATCAAATATATTAAATATATATAAAAATAAATATTTTAATTAAATATTCTAAGGTATTTTTGCCCAAATGAGTAGCCTGGTGTAAACCCTGTATTGCCTTCCATTGGTTAATTTGGGGTATAAAGATTTTTCCCTCATCATTAACAAGCCAGTCCTGTGCATTTTTAAAATATCCTCATTCCTGGGCTATGTGAATTTCTTGCTTTGAATAGAGTGGAGTTAGGGACTTTATTGGATTAAGACTGGTGTAAGACTTAATATTTGTTTATTCTGTGCCACCTGCTTGGCTGCACAGTCTGCCAGATTATTTCCTTTAGATTCTAAAGTTATGTCCTTTTGATGTCCTCTGAGGTGGATTACAGCTACCTCCTCAGGTAGGTGTACAGCCTCAAGGAGAGTAATTATTTCAGGCCCATATTTGATTGGGGAGTTGTGGCTTGATAATAATCCCTTTTCTTTCCAAATTGTCCCAGGAAAGCATATTTGGAGTCAGCATAAATATTAATTTTTGAGGCTTTTACCAATTGAAGAGCATGGGTAAGTGCTATTAATTCAGCCTTTTGAGCAGAAGTATTTATTGGAAGGGCTTTTGCCTCAGTGATCCTAATTAAATTAACTATAGCATATCTGGCTTTTCTTTCTCCCTTATCCAGGAAGCTACTGCCATTGGTAAACCAGTTGTCATCTGCATTTTCAATAAGGGAATCTTTTATTTTATTTATTTTTATTTTTTAGAGAGGGAGAGAGAAGGTGGGGGGCAAAGGGAGAGTGAGAACCTTAAGCAGGCTCCGCACCCAGCATGGAGCCTGACTCGGGGCTTGATCTCACAACCCTGAGATCATGACCTGAGCCAAAATCAAGACTCAGATGTTTAACTGACCGAGCCACCCACGCACCCCATTAGGGGACTCTTTTAAATCTTATCTGCTAGAATAAACAAGGTCAATAATTTCTGAGCAGTTATGTTCTAACATAGAAGTATGATGGTCAAGTCCAGGCATAAGGGTAGCTGGGTTTAAAGTTTGACAGGTTTTAAGAATTATTTCAGGTGTGTCTAAAAGCATAGCCTGGTATCTAGTAAGTCAGCCTTCCATCATCCGTTGGTGGCCTTTGGTTTCTAAGACACTTTGACCTTGATGTGGAGTCATTAGCTTAAGGATTGCCCCATAGTAAGTTTTGAAGCCTCTTCTACCAGGAACGCTATAGCAGCCACTGCTCGAAGACAAGCCAGCCACGCTTGAGCTACATTTGCAAGTGACTTTGAAAAATAGCCCACTGGCCTTGTTTCATTTCCTAACTGTGGGGTAAGAATTCCCAAAGCTTGTCCCTGTTTTTCTGCTACATATAAAGTGAAAGGTTTTTCTAAATTTGGAAAAGCCAAAGCCACAGCTGAGGAAAGTTTAGGTTTTAATGTTTGAAAGCCTGTCTGCTGGGCTTTAGTCCAGAGCAAAGGTTCTTCCTAAGGGCCTTTAATTGAAACATATAATGATTTGGCTAAGAGCCGAAATCCAGGAATCCATAGGCGGCAAAAGCCTGCCATGCCTAGCAAACTATGAGGTTGTTTCTTTGTAGCTGGAGGTCCAAGATCTATTACCTTTTTCCTGTCAGTAGACAGCATATGGTGTCCTGGTGTTAGTTCCTATCCCAAATATTGTACTTGTTGTCTATATATTTGTGCTTTTATAGGAGAGATATGATACCCTCTGTCTGCCAAGAAGTTAAGTAAAGTTCTGGAATTACTATCAGACGTTTCTTTTGTGGGGCTACAGATTAACATGTCATCCACATATCAGATTATAGTCCCTTGAGACAAGGAGATACCACGGAGGTCTTTGCTAAGTGCAGCCCCCAAAAAGCGAGGACTGTCTCTAAGTCCCTGTGGCAAGATTGTCCAGGTTAATTGAGTAGCCTGTGGGCTTGAAGGTGAGACCCATTCAAAAGCAAATAGTGGCTGTGTTTCCTCACTTAGAGGGATGCAGAAGAAGGCATCCTTTAAATCAAGTACTGTAAACCATTTGGCATCACCAGGGACCTGGGTGTATGAATTTGGCACTATGGGATGAATAGACACCACTGCCTCATTTATAGCTCTTAAATCTTGTACCATCCGATATTCTCCATTTGGCTTTTTTACTGGTAAAATTGGAGTATTATAAGGTCATTGACAAGGCTTTAAAATATCACGTTGGGGAGCCTGGGTGGCTCGGTCTGTTAAATATCTGCCTTTAGCTCAGGTCATGATCTCAGGGTCCTGGATCGAGCCCTGCATCGGGCTCCCTGCTCGGCAGGGAGTCTGCTTCTCCCTCTCCCTCTACCATTCCTTCCTGCTTATGCTCTCTCTCAAACAAATAAAATCTTTAAAAAATAAATAAAATACCGTGTTTGAGAAACTTAAAAGTGGTTGTGACCCAGCCTTTGCCTCAGGGTTGTTTTTTTATTTTATTTTATTTATTTGACAGAGAGCACAAGCAGGGGGGGCGGTGGCAGGCAGAGGGAGAGGGAGAAGCAGGCTCCCTGCTGAGCAGAGAGCCAGATGTGGGGCTTGATCCCAGGACCCTGAGATCATGACCTGAACCAAAGGCAGATGCTTAACTGACTGAGCTACCCGGGCACCCCTGCCTCAGGCTTTAAAGAGTATTGTCTTTTATGAGGTATAGTGCTTCCGTCCTTTAAGGTTACTTTAACTGGTTGGGCTTTAAGAGCCTGACCTGGGATATCACAATCCCAGACCTGTGAATTTACTTCCTTCCAGATATTAGAAGGGATATGAGGGTAAGGTTTTAATTCCCCAGATGTTAAAGAGAACAAGCCATCCTCTTCTTTAGTAAGAGCAAACCTGCTTCCTAGTTTATATATTAAGTCTTATCCAGGCAATGGATTAGGACAGGATGGAAGAACTAGAAAAACTTGAGTAACCAATTTACTTTTATATTTACAAGTTAAAGGCATTGTCTAATGGCACATTTTGCTTCTCCTTCTCTGCCAGCAATTGTATGGCTACAAAACAAGTGGGACTGGAGTGCTGACTAAGAACAGAGTAAATGGCTCCAGTATCAGTAGGAAAATTGATAAATCTACCTTCCACATCCAGGGTGACCTGGGGCACAGCCATCTTTTTTTTTAAATTTAAATTCAATTAATTAACATATAGTGTATTACTAGTTTCAGAGGTAGAGTTCAGGGATTCATCAGTCTTCTGTAACACCCAGGGCTCATTACATCCCGTGCCCTCCTCATGTCCATCACCCAGTGAGCCGATCCCCCCCACCCCTTCCCTCCGGCAACCCCTCAGTTTGTTTCCTTTGATTAAGAGTCTCTTATGGTTTGTCTCCCTCTCTGGTTTCGTCTTGTTTTATTTTTCCCTCCCTTCCCCTATGGTCCTGTTTTGTTTCTTAAATTCTACATATGAGTGAGATCATATGATAATTGTCTTTTTCTGACTTATTTCGCTTAGCATAATACCCTCTAGTTCCATCCACGTCATTGCAAATGGCAAGATTTCATTTTTTGATGGCTGAGTAGTATTCCATTGTGTGTGTGTGTGTGTGTGTGTGTGTGTGTGTGTGTGTGTGTGTGTGTGTGTGTGTATCACATCTTTATCCATTTGTCTGGATAGATATCCATTTATCTGGATAGCCTATAGACGTCTGGGTGGGGTGCAGTCATCATGATGTCAGAGGGAGCCAGATCAGCCTCAGGGCCCTGTCATGCCAGATCCTCTGGTTTCTACTCTTAAGAGGGGGGCTAGGGGGTAGAGGGAGTGAGTTCCTACCTTCCTCTCTCTCTGGAGATAAGGCCAGTCTCTTTTCCAATGTCCCCCCCCCCCCACCTTTTTTTCTTACAGACAGGACATCGCCCTGGGCGAGAGCCTTTATTTGGACATTCTTTGCTCCAATGTCTGGTCTGGCATGGGGACTTACCTGATTGTTTGTCTGATTCTGTTTTTTTCTTTGACTCCTGGTTAGTCTGGTGTTTTAGGGGATCTGTAATAGCGGCAGCCAGTATTTAAGCCTGTATCTTATCCTCCGGTTTAGCTCTCTGGTCCTTTTCTTGCTTTAAGCCACATCTCTATTATTAAAGACTCCAGGAGCTACTGCCTCTAGTAGGCACTGGTTGGGAGTTTGAGGGCCTAAGGCCATTTTAGTCAGTTTTCGGCAGATGTCCAGCGCTGACTGACTTATAAAATGTGTGTGTTCAGTATAGTTGTTCCCTCAGGTGAGTTTGGGTCCAGATTTGTATATTTAAGGATAGCTTCTCTTAAACAACCCTGAAATAGATTCTCAGAATCATAAGCTGGATTCTCATCAGCTCCTTGAGTAACTTCCTGAATCTTATCAAAGTTTACAGGTTTAGAGAATCCATTTTTCATTCCATCTATTAGACAAGTAATCATATGGTCTTGTCTTTCCCTTCCCTGTCTACTGTCTTGGTAATTCCAGTGTGGCTCGGTGTTTTTGACAGCAGCTTCCCCATCAGATAACGTTCCAAATCTCTCATTGACAAATCTCTTGTTTGTCAGCAAACCCTTGAGCCCCTGCCCAGATATGACTCTTTTCCTCAGGGGTGCAACAGTGAGTTAATATGATGTATATATCATGCCAGGTCAAATCAAACATAATAGATAATTTTTGAAAGCCCTCAATAAATTGAGAAAGGTTTTTGGAATATAGTCCCAATTGTTATTTTATCTGAGTCACCAGGTCTGCCATGGAGAACAGGACATGGACTCTAATTGTGCCCATTTCTCCATTAGCAACCTCCCTAAAAGGATGCATTCCAAATTTAGGTGGAGCTCCTAGGAGATAGGGAGTTCCACTCCTAGTATATCCACCTGGGCTGAGAGCAGAGGGGTCTTTGGGTTTATAAGGAGGAAGGATAGTAACAGAGCCAGTGTCCTTTTTGTTTGGATGGGCCAGTGATTCCTCCAGTGGTCCAGGTTTGTTAGGAGGAATGGACCTATTTAGACAGTCATCATCCAGTCTATCCAGAGAGAGTTTATTAACTTAACTGGTGGTAAGACACATTCTGCAAGAGGCCCTCAGGTCTGGATCCTGAGTTAGGGCCCTGAAAGCCTGGACATAGGGTACCTCAGTCCATTTGCCCTGTTCCTTGCAGAAGAGATCTGACTGATAGATTGTATTAAAGCTTAGTGACCCATTAATGGGCCATTTTTCCTCATCTCCTAAGGAGTACTGAGGCCAGGCAGTATTACAAAAGATCAATTTTTTCTTTCTTAGATTTGTAATCTGAATTGATTCTAGTGGGTTAAAAGGCATCACAAGGGAAAGTCCTTGGGGACTGAAGAAGAAGATGCCATGTTCCTAGAAAAGTAGAGAAGATCCATTACTAAAATTCCTCCCCAACTCCTGGGTTGTGTCCCTCGAAGGATGTCAGAGGTTCCTGGTATCAAAGCAACTGGAGGTGTCCCTTGAACGAAATCGCTATGATCACCGCCTGCCGTTAAAGGCCCTGTAGGTGGGATGCTAGGGTCCCCCCACCCACTTCCCCATTGCATTCTAGACTGGAAAATGGGTGCTGGCATATGGACCAAGATAACTTGCATTGCCTTGCCTTGCTGTGTGAAGGCCCTGCCATTGTAACCCATGGAAAACACTTAGAAAAGTTTTACAAGGGGAAATTACCCAATTTTGTAACTTAAGTAGTCAGTAGGGGACACAGATGAAAAATAGTAAAGATAGAAGTCCGTCATGATCTAAGCGACATTCCAACGTATGTGGTCCTTACAGCTGACTTCCCTAGGAAACAGTCCCCAGTTGGATTTTAATTCAGTCAGGTACTGGTTTTGGCTGGCTCCCAATGGAGTTCTTGTGGTCAGAAGTGGCTAGACCAGAGATGTGGAGGGGATCGCATTAGACCAATGAGGAGGAAACCTCATACGAGAGTCTTAAGATTGGCAGCTGTCCTAGTGACTTAGGTGATTGTCCTATGCCCAAAAGACAACTCTGTATAAGACTAGGAATAGGAGGCGGAGCAAGATGGCGGAGGAGTAGGAGACCTAGATTTCGTCTGGTCTCAGGAATTCAGCTGAATAGGGATCAAACCATTCTGAACACCTACAAACTCAACAGGAGATCGAACAGAAGAGTAGCAACAACTCTCTGAACAGAGAAGCGACCACTTACTGGAAGGTAGGGCGTGCGGAGAAGTGAATCCGAGGGGATATTCGGGAGGATAGACGGCGGGGGAGGGGCCTCCGCCGTCCGCTTCTGGCAAGTGCTAGAGGCGCGGAGCACAAAATCAGACCTTTTAGAAGTTGGCTCGGCGGAGGGACGTCGCTGCAGTGGCTAAGCGGGGGGTGGAATCCTCCCGGGACAGTGTGGTCTCAGGACCCTTGGGGTCACAGAGAGACCGGGGGTGCCTGAGTGCGCCAGAGCTCCCAGGTATCAGAGCAGGGAAGCCGGCTGCAGATACGGAGCAAAGTCGCGGGCTCTCAGCTCGGGGTTGCCATAAACTGTGATCTGCGGCCCAGTCGGGGCACGGCTCCCCCAGCAGGGACCCAACAAGCAGCAGATCCGGGGAGACTCCCCTTCCTTCCCGGGGAGGAGCGGTGTGGGAACGCACTGCAGGGATCTGCTGGGTTTGGAGACTCCACGCGGGGTCGGGTGCCAGAGATAGCAACGCTCGATCACAGGCCGGGTGAGCACGGAGTGCGGCCGGAGACCGGGGACACGGAAGTGACTGCTTTTCTCTGGGGGCGCACTGAGGAGCAGGGCCCCGAGTTCTCAGCTCCTCCGAGTGGAGATTGGGAGGCCACCATTTCTGCCCTGGTCCTCCAGAGCTGTACTGAGAGCTTGCAGGGAACAAAAGCTCCTGAGAGCAAACCGGAGCAGCTTCCTTAGCCCAGACCGACAAGGGCGGGGCAATTCCGCCTCCGGCAAAGACATTTGGAAACCACAGCAACAGGCCCCTCCCCCAGAAGATCAGCACAAACAGCCAGCAAGCCAAGACCAAGTTGATCGATCAAGGAGAATAGGAGAACTCCAGCGCTAGGGGAATACTGCACATAGATTCATGGCTTTTTTTTTTTTTTTTTTTTAACCATGATTCATTATTTCATCAAAGTTAATTTTTGTTGACTGTTTTTTTTTATTTTTCTTTTTCCCTTTTTCAACCAACATCTTATAAATCCCTTTTTTAAAAAAAAAAAAACATTTTTTATTTTTCATTTTTAGAGTCATATTTTATCCCTTCATAGTAGTTACCCTTATTTTTGGCATATATATATAAGTTGTTCTCTCTTTAAAATTTTGAGGTACAGTTTCTTCTAACAGATCAAAATATACCCTAAATCACTAGTGTATGGCTTTGTTCTAGTCTCCTGCCTGATCACATTCTCTCCCTTTTTCCTTTTTTATTTTTTTCTTAAATCTTCTTTCTTTTTTCAAACGACTTATCTTACCAAGTCCTTTTATAAAATCTTTTATAATTTTCATCTTTACAGTCATCTCCCATCCCTTCATTGTATCACCCTTATTTTGTACATATATGTCTTTCTTCCTTTAAAATTTTAGGAGGCACTTTTTTCTAACAGACCAAAATACGCCCAAAATCTAGTGTGTGGCACTGATCTATGCACTAGCCTGATCATATTTGATCATATTCTGCCTTTTTTGTATTGTTTTGTTTTTGTTTTTATCTTTTTTTTTCTTTTTTTTTCTTTTTCTCTTTCTTTTTTCTTTCTTTCCCTTTCTTTTTCCCTGGTTTCAGGTCTTTTCTGATTTGTATACAGTATATTTGCTGGGGACGTTGTAAACCTGTTAGCATTTTGTTCTCTCATTCATCTATTCTCCTCTGGACAAAATGACAAGATGAAAGAAATCACCTCAGCAAAAAGAACAAGAGGTAGTACCGTCTGCCAGGGACCTACTCAATATGGACATTAGTACGATGTCAGATCTAGAGTTCAGAATCATGACTTTAAGGATACTAGCTGGGCTTGAAAAAAGCGTGGAAGTTATTAGAGAAACCCTTTCTGGAGAAATAAAAGAACTAAAATCTAACCAAATCGAAATCAAAAAGGCTATTGATGAGGTGCAATCAAAAATGGGGGCACTAAATGCTAGGATTAATGAGGCAGAAGAGAGAATCAGCGATATAGAAGACCAAATGATGGAAAATAAAGAGGCTGAGAAAAAGAGAGAGAAACAACTACAGGATCACGATGGCAAAATTCGAGAGATAAGTGATAACGATAAGACGAAACAACATTAGAATAATTGGGATCCCAGAAGAAGAAGAGAGAGAGAGAGGGGCAGAAGGTATATTGGAGCAAATTATAGCAGAGAACTTCCCTAATGTGAGGAAGGAAACAGGCATTAAAATCCAGGAGGCACAGAGAACCCCTCTCAAAATCAATAATAATAGGTCAACACCCCGACATCTAATAGTAAAACTTACAAGTCTCACAGACAAAGAGAAAATCCTGAAAGCAGCTCGGGAGAAGAGATATGTAACCTACAATGGTAGAAACATTAGATTGGCAACAGACCTATCCACAGAGACCTGGCAGGCCAGAAAGGACTGGCAAGATATCTTCAGAGCACTAAACGAGAAAAATATGCAGCCAAGAATACTATATCCAGCTAGGCTATCATTGAAAATAGAAGGAGAGATAAAAAGCTTCCAGAACAAACAAAAACTAAAGGAATTTGCAAACACGAAACCAGCCCTCCAAGAAATATTGAGAGGGGTCCTCTAAGCAAAGAGAGAACCTAAAAGCAGCAAAGAGCAGAAACGAACACAGACAACAGACAGTTAACAGTCACCTTACAGGTAATACAATGGCACTAAATTCATACCTTTCAATAGTTACCCTGAATGTAAATGGGCTAAATTCCCCAATCAAAAGACACAGGCTATCCGATTGAATTAAAAAACAAGACCCATCAATATGCTGTCTGCAAGAGACTCATTTTAGACCCAAAGACACCCCCAGATTGAAAGTGAGGGGGTGGAAAACCATTTACCATGCTAATGGACACCAAAAGAAAGCTGGGGTGGCAATCCTTATATCAGACAAACTAGATTTTAAAACAAAGACTGTAATAAGAGATGAGGAAGGACACTATATCCTACTTAAAGGGTCTATCCAACAAGAAGATCTAACAATTGTAAATATCTATGCCCCGAACATGGGAGCAGCCAATTATATAAGGCAATTAATAACAAAAGCAAAGAAACACATTGACAACAATACAATAATAGTGGGGGACTTTAACACCCCCCTGACTGAAATGGACAGATCCTCTAAGCAAAAGATCAACAAGGAAATAAAGACTTTAAATGACACACTGGACCAAATGGACTTCACAGACATATTCAGAACATTCCATCCCAAAGCAAAGGAATACACATTCTTCTCTAGTGCCCATGGAACATTCTCCAGAATTGATCACATCCTAGGTCACAAATCAGGTCTCAATCGGTACCAAAAGATTGGGATTATTCCCTGCATATTTTCAGACCACAATGCTTTGAAACTAGAACTCAAGCACAAGAGGAAAGTCAGAAAGAACTCAAATACATGGAGGCTAAAGAGCATCCTACCAAAGAATGAATGAGTCAACCAAGAAATTAAAGAAGAATTAAAAAAATTCATGGAAACCAATGAAAATGAAAACACAACTGTTCAAAATCTTTGGGATACAGCAAAGGCAGTCCTGAGAGGAAAGTATATAGCAATACAAGCCTTTCTCAAGAAACAAGAAAGGTCTCAAATACACAACCTAACCCTACACCTAAAGGAGCTGGAGAAAGAACAGCAAATAAAGCCTAAACCCAGCAGGAGAAGAGAAATCATAAAGATCAGAGCAGAAATCAATGAACTAGAAACCAAAAGAACAGTAGAACAGATCAACGAAACTAGGAGCTGGTTCTTTGAAAGAATTAACAAGATTGATAAACCCCTGGCCAGACTGATCAAAAAGAAAAGAGAAATGACCCAAATCAACAAAATCATGAATGAAAGAGGAGAGATCACAACCAACACCAAAGAAATACAAACAATTATAAGAACATATTATGAGCAACTCTATGCCAGCAAATTAGATAACCTGGAAGAAATGGGTGCATTCCTAGAGATGTATCAACTACCAAAATTGAACCAGGAGAAATAGAAAACCTGAACAGACCTATAACCACTAAGGAAATTGAAACAGTCAGCAAAAATCTCCCAAGAAACAAAAGCCCAGGGCCAGATGGCTTCCCAGGGGAATTCTATCAGACATTTCAAGAAGAATTAATACCTATTCTCCTGAAACTGTTCCAAAAAATAGAAATGGAAGGGAAACTTCCAAACTCATTTTATGAGGCCAGCATTACCTTGATCCCAAAACCAGACAAAGACCCCATCAAAAAAGAGAATGACAGACCAATATCCTTGATGAACATGGATGCAAAAATTGTCACCAAAATACTAGCCAATAGGATCCAACAGTACATTAAAAGGATTATTCACCAGGACCAAGTGGGATTTATTCCTGGGCTGCAAGGCTGGTTCAACATCCGCAAATCAATCAACGTGATACAATACATTAACAAAAGAAAGAGCAAGAATCATATGATCCTCTCAATAGATGCAGAAAAAGCATTTGACAAAGTACAACATCCTTTCTTGATCAAAACTCTTCAGAGTATAGGGATAGAGGGTACATACCTCAATATCATAAAAGCCATCTACGAAAAACCTACAGCGAATATCATTCTCAATGGGGAAAGGCTGAGAGCTTTTCCCCTAAGGTCAGGAACGCGGCAGGGATGTCCACTCTCACCACTGCTATTCAACATAGTATTAGAAGTCCTAGCCACAGCAATCAGACAACAAAAAGAAATCAAAGGCATCCAAATCGGCAAAGAGGAAGTCAAACTCTCACTCTTTGCAGATGATATGATACTGTATGTGGAAAACCCAAAAGACTCCACCCCAAAACTGCTAGAACTCATACAGGAATTCAGTAAAGTAGCAGGATATAAAATCAATGCACAGAAATCAGTGGCATTCCTATACACCAACAACAAGACAGGAGAGAGACAAATCAAGGAGTCGATCCCATTTACAATTGCACCCAAAACCATTAGATACCTAGGAATAAATTTAACCAAAGAGGCAAAGGATCTGTACTCAGAAAACTATACAATACTCATGAAAGAAATTGAAGAAGAAACAAAGAAATGGAAAAACGTTCCATGCTCATGGATTGGGAGAATCAACATTGTGAAGATGTCAATGCTACCTAGAGCAATCTACACATTCAATGCAATCCCCATCAAAATACCATCCACTTTTTTCAAAGAAATGGAACAAACAATCCTAAAATTTGTATGGAACCAGAAGAGACCCAGAATAGCCAGAGGAATACTGAAAAAGAAAAGCAAAGCTGGCGGCATCACAATTCCGGACTTCCAGCTCTATTACAAAGCTGTCATCATCAAGACAGTATGGTACTGGCACAAAAACAGACACATAGATCAATGGAACAGAATCGAGAGCCCAGAAATGGACCCTCAACTCTATGGTCAACTTATCTTTGACAAAGCAGGAAAGAATGTCCAATGGCAAAAAGACAGTCTCTTCAACAAATGGTGTTGGGAAAATTGGACAGCCACATGCAGAAGAATGAAACTGGACCATTTCCTTACACCACACACAAAAATAGACTCCAAATGGTTGAAAGACCTAAACGTGAGACAGGAGTCCATCCAAATCCTAAAGGAGAACACAGGTAGCAACCTTTTCGACCTTAGCCGCAGCAACTTCTTCCTAGAAACATCGCCAAAGGCACGGGAAGCCAGGGCAAAAATGAACTATTGGGATTTCATCAAGATAAAAAGCTTTTGCACAGCAAAAGAAACAGTCCACAAAACCAAAAGACAACCGACAGAATGGGAGAAAATATTTGCAAATGACATATCAGATAAAGGGCTAGTATCCAAAATCTATAAAGAACTTTTCAAACTCAACACCCAAAGAACAAATAATCCAATCAAGAAATGGGCAGAAGACATGAACAGACATTTCTCCAAAGAAGACATCCAAATGGCCAACAGGCACATGAGAAAGTGTTCAACATCGCTCGGCATCAGGGAAATCCAAATCAAAACCTCCATGAGATACCACCTCACACCCGTCAGAATGGCTAAAATTAACAAGTCAGGGAACGACAGATGTTGGCGGGGATGTGGAGAAAGGGGAACCCTCCTACACCGTTGGTGGGAATGCAAGCTGGTGCAACCCCTCTGGAAAACAGTATGGAGGTTCCTGAAACAGTTGAAATTAGAGCTACCGTTCGATCCAGCAATTGCACTACTGGGTATTTACCACAAAGATACAAATGTAGGGACCCGAAGGGGTACGTGTACCCCAATGTTTATAGCAGGAATGTCCACAATAGCCAAACTGTGGAAAGAGCCAAGATGTCCATCGACAGATGAATGGATAAAGAAGAAGTGGTATATATACACAATGGAATATTATGCAGCCATCAAAAGGAATGAGATCTTGCCATTTGCAACGACGTGGATGGGACTGGAGGGTGTTATGCTGAGTGAAATAAGTCAATCAGAGAAAGACATGTATCACATGACCTCACTGATATGAGGAATTCTTAATCTCAGGAAACAAACTGAGGGTTACTGGAGTGGTTGGGGGTGGGAGGGATGGGGTGGCTGGGTGATAGACATTGGGGAGGGTATGTGCTACGGTGAGCGCTGTGAATTGTGCAAGACTGTTGAATCACAGATCTGTACTTCTGAAACAAATAACGCAACATATTTTAAGAAAAAAGAAAAAGAAGAAGATAACAGGAGAGGAAGAAAAGGGGAGTATGTCAGAGGGGGAGACGAACCAGGAGAGATGATGGACTCTGAAAAACAAACTGAGGGTTCTAGAGGGGAGGGGGGTAGGGGGATGGGTTAGCCTGGTGATGGGTATTGAGGAGGGCACGTTCTGCATGGAGCACTGGGTGTTATGAACAAACAATGAATCATGGAACACTGCACCAAAAACTAATGATGTAATATATGGTGATTAACATAACAATAAAAAAATAAAAAAAAAAAGACTAG